>NC_133412.1:62285000-62910000 GCF_049350105.2 Macaca mulatta | reverse complement strand
TGCTAGCCTTATTTCTGTGGAATCTGAGAACAGATATTTCGGATCCCTTTGAAGACTATAGGGCCAAAGGAAATATCCTCCGATAACAAAGAGAAAGAAGCTTTCTGAGAAACTTCTTTGTGTTCTGTGAAATCATCTCACAGAGTTACAGCTTTCCCCTCAAGAAGCCTTTCGCTAAGACAGTTCTTGTGGAATTGGCAAAGTGATATTTGGATGCCCATAGAGGGCTATGGTGAAAAAGGAAATATCCACAGATGAAATCTGGAAAGAAGCTTTCTGAGAAACTGCTGAGTGTTCTGTTAATTCATCTCACAGAGTTACATCTGTATTTCGTGGATCTCTTTGCTAGCCTTATTTCTGTTGAATCTGAGAACAGATATTTCGGATCCCTTTGAAGACGATAGGGCCAAAGGAAATATCCTCCGATAACAAAGAGAAAGAAGCTTTCTGAGAAACTTCTTTGTGTTCTGTGAAATCATCTCACAGAGTTACAGCTTTCCCCTCAAGAAGACTTTCGCTAAGACAGTTCTTTTGGAATTGGCAAAGTGATATTTGGAAGCCCATAGAGGGCTATGGTGAAAAAGGAAATATCCTCAGATGAAATCTGGAAAGAAGCTTTCTGAGAAACTGCTGAGTGTTCTGTTAATTCATCTCACAGAGTTACATCTGTATTTCGCGGATCTCTTTGCTAGCCTTATTTCTGTGGAATCTGAGAACAGATACTTCGGATCCCTTTGAAGACTATAGGGCCAAAGGAAATATCCTCCGATAACAAAGAGAAAGAAGCTTTCTGAGAAACTTCTGTGTGTTCTGTGAAATCATCTCACTGAGATACAGCTTTTGCCTCAAGAAGGCTTTCGCTAAGACAGTTCTTGTGGAATTGGCAAAGTGATATTTGGAAGCCCTTAGAGGGCTATGGTGAAAAAGGAAATATCCTCAGATGAAATCTGGAAAGAAGCTTTCTGAGAAACTACCGAGTGTTCTGTTAATTCATCTCACAGAGTTACATCTGTATGTCGTGGATCTCCTTGCTAGCCTTATTTCTGTGGAATCTGAGAACAGATATTTCGGATCCCTTTGAAGACTATAGGGCCAAAGGAAATATCCTCCGATAACAAAGAGAAAGAAGCTTTCTCAGTAACTTCTTTGTGTTCTGTGAAATCATCTCACAGAGTTACAGCTTTTCGCTCAAGAAGCATTTCGCTAAGAAAGTTCTTGTGGAATTGGCAAAGTGATATTTGGAAGCCCATAGAGGGCTATGGTGAAAAAGGAATATCCTCAGATGAAATCTGGAAAGAAACTTTCTGAGAAACTGCTGAGTGTTCTGTTAATTCATCTCACAGAGTAACATCTGTATTTCGTGGATCTCTTTGCTAGCCTTATTTCTGTGGAATCTGAGAACAGATATTTCGGATCCCTTTGAAGACTATAGGGCCAAAAGAAATATCCTCCGATAACAAAGAGAAAGAAGCTTTCTGAGAAACTTCTTTGTGTTCTGTGAAATCATCTCACAGAGTTACAGCTTTCCCCTCAAGAAGCCTTTCGCTAAGACAGTTCTTGTGGAATTGGCAAAGTGATATTTGGAAGCCCATAGCGGGCTATGGTGAAAAAGGAAATATCCTCAGATGAAATCTGGAAAGAAGCTTTCTGAGAAACTGCTGAGTGTTCTGTTAATTCATCTCACAGAGTTACATCTGTATTTCGTGGATCTCTTTGCTAGCCTTATTTCTGTGGAATCTGAGAACAGATATTTCGGATCCCTTTGAAGACTATAGGGCCAAAGGAAATATCCTCCGATAACAAAGAGAAAGAAGCTTTCTGAGAAACTTCCTTGTGTTCTGTTAAATCATCTCACAGAGTTACAGCTTTCCCCTCAAGAAGCCTTTCGCTAAGACAGTTCTTGTGGAATTGGCAAAGTGATATTTGGAAGCCCATAGAGGGCTATGGTGAAAAAGGAAATATCCTCAGATGAAATCTATAAAGAAGCTTTCTGAGAAACTGCTGCGTCTTCTGTTAATTCATCTCACAGAGTTACATCTGTATGTCGTGGATCTCTTTGCTAACCTTATTTCTGTGGAATCTGAGAACAGATATTTCGGATCCCTTTGAAGACTATAGGGCCAAAGGAAATATCCTCCGATAACAAAGAGAAAGAAGCTTTCTGAGAAACATCTTTGTGTTCTGTGAAATCATCTCACAGAGTTACAGCTTTCCCCTCAAGAAGCCTTTCGCTAAGATAGTTCTTGTGGAATTGGCAAAGTGATATTTGGAAGCCCATAGAGGGCTATGGTGAAAAAGGAAATATCCTCAGATGAAATCTGGAAAGAAGCTTTCTGAGAAACTGCTGAGTGTTCTGTTAATTCATCTCACAGAGATACATCTGTATTTCGTGGATCTCTTTGCTAGCCTTATTTCTGTGGAATCTTAGAACAGATATTTCGGATCCCTTTGAAGACTATAGGGCCAAAGGAAATATTCTCCGATAACAAATAGAAAGAAGCTTTCTGAGAAACTTCCTTGTGTTCTGTTAAATCATCTCACAGAGTTACAGCTTTCCCCTCAAGAAGCCTTTCGCTAAGACAGTTCTTGTGGAATTGGCAAAGTGATATTTGGAAGCCCATAGAGGGCTATGGTGAAAAATGAAATATCCTCAGAGGAAATCTATAAAGAAGCTTTCTGAGAAACTGCTGCGTGTTCTGTTAATTCATCTCACAGAGTTACATCTGTATTCGGTGGATCTCTTTGCTAACCTTATTTCTGTGGAATCTGAGAACAGATATTTCGGATCCCTTTGAAGACTATAGGGCCAAAGGAAATATCCTCCGATAACAAAGAGAAAGAAGCTTTCTGAGAAACTTCTTTGTGTTCTGTGAAATCATCTCACAGAGTTACAGCTTTCCCCTCAAGAAGCCTTTCGCTAAGACAGTTCTTGTGTAATTGGCAATGTGATTTTTGGAATCCCATAGAGGGCTATGGTGAAAAAGGAAATATCCTAAGATGAAATCTGGAAGGAAGCTTTCTGAGAAACTGCTGAGTGTTCTGTTAATTCATCTCACAGAGTTACATCTGTATTTCGTGGATCTCTTTGCTAGCCTTATTTCTGTGGAATCTGAGAACAGATATTTCGGATCCCTTTGAAGACTATAGGGCCAAAGGAAGTATCCTCCGAAAACAAAGAGAAAGAAGCTTTCTGAGAAACTTCTTTGTGTTCTGTGAAATCATCTCACAGAGTTACAGCTTTCCCCTCAAGAAGCCTTTCGCTAAGACAGTTCTTGTGGAATTGGCAAAGTGATATTTGGAAGCCCATAGAGGGCTATGGTGAAAAAGGAAATATCCTCAGATGAAATCTGGAAAGAAGCTTTCTGAGAAACTGCTGAGTGTTCTGTTAATTCATCTCACAGAGTTACATCTGTATTTCGCGGATCTCTTTGCTAGCCTTATTTCTGTGGAATCTGAGAACAGATACTTCGGATCCCTTTGAAGACTATAGGGCCAAAGGAAATATCCTCCGATAACAAAGAGAAAGAAGCTTTCTGAGAAACTTCTGTGTGTTCTGTGAAATCATCTCACTGAGATACAGCTTTTGCCTCAAGAAGGCTTTCGCTAAGACAGTTCTTGTGGAATTGGCAAAGTGATATTTGGAAGCCCTTAGAGGGCTATGGTGAAAAAGGAAATATCCTCAGATGAAATCTGGAAAGAAGCTTTCTGAGAAACTACCGAGTGTTCTGTTAATTCATCTCACAGAGTTACATCTGTATGTCGTGGATCTCCTTGCTAGCCTTATTTCTGTGGAATCTGAGAACAGATATTTCGGATCCCTTTGAAGACTATAGGGCCAAAGGAAATATCCTCCGATAACAAAGAGAAAGAAGCTTTCTCAGTAACTTCTTTGTGTTCTGTGAAATCATCTCACAGAGTTACAGCTTTTCGCTCAAGAAGCATTTCGCTAAGAAAGTTCTTGTGGAATTGGCAAAGTGATATTTGGAAGCCCATAGAGGGCTATGGTGAAAAAGGAATATCCTCAGATGAAATCTGGAAAGAAATTTTCTGAGAAACTGCTGAGTGTTCTGTTAATTCATCTCACAGAGTAACATCTGTATTTCGTGGATCTCTTTGCTAGCCTTATTTCTGTGGAATCTGAGAACAGATATTTCGGATCCCTTTGAAGACTATAGGGCCAAAAGAAATATCCTCCGATAACAAAGAGAAAGAAGCTTTCTGAGAAACTTCTTTGTGTTCTGTGAAATCATCTCACAGCGTTACAGCTTTGCCCTCAAGAAGCCTTTCGCTAAGACAGTTCTTGTGGAATTGGCAAAGAGATATTTGGAAGCCCATAGAGGGCTATGGTGAAAAAGGAAATATCCTCAGATGAAATCTGGAAAGTTTTCTGAGAAACTGCTGAGTGTTCTGTTAATTCATCTCACAGAGTTACATCTGTATTTCGCGGATCTCTTTGCTAGCCTTATTTCTGTGGAATCTGAGAACAGATATTTCGGATCCCTTTGAAGACTATAGGGCCAAAGGAAATATCCTCCGATAACAAAGAGAAAGAAGCTTTCTCAGAAACTTCTTTGTGTTCTGTGAAATCATCTCACAGAGTTACAGCTTTTCGTTCAAGAAGCATTTCGCTAAGAAAGTTCTTGTGGAATTGGCAAAGTGATATTTGGAAGCCCATAGAGGGCTATGGTGAAAAAGGAATATCCTCAGATGAAATCTGGAAAGAAACTTTCTGAGAAACTGCTGAGTGTTCTGTTAATTCATCTCACAGAGTAACATCTGTATTTCGCGGATCTCTTTGCTAGCCTTATTTCTGTGGAATCTGAGAACAGATATTTCGGATCCCTTTGAAGACTATAGGGCCAAAAGAAATATCCTCCGATAACAAAGAGAAAGAAGCTTTCTGAGAAACTTCTTTGTGTTCTGTGAAATCATCTCACAGAGTTACAGCTTTCCCCTCAAGAAGCCTTTCGCTAAGACAGTTCTTGTGGAATTGGCAAAGTGATATTTGGAAGCCCATAGCGGGCTATGGTGAAAAAGGAAATATCCTCAGATGAAATCTGGAAAGAAGCTTTCTGAGAAGCTGCTGAGTGTTCTGTTAATTCATCTCACAGAGTTACATCTGTATTTCGTGGATCTCTTTGCTAGCCTTATTTCTGTGGAATCTTAGAACAGATATTTCGGATCCCTTTGAAGAATATAGGGCCAAAGGAAATATCCTCCGATAACAAAGAGAAAGAAGCTTTCTGAGAAACTTCCTTGTGTTCTGTTAAATCATCTCACAGAGTTACAGCTTTCCCCTCAAGAAGCCTTTCGCTAAGACAGTTCTTGTGGAATTGGCAAAGTGATATTTGGAAGCCCATAGAGGGCTATGGTGAAAAAGGAAATATCCTCAGATGAAATCTATAAAGAAGCTTTCTGAGAAACTGCTGCGTCTTCTGTTAATTCATCTCACAGAGTTACATCTGTATGTCGTGGATCTCTTTGCTAACCTTATTTCTGTGGAATCTGAGAACAGATATTTCGGATCCCTTTGAAGACTATAGGGCCAAAGGAAATATCCTCCGATAACAAAGAGAAAGAAGCTTTCTGAGAAACATCTTTGTGTTCTGTGAAATCATCTCACAGAGTTACAGCTTTCCCCTCAAGAAGCCTTTCGCTAAGATAGTTCTTGTGGAATTGGCAAAGTGATATTTGGAAGCCCATAGAGGGCTATGGTGAAAAAGGAAATATCCTCAGATGAAATCTGGAAAGAAGCTTTCTGAGAAACTGCTGAGTGTTCTGTTAATTCATCTCACAGAGATACATCTGTATTTCGTGGATCTCTTTGCTAGCCTTATTTCTGTGGAATCTTAGAACAGATATTTCGGATCCCTTTGAAGACTATAGGGCCAAAGGAAATATTCTCCGATAACAAATAGAAAGAAGCTTTCTGAGAAACTTCCTTGTGTTCTGTTAAATCATCTCACAGAGTTACAGCTTTCCCCTCAAGAAGCCTTTCGCTAAGACAGTTCTTGTGGAATTGGCAAAGTGATATTTGGAAGCCCATAGAGGGCTATGGTGAAAAATGAAATATCCTCAGAGGAAATCTATAAAGAAGCTTTCTGAGAAACTGCTGCGTGTTCTGTTAATTCATCTCACAGAGTTACATCTGTATTCGGTGGATCTCTTTGCTAACCTTATTTCTGTGGAATCTGAGAACAGATATTTCGGATCCCTTTGAAGACTATAGGGCCAAAGGAAATATCCTCCGATAACAAAGAGAAAGAAGCTTTCTGAGAAACTTCTTTGTGTTCTGTGAAATCATCTCACAGAGTTACAGCTTTCCCCTCAAGAAGCCTTTCGCTAAGACAGTTCTTGTGTAATTGGCAATGTGATTTTTGAAATCCCATAGAGGGCTATGGTGAAAAAGGAAATATCCTAAGATGAAATCTGGAAGGAAGCTTTCTGAGAAACTGCTGAGTGTTCTGTTAATTCATCTCACAGAGTTACATCTGTATTTCGTGGATCTCTTTGCTAGCCTTATTTCTGTGGAATCTGAGAACAGATATTTCGGATCCCTTTGAAGACTATAGGGCCAAAGGAAGTATCCTCCGAAAACAAAGAGAAAGAAGCTTTCTGAGAAACTTCTTTGTGTTCTGTGAAATCATCTCACAGAGTTACAGCTTTCCCCTCAAGAAGCCTTTCGCTAAGACAGTTCTTGTGGAATTGGCAAAGTGATATTTGGAAGCCCATAGAGGGCTATGGTGAAAAAGGAAATATCCTCAGATGAAATCTGGAAAGAAGCTTTCTGAGAAACTGCTGAGTGTTCTGTTAATTCATCTCACAGAGTTACATCTGTATTTCGTGGATCTCTTTGCTAGCCTTATTTCTGTGGAATCTGAGAACAGATATTTCGGATCCCTTTGAAGACTATAGGGCCAAAGGAAATATCCTCCGATAACAAAGAGAAAGAAGCTTTCTGAGAAACTTCTTTGTGTTCTGTTAAATGATCTCACAGAGTTACAGCTTTTCCCCTCAAGAAGCCTTTCGCTAAGACAGTTCTTGTGGAATTGGCAAAGTGATATTTGGAAGCCCATAGAGGGCTATGGTGAAAAAGGAAATAACCTCAGATGAAATCTGGAAAGAAGCTTTCTGAGAAACTGCTGAGTGTTCTGTTAATTCATCTCACAGAGTTACATCTGTATTTCGCGGATCTCTTTGCTAGCCTTATTTCTGTGGAATCTGAGAACAGATATTTCGGATCCCTTTGAAGACTATAGGGCCAAAGGAAATATTCTCCGATAACAAAGAGAAAGAAGCTTTCTGAGAAACTTCTTTGTGTTCTGTGAAATCATCTCACAGAGTTACAGCTTTCCCCTCAAGAAGCCTTTCGCTAAGACAGTTCTTGTGGAATTGGCAAAGTGATATTTGGAAGCCCATAGAGGGCTATGGTGAAAAAGGAAATATCCTCAGATGAAATCTGGAAAGAAGCTTTCTGAGAAACTGCTGAGTGTTCTGTTAATTCATCTCACAGAGTTACATCTGTATTTCGTGGATCTCTTTGCTAGCCTTATTTCTGTGGAATATGAAAACAGATATTTCGTATCCCTTTGAAGACTATAGGGCCAAAGGAAATATCCTCCGATAACAAAGAGAAAGAAGCTTTCTCAGAAACTTCTTTGTGTTCTGTGAAATCATCTCACAGAGTTACAGCTTTCCCCTCAAGAAGCCTTTCGCTAAGACAGTTCTTGTGGAATTGGCAAAGTGATATTTGGAAGCCCATAGAGGGCTACGGTGAAAAAGGAAATATCCTCAGATGAAATCTGGAAAGAAGCTTTCTGAGAAACTACTGAGTGTTCTGTTAATTCATCTCACAGAGTTACATCTGTATGTCGTGGATCTCCTTGCTAGCCTTATTTCTGTGGAATCTGAGAACAGATATTTCGGATCCCTTTGAAGACTATAGGGCCAAAGGAAATATTCTCCGATAACAAAGAGAAAGAAGCTTTCTGAGAAACTTCTTTGTGTTCTGTTAAATCATCTCACAGAGTTACGGCTTTCCCCTAAATAAGACTTTCGCTAAGACACTTCTTGTGGAATTGGCAAAGTGATATTTGGAAGCCCATAGAGGGCTATGATGAAAAATGAAATATCCTCACATGAAATCTGGAAAGAAGATCTCTGAGAAACTGCTGAGTGTTCTGTTAATTCATCTCACAGAGTTACATCTGTATTTCGTGGATCTCTTTGCTAACCTTATTTCTGTGGAATCTGAGAACAGATATTTCGGATCCTTTTGAAGACTATTGGGCCTAAGGAAATATCCTCCGATAACAAAGAGAAAGAAGCTTTCTGAGAAACTTCTTTGTGTTCTGTGAAATCATCTCACAGCGTTACAGCTTTGCCCTCAAGAAGCCTTTCGCTAAGACAGTTCTTGTGGAATTGGCAAAGAGATATTTGGAAGCCCATAGAGGGCTATGGTGAAAAAGGAAATATCCTCAGATGAAATCTGGAAAGTTTTCTGAGAAACTGCTGAGTGTTCTGTTAATTCATCTCACAGAGTTACATCTGTATTTCGCGGATCTCTTTGCTAGCCTTATTTCTGTGGAATCTGAGAACAGATATTTCGGATCCCTTTGAAGACTATAGGGCCAAAGGAAATATCCTCCGATAACAAAGAGAAAGAAGCTTTCTCAGAAACTTCTTTGTGTTCTGTGAAATCATCTCACAGAGTTACAGCTTTTCGTTCAAGAAGCATTTCGCTAAGAAAGTTCTTGTGGAATTGGCAAAGTGATATTTGGAAGCCCATAGAGGGCTATGGTGAAAAAGGAATATCCTCAGATGAAATCTGGAAAGAAACTTTCTGAGAAACTGCTGAGTGTTCTGTTAATTCATCTCACAGAGTAACATCTGTATTTCGCGGATCTCTTTGCTAGCCTTATTTCTGTGGAATCTGAGAACAGATATTTCGGATCCCTTTGAAGACTATAGGGCCAAAAGAAATATCCTCCGATAACAAAGAGAAAGAAGCTTTCTGAGAAACTTCTTTGTGTTCTGTGAAATCATCTCACAGAGTTACAGCTTTCCCCTCAAGAAGCCTTTCGCTAAGACAGTTCTTGTGGAATTGGCAAAGTGATATTTGGAAGCCCATAGCGGGCTATGGTGAAAAAGGAAATATCCTCAGATGAAATCTGGAAAGAAGCTTTCTGAGAAGCTGCTGAGTGTTCTGTTAATTCATCTCACAGAGTTACATCTGTATTTCGTGGATCTCTTTGCTAGCCTTATTTCTGTGGAATCTTAGAACAGATATTTCGGATCCCTTTGAAGAATATAGGGCCAAAGGAAATATCCTCCGATAACAAAGAGAAAGAAGCTTTCTGAGAAACTTCTTTGTGTTCTGTTAAATCATCTCACAGAGTTACAGCTTTCCCCTCAAGAAGCCTTTCGCTAAGACAGTTCTTGTGGAATTGGCAAAGTGATATTTGGAAGCCCATAGAAGGCTATGGTGAAAAAGTAAATATCCTCAGATGAAATCTATAAAGAAGCTTTCTGAGAAACTGCTGCGTCTTCTGTTAATTCATCTCACAGAGTTACATCTGTATGTCGTGGATCTCTTTGCTAACCTTATTTCTGTGGAATCTGAGAACAGATATTTCGGATCCCTTTGAAGACAATAGGGCCAAAGGAAATATCCTCCGATAACAAAGAGAAAGAAGCTTTCTGAGAAACATCTTTGTGTTCTGTGAAATCATCTCACAGAGTTACAGCTTTCCCCTCAAGAAGCCTTTCGCTAAGATAGTTCTTGTGGAATTGGCAAAGTGATATTTGGAAGCCCATAGCGGGCTATGGTGAAAAAGGAAATATCCTCAGATGAAATCTGGAAAGAAGCTTTCTGAGAAACTGCTGAGTGTTCTGTTAATTCATCTCACAGAGTTACATCTGTATTTCGTGTATCTCTTTGCTAGCCTTATTTCTGTGGAATCTGAGAACAGATATTTCGGATCCCTTTGAAGACTATAGGGCCAAAGGAAATATCCTCCGATAACAAAGAGAAAGAAGCTTTCTGAGAAACTTCTTTGTGTTCTGTGAAATCATCTCACAGAGTTACAGCTTTCCCCACAAGAAGCCTCTCGCTAAGACATTTCTTGTGGAATTGGCAAAGTGATATTTGGAAGCCCATAGAGGGCTATGGTGTAAAAGGAAATATCCTCAGATGAAATCTGCAAAGAAGCTCTCTGAGAAACTGCTGAGTGTTCTTTTAATTCATCTCACAGAGTTACATCTGTATATCGTGGATCTCTTTGCTAGCCTTATTTCTGTGGAATCTGAGAACAGATATTTCGGATCCCTTTGAAGACTATAGGGCCAAAGGAAATATCCTCCGATAACAAAGAGAAAGAAGCTTTCTGAGAAACTTCTTTGTGTTCTGTTAAATGATCTCACAGAGTTACAGCTTTTCCCCTCAAGAAGCCTTTCGCTAAGACAGTTCTTGTGGAATTGGCAAAGTGATATTTGGAAGCCGATAGAGGGCTATGGTGAAAAAGGAAATAACCTCAGATGAAATCTGGAAAGAAGCTTTCTGAGAAACTGCTGAGTGTTCTGTTAATTCATCTCACAGAGTTACATCTGTATTTCGTGGATCTCTTTGCTAGCCTTATTTCTGTGGAATCTGAGAACAGATACTTCGGATCCCTTTGAAGACTATAGGGCCAAAGGAAATATCCTCCGATAACAAAGAGAAAGAAGCTTTCTGAGAAACTTCTTTGTGTTCTGTGAAATCATCTCACTGAGATACAGCTTTTGCCTCAAGAAGGCTTTCGCTAAGACAGTTCTTGTGGAATTGGCAAAGTGATATTTGGAAGCCCTTAGAGGGCTATGGTGAAAAAGGAAATATCCTCAGATGAAATCTGGAAAGAAGCTTTCTGAGAAACTACTGAGTGTTCTGTTAATTCATCTCACAGAGTTACATCTGTATGTCGTGGATCTCCTTGCTAGCCTTATTTCTGTGGAATCTGAGAACAGATATTTCGGATCCCTTTGAAGACTATAGGGCCAAAGGAAATATTCTCCGATAACAAAGAGAAAGAAGCTTTCTGAGAAACTTCTTTGTGTTCTGTTAAATCATCTCACAGAGTTACAGCTTTCCCCTAGATAAGACTTTCGCTAAGACACTTCTTGTGGAATTGGCAAAGTGATATTTGGAAGCCCATAGAGGGCTATGATGAAAAATGAAATATCCTCACATGAAATCTGGAAAGAAGATCTCTGAGAAACTGCTGAGTGTTCTGTTAATTCATCTCACAGAGTTACATCTGTATTTCGTGGATCTCTTTGCTAGCCTTATTTCTGTGGAATCTGAGAACAGATATTTCAGATCCTTTTGAAGACTATTGGGCCTAAGGAAATATCCTCCGATAACAAAGAGAAAGAAGCTTTCTGAGAAACTTCTTTGTGTTCTGTGAAATCATCTCACAGCGTTACAGCTTTGCCCTCAAGAAGCCTTTCGCTAAGACAGTTCTTGTGAAATTGGCAAAGTGATATTTCGAAGCCCATAGAGGGCTATGGTGAAAAAGGAAATATCCTCAGATGAAATCTGGAAAGAAGCTTTTTGAGAAACTGCTGAGTGTTCTGTTAATTCATCTCACAGAGTTACATCTGTATTTCGTGGATCTCTTTGCTAGCCTTATTTCTGTGGAATATGAAAACAGATATTTCGGATCCCTTTGAAGACTATAGGGCCAAAGGAAATATCCTCCGATAACAAAGAGAAAGAAGCTTTCTCAGAAACTTCTTTGTGTTCTGTGAAATCATCTCACAGAGTTACAGCTTTCTCCTCAAGAAGCCTTTCGTAAGACAGTTCTTGTGGAATTGGCAAAGTGATATTTGGAAGCCCTTAGAGGGCTATGGTGAAAAAGGAAATATCCGCAGATGAAATCTGGAAGGAAGCTTTCTGAGAAACTGCTGAGTGTTCTGTTAATTCATCTCACAGAGTTACATCTGTATTTCGCGGATCTCTTTGCTAGCCTTATTTCTGTGGAATCTGAGAACAGATATTTCGGATCCCTTTGAAGACTATAGGGCCAAAGGAAATATCCTCCGATAACAAAGAGAAAGAAGCTTTCTGAGAAACTTCTTTGTGTTCTGTGAAATCATCTCACAGAGTTACAGCTTTCCCCTCAAGAAGCCTTTCGCTAAGACAGTTCTTGTGGAATTGGCAAAGTGATATTTGGATGCCCATAGAGGGCTATGGTGAAAAAGGAAATATCCACAGATGAAATCTGGAAAGAAGCTTTCTGAGAAACTGCTGAGTGTTCTGTTAATTCATCTCACAGAGTTACATCTGTATTTCGTGGATCTCTTTGCTAGCCTTATTTCTGTTGAATCTGAGAACAGATATTTCGGATCCCTTTGAAGACGATAGGGCCAAAGGAAATATCCTCCGATAACAAAGAGAAAGAAGCTTTCTGAGAAACTTCTTTGTGTTCTGTGAAATCATCTCACAGAGTTACAGCTTTCCCCTCAAGAAGACTTTCGCTAAGACAGTTCTTTTGGAATTGGCAAAGTGATATTTGGAAGCCCATAGAGGGCTATGGTGAAAAAGGAAATATCCTCAGATGAAATCTGGAAAGAAGCTTTCTGAGAAACTGCTGAGTGTTCTGTTAATTCATCTCACAGAGTTACATCTGTATTTCGCGGATCTCTTTGCTAGCCTTATTTCTGTGGAATCTGAGAACAGATACTTCGGATCCCTTTGAAGACTATAGGGCCAAAGGAAATATCCTCCGATAACAAAGAGAAAGAAGCTTTCTGAGAAACTTCTGTGTGTTCTGTGAAATCATCTCACTGAGATACAGCTTTTGCCTCAAGAAGGCTTTCGCTAAGACAGTTCTTGTGGAATTGGCAAAGTGATATTTGGAAGCCCTTAGAGGGCTATGGTGAAAAAGGAAATATCCTCAGATGAAATCTGGAAAGAAGCTTTCTGAGAAACTACCGAGTGTTCTGTTAATTCATCTCACAGAGTTACATCTGTATGTCGTGGATCTCCTTGCTAGCCTTATTTCTGTGGAATCTGAGAACAGATATTTCGGATCCCTTTGAAGACTATAGGGCCAAAGGAAATATCCTCCGATAACAAAGAGAAAGAAGCTTTCTCAGTAACTTCTTTGTGTTCTGTGAAATCATCTCACAGAGTTACAGCTTTTCGCTCAAGAAGCATTTCGCTAAGAAAGTTCTTGTGGAATTGGCAAAGTGATATTTGGAAGCCCATAGAGGGCTATGGTGAAAAAGGAATATCCTCAGATGAAATCTGGAAAGAAAGTTTCTGAGAAACTGCTGAGTGTTCTGTTAATTCATCTCACAGAGTAACATCTGTATTTCGTGGATCTCTTTGCTAGCCTTATTTCTGTGGAATCTGAGAACAGATATTTCGGATCCCTTTGAAGACTATAGGGCCAAAAGAAATATCCTCCGATAACAAAGAGAAAGAAGCTTTCTGAGAAACTTCTTTGTGTTCTGTGAAATCATCTCACAGAGTTACAGCTTTCCCCTCAAGAAGCCTTTCGCTAAGACAGTTCTTGTGGAATTGGCAAAGTGATATTTGGAAGCCCATAGCGGGCTATGGTGAAAAAGGAAATATCCTCAGATGAAATCTGGAAAGAAGCTTTCTGAGAAACTGCTGAGTGTTCTGTTAATTCATCTCACAGAGTTACATCTGTATTTCGTGGATCTCTTTGCTAGCCTTATTTCTGTGGAATCTGAGAACAGATATTTCGGATCCCTTTGAAGACTATAGGGCCAAAGGAAATATCCTCCGATAACAAAGAGAAAGAAGCTTTCTGAGAAACTTCCTTGTGTTCTGTTAAATCATCTCACAGAGTTACAGCTTTCCCCTCAAGAAGCCTTTCGCTAAGACAGTTCTTGTGGAATTGGCAAAGTGATATTTGGAAGCCCATAGAGGGCTATGGTGAAAAAGGAAATATCCTCAGATGAAATCTATAAAGAAGCTTTCTGAGAAACTGCTGCGTCTTCTGTTAATTCATCTCACAGAGTTACATCTGTATGTCGTGGATCTCTTTGCTAACCTTATTTCTGTGGAATCTGAGAACAGATATTTCGGATCCCTTTGAAGACTATAGGGCCAAAGGAAATATCCTCCGATAACAAAGAGAAAGAAGCTTTCTGAGAAACATCTTTGTGTTCTGTGAAATCATCTCACAGAGTTACAGCTTTCCCCTCAAGAAGCCTTTCGCTAAGATAGTTCTTGTGGAATTGGCAAAGTGATATTTGGAAGCCCATAGAGGGCTATGGTGAAAAAGGAAATATCCTCAGATGAAATCTGGAAAGAAGCTTTCTGAGAAACTGCTGAGTGTTCTGTTAATTCATCTCACAGAGATACATCTGTATTTCGTGGATCTCTTTGCTAGCCTTATTTCTGTGGAATCTTAGAACAGATATTTCGGATCCCTTTGAAGACTATAGGGCCAAAGGAAATATTCTCCGATAACAAATAGAAAGAAGCTTTCTGAGAAACTTCCTTGTGTTCTCTTAAATCATCTCACAGAGTTACAGCTTTCCCCTCAAGAAGCATTTCGCTAAGACAGTTCTTGTGGAATTGGCAAAGTGATATTTGGAAGCCCATAGAGGGCTATGGTGAAAAATGAAATATCCTCAGATGAAATCTATAAAGAAGCTTTCTGAGAAACTGCTGCGTGTTCTGTTAATTCATCTCACAGAGTTACATCTGTATGTCGTGGATCTCTTTGCTAACCTTATTTCTGTGGAATCTGAGAACAGATATTTCGGATCCCTTTGAAAACTATAGGGCCAAAGGAAATATCCTCCGATAACAAAGAGAAAGAAGCTTTCTGAGAAACTTCTTTGTGTTCTGTGAAATCATCTCACAGAGTTACAGCTTTCCCCTCAAGAAGCCTTTCGCTAAGACAGTTCTTGTGTAATTGGCAATGTGATTTTTGGAATCCCATAGAGGGCTATGGTGAAAAAGGAAATATCCTCAGAGGAAATCTATAAAGAAGCTTTCTGAGAAACTGCTGAGTGTTCTGTTAATTCATCTCACAGAGTTACATCTGTATTTCGTGGATCTCTTTGCTAGCCTTATTTCTGTGGAATCTGAGAACAGATATTTCGGATCCCTTTGAAGACTATAGGGCCAAAGGAAGTATCTTCCGAAAACAAAGAGAAAGAAGCTTTCTGAGAAACTTCTTTGTGTTCTGTGAAATCATCTCACAGAGTTACAGCTTTCCCCTCAAGAAGCCTTTCGCTAAGACAGTTCTTGTGGAATTGGCAAAGTGATATTTGGAAGCCCATAGAGGGCTATGGTGAAAAAGGAAATATCCTCAGATGAAATCTGGAAAGAAGCTTTCTGAGAAACTGCTGAGTGTTCTGTTAATTCATCTCACAGAGTTACATCTGTATTTCGTGGATCTCTTTGCTAGCCTTATTTCTGTGGAATCTGAGAACAGATATTTCGGATCCCTTTGAAGACTATAGGGCCAAAGGAAATATCCTCCGATAACAAAGAGAAAGAAGCTTTCTGAGAAACGTCTTTGTGTTCTGTGAAATCATCTCACTGAGTTACAGCTTTCCCCTCAAGAAGCCTCTCGCTAAGACATTTCTTGTGGAATTGGCAAAGTGATATTTGGAAGCCCATAGAGGGCTATGGTGTAAAAGGAAATATCCTCAGATGAAATCTGCAAAGAAGCTCTCTGAGAAACTGCTGAGTGTTCTGTTAATTCATCTCACAGAGTTACATCTGTATATCGTGGATCTCTTTGCTAGCCTTATTTCTGTGGAATCTGAGAACAGATATTTCGGATCCCTTTGAAGACTATAGGGCCAAAGGAAATATCCTCCGATAACAAAGAGAAAGAAGCTTTCTGAGAAACTTCTTTGTGTTCTGTTAAATGATCTCACAGAGTTACAGCTTTTCCCCTCAAGAAGCCTTTCGCTAAGACAGTTCTTGTGGAATTGGCAAAGTGATATTTGGAAGCCCATAGAGGGCTATGGTGAAAAAGGAAATAACCTCAGATGAAATCTGGAAAGAAGCTTTCTGAGAAACTGCTGAGTGTTCTGTTAATTCATCTCACAGAGTTACATCTGTATTTCGCGGATCTCTTTGCTAGCCTTATTTCTGTGGAATCTGAGAACAGATATTTCGGATCCCTTTGAAGACTATAGGGCCAAAGGAAATATCCTCCGATAACAAAGAGAAAGAAGCTTTCTGAGAAACTTCTTGGTGTTCTGTGAAATCATCTCACAGAGTTACAGCTTTCCCCTCAAGAAGCCTTTCGCTAAGACAGTTCTTGTGGAATTGGCAAAGTGATATTTGGAAGCCCATAGAGGGCTATGGTGAAAAAGGAAATATCCTCAGATGAAATCTGGAAAGAAGCTTTCTGAGAAACTGCTGAGTGTTCTGTTAATTCATCTCACAGAGTTACATCTGTATTTCGTGGATCTCTTTGCTAGTCTTATTTCTGTGGAATATGAAAACAGATATTTCGTATCCCTTTGAAGACTATAGGGCCAAAGGAAATATCCTCCGATAACAAAGAGAAAGAAGCTTTCTCAGAAACTTCTTTGTGTTCTGTGAAATCATCTCACAGAGTTACAGCTTTCCCCTCAAGAAGCCTTTCGCTAAGACAGTTCTTTTGGAATTGGCAAAGTGATATTTGGAAGCCCATAGAGGGCTATGGTGAAAAAGGAAATATCCTCAGATGAAATCTGGAAAGAAGCTTTCTGAGAAACTGCTGAGTGTTCTGTTAATTCATCTCACAGAGTTACATCTGTATTTCGCGGATCTCTTTGCTAGCCTTATTTCTGTGGAATCTGAGAACAGATACTTCGGATCCCTTTGAAGACTATAGGGCCAAAGGAAATATCCTCCGATAACAAAGAGAAAGAAGCTTTCTGAGAAACTTCTTTGTGTTCTGTGAAATCATCTCACTGAGATACAGCTTTTGCCTCAAGAAGGCTATCGCTAAGACAGTTCTTGTGGAATTGGCAAAGTGATATTTGGAAGCCCTTAGAGGGCTACGGTGAAAAAGGAAATATCCTCAGATGAAATCTGGAAAGAAGCTTTCTGAGAAACTACTGAGTGTTCTGTTAATTCATCTCACAGAGTTACATCTGTATGTCGTGGATCTCCTTGCTAGCCTTATTTCTGTGGAATCTGAGAACAGATATTTCGGATCCCTTTGAAGACTATAGGGCCAAAGGAAATATTCTCCGATAACAAAGAGAAAGAAGCTTTCTGAGAAACTTCTTTGTGTTCTGTTAAATCATCTCACAGAGTTACAGTTTTCCCCTAAATAAGACTTTCGCTAAGACACTTCTTGTGGAATTGGCAAAGTGATATTTGGAAGCCCATAGAGGGCTATGATGAAAAATGAAATATCCTCACATGAAATCTGGAAAGAAGATCTCTGAGAAACTGCTGAGTGTTCTGTTAATTCATCTCACAGAGTTACATCTGTATTTCGTGGATCTCTTTGCTAACCTTATTTCTGTGGAATCTGAGAACAGATATTTCGGATCCTTTTGAGACTATTGGGCCTAAGGAAATATCCTCCGATAACAAAGAGAAAGAAGCTTTCTGAGAAACTTCTTTGTGTTCTGTGAAATCATCTCACAGCGTTACAGCTTTGCCCTCAAGAAGCCTTTCGCTAAGACAGTTCTTGTGGAATTGGCAAAGAGATATTTGGAAGCCCATAGAGGGCTATGGTGAAAAAGGAAATATCCTCAGATGAAATCTGGAAAGTTTTCTGAGAAACTGCTGAGTGTTCTGTTAATTCATCTCACAGAGTTACATCTGTATTTCGCGGATCTCTTTGCTAGCCTTATTTCTGTGGAATCTGAGAACAGATATTTCGGATCCCTTTGAAGACTATAGGGCCAAAGGAAATATCCTCCGATAACAGAGAGAAAGAAGCTTTCTCAGAAACTTCTTTGTGTTCTGTGAAATCATCTCACAGAGTTACAGCTTTCCCATCAAGAAGCATTTCGCTAAGAAAGTTCTTGTGGAATTGGCAAAGTGATATTTGGAAGCCCATAGAGGGCTATGGTGAAAAAGGAATATCCTCAGATGAAATCTGGAAAGAAACTTTCTGAGAAACTGCTGAGTGTTCTGTTAATTCATCTCACAGAGTAACATCTGTATTTCGCGGATCTCTTTGCTAGCCTTATTTCTGTGGAATCTGAGAACAGATATTTCGGATCCCTTTGAAGGCTATAGGGCCAAAAGAAATATCCTCCGATAACAAAGAGAAAGAAGCTTTCTGAGAAACTTCTTTGTGTTCTGTGAAATCATCTCACAGAGTTACAGCTTTCCCCTCAAGAAGCCTTTCGCTAAGACAGTTCTTGTGGAATTGGCAAAGTGATATTTGGAAGCCCATAGCGGGCTATGGTGAAAAAGGAAATATCCTCAGATGAAATCTGGAAAGAAGCTTTCTGAGAAACTGCTGAGTGTTCTGTTAATTCATCTCACAGAGTTACATCTGTATTTCGTGGATCTCTTTGCTAGCCTTATTTCTGTGGAATCTTAGAACAGATATTTCGGATCCCTTTGAAGAATATAGGGCCAAAGGAAATATCCTCCGATAACAAAGAGAAAGAAGCTTTCTGAGAAACTTCTTTGTGTTCTGTTAAATCATCTCACAGAGTTACAGCTTTCCCCTCAAGAAGCCTTTCGCTAAGACAGTTCTTGTGGAATTGGCAAAGTGATATTTGGAAGCCCATAGAAGGCTATGGTGAAAAAGTAAATATCCTCAGATGAAATCTATAAAGAAGCTTTCTGAGAAACTGCTGCGTCTTCTGTTAATTCATCTCACAGAGTTACATCTGTATGTCGTGGATCTCTTTGCTAACCTTATTTCTGTGGAATCTGAGAACAGATATTTCGCATCCCTTTGAAGACAATAGGGCCAAAGGAAATATCCTCCGATAACAAAGAGAAAGAAGCTTTCTGAGAAACATCTTTGTGTTCTGTGAAATCATCTCACAGAGTTACAGCTTTCCCCTCAAGAAGCCTTTCGCTAAGATAGTTCTTCTGGAATTGGCAAAGTGATATTTGGAAGCCCATAGCGGGCTATGGTGAAAAAGGAAATATCCTCAGATGAAATCTGGAAAGAAGCTTTCTGAGAAACTGCTGAGTGTTCTGTTAATTCATCTCACAGAGTTACATCTGTATTTCGTGGATCTCTTTGCTAGCCTTATTTCTGTGGAATCTGACAACAGATATTTCGGATCCCTTTGAAGACGATAGGGCCAAAGGAAATATCCTCCGAAAACAAAGAGAAAGAAGCTTTCTGAGAAACTTCTTTGTGTTCTGTGAAATCATCTCACAGAGTTACAGCTTTCCCCACAAGAAGCCTCTCGGTAAGACATTTCTTGTGGAATTGGCAAAGTGATATTTGGAAGCCCATAGAGGGCTATGGTGTAAAAGGAAATATCCTCAGATGAAATCTGCAAAGAAGCTCTCTGAGAAACTGCTGAGTGTTCTTTTAATTCATCTCACAGAGTTACATCTGTATATCGTGGATCTCTTTGCTAGCCTTATTTCTGTGGAATCTGAGAACAGATATTTCGGATCCCTTTGAAGACTATAGGGCCAAAGGAAATATCCTCCGATAACAAAGAGAAAGAAGCTTTCTGAGAAACTTCTTTGTGTTCTGTTAAATGATCTCACAGAGTTACAGCTTTTCCCCTCAAGAAGCCTTTCGCTAAGACAGTTCTTGTGGAATTGGCAAAGTGATATTTGGAAGCCCATAGAGGGCTATGGTGAAAAAGGAAATAACCTCAGATGAAATCTGGAAAGAAGCTTTCTGAGAAACTTCTGAGTGTTCTGTTAATTCATCTCACAGAGTTACATCTGTATTTCGCGGATCTCTTTGCTAGCCTTATTTCTGTGGAATCTGAGAACAGATATTTCGGATCCCTTTGAAGACTATAGGGCCAAAGGAAATATCCTCCGATAACAAAGAGAAAGAAGCTTTCTGAGAAACTTCTTGGTGTTCTGTGAAATCATCTCACAGAGTTACAGCTTTCCCCTCAAGAAGCCTTTCGCTAAGACAGTTCTTGTGGAATTGGCAAAGTGATATTTGGAAGCCCATAGAGGGCTATGGTGAAAAAGGAAATATCCTCAGATGAAATCTGGAAAGAAGCTTTCTGAGAAACTGCTGAGTGTTCTGTTAATTCATCTCACAGAGTTACATCTGTATTTCGTGGATCTCTTTGCTAGTCTTATTTCTGTGGAATATGAAAACAGATATTTCGTATCCCTTTGAAGACTATAGGGCCAAAGGAAATATCCTCCGATAACAAAGAGAAAGAAGCTTTCTCAGAAACTTCTTTGTGTTCTGTGAAATCATCTCACAGAGTTACAGCTTTCCCCTCAAGAAGCCTTTCGCTAAGACAGTTCTTTTGGAATTGGCAAAGTGATATTTGGAAGCCCATAGAGGGCTATGGTGAAAAAGGAAATATCCTCAGATGAAATCTGGAAAGAAGCTTTCTGAGAAACTGCTGAGTGTTCTGTTAATTCATCTCACAGAGTTACATCTGTATTTCGCGGATCTCTTTGCTAGCCTTATTTCTGTGGAATCTGAGAACAGATACTTCGGATCCCTTTGAAGACTATAGGGCCAAAGGAAATATCCTCCGATAACAAAGAGAAAGAAGCTTTCTGAGAAACTTCTTTGTGTTCTGTGAAATCATCTCACTGAGATACAGCTTTTGCCTCAAGAAGGCTATCGCTAAGACAGTTCTTGTGGAATTGGCAAAGTGATATTTGGAAGCCCTTAGAGGGCTACGGTGAAAAAGGAAATATCCTCAGATGAAATCTGGAAAGAAGCTTTCTGAGAAACTACTGAGTGTTCTGTTAATTCATCTCACAGAGTTACATCTGTATGTCGTGGATCTCCTTGCTAGCCTTATTTCTGTGGAATCTGAGAACAGATATTTCGGATCCCTTTGAAGACTATAGGGCCAAAGGAAATATTCTCCGATAACAAAGAGAAAGAAGCTTTCTGAGAAACTTCTTTGTGTTCTGTTAAATCATCTCACAGAGTTACAGCTTTCCCCTAAATAAGACTTCCGCTAAGACACTTCTTGTGGAATTGGCAAAGTGATATTTGGAAGCCCATAGAGGGCTATGATGAAAAATGAAATATCCTCACATGAAATCTGGAAAGAAGATCTCTGAGAAACTGCTGAGTGTTCTGTTAATTCATCTCACAGAGTTACATCTGTATTTCGTGGATCTCTTTGCTAACCTTATTTCTGTGGAATCTGAGAACAGATATTTCGGATCCTTTTGAGACTATTGGGCCTAAGGAAATATCCTCCGATAACAAAGAGAAAGAAGCTTTCTGAGAAACTTCTTTGTGTTCTGTGAAATCATCTCACAGCGTTACAGCTTTGCCCTCAAGAAGCCTTTCGCTAAGACAGTTCTTGTGGAATTGGCAAAGAGATATTTGGAAGCCCATAGAGGGCTATGGTGAAAAAGGAAATATCCTCAGATGAAATCTGGAAAGTTTTCTGAGAAACTGCTGAGTGTTCTGTTAATTCATCTCACAGAGTTACATCTGTATTTCGCGGATCTCTTTGCTAGCCTTATTTCTGTGGAATCTGAGAACAGATATTTCGGATCCCTTTGAAGACTATAGGGCCAAAGGAAATATCCTCCGATAACAGAGAGAAAGAAGCTTTCTCAGAAACTTCTTTGTGTTCTGTGAAATCATCTCACAGAGTTACAGCTTTCCCATCAAGAAGCATTTCGCTAAGAAAGTTCTTGTGGAATTGGCAAAGTGATATTTGGAAGCCCATAGAGGGCTATGGTGAAAAAGGAATATCCTCAGATGAAATCTGGAAAGAAACTTTCTGAGAAACTGCTGAGTGTTCTGTTAATTCATCTCACAGAGTAACATCTGTATTTCGCGGGTCTCTTTGCTAGCCTTATTTCTGTGGAATCTGAGAACAGATATTTCGGATCCCTTTGAAGGCTATAGGGCCAAAAGAAATATCCTCCGATAACAAAGAGAAAGAAGCTTTCTGAGAAACTTCTTTGTGTTCTGTGAAATCATCTCACAGAGTTACAGCTTTCCCCTCAAGAAGCCTTTCGCTAAGACAGTTCTTGTGGAATTGGCAAAGTGATATTTGGAAGCCCATAGCGGGCTATGGTGAAAAAGGAAATATCCTCAGATGAAATCTGGAAAGAAGCTTTCTGAGAAACTGCTGAGTGTTCTGTTAATTCATCTCACAGAGTTACATCTGTATTTCGTGGATCTCTTTGCTAGCCTTATTTCTGTGGAATCTTAGAACAGATATTTCGGATCCCTTTGAAGAATATAGGGCCAAAGGAAATATCCTCCGATAACAAAGAGAAAGAAGCTTTCTGAGAAACTTCTTTGTGTTCTGTTAAATCATCTCACAGAGTTACAGCTTTCCCCTCAAGAAGCCTTTCGCTAAGACAGTTCTTGTGGAATTGGCAAAGTGATATTTGGAAGCCCATAGAAGGCTATGGTGAAAAAGTAAATATCCTCAGATGAAATCTATAAAGAAGCTTTCTGAGAAACTGCTGCGTCTTCTGTTAATTCATCTCACAGAGTTACATCTGTATGTCGTTGATCTCTTTGCTAACCTTATTTCTGTGGAATCTGAGAACAGATATTTCGCATCCCTTTGAAGACAATAGGGCCAAAGGAAATATCCTCCGATAACAAAGAGAAAGAAGCTTTCTGAGAAACATCTTTGTGTTCTGTGAAATCATCTCACAGAGTTACAGCTTTCCCCTCAAGAAGCCTTTCGCTAAGATAGTTCTTCTGGAATTGGCAAAGTGATATTTGGAAGCCCATAGCGGGCTATGGTGAAAAAGGAAATATCCTCAGATGAAATCTGGAAAGAAGCTTTCTGAGAAACTGCTGAGTGTTCTGTTAATTCATCTCACAGAGTTACATCTGTATTTCGTGGATCTCTTTGCTAGCCTTATTTCTGTGGAATCTGACAACAGATATTTCGGATCCCTTTGAAGACGATAGGGCCAAAGGAAATATCCTCCGAAAACAAAGAGAAAGAAGCTTTCTGAGAAACTTCTTTGTGTTCTGTGAAATCATCTCACAGAGTTACAGCTTTCCCCACAAGAAGCCTCTCGGTAAGACATTTCTTGTGGAATTGGCAAAGTGATATTTGGAAGCCCATAGAGGGCTATGGTGTAAAAGGAAATATCCTCAGATGAAATCTGCAAAGAAGCTCTCTGAGAAACTGCTGAGTGTTCTTTTAATTCATCTCACAGAGTTACATCTGTATATCGTGGATCTCTTTGCTAGCCTTATTTCTGTGGAATCTGAGAACAGATATTTCGGATCCCTTTGAAGACTATAGGGCCAAAGGAAATATCCTCCGATAAAAAAGAGAAAGAAGCTTTCTGAGAAACTTCTTTGTGTTCTGTTAAATGATCTCACAGAGTTACAGCTTTTCCCCTCAAGAAGGCTTTCGCTAAGACAGTTCTTGTGGAATTGGCAAAGTGATATTTGGAAGCCGATAGAGGGCTATGGTGAAAAAGGAAATAACCTCAGATGAAATCTGGAAAGAAGCTTTCTGAGAAACTGCTGAGTGTTCTGTTAATTCATCTCACAGAGTTACATCTGTATTTCGTGGATCTCTTTGCTAGCCTTATTTCTGTGGAATCTGAGAACAGATACTTCGGATCCCTTTGAAGACTATAGGGCCAAAGGAAATATCCTCCGATAACAAAGAGAAAGAAGCTTTCTGAGAAACTTCTTTGTGTTCTGTGAAATCATCTCACTGAGATACAGCTTTTGCCTCAAGAAGGCTTTCGCTAAGACAGTTCTTGTGGAATTGGCAAAGTGATATTTGGAAGCCCTTAGAGGGCTATGGTGAAAAAGGAAATATCCTCAGATGAAATCTGGAAAGAAGCTTTCTGAGAAACTACTGAGTGTTCTGTTAATTCATCTCACAGAGTTACATCTGTATGTCGTGGATCTCCTTGCTAGCCTTATTTCTGTGGAATCTGAGAACAGATATTTCGGATCCCTTTGAAGACTATAGGGCCAAAGGAAATATTCTCCGATAACAAAGAGAAAGAAGCTTTCTGAGAAACTTCTTTGTGTTCTGTTAAATCATCTCACAGAGTTACAGCTTTCCCCTAAATAAGACTTTCGCTAAGACACTTCTTGTGGAATTGGCAAAGTGATATTTGGAAGCCCATAGAAGGCTATGATGAAAAATGAAATATCCTCACATGAAATCTGGAAAGAAGATCTCTGAGAAACTGCTGAGTGTTCTGTTAATTCATCTCACAGAGTTACATCTGTATTTCGTGGATCTCTTTGCTAGCCTTATTTCTGTGGAATCTGAGAACAGATATTTCGGATCCTTTTGAAGACTATTGGGCCTAAGGAAATATCCTTCGATAACAAAGAGAAAGAAGCTTTCTGAGAAACTTCTTTGTGTTCTGTGAAATCATCTCACTGAGTTACAGCTTTGCCCTCAAGAAGCCTTTCGCTAAGACAGTTCTTGTGGAATTGGCAAAGTGATATTTGGAAGCCCATAGAGGGCTATGGTGAAAAAGGAAATATCCTCAGATGAAATCTGGAAAGAAGTTTTCTCAGAAACTGTTGAGTGTTCTGTTAATTCATCTCACAGAGTTACATCTGTATTTCGCGGATCTCTTTGCTAGCCTTATTTCTGTGGAATCTGAGAACAGATATTTCGGATCCCTTTGAAGACTATAGGGCCAAAGGAAATATCCTCCGATAACAAAGAGAAAGAAGCTTTCTGAGAAACTTCTTTGTGTTCTGAGAAATCATCTCACAGAGTTACAGCTTTCCCCTCAAGAAGCCTTTCGCTAAGACAGTTCTTTTGGAATTGGCAAAGTGATATTTGGAAGCCCATAGAGGGCTATGGTGAAAAAGGAAATATCCTCAGATGAAATCTGGAAAGAAGCTTTCTGAGAAACTGCTGAGTGTTCTGTTAATTCATCTCACAGAGTTACATCTGTATTTCGCGGATCTCTTTGCTAGCCTTATTTCTGTGGAATCTGAGAACAGATATTTCGGATCCCTTTGAAGACTATAGGGCCAAAGGAAATATCCTCCGATAACAAAGAGAAAGAAGCTTTCTGAGAAACTTCTTTGTGTTCTGAGAAATCATCTCACAGAGTTACAGCTTTCCCCTCAAGAAGCCTTTCGCTAAGACAGTTCTTTTGGAATTGGCAAAGTGATATTTGGAAGCCCATAGAGGGCTATGGTGAAAAAGGAAATATCCTCAGATGAAATCTGGAAAGAAGCTTTCTGAGAAACTGCTGAGTGTTCTGTTAATTCATCTCACAGAGTTACATCTGTATGTCGTGGATCTCCTTGCTAGCCTTATTTCTGTGGAATCTGAGAACAGATATTTCGGATCCCTTTGAAGACTATAGGGCCAAAGGAAATATTCTCCGATAACAAAGAGAAAGAAGCTTTCTGAGAAACTTCTTTGTGTTCTGTTAAATCATCTCACAGAGTTACAGCTTTCCCCTAAATAAGACTTTCGCTAAGACACTTCTTGTGGAATTGGCAAAGTGATATTTGGAAGCCCATAGAGGGCTATGATGAAAAAGGAAATATCCTCACATGAAATCTGGAAAGAAGATCTCTGAGAAACTGCTGAGTGTTCTGTTAATTCATCTCACAGAGTTACATCTGTATATCGTGGATCTCTTTGCTAGCCTTATTTCTGTGGAATCTGAAACAGATATTTCGGATCCCTTTGAAGACTATAGGGCCAAAGGAAATATCCTCCGATAAAAAAGAGAATGAAGCTTTCTGAGAAACTTCTTTGTGTTCTGTTAAATGATCTCACAGAGTTACAGCTTTTCCCCTCAAGAAGCCTTTCGCTAAGACAGTTCTTGTGGAATTGGCAAAGTGATATTTGGAAGCCCATAGAGGGCTATGGTGAAAAAGGAAATAACCTCAGATGAAATCTGGAAAGAAGCTTTCTGAGAAACTGCTGAGTGTTCTGTTAATTCATCTCACAGAGTTACATCTGTATTTCGTGGATCTCTTTGCTAGCCTTATTTCTGTGGAATCTGAGAACAGATACTTCGGATCCCTTTGAAGACTATAGGGCCAAAGGAAATATCCTCCGATAACAAAGAGAAAGAAGCTTTCTGAGAAACTTCTTTGTGTTCTGTGAAATCATCTCACTGAGATACAGCTTTTGCCTCAAGAAGGCTTTCGCTAAGACAGTTCTTGTGGAATTGGCAAAGTGATATTTGGAAGCCCTTAGAGGGCTGTGGTGAAAAAGGAAATATCCTCAGATGAAATCTGGAAAGAAGCTTTCTGAGAAACTACTGAGTGTTCTGTTAATTCATCTCACAGAGTTACATCTGTATGTCGTGGATCTCCTTGCTAGCCTTATTTCTGTGGAATCTGAGAACAGATATTTCGGATCCCTTTGAAGACTATAGGGCCAAAGGAAATATTCTCCGATAACAAAGAGAAAGAAGCTTTCTGAGAAACTTCTTTGTGTTCTGTTAAATCATCTCACAGAGTTACAGCTTTCCCCTAAATAAGACTTTCGCTAAGACACTTCTTGTGGAATTGGCAAAGTGATATTTGGAAGCCCATAGAAGGCTATGATGAAAAATGAAATATCCTCACATGAAATCTGGAAAGAAGATCTCTGAGAAACTGCTGAGTGTTCTGTTAATTCATCTCACAGAGTTACATCTGTATTTCGTGGATCTCTTTGCTAACCTTATTTCTGTGGAATCTGAGAGCAGATATTTCGGATCCCTTTGAAGACTATAGGGCCAAAGGAAATATCCTCCGATAACAAAGAGAAAGAAGCTTTCTGAGAAACTTCTTTGTGTTCTGTGAAATCATCTCACAGAGTTACAGCTTTCCCCTCAAGAAGCCTTTCGCTAAGACAGTTCTTGTGGAATTGGCAAAGTGATATTTGGAAGCCCATAGAGGGCTATGGTGAAAAAGGAAATATCCACAGATGAAATCTGGAAATAAGCTTTCTGAGAAACTGCTGAGTGTTCTGTTAATTCATCTCACAGAGTTACATCTGTATTTCGTGGATCTCTTTGCTAGCCTTATTTCTGTGGAATCTGAGAACAGATATTTCGGATCCCTTTGAAGACGATAGGGCCAAAGGAAATATCCTCCGATAACAAAGAGAAAGAAGCTTTCTGAGAAACTTCTTTGTGTTCTGAGAAATCATCTCACAGAGTTACAGCTTTCCCCTCAAGAAGCCTTTCGCTAAGACAGTTCTTTTGGAATTGGCAAAGTGATATTTGGAAGCCCATAGAGGGCTATGGTGAAAAAGGAAATATCCTCAGATGAAATCTGGAAAGAAGCTTTCTGGGAAACTGCTGAGTGTTCTCTTAATTCATCTCACACAGTTTCATCTGTATTTTGTGGATCTCCTTGCTAGCCTTATTTCTGTGGAATCTGAGAACAGATATTTCGGATCCCTTTGAAGACTATAGGGCCAAAAGAAATATCCTCCGATAACAAAGAGAAAGAAGCTTTCTGAGAAACTTCTTTGTGTTCTGTGAAATCATCTCACAGAGTTACAGCTTTCCCCTCAAGAAGCCTTTCGCTAAGACAGTTCTTGTGGAATTGGCAAAGTGATATTTGGAAGCCCATAGCGGGCTATGGTGAAAAAGGAAATATCCTCAGATGAAATCTGGAAAGAAGCTTTCTGAGAAACTGCTGAGAGTTCTGTTAATTCATCTCACAGAGTTACCTCTGTATATCGTGGATCTCTTTGCTAGCCTTATTTCTGTGGAATCTGACAACAGATATTTCGGATCCCTTTGAAGACTATAGGGCCAAAGGAAATATCCTCCGAAAACAAAGAGAAAGAAGCTTTCTGAGAAACTTCTTTGTGTTCTATTAAATCATCTCACAGAGTTACAGCTTTCCCCTCAAGAAGCCTTTCGCTAAGACAGTTCTTGTGGAATTGGCAAAGTGATATTTGGAAGCCCATAGAAGGCTATGGTGAAAAAGTAAATATCCTCAGATGAAATCTATAAAGAAGCTTTCTGAGAAACTGCTGCGTCTTCTGTTAATTCATCTCACAGAGTTACATCTGTATGTCGTGGATCTCTTTGCTAACCTTATTTCTGTGGAATCTGAGAACAGATATTTCGGATCCCTTTGAAGACAATAGGGCCAAAGGAAATATCCTCCGATAACAAAGAGAAAGAAGCTTTCTGAGAAACATCTTTGTGTTCTGTGAAATCATCTCACAGAGTTACAGCTTTCCCCTCAAGAAGCCTTTCGCTAAGATAGTTCTTGTGGAATTGGCAAAGTGATATTTGGAAGCCCATAGCGGGCTATGGTGAAAAAGGAAATATCCTCAGATGAAATCTGGAAAGAAGCTTTCTGAGAAACTGCTGAGTGTTCTGTTAATTCATCTCACAGAGTTACATCTGTATTTCGTGGATCTCTTTGCTAGCCTTATTTCTGTGGAATCTGACAACAGATATTTCGGATCCCTTTGAAGACGATAGGGCCAAAGGAAATATCCTCCGAAAACAAAGAGAAAGAAGCTTTCTGAGAAACTTCTTTGTGTTCTGTGAAATCATCTCACAGAGTTACAGCTTTCCCCACAAGAAGCCTCTCGCTAAGACATTTCTTGTGGAATTGGCAAAGTGATATTTGGAAGCCCATAGAGGGCTATGGTGTAAAAGGAAATATCCTCAGATGAAATCTGCAAAGAAGCTCTCTGAGAAACTGCTGAGTGTTCTTTTAATTCATCTCACAGAGTTACATCTGTATATCGTGGATCTCTTTGCTAGCCTTATTTCTGTGGAATCTGAGAACAGATATTTCGGATCCCTTTGAAGACTATAGGGCCAAAGGAAATATCCTCCGATAAAAAAGAGAAAGAAGCTTTCTGAGAAACTTCTTTGTGTTCTGTTAAATGATCTCACAGAGTTACAGCTTTTCCCCTCAAGAAGCCTTTCGCTAAGACAGTTCTTGTGGAATTGGCAAAGTGATATTTGGAAGCCGATAGAGGGCTATGGTGAAAAAGGAAATAACCTCAGATGAAATCTGGAAAGAAGCTTTCTGAGAAACTGCTGAGTGTTCTGTTAATTCATCTCACAGAGTTACATCTGTATTTCGTGGATCTCTTTGCTAGCCTTATTTCTGTGGAATCTGAGAACAGATACTTCGGATCCCTTTGAAGACTATAGGGCCAAAGGAAATATCCTCCGATAACAAAGAGAAAGAAGCTTTCTGAGAAACTTCTTTGTGTTCTGTGAAATCATCTCACTGAGATACAGCTTTTGCCTCAAGAAGGCTTTCGCTAAGACAGTTCTTGTGGAATTGGCAAAGTGATATTTGGAAGCCCTTAGAGGGCTATGGTGACAAAGGAAATATCCTCAGATGAAATCTGGAAAGAAGCTTTCTGAGAAACTACTGAGTGTTCTGTTAATTCATCTCACAGAGTTACATCTGTATGTCGTGGATCTCCTTGCTAGCCTTATTTCTGTGGAATCTGAGAACAGATATTTCGGATCCCTTTGAAGACTATAGGGCCAAAGGAAATATTCTCCGATAACAAAGAGAAAGAAGCTTTCTGAGAAACTTCTTTGTGTTCTGTTAAATCATCTCACAGAGTTACAGCTTTCCCCTAAATAAGACTTTCGCTAAGACACTTCTTGTGGAATTGGCAAAGTGATATTTGGAAGCCCATAGAGGGCTATGATGAAAAATGAAATATCCTCACATGAAATCTGGAAAGAAGATCTCTGAGAAACTGCTGAGTGTTCTGTTAATTCATCTCACAGAGTTACATCTGTATTTCGTGGATCTCTTTGCTAGCCTTATTTCTGTGGAATCTGAGAACAGATATTTCGGATCCTTTTGAAGACTATTGGGCCTAAGGAAATATCCTCCGATAACAAAGAGAAAGAAGCTTTCTGAGAAACTTCTTTGTGTTCTGTGAAATCATCTCACAGCGTTACAGCTTTGCCCTCAAGAAGCCTTTCGCTAAGACAGTTCTTGTGGAATTGGCAAAGTGATATTTGGAAGCCCATAGAGGGCTATGGTGAAAAAGGAAATATCCTCAGATGAAATCTGGAAAGAAGTTTTCTCAGAAACTGCTGAGTGTTCTGTTAATTCATCTCACAGAGTTACATCTGTATTTCGCGGATCTCTTTGCTAGCCTTATTTCTGTGGAATCTGAGAACAGATATTTCGGATCCCTTTGAAGACTATAGGGCCAAAGGAAATATCCTCCGATAACAAAGAGAAAGAAGCTTTCTGAGAAACTTCTTTGTGTTCTGAGAAATCATCTCACAGAGTTACAGCTTTCCCCTCAAGAAGCCTTTCGCTAAGACAGTTCTTTTGGAATTGGCAAAGTGATATTTGGAAGCCCATAGAGGGCTATGGTGAAAAAGGAAATATCCTCAGATGAAATCTGGAAAGAAGCTTTCTGAGAAACTGCTGAGTGTTCTGTTAATTCATCTCACAGAGTTACATCTGTATTTCGCGGATCTCTTTGCTAGCCTTATTTCTGTGGAATCTGAGAAGAGATACTTCGGATCCCTTTGAAGACTATAGGGCCAAAGGAAATATCCTCCGATAACAAAGAGAAAGAAGCTTTCTGAGAAACTTCTTTGTGTTCTGTGAAATCATCTCACTGAGATACAGCTTTTGCCTCAAGAAGGCTTTCGCTAAGACAGTTCTTGTGGAATTGGCAAAGTGATATTTGGAAGCCCTTAGAGGGCTATGGTGACAAAGGAAATATCCTCAGATGAAATCTGGAAAGAAGCTTTCTGAGAAACTACTGAGTGTTCTGTTAATTCATCTCACAGAGTTACATCTGTATGTCGTGGATCTCCTTGCTAGCCTTATTTCTGTGGAATCTGAGAACAGATATTTCGGATCCCTTTGAAGACTATAGGGCCAAAGGAAATATTCTCCGATAACAAAGAGAAAGAAGCTTTCTGAGAAACTTCTTTGTGTTCTGTTAAATCATCTCACAGAGTTACAGCTTTCCCCTAAATAAGACTTTCGCTAAGACACTTCTTGTGGAATTGGCAAAGTGATATTTGGAAGCCCATAGAGGGCTATGATGAAAAATGAAATATCCTCACATGAAATCTGGAAAGAAGATCTCTGAGAAACTGCTGAGTGTTCTGTTAATTCATCTCACAGAGTTACATCTGTATTTCGTGGATCTCTTTGCTAGCCTTATTTCTGTGGAATCTGAGAACAGATACTTCGGATCCTTTTGAAGACTATTGGGCCTAAGGAAATATCCTCCGATAACAAAGAGAAAGAAGCTTTCTGAGAAACTTCTTTGTGTTCTGTGAAATCATCTCACAGCGTTACAGCTTTGCCCTCAAGAAGCCTTTCGCTAAGACAGTTCTTGTGGAATTGGCAAAGTGATATTTGGAAGCCCATAGAGGGCTATGGTGAAAAAGGAAATATCCTCAGATGAAATCTGGAAAGAAGTTTTCTCAGAAACTGCTGAGTGTTCTGTTAATTCATCTCACAGAGTTACATCTGTATTTCGCGGATCTCTTTGCTAGCCTTATTTCTGTGGAATCTGAGAACAGATATTTCGGATCCCTTTGAAGACTATAGGGCCAAAGGAAATATCCTCCGATAACAAAGAGAAAGAAGCTTTCTGAGAAACTTCTTCGTGTTCTGAGAAATCATCTCACAGAGTTACAGCTTTCCCCTCAAGAAGCCTTTCGCTAAGACAGTTCTTTTGGAATTGGCAAAGTGATATTTGGAAGCCCATAGAGGGCTATGGTGAAAAAGGAAATATCCTCAGATGAAATCTGGAAAGAAGCTTTCTGAGAAACTGCTGAGTGTTCTGTTAATTCATCTCACAGAGTTACATCTGTATTTCGCGGATCTCTTTGCTAGCCTTATTTCTGTGGAATCTGAGAAGAGATACTTCGGATCCCTTTGAAGACTATAGGGCCAAAGGAAATATCCTCCGATAACAAAGAGAAAGAAGCTTTCTGAGAAACTTCTTTGTGTTCTGTGAAATCATCTCACTGAGATACAGCTTTTGCCTCAAGAAGGCTTTCGCTAAGACAGTTCTTGTGGAATTGGCAAAGTGATATTTGGAAGCCCTTAGAGGGCTACGGTGAAAAAGGAAATATCCTCAGATGAAATCTGGAAAGTAGCTTTCTGAGAAACTACTGAGTGTTCTGTTAATTCATCTCACAGAGTTACATCTGTATGTCGTGGATCTCCTTGCTAGCCTTATTTCTGTGGAATCTGAGAACAGATATTTCGGATCCCTTTGAAGACTATAGGGCCAAAGGAAATATTCTCCGATAACAAAGAGAAAGAAGCTTTCTGAGAAACTTCTTTGTGTTCTGTTAAATCATCTCACAGAGTTACAGCTTTCCCCTAAATAAGACTTTCGCTAAGACACTTCTTGCGGAATTGGCAAAGTGATATTTGGAAGCCCATAGAGGGCTATGATGAAAAAGGAAATATCCTCACATGAAATCTGGAAAGAAGATCTCTGAGAAACTGCTGAGTGTTCTGTTAATTCATCTCACAGAGTTACATCTGTATTTCGTGGATCTCTTTGCTAACCTTATTTCTGTGGAATCTGAGAACAGATATTTCGGATCCTTTTGAAGACTATTGGGCCTAAGGAAATATCCTCCGATAACAAAGAGAAAGAAGCTTTCTGAGAAACTTCTTTGTGTTCTGTGAAATCATCTCACAGCGTTACAGCTTTGCCCTCAAGAAGCCTTTCGCTAAGACAGTTCTTGTGGAATTGGCAAAGTGATATTTGGAAGCCCATAGAGGGCTATGGTGAAAAAGGAAATATCCTCAGATGAAATCTGGAAAGAAGTTTTCTGAGAAACTGCTGAGTGTTCTGTTAATTCATCTCACAGAGTTACATCTGTATTTCGCGGATCTCTTTGCTAGCCTTATTTCTGTGGAATCTGAGAACAGATATTTCGGATCCCTTTGAAGACTATAGGGCCAAAGGAAATATCCTCCGATAACAAAGAGAAAGAAGGTTTCTCAGAAACTTCTTTGTGTTCTGTGAAATCATCTCACAGAGTTACAGCTTTCCCCTCAAGAAGCCTTTCGCTAAGACAGTTCTTGTGGAATTGGCAAAGTGATATTTGGAAGCCCATAGAGGGCTATGGTGAAAAAGGAATATCCTCAGATGAAATCTGGAAAGAAACTTTCTGAGAAACTGCTGAGTGTTCTGTTAATTCATCTCATAGAGTAACATCTGTATTTCGCGGATCTCTTTGCTAGCCTTATTTCTGTGGAATCTGAGAACAGATATTTCGGATCCCTTTGAAGACTATAGGGCCAAAAGAAATATCCTCCGATAACAAAGAGAAAGAAGCTTTCTGAGAAACTTCTTTGTGTTCTGTGAAATCATCTCACAGAGTTACAGCTTTCCCCTCAAGAAGCCTTTCGCTAAGACAGTTCTTGTGGAATTGGCAAAGTGATATTTGGAAGCCCATAGCGGGCTATGGTGAAAAAGGAAATATCCTCAGATGAAATCTGCAAAGAAGCTCTCTGAGAAACTGCTGAGTGTTCTTTTAATTCATCTCACAGAGTTACATCTGTATATCGTGGATCTCTTTGCTAGCCTTATTTCTGTGGAATCTGAAACAGATATTTCGGATCCCTTTGAAGACTATAGGGCCAAAGGAAATATCCTCCGATAAAAAAGAGAAAGAAGCTTTCTGAGAAACGTCTTTGTGTTCTGTTAAATGATCTCACAGAGTTACAGCTTTTCCCCTCAAGAAGCCTTTCGCTAAGACAGTTCTTGTGGAATTGGCAAAGTGATATTTGGAAGCCCATAGAGGGCTATGGTGAAAAAGGAAATAACCTCAGATGAAATCTGGAAAGAAGCTTTCTGAGAAACTGCTGAGTGTTCTGTTAATTCATCTCACAGAGTTACATCTGTATTTCGTGGATCTCTTTGCTAGCCTTATTTCTGTGGAATCTGAGAACAGATACTTCGGATCCCTTTGAAGACTATAGGGCCAAAGGAAATATCCTCCGATAACAAAGAGAAAGAAGCTTTCTGAGAAACTTCTTTGTGTTCTGTGAAATCATCTCACTGAGATACAGCTTTTGCCTCAAGAAGGCTTTCGCTAAGACAGTTCTTGTGGAATTGGCAAAGTGATATTTGGAAGCCCTTTGAGGGCTATGGTGAAAAAGGAAATATCCTCAGATGAAATCTGGAAAGAAGCTTTCTGAGAAACTACTGAGTGTTCTGTTAATTCATCTCACAGAGTTACATCTGTATGTCGTGGATCTCCTTGCTAGCCTTATTTCTGTGGAATCTGAGAACAGATATTTCGGATCCCTTTGAAGACTATAGGGCCAAAGGAAATATTCTCCGATAACAAAGAGAAAGAAGCTTTCTGAGAAACTTCTTTGTGTTCTGTTAAATCATCTCACAGAGTTACAGCTTTCCCCTAAATAAGACTTTCGCTAAGACACTTCTTGTGGAATTGGCAAAGTGATATTTGGAAGCCCATAGAGGGCTATGATGAAAAATGAAATATCCTCACATGAAATCTGGAAAGAAGATCTCTGAGAAACTGCTGAGTGTTCTGTTAATTCATCTCACAGAGTTACATCTGTATTTCGTGGATCTCTTTGCTAACCTTATTTCTGTGGAATCTGAGAACAGATATTTCGGATCCTTTTGAAGACTATTGGGCCTAAGGAAATATCCTCCGATAACAAAGAGAAAGAAGCTTTCTGAGAAACTTCTTTGTGTTCTGTGAAATCATCTCACAGCGTTACAGCTTTGCCCTCAAGAAGCCTTTCGCTAAGACAGTTCTTGTGGAATTGGCAAAGTGATATTTGGAAGCCCATAGAGGGCTATGGTGAAAAAGGAAATATCCTCAGATGAAATCTGGAAAGAAGTTTTCTGAGAAACTGCTGAGTGTTCTGTTAATTCATCTCACAGAGTTACATCTGTATTTCGCGGATCTCTTTGCTAGCCTTATTTCTGTGGAATCTGAGAACAGATATTTCGGATCCCTTTGAAGACTATAGGGCCAAAGGAAATATCCTCCGATAACAAAGAGAAAGAAGCTTTCTGAGAAACTTCTTTGTGTTCTGTGAAATCATCTCACAGAGTTACAGCTTTCCCCTCAAGAAGACTTTCGCTAAGACAGTTCTTGTGGAATTGGCAAAGTGATATTTGGAAGCCCATAGAGGGCTATGGTGAAAAAGGAAATATCCACAGATGAAATCTGGAAAGAAGCTTTCTGAGAAACTGCTGAGTGTTCTGTTAATTCATCTCACAGAGTTACATCTGTATTTCGTGGATCTCTTTGCTAGCCTTATTTCTGTGGAATCTGAGAACAGATATTTCGGATCCCTTTGAAGACGATAGGGCCAAAGGAAATATCCTCCGATAACAAAGAGAAAGAAGCTTTCTGAGAAACTTCTTTGTGTTCTGAGAAATCATCTCACAGAGTTACAGCTTTCCCCTCAAGAAGCCTTTCGCTAAGACAGTTCTTTTGGAATTGGCAAAGTGATATTTGGAAGCCCATAGAGGGCTATGGTGAAAAAGGAAATATCCTCAGATGAAATCTGGAAAGAAGCTTTCTGGGAAACTGCTGAGTGTTCTCTTAATTCATCTCACACAGTTTCATCTGTATTTTGTGGATCTCCTTGCTAGCCTTATTTCTGTGGAATCTGAGAACAGATATTTCGGATCCCTTTGAAGACTATAGGGCCAAAAGAAATATCCTCCGATAACAAAGAGAAAGAAGCTTTCTGAGAAACTTCTTTGTGTTCTGTGAAATCATCTCACAGAGTTACAGCTTTCCCCTCAAGAAGCCTTTCGCTAAGACAGTTCTTTTGGAATTGGCAAAGTGATATTTGGAAGCCCATAGAGGGCTATGGTGAAAAAGGAAATATCCTCAGATGAAATCTGGAAAGAAGCTTTCTGGGAAACTGCTGAGTGTTCTCTTAATTCATCTCACACAGTTTCATCTGTATTTTGTGGATCTCCTTGCTAGCCTTATTTCTGTGGAATCTGAGAACAGATATTTCGGATCCCTTTGAAGACTATAGGGCCAAAAGAAATATCCTCCGATAACAAAGAGAAAGAAGCTTTCTGAGAAACTTCTTTGTGTTCTGTGAAATCATCTCACAGAGTTACAGCTTTCCCCTCAAGAAGCCTCTCGCTAAGACATTTCTTGTGGAATTGGCAAAGTGATATTTGGAAGCCCATAGAGGGCTATGGTGTAAAAGGAAATATCCTCAGATGAAATCTGCAAAGAAGCTCTCTGAGAAACTGCTGAGTGTTCTTTTAATTCATCTCACAGAGTTACATCTGTATATCGTGGATCTCTTTGCTAGCCTTATTTCTGTGGAATCTGAGAACAGATATTTCGGATCCCTTTGAAGACTATAGGGCCAAAGGAAATATCCTCCGATAACAAAGAGAAAGAAGCTTTCTGAGAAACTTCTTTGTGTTCTGTTAAATCATCTCACAGAGTTACAGCTTTCCCCTAAATAAGACTTTCGCTAAGACACTTCTTGTGGAATTGGCAAAGTGATATTTGGAAGCCCATAGAGGGCTATGATGAAAAATGAAATATCCTCACATGAAATCTGGAAAGAAGATCTCTGAGAAACTGCTGAGTGTTCTGTTAATTCATCTCACAGAGTTACATCTGTATTTCGTGGATCTCTTTGCTAACCTTATTTCTGTGGAATCTGAGAACAGATATTTCGGATCCTTTTGAAGACTATTGGGCCTAAGGAAATATCCTCCGATAACAAAGAGAAAGAAGCTTTCTGAGAAACTTCTTTGTGTTCTGTGAAATCATCTCACAGCGTTACAGCTTTGCCCTCAAGAAGCCTTTCGCTAAGATAGTTCTTGTGGAATTGGCAAAGTGATATTTGGAAGCCCATAGAGGGCTATGGTGAAAAAGGAAATAACCTCAGATGAAATCTGGAAAGAAGCTTTCTGAGAAACTGTTGAGTGTTCTGTTAATTCATCTCACAGAGTTACATCTGTATTTCGCGGATCTCTTTGCTAGCCTTATTTCTGTGGAATCTGAGAACAGATATTTCGGATCCCTTTGAAGACTATAGGGCCAAAAGAAATATCCTCCGATAACAAAGAGAAAGAAGCTTTCTGAGAAACTTCTTTGTGTTCTGTGAAATCATCTCACAGAGTTACAGCTTTCCCCTCAAGAAGCCTTTCGCTAAGACAGTTCTTGTGGAATTGGCAAAGTGATATTTGGAAGCCCATAGCGGGCTAAGGTGAAAAAGGAAATATCCTCAGATGAAATCTGGAAAGAAGCTTTCTGAGAAACTGCTGAGTGTTCTGTTAATTCACCTCACAGAGTTACATCTGTATTTCGTGGATCTCTTTGCTAGCCTTATTTCTGTGGAATCTTAGAACAGATATTTCGGATCCCTTTGAAGACTATAGGGCCAAAGGAAATATCCTCCGATAACAAAGAGAAAGAAGCTTTCTGAGAAACTTCCTTGTGTTCTGTTAAATCATCTCACAGAGTTACAGCTTTCCCCTCAAGAAGCCTTTCGCTAAGACAGTTCTTGTGGAATTGGCAAAGTGATATTTGGAAGCCCATAGAGGGCTATGGTGAAAAAGTAAATATCCTCAGATGAAATCTATAAAGAAGCTTTCTGAGAAACTGCTGCGTCTTCTGTTAATTCATCTCACAGAGTTACATCTGTATGTCGTGGATCTCTTTGCTAACCTTATTTCTGTGGAATCTGAGAACAGATATTTCGGATCCCTTTGAAGACTATAGGGCCAAAGGAAATATCCTCCGATAACAAAGAGAAAGAAGCTTTCTGAGAAACATCTTTGTGTTCTGTGAAATCATCTCACAGAGTTACAGCTTTCCCCTCAAGAAGCCTTTCGCTAAGACAGTTCTTGTGGAATTGGCAAAGTGATATTTGGAAGCCCATAGAGGGCTATGGTGAAAAAGGAAATAACCTCAGATGAAATCTGGAAAGAAGCTTTCTGAGAAACTGCTGAGTGTTCTGTTAATTCATCTCACAGAGTTACATCTGTATTTCGTGGATCTCTTTGCTAGCCTTATTTCTGTGGAATCTGAGAACAGATACTTCGGATCCCTTTGAAGACTATAGGGCCAAAGGAAATATCCTCCGATAACAAAGAGAAAGAAGCTTTCTGAGAAACTTCTTTGTGTTCTGTGAAATCATCTCACTGAGATACAGCTTTTGCCTCAAGAACGCTTTCGCTAAGACAGTTCTTGTGGAATTGGCAAAGTGATATTTGGAAGCCCTTAGAGGGCTATGGTGAAAAAGGAAATATCCTCAGATGAAATCTGAAAGAAGCTTTCTGAGAAACTACTGAGTGTTCTGTTAATTCATCTCACAGAGTTACATCTGTATGTCGTGGATCTCCTTGCTAGCCTTATTTCTGTGGAATCTGAGAACAGATATTTCGGATCCCTTTGAAGACTATAGGGCCAAAGGAAATATTCTCCGATAACAAAGAGAAAGAAGCTTTCTGAGAAACTTCTTTGTGTTCTGTTAAATCATCTCACAGAGTTACAGCTTTCCCCTAAATAAGACTTTCGCTAAGACACTTCTTGTGGAATTGGCAAAGTGATATTTGGAAGCCCATAGAGGGCTATGATGAAAAATGAAATATCCTCACATGAAATCTGGAAAGAAGATCTCTGAGAAACTGCTGAGTGTTCTGTTAATTCATCTCACAGAGTTACATCTCTATTTCGTGGATCTCTTTGCTAACCTTATTTCTGTGGAATCTGAGAACAGATATTTCGGATCCTTTTGAAGACTATTGGGCCTAAGGAAATATCCTCCGATAACAAAGAGAAAGAAGCTTTCTGAGAAACTTCTTTGTGTTCTGTGAAATCATCTCACAGCGTTACAGCTTTGCCCTCAAGAAGCCTTTCGCTAAGACAGTTCTTGTGGAATTGGCAAAGTGATATTTGGAAGCCCATAGAGGGCTATGGTGAAAAAGGAAATAACCTCAGATGAAATCTGGAAAGAAGCTTTCTGAGAAACTGCTGAGTGTTCTGTTTATTCATCTCACAGAGTTACATCTGTATTTCGCGGATCTCTTTGCTAGCCTTATTTCTGTGGAATCTGAGAACAGATATTTCGGATCCCTTTGAAGACTATAGGGCCAAAGGAAATATCCTCCGATAACAAAGAGAAAGAAGCTTTCTCAGAAACTTCTTTGTGTTCTGTGAAATCATCTCACAGAGTTACAGCTTTTCGCTCAAGAAGCATTTCGCTAAGAAAGTTCTTGTGGAATTGGCAAAGTGATATTTGGAAGCCCATAGAGGGCTATGGTGAAAAAGGAATATCCTCAGATGAAATCTGGAAAGAAACTTTCTGAGAAACTGCTGAGTGTTCTGTTAATTCAACTCACAGAGTAACATCTGTATTTCGTGGATCTCTTTGCTAGCCTTATTTCTGTGGAATCTGAGAACAGATATTTCGGATCCCTTTGAAGACTATAGGGCCAAAAGAAATATCCTCCGATAACAAAGAGAAAGAAGCTTTCTGAGAAACTTCTTTGTGTTCTGTGAAATCATCTCACAGAGTTACAGCTTTCCCCTCAAGAGGCCTTTCGCTAAGACAGTTCTTGTGGAATTGGCAAAGTGATATTTGGAAGCCCATAGCGGGCTATGGTGAAAAAGGAAATATCCTCAGATGAAATCTGGAAAGAAGCTTTCTGAGAAACTGCTGAGTGTTCTGTTAATTCACCTCACAGAGTTACATCTGTATTTCGTGGATCTCTTTGCTAGCCTTATTTCTGTGGAATCTTAGAACAGATATTTCGGATCCCTTTGAAGACTATAGGGCCAAAGGAAATATCCTCCGATAACAAAGAGAAAGAAGCTTTCTGAGAAACTTCCTTGTGTTCTGTTAAATCATCTCACAGAGTTACAGCTTTCCCCTCAAGAAGCCTTTCGCTAAGACAGTTCTTGTGGAATTGGCAAAGTGATATTTGGAAGCCCATAGAGGGCTATGGTGAAAAAGTAAATATCCTCAGATGAAATCTATAAAGAAGCTTTCTGAGAAACTGCTGCGTCTTCTGTTAATTCATCTCACAGAGTTACATCTGTATGTCGTGGATCTCTTTGCTAACCTTATTTCTGTGGAATCTGAGAACAGATATTTCGGATCCCTTTGAAGACTATAGGGCCAAAGGAAATATCCTCCGATAACAAAGAGAAAGAAGCTTTCTGAGAAACATCTTTGTGTTCTGTGAAATCATCTCACAGAGTTACAGCTTTCCCCTCAAGAAGCCTTTCGCTAAGATAGTTCTTGTGGAATTGGCAAAGTGATATTTGGAAGCCCATAGAGGGCTATGGTGAAAAAGGAAATATTCTCAGATGAAATCTGGAAAGAAGCTTTCTGAGAAACTGCTGAGTGTTCTGTTAATTCATCTCACAGAGTTACATCTGTATATCGTGGATCTCTTTGCTAGCCTTATTTCTGTGGAATCTGACAACAGATATTTCGGATCCCTTTGAAGACTATAGGGCCAAAGGAAATATCCTCCGAAAACAAAGAGAAAGAAGCTTTCTGAGAAACTTCTTTGTGTTCTGTGAAATCATCTCACAGAGTTACAGCTTTCCCCTCAAGAAGCCTCTCGCTAAGACATTTCTTGTGGAATTGGCAAAGTGATATTTGGAAGCCCATGGAGGGCTATGGTGTAAAAGGAAATATCCTCAGATGAAATCTGCAAAGAAGCTCTCTGAGAAACTGCTGAGTGTTCTCTTAATTCATCCCACAGAGTTACATCTGTATATCGTGGATCTCTTTGCTAGCCTTATTTCTGTGGAATCTGAGAACAGATATTTCGGATCCCTTTGAAGACTATAGGGCCAAAGGAAATATCCTCCGATGAAAAAGAGAAAGAAGATTTCTGAGAAACTTCTTTGTGTTCTGTTAAATGATCTCACAGAGTTACAGCTTTTCCCCTCAAGAAGCCTTTCGCTAAGACAGTTCTTGTGGAATTGGCAAAGTGATATTTGGAAGCCCATAGAGGGCTATGGTGAAAAAGGAAATAACCTCAGATGAAATCTGGAAATAAGCTTTCTGAGAAACTGCTGAGTGTTCTGTTAATTCACCTCACAGAGTTACATCTGTGTTTCGCGGATCTCCTTGCTAGCCTTATTTCTGTGGAATCTGAGAACAGATACTTCGGATCCCTTTGAAGACTATAGGGCCAAAGGAAATCTCCTCCGATAACAAAGAGAAAGAAGCTTTCTGAGAAACTTCTTTGTGTTCTGTGAAATCATCTCACTGAGATACAGCTTTTGCCTCAAGAAGGCTTTCGCTAAGACAGTTCTTGTGGAATTGGCAAAGTGATATTTGGAAGCCCTTAGAGGGCTATGGTGAAAAAGGAAATATCCTCAGAAGAAATCTGGAAAGAAGCTTTGTGAGAAACTACTGAGTGTTCTGTTAATTCATCTCACAGAGTTACATCTGTATGTCGTGGATCTCCTTGCTAGCCTTATTTCTGTGGAATCTGAGAACAGATATTTCGGATCCCTTTGAAGACTATAGGGCCAAAGGAAATATTCTCCGATAACAAAGAGAAAGAAGCTTTCTGAGAAACTTCTTTGTGTTCAGTTAAATCATCTCACAGAGTTACAGCTTTCCCCTAAATAAGACTTTCGCTAAGACACTTCTTGTGGAATTGGCAAAGTGATATTTGGAAGCCCATAGAGGGCTATGATGAAAAATGAAATATCCTCACATGAAATCTGGAAAGAAGATCTCTGAGAAACTGCTGAGTGTTCTGTTAATTCATCTCACAGAGTTACATCTGTATTTCGTGGATCTCTTTGCTAACCTTATTTCTGTGGAATCTGAGAACAGATATTTCGGATCCTTTTGAAGACTATTGGGCCTAAGGAAATATCCTCCGATAACAAAGAGAAAGAAGCTTTCTGAGAAACTTCTTTGTGTTCTGTGAAATCATCTCACAGCGTTACAGCTTTGCCCTCAAGAAGCCTTTCGCTAAGACAGTTCTTGTGGAATTGGCAAAGTGATATTTGGAAGCCCATAGAGGGCTATGGTGAAAAAGGAAATATCCTCAGATGAAATCTGGAAGGAAGTTTTCTGAGAAACTGCTGAGTGTTCTGTTAATTCATCTCACAGAGTTACATCTGTATTTCGCGGATCTCTTGGCTAGCCTTATTTCTGTGGAATCTGAGAACAGATATTTCGGATCCCTTTGAAGACTATAGGGCCAAAGGAAATATCCTCCGATAACAAAGAGAAAGAAGCTTTCTGAGAAACTTCTTTGTGTTCTGTGAAATCATCTCACAGAGTTACAGCTTTCCCCTCAAGAAGCCTTTCGCTAAGACAGTTCTTGTGGAATTGGCAAAGTGATATTTGGAAGCCCATAGAGGGCTATGGTGAAAAAGGAAATATCCACAGATGAAATCTGGAAAGAAGCTTTCTGAGAAACTGCTGAGTGTTCTGTTAATTCATCTCACAGAGTTACATCTGTATTTCGTGGATCTCTTTGCTAGCCTTATTTCTGTGGAATCTGAGAACAGATATTTCGGATCCCTTTGAAGACGATAGGACCAAAGGAAATATCCTCCGATAACAAAGAGAAAGAAGCTTTCTGAGAAACTTCTTTGTGTTCTGAGAAATCATCTCACAGAGTAACAGCTTTCCCCTCAAGAAGCCTTTCGCTAAGACAGTTCTTTTGGAATTGGCAACGTGATATTTGGAAGCCCATAGAGGGCTATGGTGAAAAAGGAAATATCCTCAGATGAAATCTGGAAAGAAGCTTTCTGAGAAACTGCTGAGTGTTCTGTTAATTCATCTCAGAGAGTTACATCTGTATTTCGCGGATCTCTTTGCTAGCCTTATTTCTGTGGAATCTGAGAACAGATACTTCGGATCCCTTTGAAGACTATAGGGCCAAAGGAAATATCCTCCGATAACAAAGAGAAAGAAGCTTTCTGAGAAACTTCTTTGTGTTCTGTGAAATCATCTCACTGAGATACAGCTTTTGCCTCAAGAAGGCTTTCGCTAAGACAGTTCTTGTGGAATTGGCAAAGTGATATTTGGAAGCCCATAGAGGGCTATGGTGAAAAAGGAAATATCCTCAGATGAAATCTGGAAGGAAGTTTTCTGAGAAACTGCTGAGTGTTCTGTTAATTCATCTCACAGAGTTACATCTGTATTTCGCGGATCTCTTTGCTAGCCTTATTTCTGTGGAATCTGAGAACAGATATTTCGGATCCCTTTGAAGACTATAGGGCCAAAGGAAATATCCTCCGATAACAAAGAGAAAGAAGCTTTCTGAGAAACTTCTTTGTGTTCTGTGAAATCATCTCACAGAGTTACAGCTTTCCCCTCAAGAAGCCTTTCGCTAAGACAGTTCTTGTGGAATTGGCAAAGTGATATTTGGAAGCCCATAGAGGGCTATGGTGAAAAAGGAAATATCCACAGATGAAATCTGGAAAGAAGCTTTCTGAGAAACTGCTGAGTGTTCTGTTAATTCATCTCACAGAGTTACATCTGTATTTCGTGGATCTCTTTGCTAGCCTTATTTCTGTGGAATCTGAGAACAGATATTTCGGATCCCTTTGAAGACGATAGGACCAAAGGAAATATCCTCCGATAACAAAGAGAAAGAAGCTTTCTGAGAAACTTCTTTGTGTTCTGAGAATCATCTCACAGAGTTACAGCTTTCCCCTCAAGAAGCCTTTCGCTAAGACAGTTCTTTTGGAATTGGCAACGTGATATTTGGAAGCCCATAGAGGGCTATGGTGAAAAAGGAAATATCCTCAGATGAAATCTGGAAAGAAGCTTTCTGAGAAACTGCTGAGTGTTCTGTTAATTCATCTCAGAGAGTTACATCTGTATTTCGCGGATCTCTTTGCTAGCCTTATTTCTGTGGAATCTGAGAACAGATACTTCGGATCCCTTTGAAGACTATAGGGCCAAAGGAAATATCCTCCGATAACAAAGAGAAAGAAGCTTTCTGAGAAACTTCTTTGTGTTCTGTGAAATCATCTCACTGAGATACAGCTTTTGCCTCAAGAAGGCTTTCGCTAAGACAGTTCTTGTGGAATTGGCAAAGTGATATTTGGAAGCCCATAGAGGGCTATGGTGAAAAAGGAAATATCCTCAGATGAAATCTGGAAGGAAGTTTTCTGAGAAACTGCTGAGTGTTCTGTTAATTCATCTCACAGAGTTACATCTGTATTTCGCGGATCTCTTTGCTAGCCTTATTTCTGTGGAATCTGAGAACAGATATTTCGGATCCCTTTGAAGACTATAGGGCCAAAGGAAATATCCTCCGATAACAAAGAGAAAGAAGCTTTCTGAGAAACTTCTTTGTGTTCTGTGAAATCATCTCACAGAGTTACAGCTTTCCCCTCAAGAAGCCTTTCGCTAAGACAGTTCTTGTGGAATTGGCAAAGTGATATTTGGAAGCCCATAGAGGGCTATGGTGAAAAAGGAAATATCCACAGATGAAATCTGGAAAGAAGCTTTCTGAGAAACTGCTGAGTGTTCTGTTAATTCATCTCACAGAGTTACATCTGTATTTCGTGGATCTCTTTGCTAGCCTTATTTCTGTGGAATCTGAGAACAGATATTTCGGATCCCTTTGAAGACGATAGGACCAAAGGAAATATCCTCCGATAACAAAGAGAAAGAAGCTTTCTGAGAAACTTCTTTGTGTTCTGAGAATCATCTCACAGAGTTACAGCTTTCCCCTCAAGAAGCCTTTCGCTAAGACAGTTCTTTTGGAATTGGCAACGTGATATTTGGAAGCCCATAGAGGGCTATGGTGAAAAAGGAAATATCCTCAGATGAAATCTGGAAAGAAGCTTTCTGAGAAACTGCTGAGTGTTCTGTTAATTCATCTCACAGAGTTACATCTGTATTTCGCGGATCTCTTTGCTAGCCTTATTTCTGTGGAATCTGAGAACAGATACTTCGGATCCCTTTGAAGACTATAGGGCCAAAGGAAATATCCTCCGATAACAAAGAGAAAGAAGCTTTCTGAGAAACTTCTTTGTGTTCTGTGAAATCATCTCACTGAGATACAGCTTTTGCCTCAAGAAGGCTTTCGCTAAGACAGTTCTTGTGGAATTGGCAAAGTGATATTTGGAAGCCCTTAGAGGGCTACGGTGAAAAAGGCAATATCCTCAGATGAAATCTGGAAAGAAGCTTTCTGAGAAACTACTGAGTGTTCTGTTAATTCATCTCACAGAGTTACATCTGTATGTCGTGGATCTCCTTGCTAGCCTTATTTCTGTGGAATATGAGAACAGATATTTCGGATCCCTTTGAAGACTATAGGGCCAAAAGAAATATCCTCCGATAACAAAGAGAAAGAAGCTTTCTGAGAAACTTCTTTGTGTTCTGTGAAATCATCTCACAGAGTTACAGCTTTCCCCTCAAGAAGCCTCTCGCTAAGACATTTCTTGTGGAATTGGCAAAGTGATATTTGGAAGCCCATAGAGGGCTATGGTGTAAAAGGAAATATCCTCAGATGAAATCTGCAAAGAAGCTCTCTGAGAAACTGCTGAGTGTTCTGTTAATTCATCTCACAGAGTTACATCTGTATATCGTGGATCTCTTTGCTAGCCTTATTTCTGTGGAATCTGAGAACAGATATTTCGGATCCCTTTGAAGACTATAGGGCCAAAGGAAATATCCTCCGATAAAAAAGAGAAAGAAGCTTTCTGAGAAACTTCTTTGTGTTCTGTTAAATGATCTCACAGAGTTACAGCTTTTCCCCTCAAGAAGCCTTTCGCTAAGACAGTTCTTGTGGAATTGGCAAAGTGATATTTGGAAGCCCCTAGAGGGCTATGGTGAAAAAGGAAATAACCTCAGATGAAATCTGGAAAGAAGCTTTCTGAGAAACTGCTGAGTGTTCTGTTAATTCATCTCACAGAGTTACATCTGTATTTCGCGGATCTCTTTGCTAGCCTTATTTCTGTGGAATCTGAGAACAGATACTTCGGATCCCTTTGAAGACTATAGGGCCAAAGGAAATATCCTCCGATAACAAAGAGAAAGAAGCTTTCTGAGAAACTTCTTTGTGTTCTGTGAAATCATCTCACTAAGATACAGCTTTTGCCTCAAGAAGGCTTTCGCTAAGACACTTCTTGTGGAATTGGCAAAGTGATATTTGGAAGCCCTTAGAGGGCTATGGTGAAAAAGGAAATATCCTCAGATGAAATCTGGAAAGAAGCTTTCTGAGAAACTACTGAGTGTTCTGTTAATTTATCTCACAGAGTTACATCTGTATGTCGTGGATCTCCTTGCTAGCCTTATTTCTGTGGAATCTGAGAACAGATATTTCGGATCCCTTTGAAGACTATAGGGCCAAAGGAAATATTCTCTGATAACAAAGAGAAAGAAGCTTTCTGAGAAACTTCTTTGTGTTCTGTGAAATCATCTCACAGAGTTACAGCTTTCCCCTCAAGAAGCCTTTCGCTAAGACACTTCTTGTGGAATTGGCAAAGTGATATTTGGAAGCCCATAGAGGGCTATGATGAAAAATGAAATATCCTCACATGAAATCTGGAAAGAAGATCTCTGAGAAACTGCTGAGTGTTCTGTTAATTCATCTCACAGAGTTACATCTGTATATCGTGGATCTCTTTGCTAGCCTTATTTCTGTGGAATCTGACAACAGATACTTCGGATCCCTTTGAAGACTATAGGGCCAAAGGAAATATCCTCCGATAACAAAGAGAAAGAAGCTTTCTGAGAAACGTCTTTGTGTTCTGTGAAATCATCTCACGGAGATACAGCTTTTGCCTCAAGAAGGCTTTCGCTAAGACAGTTCTTGTGGAATTGGCAAAGTGATATTTGGAAGCCCTTAGAGGGCTATGGTGAAAAAGGAAATATCCTCAGAAGAAATCTGGAAAGAAGCTTTGTGAGAAACTACTGAGTGTTCTGTTAATTCATCTCACAGAGTTACATCTGTATGTCGTGGATCTCCTTGCTAGCCTTATTTCTGTGGAATCTGAGAACAGATATTTCGGATCCCTTTGAAGACTATAGGGCCAAAGGAAATATTCTCCGATAACAAAGAGAAAGAAGCTTTCTGAGAAACTTCTTTGTGTTCTGTTAAATCATCTCACAGAGTTACAGCTTTCCCCTAAATAAGACTTTCGCTAAGACACTTATTGTGGAATTGGCAAAGTGATATTTGGAAGCCCATAGAGGGCTATGATGAAAAATGAAATATCCTCACATGAAATCTGGAAAGAAGATCTCTGAGAAACTGCTGAGTGTTCTGTTAATTCATCTCACAGAGTTACATCTGTATTTCGTGGATCTCTTTGCTAACCTTATTTCTGTGGAATCTGAGAACAGATATTTCGGATCCTTTTGAAGACTATTGGGCCTAAGGAAATATCCTCCGATAACAAAGAGAAAGAAGCTTTCTGAGAAACTTCTTTGTGTTCTGTGAAATCATCTCACAGCGTTACAGCTTTGCCCTCAAGAAGCCTTTCGCTAAGACAGTTCTTGTGGAATTGGCAAAGTGATATTTGGAAGCCCATAGAGGGCTATGGTGAAAAAGGAAATATCCTCAGATGAAATCTGGAAGGAAGTTTTCTGAGAAACTGCTGATTGTTCTGTTAATTCATCTCACAGAGTTACATCTGTATTTCGCGGATCTCTTTGCTAGCCTTATTTCTGTGGAATCTGAGAACAGATATTTCGGATCCCTTTGAAGACTATAGGGCCAAAGGAAATATCCTCCGATAACAAAGAGAAAGAAGCTTTCTGAGAAACTTCTTTGTGTTCTGTTAAATGATCTCACAGAGTTACAGCTTTTCCCCTCAAGAAGCCTTTCGCTAAGACAGTTCTTGTGGAATTGGCAAAGTGATATTTGGAAGCCCCTAGAGGGCTATGGTGAAAAAGGAAATAACCTCAGATGAAATCTGGAAAGAAGCTTTCTGAGAAACTGCTGAGTGTTCTGTTAATTCATCTCACAGAGTTACATCTGTATTTCGCGGATCTCTTTGCTAGCCTTATTTCTGTGGAATCTGAGAACAGATACTTCGGATCCCTTTGAAGACTATAGGGCCAAAGGAAATATCCTCCGATAACAAAGAGAAAGAAGCTTTCTGAGAAACTTCTTTGTGTTCTGTGAAATCATCTCACTAAGATACAGCTTTTGCCTCAAGAAGGCTTTCGCTAAGACACTTCTTGTGGAATTGGCAAAGTGATATTTGGAAGCCCTTAGAGGGCTATGGTGAAAAAGGAAATATCCTCAGATGAAATCTGGAAAGAAGCTTTCTGAGAAACTACTGAGTGTTCTGTTAATTTATCTCACAGAGTTACATCTGTATGTCGTGGATCTCCTTGCTAGCCTTATTTCTGTGGAATCTGAGAACAGATATTTCGGATCCCTTTGAAGACTATAGGGCCAAAGGAAATATTCTCTGATAACAAAGAGAAAGAAGCTTTCTGAGAAACTTCTTTGTGTTCTGTGAAATCATCTCACAGAGTTACAGCTTTCCCCTCAAGAAGCCTTTCGCTAAGACACTTCTTGTGGAATTGGCAAAGTGATATTTGGAAGCCCATAGAGGGCTATGATGAAAAATGAAATATCCTCACATGAAATCTGGAAAGAAGATCTCTGAGAAACTGCTGAGTGTTCTGTTAATTCATCTCACAGAGTTACATCTGTATATCGTGGATCTCTTTGCTAGCCTTATTTCTGTGGAATCTGACAACAGATATTTCGGATCCCTTTGAAGACTATAGGGCCAAAGGAAATATCCTCCGAAAACAAAGAGAAAGAAGCTTTCTGAGAAACTTCTTTGTGTTCTGTGAAATCATCTCACAGAGTTACAGCTTTCCCCTCAAGAAGCCTCTCGCTAAGACATTTCTTGTGGAATTGGCAAAGTGATATTTGGAAGCCCATGGAGGGCTATGGTGTAAAAGGAAATATCCTCAGATGAAATCTGCAAAGAAGCTCTCTGAGAAACTGCTGAGTGTTCTCTTAATTCATCCCACAGAGTTACATCTGTATATCGTGGATCTCTTTGCTAGCCTTATTTCTGTGGAATCTGAGAACAGATATTTCGGATCCCTTTGAAGACTATAGGGCCAAAGGAAATATCCTCCGATGAAAGAGAGAAAGAAGATTTCTGAGAAACTTCTTTGTGTTCTGTTAAATGATCTCACAGAGTTACAGCTTTTCCCCTCAAGAAGCCTTTCGCTAAGACAGTTCTTGTGGAATTGGCAAAGTGATATTTGGAAGCCCATAGAGGGCTATGGTGAAAAAGGAAATAACCTCAGATGAAATCTGGAAAGAAGCTTTCTGAGAAACTGCTGAGTGTTCTGTTAATTCACCTCACAGAGTTACATCTGTGTTTCGCGGATCTCCTTGCTAGCCTTATTTCTGTGGAATCTGAGAACAGATACTTCGGATCCCTTTGAAGACTATAGGGCCAAAGGAAATATCCTCCGATAACAAAGAGAAAGAAGCTTTCTGAGAAACGTCTTTGTGTTCTGTGAAATCATCTCACGGAGATACAGCTTTTGCCTCAAGAAGGCTTTCGCTAAGACAGTTCTTGTGGAATTGGCAAAGTGATATTTGGAAGCCCTTAGAGGGCTATGGTGAAAAAGGAAATATCCTCAGAAGAAATCTGGAAAGAAGCTTTGTGAGAAACTACTGAGTGTTCTGTTAATTCATCTCACAGAGTTACATCTGTATGTCGTGGATCTCCTTGCTAGCCTTATTTCTGTGGAATCTGAGAACAGATATTTCGGATCCCTTTGAAGACTATAGGGCCAAAGGAAATATTCTCCGATAACAAAGAGAAAGAAGCTTTCTGAGAAACTTCTTTGTGTTCTGTTAAATCATCTCACAGAGTTACAGCTTTCCCCTAAATAAGACTTTCGCTAAGACACTTCTTGTGGAATTGGCAAAGTGATATTTGGAAGCCCATAGAGGGCTATGATGAAAAATGAAATATCCTCACATGAAATCTGGAAAGAAGATCTCTGAGAAACTGCTGAGTGTTCTGTTAATTCATCTCACAGAGTTACATCTGTATTTCGTGGATCTCTTTGCTAACCTTATTTCTGTGGAATCTGAGAACAGATATTTCGGATCCTTTTGAAGACTATTGGGCCTAAGGAAATATCCTCAGATAACAAAGAGAAAGAAGCTTTCTGAGAAACTTCTTTGTGTTCTGTGAAATCATCTCACAGCGTTACAGCTTTGCCCTCAAGAAGCCTTTCGCTAAGACAGTTCTTGTGGAATTGGCAAAGTGATATTTGGAAGCCCATAGAGGGCTATGGTGAAAAAGGAAATATCCTCAGATGAAATCTGGAAGGAAGTTTTCTGAGAAACTGCTGATTGTTCTGTTAATTCATCTCACAGAGTTACATCTGTATTTCGCGGATCTCTTTGTTAGCCTTATTTCTGTGGAATCTGAGAACAGATATTTCGGATCCCTTTGAAGACTATAGGGCCAAAGGAAATATCCTCCGATAACAAAGAGAAAGAAGCTTTCTGAGAAACTTCTTTGTGTTCTGTGAAATCATCTCACAGAGTTACAGCTTTCCCCTCAAGAAGCCTTTCGCTAAGACAGTTCTTGTGGAATTGGCAAAGTGATATTTGGAAGCCCATAGAGGGCTATGGTGAAAAAGGAAATATCCACAGATGAAATCTGGAAAGAAGCTTTCTGAGAAACTGCTGAGTGTTCTGTTAATTCATCTCACAGAGTTACATCTGTATTTCGTGGATCTCTTTGCTAGCCTTATTTCTGTGGAATCTGAGAACAGATATTTCGGATCCCTTTGAAGACGATAGGACCAAAGGAAATATCCTCCGATAACAAAGAGAAAGAAGCTTTCTGAGAAACTTCTTTGTGTTCTGAGAAATCATCTCACAGAGTTACAGCTTTCCCCTCAAGAAGCCTTTCGCTAAGACAGTTCCTTTGGAATTGGCAACGTGATATTTGGAAGCCCATAGAGGGCTATGGTGAAAAAGGAAATATCCTCAGATGAAATCTGGAAAGAAGCTTTCTGAGAAACTGCTGAGTGTTCTGTTAATTCATCTCAGAGAGTTACATCTGTATTTCGCGGATCTCTTTGCTAGCCTTATTTCTGTGGAATCTGAGAACAGATACTTCGGATCCCTTTGAAGACTATAGGGCCAAAGGAAATATCCTCCGATAACAAAGAGAAAGAAGCTTTCTGAGAAACTTCTTTGTGTTCTGTGAAATCATCTCACTGAGATACAGCTTTTGCCTCAAGAAGGCTTTCGCTAAGACAGTTCTTGTGGAATTGGCAAAGTGATATTTGGAAGCCCATAGAGGGCTATGGTGAAAAAGGAAATATCCTCAGATGAAATCTGGAAGGAAGTTTTCTGAGAAACTGCTGAGTGTTCTGTTAATTCATCTCACAGAGTTACATCTGTATTTCGCGGATCTCTTTGCTAGCCTTATTTCTGTGGAATCTGAGAACAGATATTTCGGATCCCTTTGAAGACTATAGGGCCAAAGGAAATATCCTCCGATAACAAAGAGAAAGAAGCTTTCTGAGAAACTTCTTTGTGTTCTGTGAAATCATCTCACAGAGTTACAGCTTTCCGCTCAAGAAGCCTTTCGCTAAGACAGTTCTTGTGGAATTGGCAAAGTGATATTTGGAAGCCCATAGAGGGCTATGGTGAAAAAGGAAATATCCACAGATGAAATCTGGAAAGAAGCTTTCTGAGAAACTGCTGAGTGTTCTGTTAATTCATCTCACAGAGTTACATCTGTATTTCGTGGATCTCTTTGCTAGCCTTATTTCTGTGGAATCTGAGAACAGATATTTCGGATCCCTTTGAAGACGATAGGACCAAAGGAAATATCCTCCGATAACAAAGAGAAAGAAGCTTTCTGAGAAACTTCTTTGTGTTCTGAGAATCATCTCACAGAGTTACAGCTTTCCCCTCAAGAAGCCTTTCGCTAAGACAGTTCTTTTGGAATTGGCAACGTGATATTTGGAAGCCCATAGAGGGCTATGGTGAAAAAGGAAATATCCTCAGATGAAATCTGGAAAGAAGCTTTCTGAGAAACTGCTGAGTGTTCTGTTAATTCATCTCACAGAGTTACATCTGTATTTCGCGGATCTCTTTGCTAGCCTTATTTCTGTGGAATCTGAGAACAGATACTTCGGATCCCTTTGAAGACTATAGGGCCAAAGGAAATATCCTCCGATAACAAAGAGAAAGAAGCTTTCTGAGAAACTTCTTTGTGTTCTGTGAAATCATCTCACTGAGATACAGCTTTTGCCTCAAGAAGGCTTTCGCTAAGACAGTTCTTGTGGAATTGGCAAAGTGATATTTGGAAGCCCTTAGAGGGCTACGGTGAAAAAGGCAATATCCTCAGATGAAATCTGGAAAGAAGCTTTCTGAGAAACTACTGAGTGTTCTGTTAATTCATCTCACAGAGTTACATCTGTATGTCGTGGATCTCCTTGCTAGCCTTATTTCTGTGGAATATGAGAACAGATATTTCGGATCCCTTTGAAGACTATAGGGCCAAAAGAAATATCCTCCGATAACAAAGAGAAAGAAGCTTTCTGAGAAACTTCTTTGTGTTCTGTGAAATCATCTCACAGAGTTACAGCTTTCCCCTAAATAAGACTTTCGCTAAGACACTTCTTGTGGAATTGGCAAAGTGATATTTGGAAGCCCATAGAGGGCTATGATGAAAAATGAAATATCCTCACATGAAATCTGGAAAGAAGATCTCTGAGAAACTGCTGAGTGTTCTGTTAATTCATCTCACAGAGTTACATCTGTATTTCGTGGATCTCTTTGCTAACCTTATTTCTGTGGAATCTGAGAACAGATATTTCGGATCCTTTTGAAGACTATTGGGCCTAAGGAAATAACCTCCGATAACAAAGAGAAAGAAGCTTTCTGAGAAACTTCTTTGTGTTCTGTGAAATCATCTCACAGCGTTACAGCTTTGCCCTCAAGAAGCCTTTCGCTAAGACAGTTCTTGTGGAATTGGCAAAGTGATATTTGGAAGCCCATAGAGGGCTATGGTGAAAAAGGAAATATCCTCAGATGAAATCTGGAAGGAAGTTTTCTGAGAAACTGCTGATTGTTCTGTTAATTCATCTCACAGAGTTACATCTGTATTTCGCGGATCTCTTTGCTAGCCTTATTTCTGTGGAATCTGAGAACAGATATTTCGGATCCCTTTGAAGACTATAGGGCCAAAGGAAATATCCTCCGATAAAAAAGAGAAAGAAGCTTTCTGAGAAACTTCTTTGTGTTCTGTTAAATGATCTCACAGAGTTACAGCTTTTCCCCTCAAGAAGCCTTTCGCTAAGACAGTTCTTGTGGAATTGGCAAAGTGATATTTGGAAGCCCCTAGAGGGCTATGGTGAAAAAGGAAATAACCTCAGATGAAATCTGGAAAGAAGCTTTCTGAGAAACTGCTGAGTGTTCTGTTAATTCATCTCACAGAGTTACATCTGTATTTCGCGGATCTCTTTGCTAGCCTTATTTCTGTGGAATCTGAGAACAGATACTTCGGATCCCTTTGAAGACTATAGGGCCAAATGAAATATCCTCCGATAACAAAGAGAAAGAAGCTTTCTGAGAAACTTCTTTGTGTTCTGTGAAATCATCTCACTAAGATACAGCTTTTGCCTCAAGAAGGCTTTCGCTAAGACACTTCTTGTGGAATTGGCAAAGTGATATTTGGAAGCCCTTAGAGGGCTATGGTGAAAAAGGAAATATCCTCAGATGAAATCTGGAAAGAAGCTTTCTGAGAAACTACTGAGTGTTCTGTTAATTTATCTCACAGAGTTACATCTGTATGTCGTGGATCTCCTTGCTAGCCTTATTTCTGTGGAATCTGAGAAGAGATATTTCGGATCCCTTTGAAGACTATAGGGCCAAAGGAAATATTCTCTGATAACAAAGAGAAAGAAGCTTTCTGAGAAACTTCTTTGTGTTCTGTGAAATCATCTCACAGAGTTACAGCTTTCCCCTCAAGAAGCCTTTCGCTAAGACACTTCTTGTGGAATTGGCAAAGTGATATTTGGAAGCCCATAGAGGGCTATGATGAAAAATGAAATATCCTCACATGAAATCTGGAAAGAAGATCTCTGAGAAACTGCTGAGTGTTCTGTTAATTCATCTCACAGAGTTACATCTGTATATCGTGGATCTCTTTGCTAGCCTTATTTCTGTGGAATCTGACAACAGATATTTCGGATCCCTTTGAAGACTATAGGGCCAAAGGAAATATCCTCCGAAAACAAAGAGAAAGAAGCTTTCTGAGAAACTTCTTTGTGTTCTGTGAAATCATCTCACAGAGTTACAGCTTTCCCCTCAAGAAGCCTCTCGCTAAGACATTTCTTGTGGAATTGGCAAAGTGATATTTGGAAGCCCATGGAGGGCTATGGTGTAAAAGGAAATATCCTCAGATGAAATCTGCAAAGAAGCTCTCTGAGAAACTGCTGAGTGTTCTCTTAATTCATCCCACAGAGTTACATCTGTATATCGTGGATCTCTTTGCTAGCCTTATTTCTGTGGAATCTGAGAACAGATATTTCGGATCCCTTTGAAGACTATAGGGCCAAAGGAAATATCCTCCGATGAAAAAGAGAAAGAAGATTTCTGAGAAACTTCTTTGTGTTCTGTTAAATGATCTCACAGAGTTACAGCTTTTCCCCTCAAGAAGCCTTTCGCTAAGACAGTTCTTGTGGAATTGGCAAAGTGATATTTGGAAGCCCATAGAGGGCTATGGTGAAAAAGGAAATAACCTCAGATGAAATCTGGAAAGAAGCTTTCTGAGAAACTGCTGAGTGTTCTGTTAATTCACCTCACAGAGTTACATCTGTGTTTCGCGGATCTCCTTGCTAGCCTTATTTCTGTGGAATCTGAGAACAGATACTTCGGATCCCTTTGAAGACTATAGGGCCAAAGGAAATATCCTCCGATAACAAAGAGAAAGAAGCTTTCTGAGAAACGTCTTTGTGTTCTGTGAAATCATCTCACGGAGATACAGCTTTTGCCTCAAGAAGGCTTTCGCTAAGACAGTTCTTGTGGAATTGGCAAAGTGATATTTGGAAGCCCTTAGAGGGCTATGGTGAAAAAGGAAATATCCTCAGAAGAAATCTGGAAAGAAGCTTTGTGAGAAACTACTGAGTGTTCTGTTAATTCATCTCACAGAGTTACATCTGTATGTCGTGGATCTCCTCGCTAGCCTTATTTCTGTGGAATCTGAGAACAGATATTTCGGATCCCTTTGAAGACTATAGGGCCAAAGGAAATATTCTCCGATAACAAAGAGAAAGAAGCTTTCTGAGAAACTTCTTTGTGTTCTGTTAAATCATCTCACAGAGTTACAGCTTTCCCCTAAATAAGACTTTCGCTAAGACACTTCTTGTGGAATTGGCAAAGTGATATTTGGAAGCCCATAGAGGGCTATGATGAAAAATGAAATATCCTCACATGAAATCTGGAAAGAAGATCTCTGAGAAACTGCTGAGTGTTCTGTTAATTCATCTCACAGAGTTACATCTGTATTTCGTGGATCTCTTTGCTAACCTTATTTCTGTGGAATCTGAGAACAGATATTTCGGATCCTTTTGAAGACTATTGGGCCTAAGGAAATATCCTCCGATAACAAAGAGAAAGAAGCTTTCTGAGAAACTTCTTTGTGTTCTGTGAAATCATCTCACAGCGTTACAGCTTTGCCCTCAAGAAGCCTTTCGCTAAGACAGTTCTTGTGGAATTGGCAAAGTGATATTTGGAAGCCCATAGAGGGCTATGGTGAAAAAGGAAATATCCTCAGATGAAATCTGGAAGGAAGTTTTCTGAGAAACTGCTGATTGTTCTGTTAATTCATCTCACAGAGTTACATCTGTATTTCGCGGATCTCTTTGCTAGCCTTATTTCTGTGGAATCTGAGAACAGATATTTCGGATCCCTTTGAAGACTATAGGGCCAAAGGAAATATCCTCCGATAACAAAGAGAAAGAAGCTTTCTGAGAAACTTCTTTGTGTTCTGTGAAATCATCTCACAGAGTTACAGCTTTCCCCTCAAGAAGCCTTTCGCTAAGACAGTTCTTGTGGAATTGGCAAAGTGATATTTGGAAGCCCATAGAGGGCTATGGTGAAAAAGGAAATATCCACAGATGAAATCTGGAAAGAAGCTTTCTGAGAAACTGCTGAGTGTTCTGTTAATTCATCTCACAGAGTTACATCTGTATTTCGTGGATCTCTTTGCTAGCCTTATTTCTGTGGAATCTGAGAACAGATATTTCGGAACCCTTTGAAGACGATAGGACCAAAGGAAATATCCTCCGATAACAAAGAGAAAGAAGCTTTCTGAGAAACTTCTTTGTGTTCTGAGAAATCATCTCACAGAGTTACAGCTTTCCCCTCAAGAAGCCTTTCGCTAAGACAGTTCTTTTGGAATTGGCAACGTGATATTTGGAAGCCCATAGAGGGCTATGGTGAAAAAGGAAATATCCTCAGATGAAATCTGGAAAGAAGCTTTCTGAGAAACTGCTGAGTGTTCTGTTAATTCATCTCACAGAGTTACATCTGTATTTCGCGGATCTCTTTGCTAGCCTTATTTCTGTGGAATCTGAGAACAGATACTTCGGATCCCTTTGAAGACTATAGGGCCAAAGGAAATATCCTCCGATAACAAAGAGAAAGAAGCTTTCTGAGAAACATCTTTGTGTTCTGTGAAATCATCTCACAGAGTTACAGCTTTCCCCTCAAGAAGCCTTTCGCTAAGATAGTTCTTGTGGAATTGGCAAAGTGATATTTGGAAGCCCATAGAGGGCTATGGTGAAAAAGGAAATATCCTCAAATGAAATCTGGAAAGAAGCTTTCTGAGAAACTGCTGAGTGTTCTGTTAATTCATCTCACAGAGTTACATCTGTATATCGTGGATCTCTTTGCTAGCCTTATTTCTGTGGAATCTGACAACAGATATTTCGGATCCCTTTGAAGACTATAGGGCCAAAGGAAATATCCTCCGAAAACAAAGAGAAAGAAGCTTTCTGAGAAACTTCTTTGTGTTCTGTGAAATCATCTCACAGAGTTACAGCTTTCCCCTCAAGAAGCCTCTCGCTAAGACATTTCTTGTGGAATTGGCAAAGTGATATTTGGAAGCCCATAGAGGGCTATGGTGTAAAAGGAAATATCCTCAGATGAAATCTGCAAAGAAGCTCTCTGAGAAACTGCTGAGTGTTCTCTTAATTCATCTCACAGAGTTACATCTGTATATCGTGGATCTCTTTGCTAGCCTTATTTCTGTGGAATCTGAGAACAGATATTTCGGATCCCTTTGAAGACTATAGGGCCAAAGGAAATATCCTCTGATAAAAAAGAGAAAGAAGCTTTCTGAGAAACTTCTTTGTGTTCTGTTAAATGATCTCACAGAGTTACAGCTTTTCCCCTCAAGAAGCCTTTCGCTAAGACAGTTCTTGTGGAATTGGCAAAGTGATATTTGGAAGCCCATAGAGGGCTATGGTGAAAAAGGAAATAACCTCAGATGAAATCTGGAAAGAAGCTTTCTGAGAAACTGCTGAGTGTTCTGTTAATTCATCTCACAGAGTTACATCTGTATTTCGCGGATCTCTTTGCTAGCCTTATTTCTGTGGAATCTGAGAACAGATACTTCGGATCCCTTTGAAGACTATAGGGCCAAAGGAAATATCCTCCGATAACAAAGAGAAAGAAGCTTTCTGAGAAACTTCTTTGTGTTCTGTGAAATCATCTCACTGAGATACAGCTTTTGCCTCAAGAAGGCTTTCGCTAAGACAGTTCTTGTGGAATTGGCAAAGTGATATTTGGAAGCCCTTATAGGGCTATGGTGAAAAAGGAAATATCCTCAGATGAAATCTGGAAAGAAGCTTTCTGAGAAACTACTGAGTGTTCTGTTAATTCATCTCACAGAGTTACATCTGTATGTCGTGGATCTCCTTGCTAGCCTTATTTCTGTGGAATCTGAGAACAGATATTTCGGATCCCTTTGAAGACTATAGGGCCAAAGGAAATATTCTCCGATAACAAAGAGAAAGAAGCTTTCTGAGAAACTTCTTTGTGTTCTGTTAAATCATCTCACAGAGTTACAGCTTTCCCCTAAATAAGACTTTCGCTAAGACACTTCTTGTGGAATTGGCAAAGTGATATTTGGAAGCCCATAGAGGGCTATGATGAAAAATGAAATATCCTCACATGAAATCTGGAAAGAAGATCTCTGAGAAACTGCTGAGTGTTCTGTTAATTCATCTCACAGAGTTACATCTGTATTTCGTGGATCTCTTTGCTAACCTTATTTCTGTGGAATCTGAGAACAGATATTTCGGATCCTTTTGAAGACTATTGGGCCTAAGGAAATATCCTCCGATAACAAAGAGAAAGAAGCTTTCTGAGAAACTTCTTTGTGTTCTGTGAAATCATCTCACAGCGTTACAGCTTTGCCCTCAAGAAGCCTTTCGCTAAGACAGTTCTTGTGGAATTGGCAAAGTGATATTTGGAAGCCCTTAGAGGGCTATGGTGAAAAAGGAAATATCCTCAGATGAAATCTGGAAAGAAGTTTTCTGAGAAACTGCTGAGTGTTCTGTTAATTCATTTCACAGAGTTACATCTGTATTTCGCGGATCTCTTTGCTAGCCTTATTTCTGTGGAATCTGAGAACAGATATTTCGGATCCCTTTGAAGACTATAGGGCCAAAAGAAATATCCTCCGATAACAAAGAGAAAGAAGCTTTCTGAGAAACTTCTTTGTGTTCTGTGAAATCATCTCACAGAGTTACAGCTTTCCCCTCAAGAAGCCTTTCGCTAAGACAGTTCTTGTGGAATTGTCAAAGTGATATTTGGAAGCCCATAGCGTGCTATGGTGAAAAAGGAAATATCCTCAGATGAAATCTGGAAAGAAGCTTTCTAAGAAACTGCTGAGTGTTCTGTTAATTCATCTCACAGAGTTACATCTGTATTTCGTGTATCTCTTGGCTAGCCTTATTTCTGTGGAATCTGACAACAGATATTTCGGATCCCTTTGAAGACTATAGGGCCAAAGGAAATATCCTCCGAAAACAAAGAGAAAGAAGCTTTCTGAGAAACTTCTTTGTGTTCTGTGAAATCATCTCACAGAGTTACAGCTTTCCCCTCAAGAAGCCTCTCGCTAAGACATTTCTTGTGGAATTGGCAAAGTGATATTTGGAAGCCCATAGAGGGCTATGGTGTAAAAGGAAATATCCTCAGATGAAATCTGCAAAGAAGCTCTCTGAGAAACTGCTGAGTGTTCTCTTAATTCATCTCACAGAGTTACATCTGTATATCGTGGATCTCTTTGCTAGCCTTATTTCTGTGGAATCTGAGAACAGATATTTCGGATCCCTTTGAAGACTATAGGGCCAAAGGAAATATCCTCCGATAAAAAAGAGAAAGAAGCTTTCTGAGAAACTTCTTTGTGTTCTGTTAAATGATCTCACAGAGTTACAGCTTTTCCCCTCAAGAAGCCTTTCGATAAGACAGTTCTTGTGGAATTGGCAAAGTGATATTTGGAAGCCCATAGAGGGCTATGGTGAAAAAGGAAATAACCTCAGATGAAATCTGGAAAGAAGCTTTCTGAGAAACTGCTGAGTGTTCTGTTAATTCATCTCACAGAGTTACATCTGTATTTCGCGGATCTCTTTGCTAGCCTTATTTCTGTGGAATCTGAGAACAGATATTTCGGATCCCTTTGAAGACTATAGGGCCAAAGGAAATATTCTCCGATAACAAAGAGAAAGAAGCTTTCTGAGAAACCTCTTTGTATTCTGTGAAATCATCTCACAGAGTTACTGCTTTCCCCTCAAGAAGCCTTTCGTAAGACAGTTCTTGTGGAATTGGCAAAGTGATATTTGGAAGCCCATAGAGGGCTATGGTGAAAAAGGAAATATCCTCAGATGAAATCTGGAAAGAAGCTTTCTGAGAAACTGCTGAGTGTTCTGTTAATTCATCTCACAGTGTTACATGTGTATTTCGTGGATCTCTTTGCTAGCCTTATTTCTGTGGAATCTGAGAACAGATATTTCGGATCCCTTTTGAAGACTATAGGGCCAAAGGAAATATCCTCCGATAACAAAGAGAAAGAAGCTTTCTGAGAAACGTCTTTGTGTTCTGTGAAATCATCTTACTGAATTACAGCTTTCCCCTCAAGAAGCCTTTCGCTAAGACAGTTCTTGTGGAATTGGCAAAGTGATATTTGGAAGCCCATAGAGGGCTATGGTGAAAAAGGAAATATCCTCAGATGAAATCTGGAAAGAAGCTTTCTGAGAAACTGCTGAGTGTTCTGTTAATTCATCTCACAGAGTTACATCTGTATTTCGTGGATCTCTTTGCTAGCCTTATTTCTGTGGAATCTGAGAACAGATATTTCGGATCCCTTTGAAGACTATAGGGCGAAAGGAAATATCCTCCGATAACAAAGAGAAAGAAGCTTTCTGAGAAACTTCTTTGTGTTCTGTGAAATCATCTCACAGACTTACAGCTTTCACCTCAAGACACCTTTCGCTAAGACAGTTCTTGTGGAATTGGCAAAGTGATATTTGGAAGCCCATAGAGGGCTATGGTGAAAAAGGAAATATCCTCAGATGAAATCTGGAAAGAACTTTCTGAGAAACTGCTGAGTGTTCTGTTAATTCATCTCACAGAGTTACATCTGTATTTCGCGGATCTCTTTGCTAGCCTTATTTCTGTGGAATCTGAGAACAGATATTTCGGATCCCTTTGAAGACTATAGGGCCAAAGGAAATATCCTCCGATAACAAAGAGAAAGAAGCTTTCTGAGAAACTTCTTTGTGTTCTGTGAAATCATCTCACAGAGTTACAGCTTTCCCCTCAAGAAGCCTTTCGCTAAGACAGTTCTTGTGGAATTGGCAAAGTGATATTTGGAAGCCCATAGAGGGCTATGGTGAAAAAGGAAATATCCACAGATGAAATCTGGAAAGAAGCTTTCTGAGAAACTGCTGAGTGTTCTGTTAATTCATCTCACAGAGTTACATCTGTATTTCGTGTATCTCTTTGCTAGCTTTATTTCTGTGGAATCTGAGAAGAGATATTTCGGATCCCTTTGAAGACTATAGGGCCAAAGGAAATATTCTCCGATAACAAAGAGAAAGAAGCTTTCTGAGAAACTTCTTTGTGTTCTGTTAAATCATCTCACAGAGATACAGCTTTCCCCTAAATAAGACTTTCGCTAAGACACTTCTTCTGGAATTGGCAAAGTGATATTTGGAAACCCATAGAGGGCTATGATGAAAAATGAAATATCCTCACATGAAATCTGGAAAGAAGATCTCTGAGAAACTGTTGAGTGTTCTGTTAATTCATCTCACAGGGTTACATCTGTATTTCGTGGATCTCTTTGCTATCCTTATTTCTGTGGAATCTGAGAACAGATATTTCGGATCCTTTTGAAGACTATTGGGTCAAAGGAAATATCCTCCGATAACAAAGAGAAAGAAGGTTTCTGGGAAACTTCTTTGTGTTCTGTGAAATCATCTCACAGCGTTACAGCTTTGCCCTCAAGAAGCCTTTCGCTAAGACAGTTCTTGTGGAATTGGCAAAGTGATATTTGGAAGCTCATAGAGGGCTATGGTGAAAAAGGAAATATCCTCAGATGAAATCTGAAAAGAAGCTTTCTGAGAACCTGCTGAGTGTTCTGTTAATTCATCTCACAGAGTTACATCTGTATTTCGTGGATCTCTTTGCTAGCCTTATTTCTGTGGAATCTGAGAACAGATATTTCGGATCCCTTTGAAGACGATAGGACCAAAGGAAATATCCTCCGATAACAAAGAGAAAGAAGCTTTCTGAGAAACTTCTTTGTGTTCTGAGAAATCATCTCACAGAGTTACAGCTTTCCCCTCAAGAAGCCTTTCGCTAAGACAGTTCTTTTGGAATTGGCAACGTGATATTTGGAAGCCCATAGAGGGCTATGGTGAAAAAGGAAATATCCTCAGATGAAATCTGGAAAGAAGCTTTCTGAGAAACTGCTGAGTGTTCTGTTAATTCATCTCAGAGAGTTACATCTGTATTTCGCGGATCTCTTTGCTAGCCTTATTTCTGTGGAATCTGAGAACAGATACTTCGGATCCCTTTGAAGACTATAGGGCCAAAGGAAATATCCTCCGATAACAAAGAGAAAGAAGCTTTCTCAGAAACTTCTTTGTGTTCTGTGAAATCATCTCACTGAGATACAGCTTTTGCCTCAAGAAGGCTTTCGCTAAGACAGTTCTTGTGGAATTGGCAAAGTGATATTTGGAAGCCCATAGAGGGCTATGGTGAAAAAGGAAATATCCTCAGATGAAATCTGGAAGGAAGTTTTCTGAGAAACTGCTGAGTGTTCTGTTAATTCATCTCACAGAGTTACATCTGTATTTCGCGGATCTCTTTGCTAGCCTTATTTCTGTGGAATCTGAGAACAGATATTTCGGATCCCTTTGAAGACTATAGGGCCAAAGGAAATATCCTCCGATAACAAAGAGAAAGAAGCTTTCTGAGAAACTTCTTTGTGTTCTGTGAAATCATCTCACAGAGTTACAGCTTTCCCCTCAAGAAGCCTTTCGCTAAGACAGTTCTTGTGGAATTGGCAAAGTGATATTTGGAAGCCCATAGAGGGCTATGGTGAAAAAGGAAATATCCACAGATGAAATCTGGAAAGAAGCTTTCTGAGAAACTGCTGAGTGTTCTGTTAATTCATCTCACAGAGTTACATCTGTATTTCGTGGATCTCTTTGCTAGCCTTATTTCTGTGGAATCTGAGAACAGATATTTCGGATCCCTTTGAAGACGATAGGACCAAAGGAAATATCCTCCGATAACAAAGAGAAAGAAGCTTTCTGAGAAACTTCTTTGTGTTCTGAGAATCATCTCACAGAGTTACAGCTTTCCCCTCAAGAAGCCTTTCGCTAAGACAGTTCTTTTGGAATTGGCAACGTGATATTTGGAAGCCCATAGAGGGCTATGGTGAAAAAGGAAATATCCTCAGATGAAATCTGGAAAGAAGCTTTCTGAGAAACTGCTGAGTGTTCTGTTAATTCATCTCACAGAGTTACATCTGTATTTCGCGGATCTCTTTGCTAGCCTTATTTCTGTGGAATCTGAGAACAGATACTTCGGATCCCTTTGAAGACTATAGGGCCAAAGGAAATATCCTCCGATAACAAAGAGAAAGAAGCTTTCTGAGAAACTTCTTTGTGTTCTGTGAAATCATCTCACTGAGATACAGCTTTTGCCTCAAGAAGGCTTTCGCTAAGACAGTTCTTGTGGAATTGGCAAAGTGATATTTGGAAGCCCTTAGAGGGCTACGGTGAAAAAGGCAATATCCTCAGATGAAATCTGGAAAGAAGCTTTCTGAGAAACTACTGAGTGTTCTGTTAATTCATCTCACAGAGTTACATCTGTATGTCGTGGATCTCCTTGCTAGCCTTATTTCTGTGGAATATGAGAACAGATATTTCGGATCCCTTTGAAGACTATAGGGCCAAAAGAAATATCCTCCGATAACAAAGAGAAAGAAGCTTTCTGAGAAACTTCTTTGTGTTCTGTGAAATCATCTCACAGAGTTACAGCTTTCCCCTAAATAAGACTTTCGCTAAGACACTTCTTGTGGAATTGGCAAAGTGATATTTGGAAGCCCATAGAGGGCTATGATGAAAAATGAAATATCCTCACATGAAATCTGGAAAGAAGATCTCTGAGAAACTGCTGAGTGTTCTGTTAATTCATCTCACAGAGTTACATCTGTATTTCGTGGATCTCTTTGCTAACCTTATTTCTGTGGAATCTGAGAACAGATATTTCGGATCCTTTTGAAGACTATTGGGCCTAAGGAAATATCCTCCGATAACAAAGAGAAAGAAGCTTTCTGAGAAACTTCTTTGTGTTCTGTGAAATCATCTCACAGCGTTACAGCTTTGCCCTCAAGAAGCCTTTCGCTAAGACAGTTCTTGTGGAATTGGCAAAGTGATATTTGGAAGCCCATAGAGGGCTATGGTGAAAAAGGAAATATCCTCAGATGAAATCTGGAAGGAAGTTTTCTGAGAAACTGCTGATTGTTCTGTTAATTCATCTCACAGAGTTACATCTGTATTTCGCGGATCTCTTTGCTAGCCTTATTTCTGTGGAATCTGAGAACAGATATTTCGGATCCCTTTGAAGACTATAGGGCCAAAGGAAATATCCTCCGATAAAAAAGAGAAAGAAGCTTTCTGAGAAACTTCTTTGTGTTCTGTTAAATGATCTCACAGAGTTACAGCTTTTCCCCTCAAGAAGCCTTTCGCTAAGACAGTTCTTGTGGAATTGGCAAAGTGATATTTGGAAGCCCCTAGAGGGCTATGGTGAAAAAGGAAATAACCTCAGATGAAATCTGGAAAGAAGCTTTCTGAGAAACTGCTGAGTGTTCTGTTAATTCATCTCACAGAGTTACATCTGTATTTCGCGGATCTCTTTGCTAGCCTTATTTCTGTGGAATCTGAGAACAGATACTTCGGATCCCTTTGAAGACTATAGGGCCAAAGGAAATATCCTCCGATAACAAAGAGAAAGAAGCTTTCTGAGAAACTTCTTTGTGTTCTGTGAAATCATCTCACTAAGATACAGCTTTTGCCTCAAGAAGGCTTTCGCTAAGACACTTCTTGTGGAATTGGCAAAGTGATATTTGGAAGCCCTTAGAGGGCTATGGTGAAAAAGGAAATATCCTCAGATGAAATCTGGAAAGAAGCTTTCTGAGAAACTACTGAGTGTTCTGTTAATTTATCTCACAGAGTTACATCTGTATGTCGTGGATCTCCTTGCTAGCCTTATTTCTGTGGAATCTGAGAAGAGATATTTCGGATCCCTTTGAAGACTATAGGGCCAAAGGAAATATCCTCCGATAACAAAGAGAAAGAAGCTTTCTGAGAAACGTCTTTGTGTTCTGTGAAATCATCTTACTGAATTACAGCTTTCCCCTCAAGAAGCCTTTCGCTAAGACAGTTCTTGTGGAATTGGCAAAGTGATATTTGGAAGCCCATAGAGGGCTATGGTGAAAAAGGAAATATCCTCAGATGAAATCTGGAAAGAAGCTTTCTGAGAAACTGCTGAGTGTTCTGTTAATTCATCTCACAGAGTTACATCTGTATATCGTGGATCTCTTTGCTAGCCTTTTTTCTGTGGAATCTGAGAACAGATATTCCGGATCCCTTTGAAGACTATAGGGCGAAAGGAAATATCCTCCGATAACAAAGAGAAAGAAGCTTTCTGAGAAACGTCTTCGTGTTCTGTGAAATCATCTCAGAGTTACAGCTTTCCCCTCAAGAAGCCTCTCGCTAAGACAGTTCTTGTGGAATTGGCAAAGTGATATTTGGAAGCCCATACTGGGCTACGGTGAAAAAGGAAATATCCTCAGATGAAATCTGGAAAGAAGCTCTCTGAGAAACTGCTGCGTGTTCTGTTAATTCATCTCACAGAGTTACATCTGTATGTCGTGCATCTCTTTGCTAGCCTTATTTCTGTGGAATCTCAGAACAGATATTTCGGATCCCTTTTGAAGACTATAGGGCCAAAGGAAATATCCTCCGATAACAAAGAGAAAGAAGCTTTCTGAGAAACTTCTTTGTGTTCTGTGAAATCATCTCACAGCGTTACAGCTTTGCCCTCAAGAAGCCTTTCGCTAAGACAGTTCTTGTGGAATTGGCAAAGTGATATTTGGAAGCCCATAGAGGGCTATGGTGAAAAAGGAAATATCCTCAGATGAAATCTGGAAAGAAGCTTTCTGAGAAACTGCTGAGTGTTCTGTTAATTCATCTCACAGAGTTACATCTGTATTTCGTGCATCTCTTTGCTAGCCTTATTTCTGTGGAATCTGAAAACAGATATTTCGGATCCCTTTGAAGACTATAGGGCCAAAGGAAATATCCTCTGATAACAAAGAGAAAGAAGCTTTCTCAGAAACTTCTTTGTGTTCTGTGAAATCATCTCACAGAGTTACAGCTTTCCCCTCAAGAAGCCTTTCGTAAGACAGTTCTTGTGGAATTGGCAAAGTGATATTTGGAAGCCCATAGAGGGCTATGGTGAAAAAGGAAATATCCTCAGATGAAATCTGGAAAGAAGCTTTCTGAGAAACTGCTGAGTGTTCTGTTAATTCATCTCACAGAGTTACATCTGTATTCCGTGGATCTCTTTGCTAGCCTTATTTCTGTGGAATCTGAGAACAGATATTTCGGATCCTTTTTGAAGACTATAGGGCCAAAGGAAATATCCTCCGATAACAAAGAGAAAGAAGCTTTCTGAGAAACGTCTTTGTGTTCTGTGAAATCATCTTACTGAGTTACAGCTTTCCCCTCAAGAAGCCTTTCGCTAAGACAGTTCTTGTGGAATTGGCAAAGTGATATTTGGAAGCCCATAGAGGGCTATGGTGAAAAAGGAAATATCCTCAGATGAAATCTGGAAAGAAGCTCTCTGAGAAACTGCTGAGTGTTCTGTTAATTCATCTCACAGAGTTACATCTGTATTTCGTGGATCTCTTTGGTAGCCTTATTTCTGTGGAATCTGAGAACAGATATTTCGGATCCCTTTGAAGACTATAGGGCCAAAGGAAATATCCTCCGATAACAAAGAGAAAGAAGCTTTCTGAGAAACTTCTTTGTGTTCTGTGAAATCATCTCACAGCGTTACAGCTTTCCCCTCAAGAAGCCTTTCGCTAAGACAGTTCTTGTGGAATTGGCAAAGTGTAATTTGGAAGCCCATAGAGGGCTATGGTGAAAAAGGAAATATCCTCAGATGAAATCTGGAAAGAAGCTTTCTGAGAAACTGCTGAGTGTTCTGTTTATTCATCGCACAGAGTTACATCTGTATTTCGTGGATCTCTTTGCTAGCCTTATTTCTGTGGAATCTGAAAACAGATATTTCGGATCCCTTTGAAGACTATAGGGCCAAAGGAAATATCCTCCGATAACAAAGAGAAAGAAGCTTTCTCAGAAACTTCTTTGTGTTCTGTGAAATCAACTCACAGAGTTACAGCTTTCCCCTCAAGAAGCCTTTCGTAAGACAGTTCTTGTGGAATTGGCAAAGTGATATTTGGAAGCCCATAGAGGGCTATGGTGAAAAAGGAAATATCCTCAGATGAAATCTGGAAGGAAGCTTTCTGAGAAACTGCTGAGTGTTCTGTTAATTCATCTCACAGAGTTACATCTGTATTTCGTGGATCTGTTTGCTAGCCTTATTTCTGTGGAATCTGAGAACAGATATTTCGGATCCTTTTTGAAGACTATAGGGCCAAAGGAAATATCCTCCGATAACAAAGAGAAAGAAGCTTTCTGAGAAACGTCTTTGTGTTCTCTGAAATCATCTTACTGAGTTACAGCTTTCCCCTCAAGAAGCCTTTCGCTAAGACAGTTCTTGTGGAATTGGCAAAGTGATATTTGGAAGCCCATAGAGGGCTATGGTGAAAAATGAAATGTCCTCAGATGAAATCTGGAAAGAAGCTCTCTGAGAAACTGCTGAGTGTTCTGTTAATTCATCTCACAGAGTTACATCTGTATTTCGTGGATCTCTTTGGTAGCCTTATTTCTGTGGAATCTGAGAACAGATATTTCGGATCCCTTTGAAGACTATAGGTCCAAAGGAAATATCCTCCGATAACAAAGAGAAAGAAGCTTTCTGAGAAACTTCTTTGTGTTCTGTGAAATCATCTCACAGAGTTACAGCTTTCACCTCAAGACACCTTTCGCTAAGACAGTTCTTGTGGAATTGGCAAAGTGATATTTGGAAGCCCATAGAGGGCTATGGTGAAAAAGGAAATATCCTCAGATGAAATCTGGAAAGAAGCTTTCTGAGAAACTGCTGAGTGTTGTGTTAATTCACCTCACAGAGTTACATCTGTATTTCGCGGATCTCTTTGCTAGCCTTATTTCTGTGGAATCTGAGAACAGATATTTCGGATCCCTTTGAAGAATATAGGGCCAAAGGAAATATCCTCCGATAACAAAGAGAAAGAAGCTTTCTGAGAAACTTCTTTGTGTTCTGTGAAATCATCTCACAGAGTTACAGCTTTCCCCTCAAGAAGCCTTTCGCTAAGACAGTTCTTGTGGAATTGGCAAAGTGATATTTGGAAGCCCATAGAGGGCTATGGTGAAAAAGGAAATATCCACAGATGAAATCTGGAAAGAAGCTTTCTGAGAAACTGCTGAGTGTTCTGTTAATTCATCTCACAGAGTTACATCTGTATTTCGTGTATCTCTTTGCTAGCCTTATTTCTGTGGAATATGAGAACAGATATTTCGGATCCCTTTGAAGACTATAGGGCCAAAGGAAATATCCTCCGATAACAAAGAGAAAGAAGCTTTCTGAGAAACTTCTTTGTGTTCTGTGAAATCATCTCACAGAGTTACAGCTTTCCCCTCAAGAAGCCTTTCGCTAAGACAGTTCTTTTGGAATTGGCAAAGTGATATTTGGAAGCCCATAGAGGGTTATGGTGAAAAAGGAAATATCCTCAGATGAAATCTGGAAAGAAGCTTTCTGAGAAACTGCTGAGTGTTCTGTTAATTCATCTCACAGAGTTACTTCTGTATTTCCCGGATCTCTTTGCTAGCCTTATTTCTGTGGAATCTGAGAACAGATACTTCGGATCCCTTTGAAGACTATAGGGCCAAAGGAAATATCCTCCGATAACAAAGAGAAAGAAGCTTTCTGAGAAACTTCTTTGTGTTCTGTGAAATCATCTCACTGAGATACAGCTTTTGCCTCAAGAAGGCTTTCGCTAAGACAGTTCATGTGGAATTGGCAAAGTGATATTTGGAAGCCCTTAGAGGGCTATGGTGAAAAAGGAAATATCCTCAGATGAAATCTGGAAAGAAGCTTTCTGAGAAACTACTGAGTGTTCTGTTAATTCATCTCACAGAGTTACATCTGTATGTCGTGGATCTCCTTGCTAGCCTTATTTCTGTGGAATCTGAGAACAGATATTTCGGATCCCTTTGAAGACTATAGGGCCAAAGGAAATATTCTCCGATAACAAAGAGAAAGAAGCTTTCTGAGAAACTTCTTTGTGTTCTGTTAAATCATCTCACAGAGTTACAGCTTTCCCCTAAATAAGACTTTCGCTAAGACACTTCTTGTGGAATTGGCAAAGTGATATTTGGAAGCCCATAGAGGGCTATGATGAAAAATGAAATATCCTCACATGAAATCTGGAAAGAAGATCTCTGAGAAACTGCTGAGTGTTCTGTTAATTCATCTCACAGAGTTACATCTGTATTTCGTGGATCTCTTTGCTAACCTTATTTCTGTGGAATCTGAGAACAGATATTTCGGATCCTTTTGAAGACTATTGGGCCTAAGGAAATATCCTCCGATAACAAAGAGAAAGAAGCTTTCTGAGAAACTTCTTTGTGTTCTGAGAAATCATCTCACAGAGTTACAGCTTTTCGCTCAAGAAGCATTTCGCTAAGAAAGTTCTTGTGGAATTGGCAAAGTGATATTTGGAAGCCCATAGAGGGCTATGGTGAAAAAGGAATATCCTCAGATGAAATCTGGAAAGAAACTTTCTGAGAAAGTGCTGAGTGTTCTGTTAATTCATCTCACAGAGTAACATCTGTATTTCGCGGATCTCTTTGCTAGCCTTATTTCTGTGGAATCTGAGAACAGATATTTCCGATCCCTTTGAAGACTATAGGGCCAAAAGAAATATCCTCCGATAACAAAGAGAAAGAAGCTTTCTGAGAAACTTCTTTGTGTTCTGTGAAATCATCTCACAGAGTTACAGCTTTCCCCTCAAGAAGCCTTTCGCTAAGACAGTTCTTGTGGAATTGGCAAAGTGATATTTGGAAGCCCTTAGAGCGCTATGGTGAAAAAGGAAATATCCTCAGATGAAATCTGGAAAGAAGCTTTCTGAGAAACTGCTGAGTGTTCTGTTAATTCATCTCACAGAGTTACATCTGTATTTCGTGGATCTCTTTGTTAGCCTTATTTCTGTGGAATCTTAGAACAGATATTTCGGATCCCTTTGAAGACTATAGGGCCAAAGGAAATATCCTCCGATAACAAAGAGAAAGAAGCTTTCTGAGAAACTTCCTTGTGTTCTGTGAAATCATCTCACAGATTTACAGCTTTCCCCTCAAGAAGCCTTTCGCTAAGACAGTTCTTGTGGAATTGGCAAAGTGATATTTGGAAGCCCATAGAGGGCTATGGTGAAAAAGGAATATCCTCAGATGAAATCTATAAAGAAGCTTTCTGAGAAACTGCTGCGTGTTCTGTTAATTCATCTCACAGAGTTACATCTGTATGTCGTGGATCTCTTTGCTAACCTTATTTCTGTGGAATCTGAGAACAGATATTTCGGATCCCTTTGAAGACTATAGGGCCAAAGGAAATATCCTCCGATAACAAAGAGAAAGAAGCTTTCTGAGAAACATCTTTGCGTTCTGTGAAATCATCTCAGAGAGTTACAGCTTTCCCCTCAAGAAGCCTTTCGCTAAGATAGTTCTTGTGGAATTGGCAAAGTGATATTTGGAAGCCCATAGAGGGCTATGGTGAAAAAGGAAATATCCTCAGATGAAATCTGGAAAGAAGCTTTCTGAGAAACTGCTGAGTGTTCTGTTAATTCATCTCACAGAGTTACATCTGTATATCGTGGATCTCTTTGCTAGCCTTATTTCTGTGGAATCTGACAACAGATATTTCGGATCCCTTTGAAGACTATAGGGCCAAAGGAAATATCCTCCGAAAACAAAGAGAAAGAAGCTTTCTGAGAAACTTCTTTGTGTTCTGTGAAATCATCTCACAGAGTTACAGCTTTCCCCTCAAGAAGCCTCTCGCTAAGACATTTCTTGTGGAATTGGCAAAGTGATATTTGGAAGCCCATAGAGGGCTATGGTGAAAAAGGAAATAACCTCAGATGAAATCTGGAAAGAAGCTTTCTGAGAAACTGCTGAGTGTTCTGTTAATTCATCTCACAGAGTTACATCTGTATTTCGCGGATCTCTTTGCTAGCCTTATTTCTGTGGAATCTGAGAACAGATATTTCGGATCCCTTTGAAGACTATAGGGCGAAAGGAAATATCCTCCGATAACAAAGAGAAAGAAGCTTTCTGAGAAACTTCCTTGTGTTCTGTTAAATCATCTCACAGAGTTACAGCTTTCCCCTCAACAAGCCTTTCGCTAAGACAGTTCTTGTGGAATTGGCAAAGTGATATTTGGAAGCCCATAGAGGGCTATGGTGGAAAAGTAAATAACCTCAGATGAAATCTGGAAAGAAGCTTTCTGAGAAACTGCTGAGTGTTCTGTTAATTCATCTCACAGAGTTACATCTGTATTTCGCGGATCTCTTTGCTAGCCTTATTTCTGTGGAATCTGAGAACAGATATTTCGGATCCCTTTGAAGACTATAGGGCGAAAGGAAATATCCTCCGATAACAAAGAGAAAGAAGCTTTCTGAGAAACTTCCTTGTGTTCTGTTAAATCATCTCACAGAGTTACAGCTTTCCCCTCAAGAAGCCTTTCGCTAAGACAGTTCTTGTGGAATTGGCAAAGTGATATTTGGAAGCCCATAGAGGGCTATGGTGGAAAAGTAAATATCCTCAGATGAAATCTATAAAGAAGCTTTCTGAGAAACTGCTGCGTGTTCTGTTAATTCATCTCACAGAGTTACATCTGTATGTCGTGGATCTCTTTGCTAACCTTATTTCTGTGGAATCTGAGAACAGATATTTCGGATCCCTTTGAAGACTATAGGGCCAAAGGAAATATCCTCCGATAACAAAGAGAAAGAAGCTTTCTGAGAAACATCTTTGTGTTCTGTGAAATCATCTCACAGAGTTACAGCTTTCCCCTCAAGAAGCCTTTCGCTAAGATAGTTCTTGTGGAATTGGCAAAGTGATATTTGGAAGCCCATAGAGGGCTATGGTGAAAAAGGAAATATCCTCAGATGAAATCTGGAAAGAAGCTTTCTGAGAAACTGCTGAGTGTTCTGTTAATTCATCTCACAGAGTTACATCTGTATATCGTGGATCTCTTTGCTCGCCTTATTTCTGTGGAATCTGACAACAGATATTTCGGATCCCTTTGAAGACTATAGGGCCAAAGGAAATATCCTCCGAAAACAAAGAGAAAGAAGCTTTCTGAGAAACGTCTTTGTGTTCTGTGAAATCATCTCACAGAGTTACAGCTTTCCCCTCAAGAAGCCTCTCGCTAAGACATTTCTTGTGGAATTGGCAAAGTGATATTTGGAAGCCCATAGAGGGCTATGGTGAAAAAGGAAATATCCTCAGATGAAATCTGGAAAGAAGCTTTCTGAGAAACTACTGAGTGTTCTGTTAATTCATCTCACAGAGTTACATCTGTATGTCGTGGATCTCCTTGCTAGCCTTATTTCTGTGGAATCTGAGAACAGATATTTCGGATCCCTTTGAAGACTGTAGGGCCAAAGGAAATATCCTCCGATAACAAAGAGAAAGAAGGTTTCTGAGAAACTTCTTTGTGTTCTGTGAAATCATCTCACAGCGTTACAGCTTTGCCCTCAAGAAGCCTTTCGCTAAGACAGTTCTTGTGGAATTGGCAAAGTGATATTGGGAAGCCCATAGAGGGCTATGGTGAAAAAGGAAATATCCTCAGATGAAATCTGGAAAGAAGCTTTCTGAGAAACTGCTGAGTGTTCTGTTAATTCATCTCACAGAGTTACATCTGTATTTCGCGGATCTCTTTGCTAGCCTTATTTCTGTGGAATCTCAGAACAGATATTTCGGATCCCTTTAAAGACTATAGGGCCAAAGGAAATATCCTCCGATAACAAAGAGAAAGAAGCTTTCTCAGAAACTTCTTTGTGTTCTGTGAAATCATCTCACAGAGTTACAGCTTTCCCCTCAAGAAGCCTTTCGCTAAGACAGTTCTTGTGTAATTGGCAAAGTGATATTTGGAAGCCCATAGAGGGCTATGGTGAAAAAGGAAATATCCTCAGATGAAATCTGGAAAGAAGCTTTCTGAGAAACTGCTGAGTGTTCTGTTAATTCATCTCACAGAGTTACATCTTTAAATCGTGGATCTCTTTGCTAGCCTTTTTTCTGTGGAATCTGAGAACAGATATTTCGGATCCCTTTGAAGACTATAGGGCGAAAGGAAATATTCTCCGATAACAAAGAGAAAGAAGCTTTCTGAGAAACGTCTTCGTGTTCTGTGAAATCATCTCAGAGTTACAGCTTTCCCCTCAAGAAGCGTTTCGCTAAGACAGTTCTTGTGGAATTGGCAAAGTGATATTTGGAAGCCCATATTGGGCTATGGTGAAAAAGGAAATATCATCAGATGAAATCTGGAAAGAAGCTCTCTGAGAAACTGCTGCGTGTTCTGTTAATTCATCTCACAGTGTTACATCTGTATGTCGTGCATCTCTTTGCTAGCCTTATTTCTGTGGAATCTCAGAACAGATATTTCGGATCCCTTTGAAGACTATAGGGCCAAAGGAAATATCCTCCGATAACAAAGAGAAAGAAGCTTTCTGAGAAACTTCTTTGTGTTCTGTGAAATCATCTCACAGCGTTACAGCTTTGCCCTCAAGAAGCCTTTCGCTAAGACAGTTCTTGTGGAATTGGAAAAGTGATATTTGGAAGCCCATAGAGGGCTATGGTGAAAAAGGAAATATCCTCAGATGAAATCTGGAAAGAAGCTTTCTGAGAAACTGCTGAGTGTTCTGTTAATTCATCTCACAGAGTTACATCTGTATTTCGTGGATCTCTCTGCTAGCCTTATTTCTGTGGAATCTGAAAACAGATATTTCGGATCCCTTTGAAGACTATAGGGCCAAAGGAAATATCCTCCGATAACAAAGAGAAAGAAGCTTTCTCAGAAACTTCTTTGTGTTCTGTGAAAACATCTCACAGAGTTACAGCTTTCCCCTCAAGAAGCCTTTCGTAAGACAGTTCTTGTGGAATTGGCAAAGTGATATTTGGAAGCCCATAGAGGGCTATGGTGAAAAAGGAAATATCCTCAGACGAAATCTGGAAGGAAGCTTTCTGAGAAACTGCTGAGTGTTCTGTTAATTCATCTCACAGAGTTACATCTGTATTTCGTGGATCTCTTTGCTAGCCTTATTTCTGTGGAATCTGAGAACAGATATTTCGGATCCCTTTGAAGAGTATAGGTCCAAAGGAAATATCCTACGATAACAAAGAGAAAGAAGCTTTCTGAGAAACTTCTTTGTGTTCTGTGAAATCATCTCACAGAGTTACAGCTTTCACCTCAAGACACCTTTCGCTAAGACAGTTATTGTGGAATTGGCAAAGTGATATTTGGAAGCCCATAGAGGGCTATGGTGAAAAAGGAAATATCCTCAGATGAAATCTGGAAAGAAGGTTTCTGAGAAACTGCTGAGTGTTCTGTTAATTCATCTCACAGAGTTACATCTGTATTTCGCGGATCTCTTTGCTAGCCTTATTTCTGTGGAATCTGAGAACAGATATTTCGGATCCCTTTGAAGACTATAGGGCCAAAGGAAATATCCTCCGATAACAAAGAGAAAGAAGCTTTTTGAGAAACTTCTTTGTGTTCTGTGAAATCATCTCACAGAGTTACAGCTTTACCCTCAAGAAGCCTTTCGCTAAGACAGTTCTGGTGGAATTGGCAAAGTGATATTTGGAAGCCCATAGAGGGCTATGGTGAAAAAGGAAATATCCTCAGATGAAATCTGGAAAGAAGCTTTCTGAGAAACTGCTGAGTGTTCTGTTAATTCATCTCACAGAGTTACATCTGTATTTCGTGGATCTCTTTGCTAGCCTTATTTCTGTGGAATCTGAGAAAAGATATTTCGGATCCCTTTGAAGACTATAGGGCCAAAGGAAATATCCTCCGATAACAAAGAGAAAGAAGCTTTCTGAGAAACGTCTTTGTGTTCTGTGAAATCATCTCACTGAGATACAGCTTTTGCCTCAAGAAGGCTTTCGCTAAGACAGTTCTTGTGAAATTGGCAAAGTGATATTTGGAAGCCCTTAGAGGGCTATGGTGAAAAAGGAAATATCCTCAGATGAAATCTGGAAAGAAGCTTTCTGAGAAACTACTGAGTGTTCTGTTAATTCATCTCAAAGAGTTACATCTGTATGTCGTGGATCTCCTTGCTAGCCTTATTTCTGTGGAATCTGAGAACAGATATTTCGGATCCCTTTGAAGAGTATAGGGCCAAAGGAAATATTCTCCGATAACAAAGAGAAAGAAGCTTTCTGAGAAACTTCTTTGTGTTCTGTTAAATCATCTCACAGAGTTACAGCTTTCCCCTAAATAAGACTTTCGCTAAGACACTTCTTGTGGAATTGGCAAAGTGATATTTGGAAGCCCATAGAGGGCTATGATGAAAAATGAAATATCCTCACATGAAATCTGGAAAGAAGATCTCTGAGAAACTGCTGAGTGTTCTGTTAATTCATCTCACAGAGTTACATCTGTATTTCGTGGATCTCTTTGCTAACCTTATTTCTGTGGAATCTGAGAACAGATATTTCGGATCCTTTTGAAGACTATTGGGCCTAAGGAAATATCCTCCGATAACAAAGAGAAAGAAGCTTTCTGAGAAACTTCTTTGTGTTCTGTGAAATCATCCCACTGAGATACAGCTTTTGCCTCAAGAAGGCTTTCGCTAAGACAGTTCTTGTGGAATTGGCAAAGTGATATTTGGAAGCCCTTAGAGGACTATGGTGAAAAAGGAAATATCCTCAGATGAAATCTGGAAAGAAGCTTTCTGAGAAACTACTGAGTGTTCTGTTAATTCATCTCACAGAGTTACATCTGTATGTCGTGGATCTCCTTGCTAGCCTTATTTCTGTGGAATCTGAGAACAGATATTTCGGATCCCTTTGAAGACTATAGGGCCAAAGGAAATATTCTCCGATAACAAAGAGAAAGAAGCTTTCTGAGAAACTTCTTTGTGTTCTGTTAAATCATCTCACAGAGTTACAGCTTTCCCCTAAATAAGACTTTCGCTAAGACACTTCTTGTGGAATTGGCAAAGTGATATTTGGAAGCCCATAGAGGGCTATGATGAAAAATGAAATATCCTCACATGAAATCTGGAAAGAAGATCTCTGAGAAACTGCTGAGTGTTCTGTTAATTCATCTCACAGAGTTACATCTGTATTTCGTGGATCTCTTTGCTAACCTTATTTCTGTGGAATCTGAGAACAGATATTTCGGATCCTTTTGAAGACTATTGGGCCTAAGGAAATATCCTCCGATAACAAAGAGAAAGAAGCTTTCTGAGAAACTTCTTTGTGTTCTGTGAAATCATCTCACAGCGTTACAGCTTTGCCCTCAAGAAGCCTTTCGCTAAGACAGTTCTTGTGGAATTGGCAAAGTGATATTTGGAAGCCCTTAGAGGGCTATGGTGAAAAAGGAAATATCCTCAGATGAAATCTGGAAAGAAGTTTTCTGAGAAACTGCTGAGTGTTCTGTTAATTCATTTCACAGAGTTACATCTGTATTTCGCGGATCTCTTTGCTAGCCTTATTTCTGTGGAATCTGAGAACAGATATTTCGGATCCCTTTGAAGACTATAGGGCCAAAAGAAATATCCTCCGATAACAAAGAGAAAGAAGCTTTCTGAGAAACTTCTTTGTGTTCTGTGAAATCATCTCACAGAGTTACAGCTTTCCCCTCAAGAAGCCTTTCGCTAAGACAGTTCTTGTGGAATTGGCAAAGTGATATTTGGAAGCCCATAGCGTGCTATGGTGAAAAAGGAAATATCCTCAGATGAAATCTGGAAAGAAGCTTTCTAAGAAACTGCTGAGTGTTCTGTTAATTCATCTCACAGAGTTACATCTGTATTTCGTGTATCTCTTGGCTAGCCTTATTTCTGTGGAATCTGACAACAGATATTTCGGATCCCTTTGAAGACTATAGGGCCAAAGGAAATATCCTCCGAAAACAAAGAGAAAGAAGCTTTCTGAGAAACTTCTTTGTGTTCTGTGAAATCATCTCACAGAGTTACAGCTTTCCCCTCAAGAAGCCTCTCGCTAAGACATTTCTTGTGGAATTGGCAAAGTGATATTTGGAAGCCCAAAGAGGGCTATGGTGTAAAAGGAAATATCCTCAGATGAAATCTGCAAAGAAGCTCTCTGAGAAACTGCTGAGTGTTCTCTTAATTCATCTCACAGAGTTACATCTGTATATCGTGGATCTCTTTGCTAGCCTTATTTCAGTGGAATCTGAGAACAGATATTTCGGATCCCTTTGAAGACTATAGGGCCAAAGGAAATATCCTCCGATAAAAAAGAGAAAGAAGCTTTCTGAGAAACTTCTTTGTGTTCTGTTAAATGATCTCACAGAGTTACAGCTTTTCCCCTCAAGAAGCCTTTCGATAAGACAGTTCTTGTGGAATTGGCAAAGTGATATTTGCAAGCCCATAGAGGGCTATGGTGAAAAAGGAAATAACCTCAGATGAAATCTGGAAAGAAGCTTTCTGAGAAACTGCTGAGTGTTCTGTTAATTCATCTCACAGAGTTACATCTGTATTTCGCGGATCTCTTTGCTAGCCTTATTTCTGTGGAATCTGAGAACAGATATTTCGGATCCCTTTGAAGACTATAGGGCCAAAGGAAATATTCTCCGATAACAAAGAGAAAGAAGCTTTCTGAGAAACCTCTTTGTGTTCTGTGAAATCATCTCACAGAGTTACTGCTTTCCCCTGAAGAAGCCTTTCGTAAGACAGTTCTTGTGGAATTGGCAAAGTGATATTTGGAAGCCCATAGAGGGCTATGGTGAAAAAGGAAATATCCTCAGATGAAATCTGGAAAGAAGCTTTCTGAGAAACTGCTGAGTGTTCTGTTAATTCATCTCACAGTGTTACATGTGTATTTCGTGGATCTCTTTGCTAGCCTTATTTCTGTGGAATCTGAGAACAGATATTTCGGATCCCTTTTGAAGACTATAGGGCCAAAGGAAATATCCTCCGATAACAAAGAGAAAGAAGCTTTCTGAGAAACGTCTTTGTGTTCTGTGAAATCATCGTACTGAATTACAGCTTTCCCCTCAAGAAGCCTTTCGCTAAGACAGTTCTTGTGGAATTGGCAAAGTGATATTTGGAAGCCCATAGAGGGCTATGGTGAAAAAGGAAATATCCTCAGATGAAATCTGGAAAGAAGCTTTCTGAGAAACTGCTGAGTGTTCTGTTAATTCATCTCACAGAGTTACATCTGTATTTCGTGGATCTCTTTGCTAGCCTTATTTCTGTGGAATCTGAGAACAGATATTTCGGATCCCTTTGAAGACTATAGGGCGAAAGGAAATATCCTCCGATAACAAAGAGAAAGAAGCTTTCTGAGAAACTTCTTTGTGTTCTGTGAAATCATCTCACAGACTTACAGCTTTCACCTCAAGACACCTTTCGCTAAGACAGTTCTTGTGGAATTGGCAAAGTGATATTTGGAAGCCCATAGAGGGCTATGGTGAAAAAGGAAATATCCTCAGATGAAATCTGGAAAGAACTTTCTGAGAAACTGCTGAGTGTTCTGTTAATTCATCTCACAGAGTTACATCTGTATTTCGCGGATCTCTTTGCTAGCCTTATTTCTGTGGAATCTGAGAACAGATATTTCGGATCCCTTTGAAGACTATAGGGCCAAAAGAAATATCCTCCGATAACAAAGAGAAAGAAGCTTTCTGAGAAACTTCTTTGTGTTCTGTGAAATCATCTCACAGAGTTACAGCTTTCCCCTCAAGAAGCCTTTCGCTAAGACAGTTCTTGTGGAATTGGCAAAGTGATATTTGGAAGCCCATAGCGTGCTATGGTGAAAAAGGAAATATCCTCAGATGAAATCTGGAAAGAAGCTTTCTAAGAAACTGCTGAGTGTTCTGTTAATTCATCTCACAGAGTTACATCTGTATTTCGTGTATCTCTTGGCTAGCCTTATTTCTGTGGAATCTTACAACAGATATTTCGGATCCCTTTGAAGACTATAGTGCCAAAGGAAATATCCTCCGAAAACAAAGAGAAAGAAGCTTTCTGAGAAACTTCTTTGTGTTCTGTGAAATCATCTCACAGAGTTACAGCTTTCCCCTCAAAAAGCCTCTCGCTAAGACATTTCTTGTGGAATTGGCAAAGTGATATTTGGAAGCCCATAGAGGGCTATGGTGTAAAAGGAAATATCCTCAGATGAAATCTGCAAAGAAGCTCTCTGAGAAACTGCTGAGTGTTCTCTTAATTCATCTCACAGAGTTACATCTGTATATCGTGGATCTCTTTGCTAGCCTTATTTCTGTGGAATCTGAGAACAGATATTTCGGATCCCTTTGAAGACTATAGGGCCAAAGGAAATATCCTCCGATAAAAAAGAGAAAGAAGCTTTCTGAGAAACTTCTTTGTGTTCTGTTAAATGATCTCACAGAGTTACAGCTTTTCCCCTCAAGAAGCCTTTCGATAAGACAGTTCTTGTGGAATTGGCAAAGTGATATTTGCAAGCCCATAGAGGGCTATGGTGAAAAAGGAAATAACCTCAGATGAAGTCTGGAAAGAAGCTTTCTGAGAAACTGCTGAGTGTTCTGTTAATTCATCTCACAGAGTTACATCTGTATTTCGCGGATCTCTTTGCTAGCCTTATTTCTGTGGAATCTGAGAACAGATATTTCGTATCCCTTTGAAGACTATAGGGCCAAAGGAAATATTCTCCGATAACAAAGAGAAAGAAGCTTTCTGAGAAACCTCTTTGTGTTCTGTGAAATCATCTCACAGAGTTACTGCTTTCCCCTGAAGAAGCCTTTCGTAAGACAGTTCTTGTGGAATTGGCAAAGTGATATTTGGAAGCCCATAGAGGGCTATGGTGAAAAAGGAAATATCCTCAGATGAAATCTGGAAAGAAGCTTTCTGAGAAACTGCTGAGTGTTCTGTTAATTCATCTCACAGTGTTACATGTGTATTTCGTGGATCTCTTTGCTAGCCTTATTTCTGTGGAATCTGAGAACAGATATTTCGGATCCCTTTTGAAGACTATAGGGCCAAAGGAAATATCCTCCGATAACAAAGAGAAAGAAGCTTTCTGAGAAACGTCTTTGTGTTCTGTGAAATCATCTTACTGAATTACAGCTTTCCCCTCAAGAAGCCTTTCGCTAAGACAGTTCTTGTGGAATTGGCAAAGTGATATTTGGAAGCCCATAGAGGGCTATGGTGAAAAAGGAAATATCCTCAGATGAAATCTGGAAAGAAGCTTTCTGAGAAACTGCTGAGTGTTCTGTTAATTCATCTCACAGAGTTACATCTGTATTTCGTGGATCTCTTTGCTAGCCTTATTTCTGTGGAATCTGAGAACAGATATTTCGGATCCCTTTGAAGACTATAGGGCGAAAGGAAATATCCTCCGATAACAAAGAGAAAGAAGCTTTCTGAGAAACTTCTTTGTGTTCTGTGAAATCATCTCACAGACTTACAGCTTTCACCTCAAGACACCTTTCGCTAAGACAGTTCTTGTGGAATTGGCAAAGTGATATTTGGAAGCCCATAGAGGGCTATGGTGAAAAAGGAAATATCCTCAGATGAAATCTGGAAAGAACTTTCTGAGAAACTGCTGAGTGTTCTGTTAATTCATCTCACAGAGTTACATCTGTATTTCGCGGATCTCTTTGCTAGCCTTATTTCTGTGGAATCTGAGAACAGATATTTCGGATCCCTTTGAAGACTATAGGGCCAAAGGAAATATCCTCCGATAACAAAGAGAAAGAAGCTTTCTGAGAAACTTCTTTGTCTTCTGTGAAATCATCTCACAGAGTTACAGCTTTCCCCTCAAGAAGCCTTTCGCTAAGACAGTTCTTGTGGAATTGGCAAAGTGATATTTGGAAGCCCATAGAGGGCTATGGTGAAAAAGGAAATATCCACAGATGAAATCTGGAAAGAAGCTTTCTGAGAAACTGCTGAGTGATCTGTTAATTCATCTCACAGAGTTACATCTGTATTTCGTGTATCTCTTTGGTAGCTTTATTTCTGTGGAATCTGAGAACAGATATTTCGGATCCCTTTGAAGACTATAGGGCCAAAGGAAATATTCTCCGATAACAAAGAGAAAGAAGCTTTCTGAGAAACTTCTTTGTGTTCTGTTAAATCATCTCACAGAGTTACAGCTTTCCCCTAAATAAGACTTTCGCTAAGACACTTCTTCTGGAATTGGCAAAGTGATATTTGGAAACCCATAGAGGGCTATGATGAAAAATGAAATATCCTCACATGAAATCTGGAAATAAGATCTCTGAGAAACTGTTGAGTGTTCTGTTAATTCATCTCACAGGGTTACATCTGTATATCGTGGATCTCTTTGCTATCCTTATTTCTGTGGAATCTGAGAACAGATATTTCGGATCCTTTTGAAGACTATTGGGCCAAAGGAAATATCCTCCGATAACAAAGAGAAAGAAGGTTTCTGAGAAACTTCTTTGTGTTCTTTGAAATCATCTCACAGCGTTACAGCTTTGCCCTCAAGAAGCCTTTCGCTAAGACAGTTCTTGTGGAATTGGCAAAGTGATATTTGGAAGCTCATAGAGGGCTATGGTGAAAAAGGAAATATCCTCAGATGAAATCTGGAAAGAAGCTTTCTGAGAAACTGCTGAGTGTTCTGTTAATTCATCTCACAGAGTTACATCTGTATTTCGCGGATCTCTTTGCTAGCCTTATTTCTGTGGAATCTGAGAACAGATATTTCGGATCCCTTTAAAGACTATAGGGCCAAAGGAAATATCCTCCGATAACAAAGAGAAAGAAGCTTTCTCAGAAACTTCTTTGTGTTCTGTGAAATCATCTCACAGAGTTACAGCTTTCCCCTCAAGAAGCCTTTCGCTAAGACAGTTCTTGTGGAATTGGCAAAGTGATATTTGGAAGCCCATAGAGGGCTATGGTGAAAAAGGAAATATCCTCAGATGAAATCTGGAAAGAAGCTTTCTGAGAAACTGCTGAGTGTTCTGTTAATTCATCTCACAGAGTTACATCTGTATATCGTGGATCTCTTTGCTAGCCTTTTTTCTGTGGAATCTGAGAACAGATATTTCGGATCCCTTTGAAGACTATAGGGCGAAAGGAAATATCCTCCGATAAGAAAGAGAAAGAAGCTTTCTGAGAAACGTCTTCGTGTTCTGTGAAATCATCTCAGAGTTACAGCTTTCCCCTCAAGAAGCCTCTCGCTAAGACAGTTCTTGTGGAATTGGCAAAGTGATATTTGGAAGCCCATACTGGGCTATGGTGAAAAAGGAAATATCCTCAGATGAAATCTGGAAAGAAGCTCTCTGAGAAACTGCTGCGTGTTCTGTTAATTCATCTCACAGAGTTACATCTGTATGTCGTGCATCTCTTTGCTAGCCTTATATCTGTGGAATCTCAGAACAGATATTTCCGATCCCTTTGAAGACTATAGGGCCAAAGGAAATATCCTCTGATAACAAAGAGAAAGAAGCTTTCTCAGAAACTTCTTTGTGTTCTGTGAAATCATCTCACAGAGTTACAGCTTTCCCCTCAAGAAGCCTTTCGTAAGACAGTTCTTGTGGAATTGGCAAAGTGATATTTGGAAGCCCATAGAGGGCTATGGTGAAAAAGGAAATATCCTCAGATGAAATCTGGAAGGAAGCTTTCTGAGAAACTGCTGAGTGTTCTGTTAATTCATCTCACAGAGTTACATCTGTATTCCGTGGATCTCTTTGCTAGCCTTATTTCTGTGGAATCTGAGAACAGATATTTCGGATCCTTTTTGAAGACTATAGGGCCAAAGGAAATATCCTCCGATAACAAAGAGAAAGAAGCTTTCTGAGAAACGTCTTTGTGTTCTGTGAAATCATCTTACTGAGTTACAGCTTTCCCCTCAAGAAGCCTTTCGCTAAGACAGTTCTTGTGGAATTGGCAAAGTGATATTTGGAAGCCCATAGAGGGCTATGGTGAAAAAGGAAATATCCTCAGATGAAATCTGGAAAGAAGCTCTCTGAGAAACTGCTGAGTGTTCTGTTAATTCATCTCACAGAGTTACATCTGTATTTCGTGGATCTCTTTGGTAGCCTTATTTCTGTGGAATCTGAGAACAGATATTTCGGATCCCTTTGAAGACTATAGGGCCAAAGGAAATATCCTCCGATAACAAAGAGAAAGAAGCTTTCTGAGAAACTTCTTTGTGTTCTGTGAAATCATCTCACAGCGTTACAGCTTTGCCCTCAAGAAGCCTTTCGCTAAGACAGTTCTTGTGGAATTGGCAAAGTGATATTTGGAAGCCCATAGAGGGCTATGGTGAAAAAGGAAATATCCTCAGATGAAATCTGGAAAGAAGCTTTCTGAGAAACTGCTGAGTGTTCTGTTAATTCATCTCACAGAGTTACATCTGTATTTCGTGGATCTCTTTGCTAGCCTTATTTCTGTGGAATCTGAAAACAGATATTTCGGATCCCTTTGAAGACTATAGGGCCAAAGGAAATATCCTCTGATAACAAAGAGAAAGAAGCTTTCTCAGAAACTTCTTTGTGTTCTGTGAAATCATCTCACAGAGTTACAGCTTTCCCCTCAAGAAGCCTTTCGTAAGACAGTTCTTGTGGAATTGGCAAAGTGATATTTGGAAGCCCATAGAGGGCTATGGTGAAAAAGGAAATATCCTCAGATGAAATCTGGAAGGAAGCTTTCTGAGAAACTGCTGAGTGTTCTGTTAATTCATCTCACAGAGTTACATCTGTATTCCGTGGATCTCTTTGCTAGCCTTATTTCTGTGGAATCTGAGAACAGATATTTCGGATCCTTTTTGAAGACTATAGGGCCAAAGGAAATATCCTCCGATAACAAAGAGAAAGAAGCTTTCTGAGAAACGTCTTTGTGTTCTGTGAAATCATCTTACTGAGTTACAGCTTTCCCCTCAAGAAGCCTTTCGCTAAGACAGTTCTTGTGGAATTGGCAAAGTGATATTTGGAAGCCCATAGAGGGCTATGGTGAAAAAGGAAATATCCTCAGATGAAATCTGGAAAGAAGCTCTCTGAGAAACTGCTGAGTGTTCTGTTAATTCATCTCACAGAGTTACATCTGTATTTCGTGGATCTCTTTGGTAGCCTTATTTCTGTGGAATCTGAGAACAGATATTTCGGATCCCTTTGAAGACTATAGGGCCAAAGGAAATATCCTCCGATAACAAAGAGAAAGAAGCTTTCTGAGAAACTTCTTTGTGTTCTGTGAAATCATCTCACAGCGTTACAGCTTTCCCCTCAAGAAGCCTTTCGCTAAGACAGTTCTTGTGGAATTGGCAAAGTGATATTTGGAAGCCCATAGAGGGCTATGGTGAAAAAGGAAATATCCTCAGATGAAATCTGGAAAGAAGCTTTCTGAGAAACTGCTGAGTGTTCTGTTAATTCATCTCACAGAGTTACATCTGTATTTCGTGGATCTCTTTGCTAGCCTTATTTCTGTGGAATCTGAAAACAGATATTTCGGATCCCTTTGAAGACTATAGGGCCAAAGGAAATATCCTCCGATAACAAAGAGAAAGAAGCTTTCTCAGAAACTTCTTTGTGTTCTGTGAAATCAACTCACAGAGTTACAGCTTTCCCCTCAAGAAGCCTTTCGTAAGACAGTTCTTGTGGAATTGGCAAAGTGATATTTGGAAGCCCATAGAGGGCTATGGTGAAAAAGGAAATATCCTCAGATGAAATCTGGAAGGAAGCTTTCTGAGAAACTGCTGAGTGTTCTGTTAATTCATCTCACAGAGTTACATCTGTATTTCGCGGATCTCTTTGCTAGCCTTATTTCTGTGGAATCTGAGAACAGATATTTCGGATCCTTTTTGAAGACTATAGGGCCAAAGGAAATATCCTCCGATAACAAAGAGAAAGAAGCTTTCTGAGAAACGTCTTTGTGTTCTGTGAAATCATCTTACTGAGTTACAGCTTTCCCCTCAAGAAGCCTTTCGCTAAGACAGTTCTTGTGGAATTGGCAAAGTGATATTTGGAAGCCCATAGAGGGCTATGGTGAAAAATGAAATGTCCTCAGATGAAATCTGGAAAGAAGCTCTCTGAGACTGCTGAGTGTTCTGTTAATTCATCTCACAGAGTTACATCTGTATTTCGTGGATATCTTTGGTAGCCTTATTTCTGTGGAATCTGAGAACAGATATTTCGGATCCCTTTGAAGACTATAGGTCCAAAGGAAATATCCTCCGATAACAAAGAGAAAGAAGCTTTCTGAGAAACTTCTTTGTGTTCTGTGAAATCATCTCACAGAGTTACAGCTTTCACCTCAAGACACCTTTCGCTAAGACAGTTCTTGTGGAATTGGCAAAGTGATATTTGGAAGCCCATAGAGGGCTATGGTGAAAAAGGAAATATCCTCAGATGAAATCTGGAAAGAAGCTTTCTGAGAAACTGCTGAGTGTTGTGTTAATTCACCTCACAGAGTTACATCTGTGTTTCGTGGATCTGTTTGCTAGCCTTATTTCTGTGGAATCTGAGAACAGATATTTCGGATCCCTTTAAAGACTATAGGGCCAAAGGAAATATCCTCCGATAACAAAGAGAAAGAAGCTTTCTCAGAAACTTCTTTGTGTTCTGTGAAATCATCTCACAGAGTTACAGCTTTCCCCTCAAGAAGCCTTTCGCTAAGACAGTTCTTGTGTAATTGGCAAAGTGATATTTGGAAGCCCATAGAGGGCTATGGTGAAAAAGGAAATATCCTCAGATGAAATCTGGAAAGAAGCTTTCTGAGAAACTGCTGAGTGTTCTGTTAATTCATCTCACAGAGTTACATCTGTATATCGTGGATCTCTTTGCTAGCCTTTTTTCTGTGGAATCTGAGAACAGATATTTCGGATCCCTTTGAAGACTATAGGGCGAAAGGAAATATCCTCCGATAAGAAAGAGAAAGAAGCTTTCTGAGAAACGTCTTCGTGTTCTGTGAAATCATCTCAGAGTTACAGCTTTCCCCTCAAGAAGCCTCTCGCTAAGACAGTTCTTGTGGAATTGGCAAAGTGATATTTGGAAGCCCATACTGGGCTATGGTGAAAAAGGAAATATCCTCAGATGAAATCTGGAAAGAAGCTCTCTGAGAAACTGCTGCGTGTTCTGTTAATTCATCTCACAGAGTTACATCTGTATGTCGTGCATCTCTTTGCTAGCCTTATATCTGTGGAATCTCAGAACAGATATTTCGGATCCCTTTGAAGACTATAGGGCCAAAGGAAATATCCTCCGATAACAAAGAGAAAGAAGCTTTCTGAGAAACTTCTTTGTGTTCTGTGAAATCACCTCACAGCGTTACAGCTTTGCCCTCAAGAAGCCTTTCGCTAAGACAGTTCTTGTGGAATTGGCAAAGTGATATTTGGAAGCCCATAGAGGGCTATGGTGAAAAAGGAAATATCCTCAGATGAAATCTGGAAAGAAGCTTTCTGAGAAACTGCTGAGTGTTCTGTTAATTCATCTCACAGAGTTACATCTGTATTTCGCGGATCTCTTTGCTAGCATTATTTCTGTGGAATCTGAAAACAGATATTTCGGATCCCTTTGAAGACTATAGGGCCAAAGGAAATATCCTCCGATAACAAAGAGAAAGAAGCTTTCTCAGAAACTTCTTTGTGTTCTGTGAAATCATCTCACAGAGTTACAGCTTTCCCCTCAAGAAGCCTTTCGTAAGACAGTTCTTGTGGAATTGGCAAAGTGATATTTGGAAGCCCATAGAGGGCTATGGTGAAAAAGGAAATATCCTCAGATGAAATCTGGAAAGAAGCTCTCTGAGAAACTGCTGAGTGTTCTGTTAATTCATCTCACAGAGTTACATCTGTATTTCGTGGATCTCTTTGGTAGCCTTATTTCTGTGGAATCTGAGAACAGATATTTCGGATCCCTTTTGAAGACTATAGGGCCAAAGGAAATATCCTCCGATAACAAAGAGAAAGAAGCTTTCTGAGAAACGTCTTTGTGTTCTGTGAAATCATCTTACTGAATTACAGCTTTCCCCTCAAGAAGCCTTTCGCTAAGACAGTTCTTGTGGAATTGGCAAAGTGATATTTGGAAGCCCATAGAGGGCTATGGTGAAAAAGGAAATATCCTCAGATGAAATCTGGAAAGAAGCTTTCTGAGAAACTGCTGAGTGATCTGTTAATTCATCTCACAGAGTTACATCTGTATTTCGTGTATCTCTTTGGTAGCTTTATTTCTGTGGAATCTGAGAACAGATATTTCGGATCCCTTTGAAGACTATAGGGCCAAAGGAAATATTCTCCGATAACAAAGAGAAAGAAGCTTTCTGAGAAACTTCTTTGTGTTCTGTTAAATCATCTCACAGAGTTACAGCTTTCCCCTAAATAAGACTTTCGCTAAGACACTTCTTCTGGAATTGGCAAAGTGATATTTGGAAACCCATAGAGGGCTATGATGAAAAATGAAATATCCTCACATGAAATCTGGAAATAAGATCTCTGAGAAACTGTTGAGTGTTCTGTTAATTCATCTCACAGGGTTACATCTGTATTTCGTGGATCTCTTTGCTATCCTTATTTCTGTGGAATGTGAGAACATATATTTCGGATCCTTTTGATGACTATTGGGCCAAAGGAAATATCCTCCGATAACAAAGAGAAAGAAGGTTTCTGAGAAACTTCTTTGTGTTCTTTGAAATCATCTCACAGCGTTACAGCTTTGCCCTCAAGAAGCCTTTCGCTAAGACAGTTCTTGTGGAATTGGCAAAGTGATATTTGGAAGCTCATAGAGGGCTATGGTGAAAAAGGAAATATCCTCAGATGAAATCTGGAAAGAAGCTTTCTGAGAAACTGCTGAGTGTTCTGTTAATTCATCTCACAGAGTTACATCTGTATTTCGCGGATCTCTTTGCTAGCCTTATTTCTGTGGAATCTGAGAACAGATATTTCGGATCCCTTTAAAGACTATAGGGCCAAAGGAAATATCCTCCGATAACAAAGAGAAAGAAGCTTTCTCAGAAACTTCTTTGTGTTCTGTGAAATCATCTCACAGAGTTACAGCTTTCCCCTCAAGAAGCCTTTCGCTAAGACAGTTCTTGTGGAATTGGCAAAGTGATATTTGGAAGCCCATAGAGGGCTATGGTGAAAAAGGAAATATCCTCAGATGAAATCTGGAAAGAAGCTTTCTGAGAAACTGCTGAGTGTTCTGTTAATTCATCTCACAGAGTTACATCTGTATATCGTGGATCTCTTTGCTAGCCTTTTTTCTGTGGAATCTGAGAACAGATATTTCGGATCCCTTTGAAGACTATAGGGCGAAAGGAAATATCCTCCGATAAGAAAGAGAAAGAAGCTTTCTGAGAAACGTCTTCGTGTTCTGTGAAATCATCTCAGAGTTACAGCTTTCCCCTCAAGAAGCCTCTCGCTAAGACAGTTCTTGTGGAATTGGCAAAGTGATATTTGGAAGCCCATACTGGGCTATGGTGAAAAAGGAAATATCCTCAGATGAAATCTGGAAAGAAGCTCTCTGAGAAACTGCTGCGTGTTCTGTTAATTCATCTCACAGAGTTACATCTGTATGTCGTGCATCTCTTTGCTAGCCTTATATCTGTGGAATCTCAGAACAGATATTTCGGATCCCTTTGAAGACTATAGGGCCAAAGGAAATATCCTCCGATAACAAAGAGAAAGAAGCTTTCTGAGAAACTTCTTTGTGTTCTGTGAAATCACCTCACAGCGTTACAGCTTTGCCCTCAAGAAGCCTTTCGCTAAGACAGTTCTTGTGGAATTGGCAAAGTGATATTTGGAAGCCCATAGAGGGCTATGGTGAAAAAGGAAATATCCTCAGATGAAATCTGGAAAGAAGCTTTCTGAGAAACTGCTGAGTGTTCTGTTAATTCATCTCACAGAGTTACATCTGTATTTCGCGGATCTCTTTGCTAGCATTATTTCTGTGGAATCTGAAAACAGATATTTCGGATCCCTTTGAAGACTATAGGGCCAAAGGAAATATCCTCCGATAACAAAGAGAAAGAAGCTTTCTCAGAAACTTCTTTGTGTTCTGTGAAATCATCTCACAGAGTTACAGCTTTCCCCTCAAGAAGCCTTTCGTAAGACAGTTCTTGTGGAATTGGCAAAGTGATATTTGGAAGCCCATAGAGGGCTATGGTGAAAAAGGAAATATCCTCAGATGAAATCTGGAAAGAAGCTTTCTGAGAAACTGCTGAGTGTTCTGTTAATTCATCTCACAGTGTTACATGTGTATTTCGTGGATCTCTTTGCTAGCCTTATTTCTGTGGAATCTGAGAACAGATATTTCGGATCCCTTTTGAAGACTATAGGGCCAAAGGAAATATCCTCCGATAACAAAGAGAAAGAAGCTTTCTGAGAAACGTCTTTGTGTTCTGTGAAATCATCTTACTGAATTACAGCTTTCCCCTCAAGAAGCCTTTCGCTAAGACAGTTCTTGTGGAATTGGCAAAGTGATATTTGGAAGCCCATAGAGGGCTATGGTGAAAAAGGAAATATCCTCAGATGAAATCTGGAAAGAAGCTTTCTGAGAAACTGCTGAGTGTTCTGTTAATTCATCTCACAGAGTTACATCTGTATATCGTGGATCTCTTTGCTAGCCTTTTTTCTGTGGAATCTGAGAACAGATATTCCGGATCCCTTTGAAGACTATAGGGCGAAAGGAAATATCCTCCGATAACAAAGAGAAAGAAGCTTTCTGAGAAACGTCTTCGTGTTCTGTGAAATCATCTCAGAGTTACAGCTTTCCCCTCAAGAAGCCTCTCTCTAAGACAGTTCTTGTGGAATTGGCAAAGTGATATTTGGAAGCCCATACTGGGCTACGGTGAAAAAGGAAATATCCTCAGATGAAATCTGGAAAGAAGCTCTCTGAGAAACTGCTGCGTGTTCTGTTAATTCATCTCACAGAGTTACATCTGTATGTCGTGCATCTCTTTGCTAGCCTTATTTCTGTGGAATCTCAGAACAGATATTTCGGATCCCTTTGAAGACTATAGGGCCAAAGGAAATATCCTCCGATAACAAAGAGAAAGAAGCTTTCTGAGAAACTTCTTTGTGTTCTGTGAAATCATCTCACAGCGTTACAGCTTTGCCCTCAAGAAGCCTTTCGCTAAGACAGTTCTTGTGGAATTGGCAAAGTGATATTTGGAAGCCCATAGAGGGCTATGGTGAAAAAGGAAATATCCTCAGATGAAATCTGGAAAGAAGCTTTCTGAGAAACTGCTGAGTGTTCTGTTAATTCATCTCACAGAGTTACATCTGTATTTCGTGGATCTCTTTGCTAGCCTTATTTCTGTGGAATCTGAAAACAGATATTTCGGATCCCTTTGAAGACTATAGGGCCAAAGGAAATATCCTCTGATAACAAAGAGAAAGAAGCTTTCTCAGAAACTTCTTTGTGTTCTGTGAAATCATCTCACAGAGTTACAGCTTTCCCCTCAAGAAGCCTTTCGTAAGACAGTTCTTGTGGAATTGGCAAAGTGATATTTGGAAGCCCATAGAGGGCTATGGTGAAAAAGGAAATATCCTCAGATGAAATCTGGAAGGAAGCTTTCTGAGAAACTGCTGAGTGTTCTGTTAATTCATCTCACAGAGTTACATCTGTATTCCGTGGATCTCTTTGCTAGCCTTATTTCTGTGGAATCTGAGAACAGATATTTCGGATCCTTTTTGAAGACTATAGGGCCAAAGGAAATATCCTCCGATAACAAAGAGAAAGAAGCTTTCTGAGAAACGTCTTTGTGTTCTGTGAAATCATCTTACTGAGTTACAGCTTTCACCTCAAGAAGCCTTTCGCTAAGACAGTTCTTGTGGAATTGGCAAAGTGATATTTGGAAGCCCATAGAGGGCTATGGTGAAAAAGGAAATATCCTCAGATGAAATCTGGAAAGAAGCTCTCTGAGAAACTGCTGAGTGTTCTGTTAATTCATCTCACAGAGTTACATCTGTATTTCGTGGATCTCTTTGGTAGCCTTATTTCTGTGGAATCTGAGAACAGATATTTCGGATCCCTTTGAAGACTATAGGGCCAAAGGAAATATCCTCCGATAACAAAGAGAAAGAAGCTTTCTGAGAAACTTCTTTGTGTTCTGTGAAATCATCTCACAGCGTTACAGCTTTCCCCTCAAGAAGCCTTTCGCTAAGACAGTTCTTGTGGAATTGGCAAAGTGATATTTGGAAGCCCATAGAGGGCTATGGTGAAAAAGGAAATATCCTCAGATGAAATCTGGAAAGAAGCTTTCTGAGAAACTGCTGAGTGTTCTGTTAATTCATCTCACAGAGTTACATCTGTATTTCGTGGATCTCTTTGCTAGCCTTATTTCTGTGGAATCTGAAAACAGATATTTCGGATCCCTTTGAAGACTATAGGGCCAAAGGAAATATCCTCCGATAACAAAGAGAAAGAAGCTTTCTCAGAAACTTCTTTGTGTTCTGTGAAATCAACTCACAGAGTTACAGCTTTCCCCTCAAGAAGCCTTTCGTAAGACAGTTCTTGTGGAATTGGCAAAGTGATATTTGGAAGCCCATAGAGGGCTATGGTGAAAAAGGAAATATCCTCAGATGAAATCTGGAAGGAAGCTTTCTGAGAAACTGCTGAGTGTTCTGTTAATTCATCTCACAGAGTTACATCTGTATTTCGCGGATCTCTTTGCTAGCCTTATTTCTGTGGAATCTGAGAACAGATATTTCGGATCCTTTTTGAAGACTATAGGGCCAAAGGAAATATCCTCCGATAACAAAGAGAAAGAAGCTTTCTGAGAAACGTCTTTGTGTTCTGTGAAATCATCTTACTGAGTTACAGCTTTCCCCTCAAGAAGCCTTTCGCTAAGACAGTTCTTGTGGAATTGGCAAAGTGATATTTGGAAGCCCATAGAGGGCTATGGTGAAAAATGAAATGTCCTCAGATGAAATCTGGAAAGAAGCTCTCTGAGACTGCTGAGTGTTCTGTTAATTCATCTCACAGAGTTACATCTGTATTTCGTGGATATCTTTGGTAGCCTTATTTCTGTGGAATCTGAGAACAGATATTTCGGATCCCTTTGAAGACTATAGGTCCAAAGGAAATATCCTCCGATAACAAAGAGAAAGAAGCTTTCTGAGAAACTTCTTTGTGTTCTGTGAAATCATCTCACAGAGTTACAGCTTTCACCTCAAGACACCTTTCGCTAAGACAGTTCTTGTGGAATTGGCAAAGTGATATTTGGAAGCCCATAGAGGGCTATGGTGAAAAAGGAAATATCCTCAGATGAAATCTGGAAAGAAGCTTTCTGAGAAACTGCTGAGTGTTGTGTTAATTCACCTCACAGAGTTACATCTGTGTTTCGTGGATCTCTTTGCTAGCCTTATTTCTGTGGAATCTGAGAACAGATATTTCGGATCCCTTTAAAGACTATAGGGCCAAAGGAAATATCCTCCGATAACAAAGAGAAAGAAGCTTTCTCAGAAACTTCTTTGTGTTCTGTGAAATCATCTCACAGAGTTACAGCTTTCCCCTCAAGAAGCCTTTCGCTAAGACAGTTCTTGTGTAATTGGCAAAGTGATATTTGGAAGCCCATAGAGGGCTATGGTGAAAAAGGAAATATCCTCAGATGAAATCTGGAAAGAAGCTTTCTGAGAAACTGCTGAGTGTTCTGTTAATTCATCTCACAGAGTTACATCTGTATATCGTGGATCTCTTTGCTAGCCTTTTTTCTGTGGAATCTGAGAACAGATATTTCGGATCCCTTTGAAGACTATAGGGCGAAAGGAAATATCCTCCGATAAGAAAGAGAAAGAAGCTTTCTGAGAAACGTCTTCGTGTTCTGTGAAATCATCTCAGAGTTACAGCTTTCCCCTCAAGAAGCCTCTCGCTAAGACAGTTCTTGTGGAATTGGCAAAGTGATATTTGGAAGCCCATACTGGGCTATGGTGAAAAAGGAAATATCCTCAGATGAAATCTGGAAAGAAGCTCTCTGAGAAACTGCTGCGTGTTCTGTTAATTCATCTCACAGAGTTACATCTGTATGTCGTGCATCTCTTTGCTAGCCTTATATCTGTGGAATCTCAGAACAGATATTTCGGATCCCTTTGAAGACTATAGGGCCAAAGGAAATATCCTCCGATAACAAAGAGAAAGAAGCTTTCTGAGAAACTTCTTTGTGTTCTGTGAAATCACCTCACAGCGTTACAGCTTTGCCCTCAAGAAGCCTTTCGCTAAGACAGTTCTTGTGGAATTGGCAAAGTGATATTTGGAAGCCCATAGAGGGCTATGGTGAAAAAGGAAATATCCTCAGATGAAATCTGGAAAGAAGCTTTCTGAGAAACTGCTGAGTGTTCTGTTAATTCATCTCACAGAGTTACATCTGTATTTCGCGGATCTCTTTGCTAGCATTATTTCTGTGGAATCTGAAAACAGATATTTCGGATCCCTTTGAAGACTATAGGGCCAAAGGAAATATCCTCCGATAACAAAGAGAAAGAAGCTTTCTCAGAAACTTCTTTGTGTTCTGTGAAATCATCTCACAGAGTTACAGCTTTCCCCTCAAGAAGCCTTTCGTAAGACAGTTCTTGTGGAATTGGCAAAGTGATATTTGGAAGCCCATAGAGGGCTATGGTGAAAAAGGAAATATCCTCAGATGAAATCTGGAAAGAAGCTCTCTGAGAAACTGCTGAGTGTTCTGTTAATTCATCTCACAGAGTTACATCTGTATTTCGTGGATCTCTTTGGTAGCCTTATTTCTGTGGAATCTGAGAACAGATATTTCGGATCCCTTTTGAAGACTATAGGGCCAAAGGAAATATCCTCCGATAACAAAGAGAAAGAAGCTTTCTGAGAAACGTCTTTGTGTTCTGTGAAATCATCTTACTGAATTACAGCTTTCCCCTCAAGAAGCCTTTCGCTAAGACAGTTCTTGTGGAATTGGCAAAGTGATATTTGGAAGCCCATAGAGGGCTATGGTGAAAAAGGAAATATCCTCAGATGAAATCTGGAAAGAAGCTTTCTGAGAAACTGCTGAGTGTTCTGTTAATTCATCTCACAGAGTTACATCTGTATTTCGCGGATCTCTTTGCTAGCCTTATTTCTGTGGAATCTGAGAACAGATATTTCGGATCCTTTTTGAAGACTATAGGGCCAAAGGAAATATCCTCCGATAACAAAGAGAAAGAAGCTTTCTGAGAAACGTCTTTGTGTTCTGTGAAATCATCTTACTGAGTTACAGCTTTCCCCTCAAGAAGCCTTTCGCTAAGACAGTTCTTGTGGAATTGGCAAAGTGATATTTGGAAGCCCATAGAGGGCTATGGTGAAAAATGAAATGTCCTCAGATGAAATCTGGAAAGAAGCTCTCTGAGACTGCTGAGTGTTCTGTTAATTCATCTCACAGAGTTACATCTGTATTTCGTGGATATCTTTGGTAGCCTTATTTCTGTGGAATCTGAGAACAGATATTTCGGATCCCTTTGAAGACTATAGGTCCAAAGGAAATATCCTCCGATAACAAAGAGAAAGAAGCTTTCTGAGAAACTTCTTTGTGTTCTGTGAAATCATCTCACAGAGTTACAGCTTTCACCTCAAGACACCTTTCGCTAAGACAGTTCTTGTGGAATTGGCAAAGTGATATTTGGAAGCCCATAGAGGGCTATGGTGAAAAAGGAAATATCCTCAGATGAAATCTGGAAAGAAGCTTTCTGAGAAACTGCTGAGTGTTGTGTTAATTCACCTCACAGAGTTACATCTGTGTTTCGTGGATCTCTTTGCTAGCCTTATTTCTGTGGAATCTGAGAACAGATATTTCGGATCCCTTTAAAGACTATAGGGCCAAAGGAAATATCCTCCGATAACAAAGAGAAAGAAGCTTTCTCAGAAACTTCTTTGTGTTCTGTGAAATCATCTCACAGAGTTACAGCTTTCCCCTCAAGAAGCCTTTCGCTAAGACAGTTCTTGTGTAATTGGCAAAGTGATATTTGGAAGCCCATAGAGGGCTATGGTGAAAAAGGAAATATCCTCAGATGAAATCTGGAAAGAAGCTTTCTGAGAAACTGCTGAGTGTTCTGTTAATTCATCTCACAGAGTTACATCTGTATATCGTGGATCTCTTTGCTAGCCTTTTTTCTGTGGAATCTGAGAACAGATATTTCGGATCCCTTTGAAGACTATAGGGCGAAAGGAAATATCCTCCGATAAGAAAGAGAAAGAAGCTTTCTGAGAAACGTCTTCGTGTTCTGTGAAATCATCTCAGAGTTACAGCTTTCCCCTCAAGAAGCCTCTCGCTAAGACAGTTCTTGTGGAATTGGCAAAGTGATATTTGGAAGCCCATACTGGGCTATGGTGAAAAAGGAAATATCCTCAGATGAAATCTGGAAAGAAGCTCTCTGAGAAACTGCTGCGTGTTCTGTTAATTCATCTCACAGAGTTACATCTGTATGTCGTGCATCTCTTTGCTAGCCTTATATCTGTGGAATCTCAGAACAGATATTTCGGATCCCTTTGAAGACTATAGGGCCAAAGGAAATATCCTCCGATAACAAAGAGAAAGAAGCTTTCTGAGAAACTTCTTTGTGTTCTGTGAAATCACCTCACAGCGTTACAGCTTTGCCCTCAAGAAGCCTTTCGCTAAGACAGTTCTTGTGGAATTGGCAAAGTGATATTTGGAAGCCCATAGAGGGCTATGGTGAAAAAGGAAATATCCTCAGATGAAATCTGGAAAGAAGCTTTCTGAGAAACTGCTGAGTGTTCTGTTAATTCATCTCACAGAGTTACATCTGTATTTCGCGGATCTCTTTGCTAGCATTATTTCTGTGGAATCTGAAAACAGATATTTCGGATCCCTTTGAAGACTATAGGGCCAAAGGAAATATCCTCCGATAACAAAGAGAAAGAAGCTTTCTCAGAAACTTCTTTGTGTTCTGTGAAATCATCTCACAGAGTTACAGCTTTCCCCTCAAGAAGCCTTTCGTAAGACAGTTCTTGTGGAATTGGCAAAGTGATATTTGGAAGCCCATAGAGGGCTATGGTGAAAAAGGAAATATCCTCAGATGAAATCTGGAAAGAAGCTCTCTGAGAAACTGCTGAGTGTTCTGTTAATTCATCTCACAGAGTTACATCTGTATTTCGTGGATCTCTTTGGTAGCCTTATTTCTGTGGAATCTGAGAACAGATATTTCGGATCCCTTTTGAAGACTATAGGGCCAAAGGAAATATCCTCCGATAACAAAGAGAAAGAAGCTTTCTGAGAAACGTCTTTGTGTTCTGTGAAATCATCTTACTGAATTACAGCTTTCCCCTCAAGAAGCCTTTCGCTAAGACAGTTCTTGTGGAATTGGCAAAGTGATATTTGGAAGCCCATAGAGGGCTATGGTGAAAAAGGAAATATCCTCAGATGAAATCTGGAAAGAAGCTTTCTGAGAAACTGCTGAGTGTTCTGTTAATTCATCTCACAGAGTTACATCTGTATATCGTGGATCTCTTTGCTAGCCTTTTTTCTGTGGAATCTGAGAACAGATATTCCGGATCCCTTTGAAGACTATAGGGCGAAAGGAAATATCCTCCGATAACAAAGAGAAAGAAGCTTTCTGAGAAACGTCTTCGTGTTCTGTGAAATCATCTCAGAGTTACAGCTTTCCCCTCAAGAAGCCTCTCTCTAAGACAGTTCTTGTGGAATTGGCAAAGTGATATTTGGAAGCCCATACTGGGCTACGGTGAAAAAGGAAATATCCTCAGATGAAATCTGGAAAGAAGCTCTCTGAGAAACTGCTGCGTGTTCTGTTAATTCATCTCACAGAGTTACATCTGTATGTCGTGCATCTCTTTGCTAGCCTTATTTCTGTGGAATCTCAGAACAGATATTTCGGATCCCTTTGAAGACTATAGGGCCAAAGGAAATATCCTCCGATAACAAAGAGAAAGAAGCTTTCTGAGAAACTTCTTTGTGTTCTGTGAAATCATCTCACTGCGTTACAGCTTTGCTCTCAAGAAGCCTTTCGCTAAGACAGTTCTTGTGGAATTGGCAAAGTGATATTTGGAAGCCCATAGAGGGCTATGGTGAAAAAGGAAATATCCTCAGATGAAATCTGGAAAGAAGCTTTCTGAGAAACTGCTGAGTGTTCTGTTAATTCATCTCACAGAGTTACATCTGTATTTCGTGGATCTCTTTGCTAGCCTTATTTCTGTGGAATCTGAGAACAGATATTTCGGATCCCTTTGAAGACTATAGGGCCAAAGGAAATATCCTCTGATAACAAAGAGAAAGAAGCTTTCTCAGAAACTTCTTTGTGTTCTGTGAAATCATCTCACAGAGTTACAGCTTTCCCCTCAAGAAGCCTTTCGTAAGACAGTTCTTGTGGAATTGGCAAAGTGATATTTGGAAGCCCATAGAGGGCTATGGTGAAAAAGGAAATATCCTCAGATGAAATCTGGAAGGAAGCTTTCTGAGAAACTGCTGAGTGTTCTGTTAATTCATCTCACAGAGTTACATCTGTATTCCGTGGATCTCTTTGCTAGCCTTATTTCTGTGGAATCTGAGAACAGATATTTCGGATCCTTTTTGAAGACTATAGGGCCAAAGGAAATATCCTCCGATAACAAAGAGAAAGAAGCTTTCTGAGTAACGTCTTTGTGTTCTGTGAAATCATCTTACTGAGTTACAGCTTTCCCCTCAAGAAGCCTTTCGCTAAGACAGTTCTTGTGGAATTGGCAAAGTGATATTTGGAAGCCCATAGAGGGCTATGGTGAAAAAGGAAATATCCTCAGATGAAATCTGGAAAGAAGCTCTCTGAGAAACTGCTGAGTGTTCTGTTAATTCATCTCACAGAGTTACATCTGTATTTCGTGGATCTCTTTGGTAGCCTTATTTCTGTGGAATCTGAGAACAGATATTTCGGATCCCTTTGAAGACTATAGGGCCAAAGGAAATATCCTCCGATAACAAAGAGAAAGAAGCTTTCTGAGAAACTTCTTTGTGTTCTGTGAAATCATCTCACAGCGTTACAGCTTTCCCCTCAAGAAGCCTTTCGCTAAGACAGTTCTTGTGGAATTGGCAAAGTGATATTTGGAAGCCCATAGAGGGCTATGGTGAAAAAGGAAATATCCTCAGATGAAATCTGGAAAGAAGCTTTCTGAGAAACTGCTGAGTGTTCTGTTAATTCATCTCACAGAGTTACATCTGTATTTCGTGGATCTCTTTGCTAGCCTTATTTCTGTGGAATCTGAAAACAGATATTTCGGATCCCTTTGAAGACTATAGGGCCAAAGGAAATATCCTCCGATAACAAAGAGAAAGAAGCTTTCTCAGAAACTTCTTTGTGTTCTGTGAAATCAACTCACAGAGTTACAGCTTTCCCCTCAAGAAGCCTTTCGTAAGACAGTTCTTGTGGAATTGGCAAAGTGATATTTGGAAGCCCATAGAGGGCTATGGTGAAAAAGGAAATATCCTCAGATGAAATCTGGAAGGAAGCTTTCTGAGAAACTGCTGAGTGTTCTGTTAATTCATCTCACAGAGTTACATCTGTATTTCGCGGATCTCTTTGCTAGCCTTATTTCTGTGGAATCTGAGAACAGATATTTCGGATCCTTTTTGAAGACTATAGGGCCAAAGGAAATATCCTCCGATAACAAAGAGAAAGAAGCTTTCTGAGAAACGTCTTTGTGTTCTGTGAAATCATCTTACTGAGTTACAGCTTTACCCTCAAGAAGCCTTTCGCTAAGACAGTTCTTGTGGAATTGGCAAAGTGATATTTGGAAGCCCATAGAGGGCTATGGTGAAAAATGAAATGTCCTCAGATGAAATCTGGAAAGAAGCTTTCTGAGACTGCTGAGTGTTCTGTTAATTCATCTCACAGAGTTACATCTGTATTTCGTGGATATCTTTGGTAGCCTTATTTCTGTGGAATCTGAGAACAGATATTTCGGATCCCTTTGAAGACTATAGGTCCAAAGGAAATCTCCGATAACAAAGAGAAAGAAGCTTTCTGAGAAACTTCTTTGTGTTCTGTGAAATCATCTCACAGAGTTACAGCTTTCACCTCAAGACACCTTTCGCTAAGACAGTTCTTGTGGAATTGGCAAAGTGATATTTGGAAGCCCATAGAGGGCTATGGTGAAAAAGGAAATATCCTCAGATGAAATCTGGAAAGAAGCTTTCTGAGAAACTGCTGAGTGTTGTGTTAATTCACCTCATAGAGTTACATCTGTATTTCGCGGATCTCTTTGCTAGCCTTATTTCTGTGGAATCTGAGAACAGATATTTCGGATCCCTTTGAAGAATATAGGGCCAAAGGAAATATCCTCCGATAACAAAGAGAAAGAAGCTTTCTGAGAAACTTCTTTGTGTTCTGTGAAATCATCTCACAGAGTTACAGCTTTCCCCTCAAGAAGCCTTTCGCTAAGACAGTTCTTGTGGAATTGGCAAAGTGATATTTGGAAGCCCATAGAGGGCTATGGTGAAAAAGGAAATATCCACAGATGAAATCTGGAAAGAAGCTTTCTGAGAAACTGCTGAGTGTTCTGTTAATTCATCTCACAGAGTTACATCTGTATTTCGTGTATCTCTTTGCTAGCCTTATTTCTGTGGAATATGAGAACAGATATTTCGGATCCCTTTGAAGACTATAGGGCCAAAGGAAATATCCTCCGATAACAAAGAGAAAGAAGCTTTCTGAGAAACTTCTTTGTGTTCTGTGAAATCATCTCACAGAGTTACAGCTTTCCCCTCAAGAAGCCTTTCGCTAAGACAGTTCTTTTGGAATTGGCAAAGTGATATTTGGAAGCCCATAGAGGGTTATGGTGAAAAAGGAAATATCCTCAGATGAAATCTGGAAAGAAGCTTTCTGAGAAACTGCTGAGTGTTCTGTTAATTCATCTCACAGAGTTACATCTGTATTTCGCGGATCTCTTTGCTAGCCTTATTTCTGTGGAATCTGAGAACAGATACTTCGGATCCCTTTGAAGACTATAGGGCCAAAGGAAATATCCTCCGATAACAAAGAGAAAGAAGCTTTCTGAGAAACTTCTTTGTGTTCTGTGAAATCATCTCACTGAGATACAGCTTTTGCCTCAAGAAGGCTTTCGCTAAGACAGTTCTTGTGGAATTGGCAAAGTGATATTTGGAAGCCCTTTGAGGGCTATGGTGAAAAAGGAAATATCTTCAGATGAAATCTGGAAAGAAGCTTTCTGAGAAACTACTGAGTGTTCTGTTAATTCATCTCACAGAGTTACATCTGTATGTCGTGGATCTCCTTGCTAGCCTTATTTCTGTGGAATCTGAGAACAGATATTTCGGATCCCTTTGAAGACTATAGGGCCAAAGGAAATATTCTCCGATAACAAAGAGAAAGAAGCTTTCTGAGAAACTTCTTTGTGTTCTGTTAAATCATCTCACAGAGTTACAGCTTTCCCCTAAATAAGACTTTCGCTAAGACACTTCTTGTGGAATTGGCAAAGTGATATTTGGAAGCCCATAGAGGGCTATGATGAAAAATGAAATATCCTCACATGAAATCTGGAAAGAAGATCTCTGAGAAACTGCTGAGTGTTCTGTTAATTCATCTCACAGAGTTACATCTGTATTTCGTGGATCTCTTTGCTAACCTTATTTCTGTGGAATCTGAGAACAGATATTTCGGATCCTTTTGAAGACTATTGGGCCTAAGGAAATATCCTCCGATAACAAAGAGAAAGAAGCTTTCTGAGAAACTTCTTTGTGTTCTGAGAAATCATCTCACAGAGTTACAGCTTTTCGCTCAAGAAGCATTTCGCTAAGAAAGTTCTTGTGGAATTGGTAAAGTGATATTTGGAAGCCCATAGAGGGCTATGGTGAAAAAGGAATATCCTCAGATGAAATCTGGAAAGAAACTTTCTGAGAAAGTGCTGAGTGTTCTGTTAATTCATCTCACAGAGTAACATCTGTATTTCGCGGATCTCTTTGCTAGCCTTATTTCTGTGGAATCTGAGAACAGATATTTCGGATCCCTTTGAAGACTATAGGGCCAAAAGAAATATCCTCCGATAACAAAGAGAAAGAAGCTTTCTGAGAAACTTCTTTGTGTTCTGTGAAATCATCTCACAGAGTTACAGCTTTCCCCTCAAGAAGCCTTTCGCTAAGACCGTTCTTGTGGAATTGGCAAAGTGATATTTGGAAGCCCTTAGAGGGCTATGGTGAAAAAGGAAATATCCTCAGATGAAATCTGGAAAGAAGCTTTCTGAGAAACTGCTGAGTGTTCTGTTAATTCATCTCACAGAGTTACATCTGTATTTCGTGGATCTCTTTGTTAGCCTTATTTCTGTGGAATCTTAGAACAGATATTTCGGATCCCTTTGAAGACTATAGGGCCAAAGGAAATATCCTCCGATAACAAAGAGAAAGAAGCTTTCTGAGAAACTTCCTTGTGTTCTGTGAAATCATCTCACAGAGTTACAGCTTTCCCCTCAAGAAGCCTTTCGCTAAGACAGTTCTTGTGGAATTGGCAAAGTGATATTTGGAAGCCCATAGAGGGCTATGGTGAAAAAGGAAATATCCTCAGATGAAATCTATAAAGAAGCTTTCTGAGAAACTGCTGCGTGTTCTGTTAATTCATCTCACAGAGTTACATCTGTATGTCGTGGATCTCTTTGCTAACCTTATTTCTGTGGAATCTGAGAACAGATATTTCGGATCCCTTTGAAGACTATACGGCCAAAGGAAATATCCTCCGATAACAAAGAGAAAGAAGCTTTCGGAGAAACATCTTTGCGTTCTGTGAAATCATCTCAGAGAGTTACAGCTTTCCCCTCAAGAAGCCTTTCGCTAAGATAGTTCTTGTGGAACTGGCAAAGTGATATTTGGAAGCCCATAGAGGGCTATGGTGAAAAAGGAAATATCCTCAGATGAAATCTGGAAAGAAGCTTTCTGAGAAACTGCTGAGTGTTCTGTTAATTCATCTCACAGAGTTACATCTGTATATCGTGGATCTCTTTGCTAGCCTTATTTCTGTGGAATCTGACAACAGATATTTCGGATCCCTTTGAAGACTATAGGGCCAAAGGAAATATCCTCCGAAAACAAAGAGAAAGAAGCTTTCTGAGAAACTTCTTTGTGTTCTGTGAAATCATCTCACAGAGTTACAGCTTTCCCCTCAAGAAGCCTCTCGCTAAGACATTTCTTGTGGAATTGGCAAAGTGATATTTGGAAGCCCATAGAGGGCTATGGTGTAAAAGGAAATATCCTCAGATGAAATCTGCAAAGAAGCTCTCTGAGAAACTGCTGAGTGTTCTGTTAATTCATCTCACAGAGTTACATCTGTATATCGTGGATCTCTTTGCTAGCCTTATTTCTGTGGAATCTGAGAACAGATATTTCGGATCCCTTTGAAGACTATAGGGCCAAAGGAAATATCCTCCGATAAAAAAGAGAAAGAAGCTTTCTGAGAAACTTCTTTGTGTTCTGTTAAATGATCTCACAGAGTTACAGCTTTTCCCCTCAAGAAGCCTTTCGCTAAGACAGTTCTTGTGGAATTGGCAAAGTGATATTTGGAAGCCCATTGAGGGCTATGGTGAAAAAGGAAATAACCTCAGATGAAATCTGGAAAGAAGCTTTCTGAGAAACTGCTGAGTGTTCTGTTAATTCATCTCACAGAGTTACATCTGTATTTCGCGGATCTCTTTGCTAGCCTTATTTCTGTGGAATCTGAGAACAGATATTTCGGATCCCTTTGAAGACTATAGGGCGAAAGGACATATCCTCCGATAACAAAGAGAAAGAAGCTTTCTGAGAAACTTCCTTGTGTTCTGTTAAATCATCTCACAGAGTTACAGCTTTCCCCTCAAGAAGCCTTTCGCTAAGACAGTTCTTGTGGAATTGGCAAAGTGATATTTGGAAGCCCATAGAGGGCTATGGTGGAAAAGTAAATATCCTCAGATGAAATCTATAAAGAAGCTTTCTGAGAAACTGCTGCGTGTTCTGTTAATTCATCTCACAGAGTTACATCTGTATGTCGTGGATCTCTTTGCTAACCTTATTTCTGTGGAATCTGAGAACAGATATTTCGGATCCCTTTGAAGACTATAGGGCCAAAGGAAATATCCTCCGATAACAAAGAGAAAGAAGCTTTCTGAGAAACATCTTTGTGTTCTGTGAAATCATCTCACAGAGTTACAGCTTTCCCCTCAAGAAGCCTTTCGCTAAGATAGTTCTTGTGGAATTGGCAAAGTGATATTTGGAAGCCCATAGAGGGCTATGGTGAAAAAGGAAATATCCTCAGATGAAATCTGGAAAGAAGCTTTCTGAGAAACTGCTGAGTGTTCTGTTAATTCATCTCACAGAGTTACATCTGTATATCGTGGATCTCTTTGCTCGCCTTATTTCTGTGGAATCTGACAACAGATATTTCGGATCCCTTTGAAGACTATAGGGCCAAAGGAAATATCCTCCGAAAACAAAGAGAAAGAAGCTTTCTGAGAAACGTCTTTGTGTTCTGTGAAATCATCTCACAGAGTTACAGCTTTCCCCTCAAGAAGCCTCTCGCTAAGACATTTCTTGTGGAATTGGCAAAGTGATATTTGGAAGCCCATAGAGGGCTATGGTGAAAAAGGAAATATCCTCAGATGAAATCTGGAAAGAAGCTTTCTGAGAAACTACTGAGTGTTCTGTTAATTCATCTCACAGAGTTACATCTGTATGTCGTGGATCTCCTTGCTAGCCTTATTTCTGTGGAATCTGAGAACAGATATTTCGGATCCCTTTGAAGACTGTAGGGCCAAAGGAAATATCCTCCGATAACAAAGAGAAAGAAGGTTTCTGAGAAACTTCTTTGTGTTCTGTGAAATCATCTCACAGCGTTACAGCTTTCCCCTCAAGAAGCCTTTCGCTAAGACAGTTCTTGTGGAATTGGCAAAGTGATATTGGGAAGCCCATAGAGGGCTATGGTGAAAAAGGAAATATCCTCAGATGAAATCTGGAAAGAAGCTTTCTGAGAAACTGCTGAGTGTTCTGTTAATTCATCTCACAGAGTTACATCTGTATTTCGCGGATCTCTTTGCTAGCCTTATTTCTGTGGAATCTCAGAACAGATATTTCGGATCCCTTTAAAGACTATAGGGCCAAAGGAAATATCCTCCGATAACAAAGAGAAAGAAGCTTTCTCAGAAACTTCTTTGTGTTCTGTGAAATCATCTCACAGAGTTACAGCTTTCCCCTCAAGAAGCCTTTCGCTAAGACAGTTCTTGTGTAATTGGCAAAGTGATATTTGGAAGCCCATAGAGGGCTATGGTGAAAAAGGAAATAATCTCAGATGAAATCTGGAAAGAAGCTTTCTGAGAAACTGCTGAGTGTTCTGTTAATTCATCTCACAGAGTTACATCTGTAAATCGTGGATCTCTTTGCTAGCCTTTTTTCTGTGGAATCTGAGAACAGATATTTCGGATCCCTTTGAAGACTATAGGGCGAAAGGAAATATTCTCCGATAACAAAGAGAAAGAAGCTTTCTGAGAAACGTCTTCGTGTTCTGTGAAATCATCTCAGAGTTACAGCTTTCCCCTCAAGAAGCGTTTCGCTAAGACAGTTCTTGTGGAATTGGCAAAGTGATATTTGGAAGCCCATATTGGGCTATGGTGAAAAAGGAAATATCATCAGATGAAATCTGGAAAGAAGCTCTCTGAGAAACTGCTGCGTGTTCTGTTAATTCATCTCACAGAGTTACATCTGTATGTCCTGCATCTCTTTGCTAGCCTTATTTCTGTGGAATCTGAGCACAGATATTTCGGATCCCTTTGAAGACTATAGGGCCAAAGGAAATATCCTCCGATAACAAAGAGAAAGAAGCTTTCTGAGAAACTTCTTTGTGTTCTGTGAAATCATCTCACAGCGTTACAGCTTTGCCCTCAAGAAGCCTTTCGCTAAGACAGTTCTTGTGGAATTGGAAAAGTGATATTTGGAAGCCCATAGAGGGCTATGGTGAAAAAGGAAATATCCTCAGATGAAATCTGGAAAGAAGCTTTCTGAGAAACTGCTGAGTGTTCTGTTAATTCATCTCACAGAGTTACATCTGTATTTCGTGGATCTCTCTGCTAGCCTTATTTCTGTGGAATCTGAAAACAGATATTTCGGATCCCTTTGAAGACTATAGGGCCAAAGGAAATATCCTCCGATAACAAAGAGAAAGAAGCTTTCTCAGAAACTTCTTTGTGTTCTGTGAAAACATCTCACAGAGTTACAGCTTTCCCCTCAAGAAGCCTTTCGTAAGACAGTTCTTGTGGAATTGGCAAAGTGATATTTGGAAGCCCATAGAGGGCTATGGTGAAAAAGGAAATATCCTCAGATGAAATCTGGAAGGAAGCTTTCTGAGAAACTGCTGAGTGTTCTGTTAATTCATCTCACAGAGTTATATCTGTATTTCGTGGATCTCTTTGCTAGCCTTATTTCTGTGGAATCTGAGAACAGATATTTCGGATCCCTTTGAAGAGTATAGGTCCAAAGGAAATATCCTCCGATAACAAAGAGAAAGAAGCTTTCTGAGAAACTTCTTTGTGTTCTGTGAAATCATCTCACAGAGTTACAGCTTTCACCTCAAGACACCTTTCGCTAAGACAGTTATTGTGGAATTGGCAAAGTGATATTTGGAAGCCCATAGAGGGCTATGGTGAAAAAGGAAATATCCTCAGATGAAATCTGGAAAGAAGCTTTCTGAGAAACTGCTGAGTGTTCTGTTAATTCATCTCACAGAGTTACATCTGTATTTCGCGGATCTCTTTGCTAGCCTTATTTCTGTGGAATCTGAGAACAGATATTTCGGATCCCTTTGAAGACTATAGGGCCAAAGGAAATATCCTCCGATAACAAAGAGAAAGAAGCTTTTTGAGAAACTTCTTTGTGTTCTGTGAAATCATCTCACAGAGTTACAGCTTTCCCCTCAAGAAGCCTTTCGCTAAGACAGTTCTTGTGGAATTGGCAAAGTGATATTTGGAAGCCCATAGAGGGCTATGGTGAAAAAGGAAATATCCGCAGATGAAATCTGGAAAGAAGCTTTCTGAGAAACTGCTGAGTGTTCTGTTAATTCATCTCACAGAGTTACATCTGTATTTCGTGGATCTCTTTGCTAGCCTTATTTCTGTGGAATCTGAGAACAGATATTTCGGATCCCTTTGAAGACGATAGGGCCAAAGGAAATATCCTCCGATAACAAAGAGAAAGAAGCTTTCTGAGAAACTTCTTTGTGTTCTGTGAAATCATCTCACAGAGTTACAGCTTTCCCCTCAAGAAGCCTTTCGCTAAGACAGTTCTTTTGGAATTGGCAAAGTGATATTTGGAAGCCCATAGAGGGCTATGGTGAAAAAGGAAATATCCTCAGATGAAATCTGGAAAGAAGCTTTCTGAGAAACTGCTGAGTGTTCTGTTAATTCATCTCACAGAGTTACATCTGTATTTCGCGGATCTATTTGCTAGCCTTATTTCTGTGGAATCTGAGAACAGATACTTCGGATCCCTTTGAAGACTATAGGGCCAAAGGAAATATCCTCCGATAACAAAGAGAAAGAAGCTTTCTGAGAAACTTCTTTGTGTTCTGTGAAATCATCTCACTGAGATACAGCTTTTGCCTCAAGAAGGCTTTCGCTAAGACAGTTCTTGTGAAATTGGCAAAGTGATATTTGGAAGCCCTTAGAGGGCTATGGTGAAAAAGGAAATATCCTCAGATGAAATCTGGAAAGAAGCTTTCTGAGAAACTACTGAGTGTTCTGTTAATTCATCTCAAAGAGTTACATCTGTATGTCGTGGATCTCCTTGCTAGCCTTATTTCTGTGGAATCTGAGAACAGATATTTCGGATCCCTTTGAAGACTATAGGGCCAAAGGAAATATTCTCCGATAACAAAGAGAAAGAAGCTTTCTGAGAAACTTCTTTGTGTTCTGTTAAATCATCTCACAGAGTTACAGCTTTCCCCTAAATAAGACTTTCGCTAAGACACTTCTTGTGGAATTGGCAAAGTGATATTTGGAAGCCCATAGAGGGCTATGATGAAAAATGAAATATCCTCACATGAAATCTGGAAAGAAGATCTCTGAGAAACTGCTGAGTGTTCTGTTAATTCATCTCACAGAGTTACATCTGTATTTCGTGGATCTCTTTGCTAACCTTATTTCTGTGGAATCTGAGAACAGATATTTCGGATCCTTTTGAAGACTATTGGGCCTAAGGAAATATCCTCCGATAACAAAGAGAAAGAAGCTTTCTGAGAAACTTCTTTGTGTTCTGTGAAATCATCTCACAGCGTTACAGCTTTGCCCTCAAGAAGCCTTTCGCTAAGACAGTTCTAGTGTAATTGGCAAAGTGATATTTGGAAGCCCATAGAGGGCTATGGTGAAAAAGGAAATATCCTCAGATGAAATCTGGAAAGAAGTTTTCTGAGAAACTGCTGAGTGTTCTGTTAATTCATCTCACAGAGTTACATCTGTATTTCGCGAATCTCTTTGCTAGCCTTATTTCTGTGGAATCTGAGAACAGATATTTCGGATCCCTTTGAAGACTATAGGGCCAAAGGAAATATCCTCCGATAACAAAGAGAAAGAAGCTTTCTCAGAAACTTCTTTGTGTTCTGTGAAATCATCTCACAGAGTTACAGCTTTTCGCTCAAAAAGCATTTCGCTAAGAAAGTTCTTGTGGAATTGGCAAAGTGATATTTGGAAGCCCAAAGAGGGCTATGGTGAAAAAGGAATATCCTCAGATGAAATCTGGAAAGAAACTTTCTGAGAAACTGCTGAGTGTTCTGTTAATTCATCTCACAGAGTAACATCTGTATTTCGCAGATCTCTTTGCTAGCCTTATTTCTGTGGAATCTGAGAACAGATATTTCGGATCCGTTTGAAGACTATAGGGCCAAAAGAAATATCCTCCGATAACAAAGAGAAAGAAGCTTTCTGAGAAACTTCTTTGTGTTCTGTGAAATCATCTCACAGAGTTACAGCTTTCCCCTCAAGAAGCCTTTCGATAAGACAGTTCTTGTGGAATTGGCAAAGTGATATTTGGAAGCCCATAGAGGGCTATGGTGAAAAAGGAAATATCCTCAGATGAAATCTTGAAAGAAGCTTTCTGAGAAACTGCTGAGTGTTCTGTTAATTCATCTCACAGAGTTACATCTGTATTTCGTGGATCTCTTTGTTAGCCTTATTTCTGTGGAATCTTAGAACAGATATTTCGGATCCCTTTGAAGACTATAGGGCCAAAGGAAATATCCTCCGATAACAAAGAGAAAGAAGCTTTCTGAGAAACTTCCTTGTGTTCTGTTAAATCATCTCACAGAGTTACAGCTTTCCCCTCAAGAAGCCTTTCGCTAAGACAGTTCTTGTGGAATTGGCAAGGTGATATTTGGAAGCCCATAGAGGGCTGTGGTGAAAAAGGAAATATCCTCAGATGAAATCTATAAAGAAGCTTTCTGAGAAACTGCTGCGTGTTCTGTTAATTCATCTCACAGAGTTACATCTGTATGTCGTGGATCTCTTTGCTAACCTTATTTCTGTGGAATCTGAGAACAGATATTTCGGATCCCTTTGAAGACTATAGGGCCAAAGGAAATATCCTCCGATAACAAAGAGAAAGAAGCTTTCTGAGAAACATCTTTGTGTTCTGTGAAATCATCTCACAGAGTTACAGCTTTCCCCTCAAGAAGCCTTTCGCTAAGATAGTTCTTGTGGAATTGGCAAAGTGATATTTGGAAGCCCATAGAGGGCTATGGTGAAAAAGGAAATATCCTCAGATGAAATCTGGAAAGAAGCTTTCTGAGAAACTGCTGAGTGTTCTGTTAATTCATCTCACAGAGTTACATCTGTATATCGTGGATCTCTTTGCTAGCCTTATTTCTGTGGAATCTGACAACAGATATTTCGGATCCCTTTGAAGACTATAGGGCCAAAGGAAATATCCTCCGAAAACAAAGAGAAAGAAGCTTTCTGAGAAACTTCTTTGTGTTCTGTGAAATCATCTCACAGAGTTGCAGCTTTCCCCTCAAGAAGCCTTTCGCTAAGACAGTTCTTGTGGAATTGGCAAAGTGATATTTGGAAGCCCATAGAGGGCTATGGTGAAAAAGGAAATATCCTCAGATGAAATCTGGAAAGAAGCTTTCTGAGAAACTGCTGAGTGTTCTGTTAATTCATCTCACAGAGTTACATCTGTATTTCGTGGATCTCTTTGCTAGCCTTATTTCTGTGGAATCTGAGAACAGATATTTCGGATCCCCTTGAAGACGATAGGGCCAAAGGAAATATCCTCCGATAACAAAGAGAAAGAAGCTTTCTGAGAAACGTCTGTGTGTTCTGTGAAATCATCTCACAGAGTTACAGCTTTCCCCTCAAGAAGCCTCTCGCTAAGACGTTTCTTGTGGAATTGGCAAAGTGATATTTGGAAGCCCATAGAGGGCTATGGTGTAAAAGGAAATATCCTCAGATGAAATCTGCAAAGAAGCTCTCTGAGAAACTGCTGAGTGTTCTGTTAATTCATCTCACAGAGTTACATCTGTATATCGTGGATCTCTTTGCTAGCCTTATTTCTGTGGAATCTGAGAACAGATATTTCGGATCCCTTTGAAGACTATAGGGCCAAAGGAAATATCCTCCGATAACAACGAGAAAGAAGCTTTCTGAGAAACTTCTTTGTGTTCTGTTAAATGATCTCACAGAGTTACAGCTTTTCCCCTCAAGAAGCCTTTCGCTAAGACAGTTCTTGTGGAATTGGCAAAGTGATATTTGGAAGCCCATAGAGGGCTATGGTGAAAAAGGAAATAACCTCAGATGAAATCTGGAAAGAAGCTTTCTGAGAAACTGCTGAGTGTTCTGTTAATTCATCTCACAGAGTTACATCTGTATTTCGCGGATCTCTTTGCTAGCCTTATTTCTGTGGAATCTGAGAACAGATATTTCGGATCCCTTTGAAGACTATAGGGCCAAAGGAAATATTCTCTGATAACAAAGAGAAAGAAGCTTTCTGAGAAACTTCTTTGTGTTCTGTGAAATCATCTCACAGAGTTACAGCTTTCCCCTCAAGAAGCCTTTCGCTAAGACAGTTCTTGTGGAATTGGCAAAGTGATATTTGGAAGCCCATAGAGGGCTATGGTGAAAAAGGAAATATCCTCAGATGAAATCTGCAAAGAAGCTTTCTGAGAAACTGCTGAGTGTTCTGTTAATTCATCTCACAGTGTTACATGTGTATTTCGTGGATCTCTTTGCTAGCCTTATTTCTGTGGAATCTGAAAACAGATATTTCGGATCCCTTTGAAGACTATAGGGCCAAAGGAAATATCCTCCGATAACAAAGAGAAAGAAGCTTTCTGAGAAACTTCTTTGTGTTCTGTGAAATCATCTTACTGAATTACAGCTTTCCCCTCAAGAAGCCTTTCGCTAAGACAGTTCTTGTGGAATTGACAAAGTGATATTTGGAAGCCCATAGAGGGCTATGGTGAGAAATTAAATATCCTCAGATGAAATCCGGAAAGAAGCTTTCTGAGAAACTGCTGAGTGTTCTGTTAATTCATCTCACAGAGTTACATCTGTATTTCGTGGATCTCTTTGCTAGCCTTATTTCTGTGGAATCTGAGAACAGATATTTCGGATCCCTTTGAAGACTATAGGGCGAAAGGAAATATCCTCCGATAACAAAGAGAAAGAAGCTTTCTGAGAAACTTCCTTGTTTTCTGTTAAATCATCTCACAGAATTACAGCTTTCTCCTAAATAAGACTTTCGCTAAGACACTTCTTGTGGAATTGGCAAAGTGATATTTGGAAGCCCATAGAGGGCTATGATGAAACATGAAATATCCTCACATGAAATCTGGAAAGAAGATCTCTGAGAAACTGCTGAGTGTTCTGTTAATTCATCTCACAGAGTTACATCTGTATTTCGCGGATCTCTTTGCTAGCCTTATTTCTCTGGAATCTGAGATCAGATATTTCGGATCCCTTTAAAGACTATAGGGCCAAAGGAAATATCCTCCGATAACAAAGAGAAAGAAGCTTTCTGAGAAACTTCTTTGTGTTCTGTGAAATCATCTCACAGAGTTACAGCTTTCCCCTCAAGAAGCCTTTCGCTAAGACAGTTCTTGTGTAATTGGCAAAGTGATATTTGGAAGCCCATAGAGGGCTATGGTGAAAAAGGAAATATCCTCAGATGAAATCTGGAAAGAAGCTTTCTGAGAAACTGCTGAGTGTTCTGTTAATTCATCTCACAGAGTTACATCTGTATTTCGTGGATCTCTTTGTTAGCCTTATTTCTGTGGAATCTTAGAACAGATATTTCGGATCCCTTTGAAGACTATAGGGCCAAAGGAAATATCCTCCGATAACAAAGAGAAAGAAGCTTTCTGAGAAATTTCCTTGTGTTCTGCGAAATCATCTCTCAGAGTTACAGCTTTCCCCTCAAGAAGCCTTTCGCTAAGACAGTTCTTGTGGAATTGGCAAAGTGATATTTGGAAGCCCATAGAGGGCTATGGTGAAAAAGGAAATATCCTCAGATGAAATCTGGAAAGAAGCTTTCTGAGAAACTGCTGAGTGTTCTGTTAATTCATCTCACAGAGTTACATCTGTATTTCGTGGATCTCTTTGCTAGCCTTATTTCTGTGGAATCTGAGAACAGATATTTCGGATCCCTTTGAAGACGATAGGGCCAAAGGAAATATCCTCCGATAACAAAGAGAAAGAAGCTTTCTGAGAAACGTCTTTGTGTTCTGTGAAATCATCTCACAGAGTTACAGCTTTCCCTTCAAGAAGCCTCTCGCTAAGACATTTCTTGTGGAATTGGCAAAGTGATATTTGGAAGCCCATAGAGGGCTATGGTGTAAAAGGAAATATCCTCAGATGAAATCTGCAAAGAAGCTCTCTGAGAAACTGCTGAGTGTTCTGTTAATTCATCTCACAGAGTTACATCTGTATATCGTGGATCTCTTTGCTAGCCTTATTTCTGTGGAATCTGAGAACAGATATTTCGGATCCCTTTGAAGACTATAGGGCCAAAGGAAATATCCTCCGATAACAAAGAGAAAGAAGCTTTCTGAGAAACTTCTTTGTGTTCTGTTAAATGATCTCACAGAGTTACAGCTTTTCCCCTCAAGAAGCCTTTCGCTAAGACAGTTCTTGTGGAATTGGCAAAGTGATATTTGGAAGCCCATAGAGGGCTATGGTGAAAAAGGAAATAACCTCAGATGAAATCTGGAAAGAAGCTTTCTGAGAAACTGCTGAGAGTTCTGTTAATTCATCTCACAGAATTACATCTGTATTTCGCGGATCTCTTTGCTAGCTTTATTTCTGTGGAATCTGAGAACAGATATTTCGGATCCCTTTGAAGACTATAGGGCCAAAGGAAATATTCTCCAATAACAAAGAGAAAGAAGCTTTCTGAGAAACTTCTTTGTGTTCTGTGAAATCATCTCACAGAGTTACAGCTTTCCCCTCAAGAAGCCTTTCGCTAAGACAGTTCTTGTGGAATTGGCAAAGTGATATTTGGAAGCCCATAGAGGGATATGGTGAAAAAGGAAATATCCTCAGATGAAATCTGCAAACAAGCTCTCTGAGAAACTGCTGAGTGTTCTGTTAATTCATCTCACAGTGTTACATCTGTATTTCGTGGATCTCTTTGCTAGCCTTATTTCTGTGGAATCTGAAAACAGATATTTCGGATCCCTTTGAAGACTATAGGGCCAAAGGAAATATCCTCCGATAACAAAGAGAAAGAAGCTTTCTGAGAAACTTCTTTGTGTTCTGTGAAATCATCTCACAGAGTTACAGCTTTCCCCTCAAGACGCCTTTCGTAAGACAGTTCTTGTGGAATTGGCAAAGTGATATTTGGAAGCCCATAGAGGGCTATGGTGAAAAAGGAAATATCCTCAGATGAAATCTGGAAAGAAGCTTTCTGAGAAACTGCTGAGTGTTCTGTTAATTCATCTCACAGTGTTACATGTGTATTTCGTGGATCTCTTTGCTAGCCTTATTTCTGTGGAATCTGAGAACAGATATTTCGGATCCCTTTTGAAGACTATAGGGCCAAAGGAAATATCCTCCGATAACAAAGAGAAAGAAGCTTTCTGAGAAACGTCTTTGTGTTCTGTGAAATCATCTTACTGAATTACAGCTTTCCCCTCAAGAAGCCTTTCGCTAAGACAGTTCTTGTGGAATTGACAAAGTGATATCTGGAAGCCCATAGAGGGCTATGGTGAAAAATGAAATATCCTCAGATGAAATCTGGAAATAAGCTTTCTGAGAAACTGCTGAGTGTTCTGTTAATTCATCTCACAGAGTTACATCTGTATTTCGTGGATCTCTTTGCTAGCCTTATTTCTGTGGAATCTGAGAACAGATATTTCGGATCCCTTTGAAGACTATAGGGCCAAAGGAAATATCCTCCGATAACAAAGAGAAAGAAGCTTTCTGAGAAACTTCCTTGTGTTCTGTTAAATCATATCATAGAGTTACAGCTTTCCCCTCAAGAAGCCTTTCGCTAAGACAGTTCTTGTGGAATTGGCAAAGTGATATTTGGAAGCCCATAGAGGGCTAAGGTGAAAAAGTAAATATCCTCAGATGAAATCTATAAAGAAGCTTTCTGAGAAACTGCTGCGTGTTCTGTTAATTCATCTCACAGAGTTACATCTGTATGTCGTGGATCTCTTTGCTAACCTTATTTCTGTGGAATCTGAGTACAGATATTTCGGATCCCTTTGAAGACTATAGGGCCAAAGGAAATATCCTCCGATAACAAAGAGAAAGAAGCTTTCTGAGAAACATCTTTGTGTTCTGTGAAATCATCTCACAGAGTTACAGCTTTCCCCTCAAGAAGCCTTTCGCTAAGATAGTTCTTGTGGAATTGGCAAACTGATATTTGGAAGCCCATAGAGGGCTATGGTGAAAAAGGAAATATCCTCAGATGAAATCTGGAAAGAAGCTTTCTGAGAAACTGCTGAGTGTTCTGTTAATTCATCTCACAGAGTTACATCTGTATATCGTGGATCTCTTTGCTAGCCTTATTTCTGTGGAATCTGACAACAGATATTTCGGATCCCTTTGAAGACTATAGGGCCAAAGGAAATATCCTCCGAAAACAAAGAGAAAGAAGCTTTCTGAGAAACTTCTTTGTGTTCTGTGAAATCATCTCACAGAGTTACAGCTTTCCCCTCAAGAGGCCTTTCGCTAAGACAGTTCTTGTGGAATTGGCAACGTGATATTTGGAAGCCCATAGAGGGCTATGGTGAAAAAGGAAATATCCTCAGATGAAATCTGGAAAGAAGCTTTCTGAGAAACTGCTGAGTGTTCTGTTAATTCATCTCACAGAGTTACATCTGTATTTCGTGGATCTCTTTGCTAGCCTTATTTCTGTGGAATCTGAGAACAGATATTTCGGATCCCTTTGAAGACGATAGGGCCAAAGGAAATATCCTCCGATAACAAAGAGAAAGAAGCTTTCTGAGAAACGTCTTTGTGTTCTGTGAAATCATCTCACAGAGTTACAGCTTTCCCCTCAAGAAGCCTCTCGCTAAGACATTTCTTGTGGAATTTGCAAAGTGATATTTGGAAGCCCATAGAGGGCTATGGTGTAAAAGGAAATATCCTCAGATGAAATCTGCAAAGAAGCTCTCTGAGAAACTGCTGAGTGTTCTGTTAATTCATCTCACAGAGTTACATCTGTATATCGTGGATCTCTTTGCTAGCCTTATTTCTGTGGAATCTGAGAACAGATATTTCGGATCCCTTTGAAGACTATAGGGCCAAAGGAAATATCCTCCGATAAAAAAGAGAAAGAAGCTTTCTGAGAAACTTCTTTGTGTTCTGTTAAATGATCTCACAGAGTTACAGCTTTTCCCCTCAAGAAGCCTTTCGCTAAGACAGTTCTTGTGGAATTGGCAAAGTGATATTTGGAAGCCCATAGAGGGCTATGGTGAAAAAGGAAATAACCTCAGATGAAATCTGGAAAGAAGCTTTCTGAGAAACTGCTGAGTGTTCTGTTAATTCATCTCACAGAGTTACATCTGTATTTCGCGGATCTCTTTGCTAGCCTTATTTCTGTGGAATCTGAGAACAGATATTTCGGATCCCTTTGAAGACTATAGGGCCAAAGGAAATATTCTCCGATAACAAAGAGAAAGAAGCTTTCTGAGAAACTTCTTTGTGTTCTGTGAAATCATCTCACAGAGTTACAGCTTTCCCCTCAAGAAGCCTTTCGCTAAGAGAGTTCTTGTGGAATTGGCAAAGTGATATTTGGAAGCCCATAGAGGGCTATGGTGAAAAAGGAAATATCCTCAGATGAAATCTGGAAAGAAGCTTTCTGAGAAACTGCTGAGTGTTCCGTTAATTCATCTCACAGAGTTACATCTGTATTTCGTGGATCTCTTTGCTAGCCTTATTTCTGTGGAATCTGAAAACAGATATTTCGGATCCCTTTGAAGACTATAGAGCCAAAGGAAATATCCTCCGATAACAAAGAGAAAGAAGCTTTCTCAGAAACTTCTTTGTGTTCTGTGAAATCATCTCACAGAGTTACAGCTTTCCCCTCAAGAAGCCTTTCGTAAGACAGTTCTTGTGGAATTGGCAAAGTGATATGTGGAAGCCCTTAGACGGCTATGGTGAAAAAGGAAATATCCTCAGATGAAATCTGGAAAGAAGCTTTCTGAGAAACTGCTGAGTGTTCTGTTAATTCATCTCACAGTGTTACATGTGTATTTCATGGATCTCTTTGCTAGCCTTATTTCTGTGGAATCTGAGAACAGATATTTCGGATCCCTTTTGAAGACTATAGGGCCAAAGGAAATATCCTCCGATAACAAAGAGAAAGAAGCTTTCTGAGAAACGTCTTTGTGTTCTGTGAAATCATCTTACTGAATTACAGCTTTCCCCTCAAGAAGCCTTTCGCTAAGACAGTTCTTGTGGAATTGGCAAAGTGATATTTGGAAGCCCATAGAGGGCTATGTTGAAAAATGAAATATCCTCAGATGAAATCTGGAAAGAAGCTTTCTGAGAAACTGCTGAGTGTTCTGTTAATTCATCTCACAGAGTTACATCTGTATTTCGTGGATCTCTTTGCTAGCCTTATTTCTGTGGAATCTGAGAACAGATATTTCGGATCCCTTTGAAGACTATAGGGTGAAAGGAAATATCCTCCGATAACAAAGAGAAAGAAGCTTTCTGAGAAACTTCTTTGTGTTCTGTGAAATCATCTCACAGAGTTACAGCTTTCACCTCAAGACACCTTTCGCTAAGACAGTTCTTGTGGAATTGGCATAGTGATATTTGGAAGCCCATAGAGGGCTATGGTGAAAAAGGAAATATCCTCAGAAGAAATCTGGAAAGAAGCTTTCTGAGAAACTGCTGAGTGTTCTGTTAATTCATCTCACAGAGTTACATCTGTATTTCGCGGATCTCTTTGCTAGCCTTATTTCTGTGGAATCTGAGAACAGATATTTCGGATCCCTTTGAAGACTATAGGGCCAAAGGAAATATCCTCCGATAACAAAGAGAAAGAAGCTTTCTGAGAAACTTCTTTGTGTTCTGTGAAATCATCTCACAGAGTTACAGCTTTCCCCTCAAGAAGCCTTTCGCTAAGACAGTTCTTGTGGAATTGGCAAAGTGATATTTGGAAGCCCATAGAGGGCTATGGTGAAAAAGGAAATATCCACAGATGAAATCTGGAAAGAAGCTTTCTGAGAAACTGCTGAGTGTTCTGTTAATTCATCTCACAGAGTTACATCTGTATTTCGTGTATCTCTTTGCTAGCTTTATTTCTGTGGAATCTGAGAACAGATATTTCGGATCCCTGTGAAGACTATAGGGTCAAAGGAAATATCCTCCGATAACAAAGAGAAAGAAGCTTTCTGAGAAACTTCTTTGAGTTCTGTGAAATCATCTCACAGAGTTACAGCTTTCCCCTCAAGAAGCCTTTCGCTAAGACAGTTCTTTTGGAATTGGCAAAGTGATATTTGGAAGCCCCTGGAGGGCTATGGTGAAAAAGGAAATATCCTCAGATGAAATCTGGAAAGAAGCTTTCTGAGAAACTACTGAGTGTTCTGTTAATTCATCTCACAGAGTTACATCTGTATGTCGTGGATCTCCTTGCTAGCCTTATTTCTGTGGAATCTGAGAACAGATATTTCGGATCCCTTTGAAGACTATAGGGCCAAAGGAAATATCCTCCGATAACAAAGAGAAAGAAGCTTTCTGAGAAACTTCTTTGTGTTCTGTGAAATCATCTGACAGAGTTACAGCTTTCCCCTAAATAAGACTTTCGCTAAGACACTTCTTGTGGAATTGGCAAAGTGATATTTGGAAGCCCATAGAGGGCTATGATGAAAAATGAAATATCCTCACATGAAATCTGGAAAGAAGATCTCTGAGAAACTGCTGAGTGTTCTGTTAATTCATCTCACAGAGTTACATCTGTATTTCGTGGATCTCTTTGCTAACCTTATTTCTGTGGAATCTGAGAACAGATATTTCGGATCCTTTTGAAGACTATTGGGCCAAAGGAAATATCCTCCGATAACAAAGAGAAAGAAGGTTTCTGAGAAACTTCTTTGTGTTTTGTGAAATCATCTCACAGCGTTACATCTTTGCCCTCAAGAAGCCTTTCGCTAAGACAGTTCTTGTGGAATTGGCAAAGTGATATTGGGAAGCCCATAGAGGGCTATGGTGAAAAAGGAAATATCCTCAGATGAAATCTGGAAAGAAGCTTTCTGAGAAACTGCTGAGTGTTCTGTTAATTCATCTCACAGAGTTACATCTGTATTTCGCGGATCTCTTTGCTAGCCTTATTTCTGTGGAATCTGAGAACAGATATTTCGGATCCCTTTAAAGACTATAGGGCCAAAGGAAATATCCTCCGATAACAAAGAGAAAGAAGCTTTCTCAGAAACTTCTTTGTGTTCTGTGAAATCATCTCACAGAGTTACAGCTTTCCCCTCAAGAAGCCTTTCGCTAAGACAGTTCTTGTGTAATTGGCAAAGTGATATTTGGAAGCCCATAGAGGGTTATGGTGAAAAAGGAAATATCCTCAGATGAAATCTGGAAAGAAGCTTTCTGAGAAACTGCTGAGTGTTCTGTTAATTCATCTCACAGAGTTACATCTGTATATCGTGGATCTCTTTGCTAGCCTTTTTTCTGTGGAATCTGAGAACAGATATTTCGGATCCCTTTGAAGACTATAGGGCGAAAGGAAATATCCTCCGATAACAAAGAGAAAGAAGCTTTCTGAGAAACGTCTTCGTGTTCTGTGAAATCATCTCAGAGTTACAGTTTCCCCTCAAGAAGCCTCTCGCTAAGACAGTTCTTGTGGAATTGGCAAAGTGATATTTGGAAGCCCATATTGGGCTATGGTGAAAAAGGAAATATCATCAGATGAAATCTGGAAAGAAGCTCTCTGAGAAACTGCTGCGTGTTCTGTTAATTAATCTCACAGAGTTACATCTGTATGTCGTGCATCTCTTTGCTAGACTTATTTCTGTGGAATCTGAAAACAGATATTTCGGATCCCTTTGAAGACTATAGGGCCAAAGGAAATATCCTCCGATAACAAAGAGAAAGAAGCTTTCTGAGAAACTTCTTTGTGTTCTGTGAAATCATCTCACAGCGTTACAGCTTTGCCCTCAAGAAGCCTTTCGCTAAGACAGTTCTTGTGTAATTGGCAAAGTGATATTTGGAAGCCCATAGAGGGCTATGGTGAAAAAGGAAATATCCTCAGATGAAATCTGGAAAGAAGCTTTCTGAGAAACTGCTGAGTGTTCTGTTAATTCATCTCACAGAGTTACATCTGTATTTCGTGGATCTCTTTGCTAGCCTTATTTCTGTGGAGTCTGAAAACAGATATTTCGGATCCCTTTGAAGACTATAGGGCCAAAGGAAATATCCTCCGATAACAAAGAGAAAGAAGCTTTCTCAGAAACTTCTTTGTGTTCTGTGAAATCATCTCACAGAGTTACAGCTTTCCCCTCAAGAAGCCTTTCGTAAGACAGTTCTTGTGGAATTGGCAAAGTGATATTTGGAAGCCCATAGAGGGCTATGGTGAAAAAGGAAATATCCTCAGAAGAAATCTGGAAGGAAGCTTTCTGAGAAACTGCTGAGTGTTCTGTTAATTCATCTCACAGAGTTACATCTGTATTTCGTGGATCTCTTTGCTAGCCTTATTTCTGTGGAATCTGAGAACAGATATTTCGGATCCTTTTTGAAGACTATAGGGCCAAAGGAAATATCCTCCGATAACAAAGAGAAAGAAGCTTTCTGAGAAACGTCTTTGTGTTCTGTGAAATCATCTTACTGAGTTACAGCTTTCCCCTCAAGAAGCCTTTCGCTAAGACAGTTCTTGTGGAATTGGCAAAGTGATATTTGGAAGCCCATAGAGGGCTATGGTGAAAAATGAAATATCCTCAGATGAAATTTGGAAAGAAGCTCTCTGAGAAACTGCTGAGTGTTCTGTTAATTCATCTCACAGAGTTACATCTGTATTTCGTGGATCTCTTTGCTAGCCTTATTTCTGTGGAATCTGAGAACAGATATTTCGGATCCCTTTGAAGACTATAGGTCCAAAGGAAATATCCTCCGATAACAAAGAGAAAGAAGCTTTCTAAGAAACTTCTTTGTGTTCTGTGAAATCATCTCACAGAGTTACAGCTTTCACCTCAAGACACCTTTCGCTAAGTCAGTTCTTGTGGAATTGGCAAAGTGATATTTGGAAGCCCATAGAGGGCTATGGTGAAAAAGGAAATATCCTCAGATGAAATCTGGAAAGAAGCTTTCTGAGAAACTGCTGAGTGTTCTGTTAATTCATCTCACAGAGTTACATCTGTATTTCGCGGATCTCTTTGCTAGCCTTATTTCTGTGGAATCTGAGAACAGATATTTCGGATCCCTTTGAAGATTATAAGGCCAAAGGAAATATCCTCCGATAACAAAGAGAAAGAAGCTTTCTGAGAAACTTCTTTGTGTTCTGTGAAATCATCTCACAGAGTTACAGCTTTCCCCTAAATAAGACTTTCGCTACGACACTTCTTGTGGAATTGGCAAAGTGATATTTGGAAGCCCATAGAGGGCTATGATGAAAAATGAAATATCCTCACATGATATCTGGAAAGAAGATCTCTGAGAAACTGCTGAGTGTTCTGTTAATTCATCTCACAGAGTTACATCTGTATTTCGTGGATCTCTTTGCTAACCTTATTTCTGTGGAATCTGAGAACAGATATTTCGGATCCTTTTGAAGACTATTGGGCCTAAGGAAATATCCTCCGATAACAAAGAGAAAGAAGCTTTCTGAGAAACTTCTTTGTGTTTTGTGAAATCATCTCACAGCGTTACATCTTTGCCCTCAAGAAGCCTTTCGCTAAGACAGTTCTTGTGGAATTGGCAAAGTGATATTGGGAAGCCCATAGAGGGCTATGGTGAAAAAGGAAATATCCTCAGATGAAATCTGGAAAGAAGCTTTCTGAGAAACTGCTGAGTGTTCTGTTAATTCATCTCACAGAGTTACATCTGTATATCGTGGATCTCTTTGCTAGCCTTTTTTCTGTGGAATCTGAGAACAGATATTTCGGATCCCTTTGAAGACTATAGGGCGAAAGGAAATATCCTCCGATAACAAAGAGAAAGAAGCTTTCTGAGAAACGTCTTCGTGTTCTGTGAAATCATCTCAGAGTTACAGTTTCCCCTCAAGAAGCCTCTCGCTAAGACAGTTCTTGTGGAATTGGCAAAGTGATATTTGGAAGCCCATATTGGGCTATGGTGAAAAAGGAAATATCATCAGATGAAATCTGGAAAGAAGCTCTCTGAGAAACTGCTGCGTGTTCTGTTAATTAATCTCACAGAGTTACATCTGTATGTCGTGCATCTCTTTGCTAGACTTATTTCTGTGGAATCTGAAAACAGATATTTCGGATCCCTTTGAAGACTATAGGGCCAAAGGAAATATCCTCCGATAACAAAGAGAAAGAAGCTTTCTGAGAAACTTCTTTGTGTTCTGTGAAATCATCTCACAGCGTTACAGCTTTGCCCTCAAGAAGCCTTTCGCTAAGACAGTTCTTGTGTAATTGGCAAAGTGATATTTGGAAGCCCATAGAGGGCTATGGTGAAAAAGGAAATATCCTCAGATGAAATCTGGAAAGAAGCTTTCTGAGAAACTGCTGAGTGTTCTGTTAATTCATCTCACAGAGTTACATCTGTATTTCGTGGATCTCTTTGCTAGCCTTATTTCTGTGGAGTCTGAAAACAGATATTTCGGATCCCTTTGAAGACTATAGGGCCAAAGGAAATATCCTCCGATAACAAAGAGAAAGAAGCTTTCTCAGAAACTTCTTTGTGTTCTGTGAAATCATCTCACAGAGTTACAGCTTTCCCCTCAAGAAGCCTTTCGTAAGACAGTTCTTTTGGAATTGGCAAAGTGATATTTGGAAGCCCATAGAGGGCTATGGTGAAAAAGGAAATATCCTCAGAAGAAATCTGGAAGGAAGCTTTCTGAGAAACTGCTGAGTGTTCTGTTAATTCATCTCACAGAGTTACATCTGTATTTCGTGGATCTCTTTGCTAGCCTTATTTCTGTGGAATCTGAGAACAGATATTTCGGATCCTTTTTGAAGACTATAGGGCCAAAGGAAATATCCTCCGATAACAAAGAGAAAGAAGCTTTCTGAGAAACGTCTTTGTGTTCTGTGAAATCATCTTACTGAGTTACAGCTTTCCCCTCAAGAAGCCTTTCGCTAAGACAGTTCTTGTGGAATTGGCAAAGTGATATTTGGAAGCCCATAGAGGGCTATGGTGAAAAATGAAATATCCTCAGATGAAATTTGGAAAGAAGCTCTCTGAGAAACTGCTGAGTGTTCTGTTAATTCATCTCACAGAGTTACATCTGTATTTCGTGGATCTCTTTGCTAGCCTTATTTCTGTGGAATCTGAGAACAGATATTTCGGATCCCTTTGAAGACTATAGGTCCAAAGGAAATATCCTCCGATAACAAAGAGAAAGAAGCTTTCTAAGAAACTTCTTTGTGTTCTGTGAAATCATCTCACAGAGTTACAGCTTTCACCTCAAGACACCTTTCGCTAAGTCAGTTCTTGTGGAATTGGCAAAGTGATATTTGGAAGCCCATAGAGGGCTATGGTGAAAAAGGAAATATCCTCAGATGAAATCTGGAAAGAACCTTTCTGAGAAACTGCTGAGTGTTCTGTTAATTCATCTCACAGAGTTACATCTGTATTTCGCGGATCTCTTTGCTAGCCTTATTTCTGTGGAATCTGAGAACAGATATTTCGGATCCCTTTGAAGATTATAAGGCCAAAGGAAATATCCTCCGATAACAAAGAGGAAGAAGCTTTCTGAGAAACTTCTTTGTGTTCTGTGAAATCATCTCACAGAGTTACAGCTTTCCCCTAAATAAGACTTTCGCTACGACACTTCTTGTGGAATTGGCAAAGTGATATTTGGAAGCCCATAGAGGGCTATGATGAAAAATGAAATATCCTCACATGAAATCTGGAAAGAAGATCTCTGAGAAACTGCTGAGTGTTCTGTTAATTCATCTCACAGAGTTACATCTGTATTTCGTGGATCTCTTTGCTAACCTTATTTCTGTGGAATCTGAGAACAGATATTTCGGATCCTTTTGAAGACTATTGGGCCTAAGGAAATATCCTCCGATAACAAAGAGAAAGAAGCTTTCTGAGAAACTTCTTTGTGTTCTGTGAAATCATCTCACAGCGTTACAGCTTTGCCCTCAAGAAGCCTTTCGCTAAGACAGTTCTTGTGGAATTGGCAAAGTGATATTTGGAAGCCCATAGAGGGCTTTGGTGAAAAAGGAAATATCCTCAGATGAAATCTGGAAAGAAGTTTTCTGAGAAACTGCTGAGTGTTCTGTTAATTCATCTCACAGAGTTTCATCTGTATTTCGCGGATCTCTTTGCTAGCGTTATTTCTGTGGAATCTGAGAACAGATCTTTCGGATCCCTTTGAAGACTATAGGGCCAAAAGAAATATCCTCCGATAACAAAGAGAAAGAAGCTTTCTGAGAAACTTCTTTGTGTTCTGTGAAATCACCTCACAGAGTTACAGCTTTCCCCTCAAGAAGCCTTTCGCTCAGACAGTTCTTGTGGATTTCGCAAAGTGATATTTGGAAGTCCATAGAGGGCTATGGTGAAAAAGGAAATAACCTCAGATGAAATCTGGAAAGAAGCTTTCTGAGAAACTGCTGAGTGTTCTGTTAATTCATCTCACAGAGTTACATCTGTATTTCGTGGATCTCTTTGCTAGCCTTATTTCTGTGGAATCTTAGAACAGATATTTCGGATCCCTTTGAAGACTATAGGGCCAAAGGAAATATCCTCCGATAACAAAGAGAAAGAAGCTTTCTGAGAAACTTCCTTGTGTTCTGTTAAATCATCTCACAGAGTTACAGCTTTCCCCTCAAGAAGCCTTTCGCTAAGACAGTTCTTGTGGAATTGGCAAAGTGATATTTGGAAGCCCTTAGAGGGCTATGGTGAAAAAGGAAATATCCTCAGATGAAATCTATAAAGAAGCTTTCTGAGAAACTGCTGCGTGTTCTGTTAATTCATCTCATAGAGTTACATCTGTATTTCGTGGATCTCTTTGCTAGCCTTATTTCTGTGGTATCTGAGAACAGATATTTCGGATCCCTTTGAAGACGATAGGGCCAAAGGAAATATCCTCCGATAACAAAGAGAAAGAAGCTTTCTGAGAAACGTCTTTGTGTTCTGTGAAATCATCTCACAGAGTTACAGCTTTCCCCTCAAGAAGCCTCTCGCTAAGACATTTCTTGTGGAATTGGCAAAGTGATATATGGAAGCCCATAGAGGGCTATGGTGTAAAAGGAAATATCCTCAGATGAAATCTGCAAAGAAGCTCTCTGAGAAACTGCTGAGTGTTCTGTTAATTCATCTCACAGAGTTACATTTGTATATCGTGGATCTCTTTGCTAGCCTTATTTCTGTGGAATCTGAGAACAGATATTTCGGATCCCTTTGAAGACTATAGGGCCAAAGGAAATATCCTCCGATAACAAAGAGAAAGAAGCTTTCTGAGAAACTTCTTTGTGTTCTGTGAAATCATCTCACAGAGTTACAGCTTTCCCCTCAAGAAGCCTTTCTCTAAGACAGTTCTTGTGGAATTGGCAAAGTGATATTTGGAAGCCCATAGAGGGCTATGGTGAAAAAGGACATATCCACAGATGAAATCTGGAAAGAAGCTTTCTGAGAAACTGCTGAGTGTTCTGTTAATTCATCTCACAGAGTTACATCTGTATTTCGTGTATCTCTTTGCTAGCCTTATTTCTGTGGAATCTGAGAACAGATATTTCGGATCCCTTTGAAGACTATAGGGCGAAAGGAAATATCCTCCGATAACAAAGAGAAAGAAGCTTTCTGAGAAACGTCTTCGTGTTCTGTGAAATCATCTCAGAGTTACAGCTTTCCCCTCAAGAAGCCTCTCGCTAAGACAGTTCTTGTGGAATTGCAAAGTGATATTTGGAAGCCCATATTGGGCTATGGTGAAAAAGGAAATATCATCAGATGAAATCTGGAAAGAAGCTCTCTGAGAAACTGCTGCGTGTTCTGTTAATTCATCTCGCAGAGTTACATCTGTATGTCGTGCATCTCTTTGGTAGCCTTATTTCTGTGGAATCTCAGAACAGATATTTCGGATCCCTTTGAAGACTATAGGGCCAAAGGAAATATCCTCCGATAACAAAGAGAAAGAAGCTTTCTGAGAAACTTCTTTGTGTTCTGTGAAATCATCTCACAGCGTTACAGCTTTGCCCTCAAGAAGCCTTTCGCTAAGACAGTTCTTGTGGAATTGGCAAAGTGATATTTGGAAGCCCATAGAGGGCTATGGTGAAAAAGGAAATATCCTCAGATGAAATCTGGAAAGAAGCTTTCTGAGAAACTGCTGAGTGTTCTGTTAATTCATCTCACAGAGTTACATCTGTATTTCGCGGATATCTTTGCTAGCCTTATTTCTGTGGAAACTGAGAACAGATATTTCGGATCCCTTTGAAGACTATAGGGCCAAAGGAAATATCCTCCGATAACAAAGAGAAAGAAGCTTTCTCAGAAACTTCTTTGTGTTCTGTGAAATCATCTCACAGAGTTACAGCTTTCCCCTCAAGAAGCCTTTCGCTAAGACAGTTCTTGTGGAATTGGCAAAGTGATATTTGGAAGCCCATAGAGGGCTATGGTGAAAAAGGAAATATCCTCAGATGAAATCTGGAAAGAAGCTTTCTGAGAAACTGCTGAGTGTTCTGTTAATTCATCTCACAGAGTTACATCTGTATATCGTGGATCTCTTTGCTAGCCTTATTTCTATGGAATCTGAGAACAGATATTTCGGATCCCTTTGAAGACTATAGGGCGAAAGGAAATATCCTCCGATAACAAAGAGAAAGAAGCTTTCTGAGAAACGTCTTCGTGTTCTGTGAAATCATCTCAGAGTTACAGCTTTCCCCTCAAAAAGCCTCTCGCTAAGACAGTTCTTGTGGAATTGCAAAGTGATATTTGGAAGCCCATATTGGGCTATGGTGAAAAAGGAAATATCATCAGATGAAATCTGGAAAGAAGCTCTCTGAGAAACTGCTGCGTGTTCTATTAATTCATCTCGCAGAGTTACATCTGTATGTCGTGCATCTCTTTGGTAGCCTTATTTCTGTGGAATCTCAGAACAGATATTTCGGATCCCTTTGAAGACTATAGGGCCAAAGGAAATATCCTCCGATAACAAAGAGAAAGAAGCTTTCTGAGAAACTTCTTTGTGTTCTGTGAAATCATCTCACAGAGTTACAGCTTTTCGCTCAAGAAGCCTTTCGCTAAGACAGTTCTTGTGGAATTGGCAAAGTGATATTTGGAAGCCCTCAGAGGGCTACGGTGAAAAAGGAATATCCTCAGATGAAATCTGGAAAGAAACTTTCTGAGAAACTGCTGAGTGTTCTGTTAATTCATCTCACAGAGTAACATCTGTATTTCGCGGATCTCTTGCTAGCCTTATTTCTGTGGAATCTGAGAACAGATATTTCGGATCCCTTTGAAGACTATAGGGCCAAAAGAAATATCCTCCGATAACAAAGAGAAAGAAGCTTTCTGAGAAACTTCTTTGTGTTCTGTGAAATCATCTCACAGAGTTACAGCTTTCCCCTCAAGAAGCCTTTCGGTAAGACAGTTCTTGTGGAATTGGCAAAGTGATATTTGGAAGCCCATATAGGGCTATGGTGAAAAAGGAAATATCCTCAGATGAAATCTGGAAAGAAGCTTTCTGAGAAACTGCTGAGTGTTCTGTTAATTCATCTCACAGAGTTACATCTGTATATCGTGGATCTCTTTGCTAGCCTTATTTCTGTGGAATCTGAGAACAGATAGTTCGGATCCCTTTGAAGACTATAGGGCGAAAGGAAATATCCTCCGATAACAAAGAGAAAGAAGCTTTCTGAGAAACGTCTTCGTGTTCTGTGAAATCATCTCAGAGTTACAGCTTTCCCCTCAAGAAGCCTCTCGCTAAGACAGTTCTTGTGGAATTGGCAAAGTGATATTTGGAAGCCCATATTGGGCTATGGTGAAAAAGGAAATATCATCAGATGAAATCTGGAAAGAAGCTCTCTGAGAAACTGCTGCGTGTTCTGTTAATTCATCTCACAGAGTTACATCTGTATGTCGTGCATCTCTTTGCTAGCCTTATTTCTGTGTAATCTCAGAACAGATATTTCGGATCCCTTTGAAGACTATAGGGCCAAAAGAAATATCCTCCGATAACAAAGGGAAAGAAGCTTTCTGAGAAACTTCTTTGTGTTCTGTGAAATCATCTCACAGAGTTACAGCTTTCCCCTCAAGAACCCTTTCGCTAAGACAGTTCTTGTGGAATTGGCAAAGTGATATTTGGAAGCCCATAGAGGGCTATGTTGAAAAAGGAAATATCCTCAGATGAAATCTGGAAAGAAGCTTTCTGAGAAACTGCTGAGTGTTCTGTTAATTCATCTCACAGAGTTACATCTGTATTTCGTGCATCTCTTTGGTAGCCTTATTTCTGTGGAATCTGAAAACAGATATTTCGGATCCCTTTGAAGACTATAGGGCCAAAGGAAATATCCTCCGATAACAACGAGAAAGAAGCTTTCTGAGAAACTTCTTTCTGTTCTTTGAAATCATCTCACAGAGTTACAGCTTTCCCCTCAAGAAGCCTTTCGTTAAGACAGTTCTTGTGGAATTGGCAAAGTGATATTTGGAAGCCCATAGAGGGCTATGGTGAAAAAGGAAATATCCTCAGATGAAATCTGGAAAGAAGCTTTCTGAGAATCTGCTGAGTGTTCTGTTAATTCATCTCACAGAGTTACATCTGTATTTCATGGATCTCTTTGCTAGCCTTATTTCTGTGGAATCTGAGAACAGATATTTCGGATCCCTTTGAAGACTATAGGGCCAAAGGAAATATCCTCCGATAACAACGAGAAAGAAGCTTTCTGAGAAACGTCTTTGTGTTCTGTGAAATCATCTCACAGAGTTACAGCTTTCCCCTCAAGAAGCCTCTCGCTAAGACATTTCTTGTGGAATTGGCAAAGTGATATTTGGAAGCCCATAGAGGGCTATGCTGTAAAAGGAAATATCCTCAGATGAAATCTGCAAAGAAGTTCTCTGAGAAACTGCTGAGTGTTCTGTTAATTCATCTCACAGAGTTACATCTGTATATCGTGGATCTCTTTGCTAGCCTTATTTCTGTGGAATCTGAGAACAGATATTTCGGATCCCTTTGAAGACTATAGGGCCAAAGGAAATATCCTCCGATAACAAAGAGAAAGAAGCTTTCTGAGAAACTTCTTTGTGTTCTGTGAAATCATCTCACAGAGTAACAGCTTTCCCCTCAAGAAGCCTCTCTCTAAGACAGTTCTTGTGGAATTGGCAAAGTGATATTTGGAAGCCCATAGAGGGCTATTGTGAAAAAGGACATATCCACAGATGAAACCTGGAAAGAAGCTTTCTGAGAAACTGCTGAGTGTTCTGTTAATTCATCTCACAGAGTTACATCTGTATTTCGTGTATCTCTTTGCTAGACTTATTTCTGTGGAATCTGAGAACAGATATTTCGGATCCCTTTGAAGACTATAGGGCCAAAGGAAATATCCTCCGATAACAAAGAGAAAGAAGCTTTCTGAGAAACTTCTTTGTGTTCTGTGAAATCATCTCACAGAGTTACAGCTTTCCCCTCAAGAAGCCTTTCGCTAAGACAGTTCTTTTGGAATTGGCAAAGTGATATTTGGAAGCCCATAGAAGGCTATGGTGAAAAAGGAAATATCCTCAGATGAAATCTGGAAAGAAGCTTTCTGAGAAACTGCTGAGTGTTCTGTTAATTCATCTCACAGAGTTACATCTGTATTTCGCGGATCTCTTTGCTAGGCTTATTTCTGTGGAATCTGAGAACAGATACTTCGGATCCCTTTGAAGACTATTGGGCCTAAGGAAATATCCTCCGATAACAAAGAGAAAGAAGCTTTCTGAGAAACTTCTTTGTGCTCTGTGAAATCATCTCACTGAGATACAGCTTTTGGCTCAAGAAGGCTTTCGCTAAGACAGTTCTTGTGGAATTGGCAAAGTGATATTTGGAAGCCCTTAGAGGGCTATGGTGAAAAAGGAAATATCCTCAGATGAAATCTGGAAAGAAGCTTTTTGAGAAACTACTGAGTGTTCTGTTAATTCATCTCACAGAGTTACATCTGTATGTCGTGGATCTCCTTGCTAGCCTTATTTCTGTGGAATCTGAGAACAGATATTTCGGATCCCTTTGAAGACTATAGGGCCAAAGGAAATATCCTCCGATAACAAAGAGAAAGAAGCTTTCTGAGAAACTTCTTTGTGTTCTGTTAAATCATCTCACAGAGTTACAGCTTTCCCCTAAATAAGACTTTCGCTAAGACACTTCTTGTGGAATTGGCAAAGTGATATTTGGAAGCCCATAGAGGGCTATGATGAAAAATGAAATATCCTCACATGAAATCTGGAAAGAAGATCTCTGAGAAACTGCTGAGTGTTCTGTTAATTCATCTCACAGAGTTACATCTGTATTTCTTGGGTCTCTTTGCTAGCCTTATTTCTGTGGAATCTGAGAACAGATATTTCGGATCCTTTTGAAGACTATTGGGCCAAAGGAAATATCCTCCGATAACAAAGAGAAAGAAGGTTTCTGAGAAACTTCTTTGTGTTCTGTGAAATCATCTCACAGCGTTACAGCTTTGCCCTCAAGAAGCCTTTCGCTAAGACAGTTCTTGTGGAATTGGCAAAGTGATATTTGGAAGCCCATAGAGGGCTATGGTGAAAAAGGAAATATCCTCAGATGAAATCTGGAAAGAAGCTTTCTGAGAAACTGCTGAGTGTTCTGTTAATTCATCTCACAGAGTTACATCTGTATTTCGTGCATCTCTTTGGTAGCCTTATTTCTGTGGAATCTGAAAACAGATATTTCGGATCAATTTGAAGACTATAGGGCCAAAGGAAATATCCTCCGATAACAACGAGAAAGAAGCTTTCTGAGAAACTTCTTTCTGTTCTTTGAAATCATCTCACAGAGTTACAGCTTTCCCCTCAAGAAGCCTTTCGTTAAGACAGTTCTTGTGGAATTGGCAAAGTGATATTTGGATGCCCATAGAGGGCTATGGTGAAAAAGGAAATATCCTCAGATGAAATCTGGAAAGAAGCTTTCTGAGAATCTGCTGAGTGTTCTGTTAATTCATCTCACAGAGTTACATCTGTATTTCATGGATCTCTTTGCTAGCCTTATTTCTGTGGAATCTGAGAACAGATATTTCGGATCCCTTTGAAGACTATAGGGCCAAAGGAAATATCCTCCGATAACAACGAGAAAGAAGCTTTCTGAGAAACGTCTTTGTGTTCTGTGAAATCATCTCACAGAGTTACAGCTTTCCCCTCAAGAAGCCTCTCGCTAAGACATTTCTTGTGGAATTGGCAAAGTGATATTTGGAAGCCCATAGAGGGCTATGCTGTAAAAGGAAATATCCTCAGATGAAATCTGCAAAGAAGCTCTCTGAGAAACTGCTGAGTGTTCTGTTAATTCATCTCACAGAGTTACATCGGTATATCGTGGATCTCTTTGCTAGCCTTATTTCTGTGGAATCTGAGAACAGATATTTCGGATCCCTTTGAAGACTATAGGGCCAAAGGAAATATCCTCCGATAACAAAGAGAAAGAAGCTTTCTGAGAAACTTCTTTGTGTTCTGTGAAATCATCTCACAGAGTTACAGCTTTCCCCTCAAGAAGCCTTTCTCTAAGACAGTTCTTGTGGAATTGGCAAAGTGATATTTGGAAGCCCATAGAGGGCTATTGTGAAAAAGGACATATCCACAGATGAAACCTGGAAAGAAGCTTTCTGAGAAACTGCTGAGTGTTCTGTTAATTCATCTCACAGAGTTACATCTGTATTTCGTGTATCTCTTTGCTAGACTTATTTCTGTGGAATCTGAGAACAGATATTTCGGATCCCTTTGAAGACTATAGGGCCAAAGGAAATATCCTCCGATAACAAAGAGAAAGAAGCTTTCTGAGAAACTTCTTTGTGTTCTGTGAAATCATCTCACAGAGTTACAGCTTTCCCCTCAAGAAGCCTTTCGCTAAGACAGTTCTTTTGGAATTGGCAAAGTGATATTTGGAAGCCCATAGAGGGCTATGGTGAAAAAGGAAATATCCTCAGATGAAATCTGGAAAGAAGCTTTCTGAGAAACTGCTGAGTGTTCTGTTAATTCATCTCACAGAGTTACATCTGTATTTCGCGGATCTCTTTGCTAGCCTTATTTCTGTGGAATCTGAGAACAGATACTTCGGATCCCTTTGAAGACTATTGGGCCTAAGGAAATATCCTCCGATAACAAAGAGAAAGAAGCTTTCTGAGAAACTTCTTTGTGTTCTGTGAAATCATCTCACTGAGATACAGCTTTTGGCTCAAGAAGGCTTTCGCTAAGACAGTTCTTGTGGAATTGGCAAAGTGATATTTGGAAGCCCTTAGAGGGCTATGGTGAAAAAGGAAATATCCTCAGATGAAATCTGGAAAGAAGCTTTCTGAGAAACTACTGAGTGTTCTGTTAATTCATCTCACAGAGTTACATCTGTATGTCGTGGATCTCCTTGCTAGCCTTATTTCTGTGGAATCTGAGAACAGATATTTCGGATCCCTTTGAAGACTATAGGGCCAAAGGAAATATCCTCCGATAACAAAGAGAAAGAAGCTTTCTGAGAAACTTCTTTGTGTTCTGTTAAATCATCTCACAGAGTTACAGCTTTCCCCTAAATAAGACTTTCGCTAAGACACTTCTTGTGGAATTGGCAAAGTGATATTTGGAAGCCCATAGAGGTCTATGATGAAAAATGAAATATCCTCACATGAAATCTGGAAAGAAGATCTCTGAGAAACTGCTGAGTGTTCTGTTAATTCATCTCACAGAGTTACATCTGTATTTCGTGGGTCTCTTTGCTAGCCTTATTTCTGTGGAATCTGAGAACAGATATTTCGGATCCTTTTGAAGACTATTGGGCCAAAGGAAATATCCTCTGATAACAAAGAGAAAGAAGGTTTCTGAGAAACTTCTTTGTGTTCTGTGAAATCATCTCACAGCGTTACAGCTTTGCCCTCAAGAAGCCTTTCGCTAAGACAGTTCTTGTGGAATTGGCAAAGTGATATTTGGAAGCCCATAGAGGGCTATGGTGAAAAAGGAAATATCCTCAGATGAAATCTGGAAAGAAGCTTTCTGAGAAACTGCTGAGTGTTCTGTTAATTCATCTCACAGAGTTACATCTGTATTTCGCGGATCTCTTTGCTAGCCTTATTTCTGAGGAATCTGAGAGCAGATATTTCGGATCCCTTTGAAGACTATAGGGCCAAAGGAAATATCCTCCGATAACAAAGAGAAAGAAGCTTTCTGAGAAACTTCTTTGTGTTCTGTGAAATCATCTCACAGAGTTACAGCTTTCCCCTCAAGAAGCCTTTCGCTAAGACAGTTCTTGTGGAATTGGCAAAGTGATATTTGGAAGCCCATAGAGGGCTATGGTGAAAAAGGAAATATCCTCAGATGAAATCTGGAAAGAAGCTTTCTGAGAAACTGCTGAGTGTTCTGTTAATTCATCTCACAGAGTTACATCTGTATTTCGCGGATCTCTTTGCTAGCCTTATTTCTGAGGAATCTGAGAGCAGATATTTCGGATCCCTTTGAAGACTATAGGGCCAAAGGAAATATCCTCCGATAACAAAGAGAAAGAAGCTTTCTGAGAAACTTCTTTGTGTTCTGTGAAATCATCTCACAGAGTTACAGCTTTCCCCTCAAGAAGCCTTTCGCTAAGACAGTTCTTGTGGAATTGGCAAAGTGATATTTGGAAGCCCATAGAGGGCTATGGTGAAAAAGGAAATATCCTCAGATGAAATCTGGAAAGAAGCTTTCTGAGAAACTGCTGAGTGTTCTGTTAATTCATCTCACAGAGTTACATCTGTATATCGTGGATCTCTTTGCTAGCCTTATTTCTGTGGAATCTGAGAACAGATATTTCGGATCCCTTTGAAGACTATAGGGCCAAAGGAAATATCCTCCGATAACAAAGAGAAAGAAGCTTTCTGAGAAACTTCTTTGTGTTCTGTGAAATCATCTCAGAGTTACAGCTTTCCCCTCAAGAAGCCTCTCGCTAAGACAGTTCTTGTGGAATTGCAAAGTGATATTTCGAAGCCCATATTGGGCTATGGTGAAAAAGGAAATATCATCAGATGAAATGTGGAAAGAAGCTCTCTGAGAAACTGCTGCGTGTTCTGTTAATTCATCTCGCAGAGTTACATCTGTATGTCGTGCATCTCTTTGGTAGCCTTATTTCTGTGGAATCTCAGAACAGATATTTCGGATCCCTTTGAAGACTATAGGGCCAAAGGAAATATCCTCCGATAACAAAGAGAAAGAAGCTTTCTGAGAAGCGTCTTTGTGTTCTGTGAAATCATCTCACAGCGTTACAGCTTTGCCCTCAAGAAACCTTTCGCTAAGACAGTTCTTGTGGAATTGGCAAAGTGATATTTGGAAGCCCATAGAGGGCTATGGTGAAAAAGGAAATATCCTCAGATGAAATCTGGAAAGAAGCTTTCTGAGAAACTGCTGAGTGTTCTGTTAATTCATCTCACAGAGTTACATCTGTACTTCGCGGATCTCTTTGCTAGCCTTATTTCTGTGGAATCTGAGAACAGATATTTCGGATCCCTTTGAAGACTATAGGGCCAAAGGAAATATCCTCCGATAACAAAGAGAAAGAAGCTTTCTCAGAAACTTCTTTGTGTTCTGTGAAATCATCTCACAGAGTTACAGCTTTTCGCTCAAGAAGCCTTTCGCTAAGACAGTTCTTGTGGAATTGGCAAAGTGATGTTTGGAAGCCCTCAGAGGGCTATGGTGAAAAAGGAATATCCTCAGATGAAATCTGGAAAGAAACTTTCTGAGAAACTGCTGAGTGTTCTGTTAATTCATCTCACAGAGTAACATCTGTATTTCGCGGATCTCTTGCTAGCCTTATTTCTGTGGAATCTGAGAACAGATATTTCGGATCCCTTTGAAGACTATAGGGCCAAAAGAAATATCCTCCGATAACAAAGAGAAAGAAGCTTTCTGAGAAACTTCTTTGTGTTCTGTGAAATCATCTCACAGAGTTACAGCTTTCCCCTCAAGAAGCCTTTCGGTAAGACAGTTCTTGTGGAATTGGCAAAGTGATATTTGGAAGCCCATAGAGGGCTATGGTGAAAAAGGAAATATCCTCAGATGAAATCTGGAAAGAAGCTTTCTGAGAAACTGCTGAGTGTTCTGTTAATTCATCTCACAGAGTTACATCTGTATATCGTGGATTTCTTTGCTAGCCTTATTTCTGTGGAATCTGAGAACAGATATTTCGGATCCCTTTGAAGACTATAGGGCGAAAGGAAATATCCTCCGATAACAAAGAGAAAGAAGCTTTCTGAGAAACGTCTTCGTGTTCTGTGAAATCATCTCAGAGTTACAGCTTTCCCCTCAAGAAGCCTCTCGCTAAGACAGTTCTTGTGGAATTGGCAAAGTGATATTTGGAAGCCCATATTGGGCTATGGTGAAAAAGGAAATATCTTCAGATGAAATCTGGAAAGAAGCTCTCTGAGAAACTGCTGCGTGTTCTGTTAATTCATCTCACAGAGTTACATCTGTATGTCGTGCATCTCTTTGCTAGCCTTATTTCTGTGTAATCTCAGAACAGATATTTCGGATCCCTTTGAAGACTATAGGGCCAAAGGAAATATCCTCCGATAACAAAGAGAAAGAAGCTTTCTGAGAAACTTCTTTGTGTTCTGTGAAATCATCTCACAGAGTTACAGCTTTCCCCTCAAGAAGCCTTTCGCTAAGACAGTTCTTGTGGAATTGGCAAAGTGATATTTGGAAGCCCATAGAGGGCTATGTTGAAAAAGGAAATATCCTCAGATGAAATCTGGAAAGAAGCTTTCTGAGAAACTGCTGAGTGTTCTGTTAATTCATCTCACAGAGTTACATCTGTATTTCGTGGATCTCTTTGGTAGCCTTATTTCTGTGGAATCTGAAAACAGATATTTCGGATCCCTTTGAAGACTATAGGGCCAAAGGAAATATCCTCCGATAACAACGAGAAAGAAGCTTTCTGAGAAACTTCTTTCTGTTCTTTGAAATCATCTCACAGAGTTACAGCTTTCCCCTCAAGAAGCCTTTCGCTAAGACAGTTCTTGTGGAATTGGCAAAGTGATATTTGGAAGCCCATAGAGGGCTATGGTGAAAAAGGAAATATCCTCAGATGAAATCTGGAAAGAAGCTTTCTGAGAATCTGCTGAGTGTTCTGTTAATTCATCTCACAGAGTTACATCTGTATTTCATGGATCTCTTTGCTAGCCTTATTTCTGTGGAATCTGAGAACAGATATTTCGGATCCCTTTGAAGACTATAGGGCCAAAGGAAATATCCTCCGATAACAACGAGAAAGAAGCTTTCTGAGAAACTTCTTTGTGTTCTTTGAAATCATCTCACAGAGTTACAGCTTTCCCCTCAAGAAGCCTTTCGCTAAGACAGTTCTTGTGGAGTTGGCAAAGTGATATTTGGAAGCCCATATAGGGCTATGGTGAAAAAGGAAATATCCTCAGATGAAATCTGGAAAGAAGCTTTCTGAGAAACTGCTGAGTGTTCTGTTAATTCATCTCACAGAGTTACATCTGTATTTCGTGGATCTCTTTGCTAGCCTTATTTCTGTGGAATCTGAGAACAGATATTTCGGATCCCTTTGAAGACTATAGGGCCAAAGGAAATATCCTCCGATAACAAAGAGAAAGAAGCTTTCTGAGAAACTTGCTTGTGTTCTGTTAAATCATCTCACAGAGTTACAGCTTTCCCCTCAAGAAGCCTTTCGCTAAGACAGTTCTTGTGGAATTGGAAAAGTGATATTTGGAAGCCCATAGAGGGCTATGGTGAGAAAGGAAATATCCTCAGATGAAATCTATAAAGAAGCTTTCTGAGAAACTGCTGCGTGTTCTGTTAATTCATCTCACAGAGTTACATCTGTATGTCGTGCATCTCTTTGCTAACCTTATTTCTGTGGAATCTGAGAACAGATATTTCGGATCCCTTTGAAGACTGTAGGGCCAAAGGAAATATCCTCCGATAACAAAGAGAAAGAAGCTTTCTGAGAAACTTCTTTGTGTTCTGTGAAATCATCTCACAGAGTTACATCTTTCGCCTCAAGAAGGCTTTCGCTAAGATACTTCTTGTGGAATTGGCAAAGTGATATTTGGAAGCCCATAGAGGGCTATGGTGAAAAAGGACATATCCACAGATGAAACCTGGAAAGAAGCTTTCTGAGAAACTGCTGAGTGTTCTGTTAATTAATCTCACAGAGTTACATCTGTATTTCGTGTATCTCTTTGCTAGCCTTATTTCTGTGGAATCTGAGAACAGATATTTCGGATCCCTTTGAAGTCTATAGGGCCAAAGGAAATATCCTCCGAAAACAAAGAGAAAGAAGCTTTCTGAGAAACTTCTTTGTGTTCTGTGAAGTCATCTCACAGAGTTACAGCTTTCCCCTCTAGAAGACTTTCGCTAAGACAGTTCTTGTGGAATTGGCAAAGTGATATTTGGAAGCCCATAGAGGACTATGGTGAAAAAGGAAATATCCTCAGATGAAAACTGGAAAGAAGCTTTCTGAGAAACTGCTGAGTGTTCTGTTAATTCATCTCACAGAGTTACATCTGTATTTCGTGGATCTCTTTGCTAGCCTTATTTCTGTGGAATCTGACAACAGATATTTCGGATCCCTTTGAAGACTATAGGGCCAAAGGAAATATCCTCCGATAACAAAGAGAAAGAAGCTTTCTGAGAAGCGTCTTTGTGTTCTGTGAAATCATCTCACAGAGTTACAGCTTTCCCCTCAAGAAGCCTCTCGCTAAGACATTTCTTGTGGAATTGGCAAAGTGATATTTGGAAGCCCATAGAGGGCTAGGGTGTAAAAGGAAATATCCTCAGATGAAATCTGCAAAGAAGCTCTCTGAGAAACTGCTGAGTGTTCTGTTAATTCATCTCACAGAGTTACATCTGTATATCGTGGATCTCTTTGCTAGCCTTATTTCTGTGGAATCTGAGAACAGATACTTCGGATCCCTTTGAAGACTATAGGGCCAAAGGAAATATCCTCCGATAAAAAAGAGAAAGAAGCTTTCTGAGAAACTTCTTTGTGTTCTGTTAAATGATCTCACAGAGTTACAGCTTTTCCCCTCAAGAAGCCTTTCGCTAAGACAATTCTTGTGGAATTGGCAAAGTGATATTTGGAAGCCCATAGAGGGCTCTGGTGAAAAAGGAAATAACCTCAGATGAAATCTGGAAAGAAGCTTTCTGAGAAACTGCTGAGTGTTCTGTTAATTCATCTCACAGAGGTACATCTGTATTTCGCGTATCTCTTTGCTAGCCTTATTTCTGTGGAATCTGAGAACAGATATTTCGGATCCCTTTGAAGACTATAGGGCCAAAGAAAATATTCTCCGATAACAAAGCGAAAGAAGCTTTCTGAGAAACTTCTTTGTGTTCTGTGAAATCATCTCACAGAGTTACAGCTTTCCCCTCAAGAAGCCTTTCGCTAAGACAGTTCTTGTGGAATTGGCAAAGTGATATTTGGAAGCCCATAGAGGGCTATGGTGAAAAAGGAAATATCCTCAGATGAAATCTGGAAAGAAGCTTTCTGAGAAACTGCTGAGTGTTCTGATAATTCATCTCACAGAGTTACATCTGTATTTCGTGGATCTCTTTGCTAGCCTTATTTCTGTGGAATCTGAAAACAGATATTTCGGATCCCTTTGAAGACGATAGGGCCAAAGGAAATATCCTCCGATAACAAAGAGAAAGAAGCTTTCTGAGAAACTTCTTTGTGTTCTGTGAAATCATCTCACAGAGTTACAGCTTTCCCCTCAAGAAGCCTTTCGCTAAGACAGTTCTTGTGGAATTGGCAAAGTGATATTTGGAAGCCCATAGAGGGCTATGGTGAAAAAGGAAATATCCTCAGATGAATTCTGGAAAGAAGCTTTCTGAGAATCTGCTGAGTGTTCTGTTAATTCATCTCACAGAGTTACATCTGTATGTCGTGGATCTCTTTGCTAGCCTTATTTCTGTGGAATCTCAGAACAGATATTTCGGATCCCTTTGAAGACTATAGGGCCAAAGGAAATATCCTCCAATAACAAAGAGAAAGAAGATTTCTGAGAAACTTCTTTGTGTTCTGTGAAATCATCTCACAGAGTTACAGCTTTCCCCTCAAGAAGCCTTTCACTAAGACAGTTCTTGTGGAATTGGCAAAGTGATATTTGGAAGCCCATAGAGGGCTATGGTGAAAAAGGAAATATCCTCAGATGAAATCTGGAAAGAAGCTTTCTGAGAAACTGCTGAGTGTTCTGTTAATTCATCTCACAGAGTTACATCTGTATTTCGTGCATCTCTTTGGTAGCCTTATTTCTGTGGAATCTGAGAACAGATATTTCGGATCCCTTTGAAGACTATAGGGCCAAAGGAAATATTCTCCGATAACAAAGCGAAAGAAGCTTTCTGAGAAACTTCTTTGTGTTCTGTGAAATCATCTCACAGAGTTACAGCTTTCCCCTCAAGAAGCCTTTCGCTAAGACAGTTCTTGTGGAATTGGCAAAGTGATATTTGGAAGCCCATAGAGGGCTATGGTGAAAAAGGAAATATCCTCAGATGAAATCTGGAAAGAAGCTTTCTGAGAAACTGCTGAGTGTTCTGTTAATTGATCTCACAGAGTTACATCTGTATTTCGCGGATCTCTTTGCTAGCCTTATTTCTGTGGAATCTGAAAACAGATATTTCGGATCCCTTTGAAGACTATAGGGCCAAAGGAAATATCCTCCGATAACAAAGAGAAAGAAGCTTTCTGAGAAACTTCTTTGTGTTCTGTGAAATCATCTCACAGAGTTACAGCTTTCCCCTCAAGAAGCCTTTCGTAAGACAGTTCTTGTAGAATTGGCAAAGTGATATTTGGAAGCCCATAGAGGGCTATGGTGAAAAAGGAAATATCATCAGATGAAATCTGGAAAGAAGCTCTCTGAGAAACTGCTGCGTGTTCTGTTAATTCATCTCACAGAGTTACATCTGTATGTCGTGCATCTCTTTGCTAGCCTTATTTCTGTGGAATCTGAAAACAGATATTTCGGATCCCTTTGAAGACTATAGGGCCAAAGGAAATATCCTCCGATAACAACGAGAAAGAAGCTTTCTGAGAAACTTCTTAGTGTTCCTTGAAATCATCTCACAGAGTTACAGCTTTCCCCTCAAGAAGCCTTTCGCTAAGACAGTTCTTCTGGAATTGGAAAAGTGATATTTGGAAGCCCATAGAGGGCTATGGTGAAAAAGGAAATATCCTCAGATGAAATCTGGAAAGAAGCTTTTTGAGAATCTGCTGAGTGTTCTGTTAATTCATCTCGCAGAGTTACATCTGTATTTCGTGGATCTCTTTGCTAGCCTTATTTCTGTGGAATCTCAGAACAGATATTTCGGATCCCTTTGAAGACTATAGGGCCAAAAGAAATATCCTCCGAAAACAAAGAGAAAGAAGCTTTCAGAGAAAGTTCTTTGTGTTCTGTGAAATCATCTCACAGAGTTACAGCTTTCCCCTCAAGAAGCCTTTCGCTAAGACAGTTCTTGTGGAATTGGCAAAGTGATATTTGGAAGCCCATAGAGGGCTATGGTGAAAAAGGAAATATCCTCAGATGAAATCTGGAAAGAAGCTTTCTGAGAAACTGCTGAGTGTTCTGTTAATTCATCTCACAGAGTTACATCTGTATTTCGTGCATCTCTTTGGTAGCCTTATTTCTGTGGAATCTGAGAACAGATATTTCGGATCCCTTTGAAGACTATAGGGCCAAAGGAAATATCCTCCGATAACAACGAGAAAGAAGCTTTCTGAGAAACTTCTTTCTGTTCTTTGAAATCATCTCACAGAGTTACAGCTTTCCCCTCAAGAAGCCTTTCGCTAAGACAGTTCTTGTGGAATTGGCAAAGTGATATTTGGAAGCCCATAGAGGACTATGGTGAAAAAGGAAATATCCTCAGATGAAATCTGGAAAGAAGCTTTCTGAGAATCTGCTGAGTGTTCTGTTAATTCATCTCACAGAGTTACATCTGTATTTCGTGGATCTCTTTGCTAGCCTTATTTCTGTGGAATCTGAGAACAGATATTTCGGATCCCTTTGAAGACTATAGGGCCAAAGGAAATATCCTCCGATAACAAAGAGAAAGAAGCTTTCTGAGAAACTTCCTTGTGTTCTGTTAAATCATGTCACAGAGTTACAGCTTTCCCCTCAAGAAGCCTTTCGCTAAGACAGTTATTGTGGAAATGGCAAAGTGATATTTGGAAGCCCATAGAGGGCTATGGTGAGAAAGGAAATATCCTCAGATGAAATCTATAAAGAAGCTTTCTGAGAAACTGCTGCGTGTTCTGTTAATTCATCTCACAGAGTTACATCTGTATGTCGTGGATCTCTTTGCTAACCTTATTTCTGTGGAATCTGAGAACAGATATTTCGGATCCCTTTGAAGACTATAGGGCCAAAGGACATATCCTCCGATAACAAAGAGAAAGAAGCTTTCTGAGAAGCGTCTTTGTGTTCTGTGAAATCATCTCACAGAGTTACAGCTTTCCCCTCAAGAAGCCTCTCGCTAAGACATTTCTTGTGGAATTGGCAAAGTGATATTTGGAAGCCCATAGAGGGCTATGGTGTAAAAGGAAATATCCTCAGATGAAATCTGCAAAGAAGCTCTCTGAGAAACTGCTGAGTGTTCTGTTAATTCATCTCACAGAGTTACATCTGTATATCGTGGATCTCTTTGCTAGCCTTATTTCTGTGGAATCTGAGAACAGATACTTCGGATCCCTATGAAGACTATAGGGCCAAAGGAAATATCCTCCGATAAAAAAGAGAAAGAAGCTTTCTGAGAAACTTCTTTGTGTTCTGTTAAATGATCTCACAGAGTTACAGCTTTTCCTCTCAAGAAACCTTTCGCTAAGACAGTTCTTGTGGAATTGGCAAAGTGACATTTGGAAGCCCATACAGGGCTCTGGTGAAAAAGGAGATAACCTCAGATGAAATCTGGAAAGAAGCTTTCTGAGAAACTGCTGAGTGTTCTGTTAATTCATCTCACAGAGTTACATCTGTATTTCGCGGATCTCTTTGCTAGCCTTATTTCTGTGGAATCTGAGAACAGATATTTCGGATCCCTTTGAAGACTACAGGGCCAAAGAAATATTCTCCGATAACAAAGCGAAAGAAGCTTTCTGAGAAACTTCTTTGTGTTCTGTGAAATCATCTCACAGAGTTACAGCTTTCCCCTCAAGAAGCCTTTCGCTAAGACAGTTCTTGTGGAATTGGCAAAGTGATATTTCGAAGCCCATAGAGGGCTATGGTGAAAAAGGAAATATCCTCAGATGAAATCTGGAAAGAAGCTTTCTGAGAAACTACTGAGTGTTCTGTTAATTCATCTCACAGAGTTACATCTGTATTTCGTGGGTCTCTTTGCTAGCATTATATCTGTGGAATCTGAAAACAGATATTTCTGATCCCTTTGAAGACTATGGGGCCAAAGGAAATATCCTCCGATAACAAAGAGAAAGAAGCTTTCTGAGAAACTTCTTTGTGTTCTGTGAAATCATCTCACTGAGATACAGCTTTTGCCTCAAGAAGGCTTTCGCTAAGACAGTTCTTGTGGAATTGGCAAAGTGATATTTGGAAGCCCTTAGAGGGCTATGGTGAAAAAGGAAATATCCTCAGATGAAATCTGGAAAGAAGCTTTCTGAGAAACTACTGAGTGTTCTGTTAATTCATCTCACAGAGATACATCTGTATGTCGTGGATCTCCTTGCTAGCCTTATTTCTGTGGAATCTGAGAACAGATATTTCGGATCCCTTTGAAGACTATAGGGCCAAAGGAAATATCCTCCGATAACAAAGAGAAAGAAGCTTTCTGAGAAATTTCTTTGTGTTCTGTTAAATCATCTCACAGAGTTACAGCTTTCCCCTAAATAAGACTTTCGCTAAGACACTTCTTGTGGAATTGGCAAAGTGATATTTGGAAGCCCATAGAGGGCTATGATGAAAAATGAAATATCCTCATATGAAATCTGGAAAGAATATCTCTGAGAAACTGCTGAGTGTTCTGTTAATTCATCTCACAGTGTTACATCTGTATTTCGTGGATCACTTTGCTAACCTTATTTCTGTAGAATCTGAGAACAGATATTTCGGATCCTTTTGAAGACTATAGGGCCAAAGGAAATATCCTCCGATAACAAAGAGAAAGAAGCTTTCTGAGAAACGTCTTCGTGTTCTGTGAAATCATCTCACAGAGTTACAGCTTTCCCCTCAAGAAGCCTTTCGCTAAGACAGTTCTTGTGGAATTGGCAAAGTGATATTTGGAAGCCCATATAGGGCTATGGTGAAAAAGGAAATATCATCAGATGAAATCTGGAAAGAAGCTCTCTGAGAAACTGCTGCGTGTTCTGTTAATTCATCTCACAGAGTTACATCTGTATGTCGTGCATCTCTTTGCTAGCCTTATTTCTGTGGAATCTCAGAACAGATATTTCGGATCCCTTTGAAGACTATAGGGCCAAAGGAAATATCCTCCGATAACAAAGAGAAAGAAGCTTTCTGAGAAACTTCTTTGTGTTCTGTGAAATCATCTCACAGAGTTACAGCTTTCCCCTCAAGAAGCCTTTCGCTAAGACAGTTCTTTTGGAATTGGCAAAGTGATATTTGGAAGCCCATAGAGGGCTATGGTGAAAAAGGAAATATCCTCAGATGAAATCTGGAAAGAAGCTTTCTGAGAAACTGCTGAGTGTTCTGTTAATTCATCTCACAGAGTTACATCTGTATTTCGTGCATCTCTTTGGTAGCCTTATTTCTGTGGAATCAGAAAACAGATATTTCGGATCCCTTTGAAGACTATAGGGCCAAAGGAAATATCCTCCGATAACAACGAGAAAGAAGCTTTCTGAGAAACTTCTTTGTGTTCTTTGAAATCATCTCACAGAGTTACAGCTTTCCCCTCAAGAAGCCTTTCGCTAAGACAGTTCTTGTGGAATTGGCAAAGTGATATTTGGAAGCCCATAGAGGGCTATGGTGAAAAAGGAAATATCCTCAGATGAAATCTGGAAAGAAGATTTCTGAGAATCTGCTGAGTGTTCTGTTAATTCATCTCACAGAGTTACATCTGTATTTCGTGGATCTCTTTGCTAGCCTTATTTCTGTGGAACCTGAGAACAGATATTTCGGATCCCTTTGAAGACTATAGGGCCAAAGGAAGTATCCTCCGATAACAAAGAGAAAGAAGCTTCCTGAGAAACTTCTTTGTGTTCTGTGAAATCATCTCACAGAGTTACAGCTTTCCCCTCAAGAAGACTTTCGCTAAGACAGTTCTTGTGGAATTGGCAAAGTGATATTTGGAAGCCCATAGAGGGCTATGGTGAAAAAGGAAATATCCTCAGATGAAATCTGGAAAGAAGCTTTCTGAGAAACTGCTGAGTGTTCTGTTAATTCATCTCACAGAGTTACATCTGTATTTCGTGCATCTCTTTGGTAGCCTTATTTCTGTGGAATCTGAGAACAGATATTTCGGATCCCTTTGAAGACTATAGGGCCAAAGGAAATATCCTCCGATAACAAAGAGAAAGAAGCTTTCTGAGAAACTTCTTTGTGTTCTGTGAAATCATCTCACAGAGTTACAGCTTTCCCCTCAAGAATCCTTTCGCTAAGACAGTTCTTGTGGAATTGGCAAAGTGATATTTGGAAGCCCTTAGAGGGCTATGGTGAAAAAGGAAATATCCTCAGATGAAATCTGGAAAGAAGCTTTCTGAGAAACTACTGAGTGTTCTGTTAATTCATCTCACAGAGTTACATCTGTATTTCGTGGATCTCTTTGCTATCCTTATTTCTGTGGAATCTGAGAACAGATATTTCGGATCCTTTTGAAGACTATAGGGCCAAAGGAAATATCCTCCGATAACAAAGAGAAAGAAGCTTTCTGAGAAACTTCTTTGTGTTCTGTGAAATCATCTCACAGCGTTACAGCTTTGCCCTCAAGAAGTCTTTCGCTAAGAGAGTTCTTGTGGAATTGGCAAAGTGATATTTGGAAGCCCATAGAGGGCTATGGTGAAAAAGGAAATATCCTCAGATGAAATCTGGAAAGAAGCTTTCTCAGAAACTGCTGAGTGTTCTGTTAATTCATCTCAAAGAGTTACATCTGTATTTCGCGGATCTCTTGGTAGCCTTATTTCTGTGGAATCTGAGAACAGATATTTCGGATCCCTTTGAAGACTACAGGGCCAAAGGAAATATCCTCCGATAACAAAGAGAAAGAAGCTTTCTGAGAAACGTCTTCGTGTTCTGTGAAATCATCTCAGAGTTACAGCTTTCCCCTCAAGAAGCCTCTCGCTAAGAAAGTTCTTGTGGAAGTGGCAAAGTGATATTTGGAAGCCCATATTGGGCTATGGTGAAAAAGGAAATATCCTCAGATGAAATCTGGAAAGAAGCTCTCTGAGAAACTGCTGCGTGTTCTGTTAATTCATCTCACAGAGTTACATCTGTATGTCGTGGATCTCTTTGCTAGCCTTATTTCTGTGGAATCTCAGAACAGATATTTCGGATCCCTTTGAAGACTATAGGGCCAAAGGAAATATCCTCCGATAACAAAGAGAAAGAAGCTTTCTGAGAAACTTCTTTGTGTTCTGTGAAATCATCTCACAGAGTTACAGCTTTCCCCTCAAGAAGCCTTTCGCTAAGACAGTTCTTGTGGAATTGGCAAAGTGATATTTGGAGGCCCATAGAGGGCTATGGTGAAAAAGGAAATATCCTCAAATGAAATCTGGAAAGAAGCTTTCTGAGAAACTGCTGAGTGTTCTGTTAATTCATCTCACAGAGTTACATATGTATTTCGTGCATCTCTTTTTTAGCCTTATTTCTGTGGAATCTGAGAACACATATTTCGGATCCCTTTGAAGACTATAGGGCCAAAGGAAATATCCTCCGATAACAACGAGAAAGAAGCTTTCTGAGAAACTTCTTTGTGTTCTTTGAAATCATCTCACAGAGTTACAGCTTTCCCCTCAAGAAGCCTTTCGCTAAGACAGTTCTTGTGGAATTGGCAAAGTGATATTTGGAAGCCCATAGAGGGCTATGGTGAAAAAGGAAATATCCTCAGACTAAATCCGGAAAGAAGCTTTCTGAGAATCTGCTGAGTGTTCTGTTAATTCATCTCACAGAGTTACATCTGTATGTCGTGGATCTCTTTGCTAGCATTATTTCTGTGGAATCTGAGAACAGATATTTCGGATCCCTTTGAAGACTATAGGGCCAAAGGAAATATCCTCCGATAACAAAGAGAAAGAAGCTTTCTGAGAAACTTCTTTGTGTTCTGTGAAATCATCTCACTGAGATACAGCTTTTGCCGCAAGAAGGCTTTCGCTAAGACAGTTCTTGTGGAATTGGCAAAGTGATATTTGGAAGCCCTTAGAGGGCTACGGTGAAAAAAGAAATATCCTCAGATGAAATCTGGAAAGAAGGTTTCTGAGAAACTACTGAGTGTTCTGCTAATTCATCTCACAGAGTTACATCTGTATGTCGTGGATCTCTTTGCTACCCTTATTTCTGTGGAATCTGAGAACAGATATTTCGGATCCCTTTGAAGACTATAGGGCCAAAGGAAATATCCTCCGATATCAAAGAGAAAGAAGCTTTCTCAGAAACTTCTTTGTGTTCTGTTAAATCATCTCACAGAGTTACAGCTTTCCCCTAAATAAGACTTTCGCTAAGACACTTCTTCTGGAATTGGCAAAGTGATATTTGGAAGCCCATAGAGGGCTATGATGAAAAATGAAATATCCTCACATGAAATCTGGAAAGAAGATCTCTGAGAAACTGCTGAGTGTTCTTTTAATTCATCTCACAGAGTTACATCTGTATATCGTGGATCTCTTTGCTAGCCTTATTTCTGTGGAATCTGTGAACAGATATTTCGGATCCCTTTGAAGACTATAGGGCCAAAGGAAATATCCTCCGATAACAAAGAGAAAGAAGCTTTCTGAGAAACTTCTTTGTGTTCTGTGAAATCATCTCACAGCGTTACAGCTTTGCCCTCAAGAAGCCTTTCGCTAAGACAGTTCTTGTGGAATTGGCAAAGTGATATTTTGAAGCCCATAGAGGGCTATGGTGAAAAAGGAAATATCCTCAGATGAAATCTGGAAAGAAGCTTTTTGAGAATCTGCTGAGTGTTCTGTTAATTCATCTCACAGAGTTACATCTGTATTTCGTGGATCTCTTTGCTAGCCTTATTTCTGTGGAATCTCAGAACAGATATTTCGGATCCCTTTGAAGACTATAGGGCCAAAGGAAATATCCTCCGATAACAACGAGAAAGAAGCTTTCTGAGAAACTTCTTTCTGTTCTTTGAAATCATCTCACAGAGTTACAGCTTTCCCGTCAAGAAGCCTTTCGCTAAGACAGTTCTTGTGGAATTGGCAAAGTGATATTTGGAAGCCCATAGAGGACTATGGTGAAAAAGGAAATATCCTCAGATGAAATCTGGAAAGAAGCTTTCTGAGAATCTGCTGAGTGTTCTGTTAATTCATCTCACAGAGTTACATCTGTATTTCGTGGATCTCTTTGCTAGCCTTATTTCTGTGGAATCTGAGAACAGATATTTCGGATCCCTTTGAAGACTATAGGGCCAAAGGAAATATCCTCCGATAACAAAGAGAAAGAAGCTTTCTGAGAAACTTCCTTGTGTTCTGTTAAATCATGTCACAGAGTTACAGCTTTCCCCTCAAGAAGCCTTTCGCTAAGACAGTTATTCTGGAAATGACAAAGTGATATTTGGAAGCCCATAGAGGGCTATGGTGAGAAAGGAAATATCCTCAGATGAAATCTATAAAGAAGCTTTCTGAGAAACTGCTGCGTGTTCTATTAATTCATCTCACAGAGTTACATCTGTATGTCGTGGATCTCTTTGCTAACCTTATTTCTGTGGAATCTGAGAACAGATATTTCGGATCCCTTTGAAGACTATAGGGCCAAAGGACATATCCTCCGATAACAAAGAGAAAGAAGCTTTCTGAGAAGCGTCTTTGTGTTCTGTGAAATCATCTCACAGAGTTACAGCTTTCCCCTCAAGAAGCCTCTCGCTAAGACATTTCTTGTGGAATTGGCAAAGTGATATTTGGAAGCCCATAGAGGGCTATGGTGTAAAAGGAAATATCCTCAGATGAAATCTGCAAAGAAGCTCTCTGAGAAACTGCTGAGTGTTCTGTTAATTCATCTCACAGAGTTACATCTGTATTTCGTGGATCTCTTTGCTAGCCTTATTTCTGTGAAATCTGAGAACAGATATTTCGGATCCCTTTGAAGACTATAGGGCCAAAGGAAATATCCTCCGATAACAGAGAGAAAGAAGCTTTCTGAGAAACTTGTGTTTTGTGAAATCATCTCACAGAGTTACAGCTTTCCCCTCAAGAAGCCTTTCCCTAAGACAGTTCTTGTGGAATTGGCAAAGTGATATTTGGTAGCCCATAGAGGGCTATGGTGAAAAAGGAAATATCCTCAGATGAAATCTAGAAAGAAGCTCTCTGAGAAACTGTTGAGTGTTCTGTTAATTCATCTCACAGAGTTACATCTGTATTTCGTGGATCTCTTTGGTAGCCTTATTTCTGTGGAATCTGAGAAGAGATATTTCGGATCCCTTTGAAGACTATAGGGCCAAAGGAAATATCCTCCGATAACAAAGAGAAAGAAGCTTTCTAAGAAACTTCTTTGTGTTCTGTGAAATCATTTCACTGTGTTACAGCTTTCCTCTCAAGAAGCCTTTCGCTAAGACAATCTTGTGGAATTGGCAGAGTGATATTTGGAGGCCCTTAGAGGGCTATGGTGAAAAGGAAATATCCTCAGATGAAATCTGGAAAGAAGCTTTCTGAGAAACACCTGAGTGTTATGTTAATTCATCTCACAGAGTTACATCTGTATTTCGTGGATCTCTTTGCTAGCCTTATTTCTGTGGAATCTGAGAACAGAAATTTCGGATCCCTTTTGAAGACTATAGGGCCAAAGGAAATATCCTCCGATAACAAAGAGAAAGAAGCTTTCTGAGAAACGTCTTTTTGTTCTGTGAAATCATCTCACTGAGTTACAGCTTTCCCCTCAAGAAGCCTCTCGCTAAGACAGTTCTTGTGGAATTGGCAAAGTGATATTTGGAAGCCCATAGAGGCTATGGTGAAAAATGAAATATCCTCTGATGAAATCTGGAAAGAAGCTCTCTGAGAAACTGCTGAGTGTTCTGTTAATTCATCTCACAGAGTTACATCTGTATTTCGTGGATCTCCTTGCTAGCCTTATTTCTGTGGAATCTGAGAACAGATATTTCGGATCCCTTTGAAGAATATAGGGCCAGGCCGGGCGCGGTGGCTCAAGCCTGTAATCCCAGCACTTTGGGAGGCCGAAATGGGCGGATCACGAGGTCAGGAGATCGAGACCATCCTGGCTAACACGGTGAAACCCCGTCTCTATTAAGAAATACAAAAAACTAGCCGGGCGAGGTGGCGGGCGCCTGTAGTCCCAGCTACTCGGGAGGCTGAGGCCGGAGAATGGCGTAAACCCGGGAGGCGGAGCTTGCAGTGAGCTGAGATCCGGCCACTGCACTCCAGCCTGGGTGACAGAGCGAGACTCCGTCTCAAAAAAAAAAAAAAAAAAAAAAAAAAAAAAAAAAAAAAAAAAAAGAATATAGGGCCAAAGGAAATATCTTCCGATAACAAAGAGAAAGAAGCTTTCTGAGAAACGTCTTTGTGTTCTGTGAAATCATCTCACAGAGTTACAGCTTTCCCCTCAAGAAGCCTTTCGCTAAGACAGTTCTTTTGGAAATGGCAAAGTGATATTTGGAAGCCCATAGAGGGCTATGGTGAAAAAGGAAATATCCTCAGATGAAATCTGGAAAGAAGCTTTCTGAGAAACTGCTGCGTGTTCTGTTAATTCATCTCACAGAGTTACATCTGTATGTCGTGGATCTCTTTGCTAACCTTATTTCTGTGGAATCTGAGAACAGATATTTCGGATCCCTTTGAAGACTATAGGGCCTAAGGAAATATCCTCCGATAACAAAGAGAAAGAAGCTTTCTGAGAAACTTCTTTGTGTTCTGTGAAATCATCTCACAGAGTTACAGCTTTCCCCTCAAGAAGCCTTTCGCTAAGACAGTTCTTGTGGAATTGGCAAAGTGATATTTGGAAGCCCATAGAGGGCTATGGTGAAAAAGGAAATATCCTCAGATGAAATCTGGAAAGAAGATTTCTGAGAAACTGCTGAGTGATCTGTTATTTCATCTCACAGAGTTACATCTGTATTTCGTGAATCTCTTTGCTAGCCTTATTTCTGTGGAATCTGAGAACAGATATTTCGGATCCGTTTGAAGACTATAGGGCCAAAGGAAATGTCCTCCGAAAACAAAGAGAAAGAAGCTTTCTGAGAAACTTCTTTGTGTTCTTTGAAATCATCTCACAGAGTTACAGCTTTCCCCTCAAGAAGCCTTTCGCTAAGACAGTTCTTGTGGAACTAGCAAAGTGATATTTGGAAGCCCATAGAGGGCTATGGTGAAAAAGGAAATATCATCAGATGAAATCTGGAAAGAAGCTCTCTGAGAAACTGCTGCGTGTTCTGTTAATTCATCTCACAGAGTTACATCTGTATGTCGTGCATCTCTTTGCTAGCCTTATTTCTGTGGAATCTCAGAACAGATATTTCGGATCCCTTTGAAGACTATAGGGCCAAAGGAAATATCCTCCGATAACAAAGAGAAAGAAGCTTTCTGAGAAACTTCTTTGTGTTCTGTGAAATCATCTCACAGAGTTACAGCTTTCCCCTCAAGAAGCCTTTCGCTAAGACAGTTCTTGTGGAATTGGCAAAGTGATATTTGGAAGCCCATAGAGGGCTATGGTGAAAAAGGAAATATCCACAGATGAAATCTGGAAAGAAGCTTTCTGAGAAACTGCTGAGTGTTCTGTTAATTCATCTCACAGAGTTACATCTGTATTTCGTGCATCTCTTTGGTAGCCTTATTTCTGTGGAATCTGAGAACAGATATTTCGGATCCCTTTGAAGACTATAGGGCCAAAGGAAATATCCTCCGATAACAAAGAGAAAGAAGCTTTCTGAGAAACTTCTTTGTGTTCTGTGAAATCATCTCACAGAGTTACAGCTTTCCCCTCAAGAAGCCTTTCGCTAAGACAGTTCTTGTGGAATTGGCAAAGTGATATTTCGAAGCCCATAGAGGGCTATGGTGAAAAAGGAAATATCCTCAGATGAAATCTGGAAAGAAGCTTTCTGAGAAACTGCTGAGTGTTCTGTTAATTCATCTCACAGAGTTACATCTGTATTTCGTGGGTCTCTTTGCTAGCATTATATCTGTGGAATCTGAAAACAGATATTTCGGATCCCTTTGAAGACTATGGGGCCAAAGGAAATATCCTCCGATAACAAAGAGAAAGAAGCTTTCTGAGAAACTTCTTTGTGTTCTGTGAAATCATCTCACAGAGTTACAGCTTTCCCCTCAAGATGCCTTTCGTAAGACAGTTCTTGTGGAATTGGCAAAGTGATATTTGGAAGCCCATAGAGGGCTGTGGTGAAAAAGGAAATATCCTCAGATGAAATCTGGAAAGAAGCTTTCTGAGAAACTGCTTAGTGTTCTGTTAATTCATCTCACAGAGTTACATCTGTATTTCGTGGATCTCTTTGCTAGCCTTATTTCTGTGGAATCTGAGAACAGATACTTCGGATCCCTTTGAAGACTATAGGGCCAAAGGAAATATCCTCCGATAACAAAGAGAAAGAAGCTTTCTGAGAAACTTCTTTGTGTTCTGTGAAATCATCTCACTGAGATACAGCTTTTGCCTCAAGAAGGCTTTCGCTAAGACAGTTCTTGTGGAATTGGCAAAGTGATATTTGGAAGCCCTTAGAGGGCTATGGTGAAAAAGGAAATATCCTCAGATGAAATCTGGAAAGAAGCTTTCTGAGAAACTACTGAGTGTTCTGTTAATTCATCTCACAGAGATACATCTGTATGTCGTGGATCTCCTTGCTAGCCTTATTTCTGTGGAATCTGAGAACAGATATTTCGGATCCCTTTGAAGACTATAGGGCCAAAGGAAATATCCTCCGATAACAAAGAGAAAGAAGCTTTCTGAGAAACTTCTTTGTGTTCTGTTAAATCATCTCACAGAGTTACAGCTTTCCCCTAAATAAGACTTTCGCTAAGACACTTCTTGTGGAATTGGCAAAGTGATATTTGGAAGCCCATAGAGGGCTATGATGAAAAATGAAATATCCTCATATGAAATCTGGAAAGAAGATCTCTGAGAAACTGCTGAGTGTTCTGTTAATTCATCTCACAGAGTTACATCTGTATTTCGTGGATCCCTTTGCTAACCTTATTTCTGTGGAATCTGAGAACAGATATTTCGGATCCTTTTGAAGACTATTGGGCCAAAGGAAATATCCTCCGATAACAAAGAGAAAGAAGGTTTGTGAGAAACTTCTTTGTGTTCTGTGAAATCATCTCACAGCGTTACAGCTTTGCCCTCAAGAAGCCTTTCGCTAAGACAGTTCTGGTGGAATTGGCAAAGTGATATTTGGAATCCCATAGAGGGCTACGGTGGAAAAGGAAATATCCTCAGATGAAATCTGGAAAGAAGCTTTCTGAGAAACTGCTGAGTGTTCGGTTAATTCATCTCACAGAGTTACATCTGTATTTCGCGGATCTCTTTGCTAGCCTTATTTCTGTGGAATCTGAGAACAGATATTTCGGATCCCTTTGAAGACTATAGGGCCAAAGGAAATATCCTCCGATAACAAAGAGAAAGAAGCTTTCTGAGAAACGTCTTCGTGTTCTGTGAAATCATCTCAGAGTTACAGCTTTCCCCTCAAGAAGCCTCTCGCTAAGAAAGTTCTTGTGGAATTGGCAAAGTGATATTTGGAAGCCCATATTGGGCTATGGTGAAAAAGGAAATATCATCAGATGAAATCTGGAAAGAAGCTCTCTGAGAAACTGCTGCGTGTTCTGTTAATTCATCTCACAGAGTTACATCTGTATGTCGTGCATCTCTTTCCTAGCCTTATTTCTGTGGAATCTCAGAACAGATATTTCGGATCCCTTTGAAGACTATAGGGCCAAAGGAAATATCCTCCGATAACAAAGAGAAAGAAGCTTTCTGAGAAACTTCTTTGTGTTCTGTGAAATCATCTCACAGAGTTACAGCTTTCCCCTCAAGAAGCCTTTCGCTAAGACAGTTCTTTTGGAATTGGCAAAGTGATATTTGGAAGCCCATAGAGGGCTATGGTGAAAAAGGAAATATCCTCAGATGAAATCTGGAAAGAAGCTTTCTGAGAAACTGCTGAGTGTTCTGTTAATTCATCTCACAGAGTTACATCTGTATTTCGTGCATCTCTTTGGTAGCCTTATTTCTGTGGAATCAGAAAACAGATATTTCGGATCCCTTTGAAGACTATAGGGCCAAAGGAAATATCCTCCGATAACAACGAGAAAGAAGCTTTCTGAGAAACTTCTTTGTGTTCTTTGAAATCATCTCACAGAGTTACAGCTTTCCCCTCAAGAAGCCTTTCGCTAAGACAGTTCTTGTGGAATTGGCAAAGTGATATTTGGAAGCCCATAGAGGGCTATGGTGAAAAAGGAAATATCCTCAGATGAAATCTGGAAAGAAGATTTCTGAGAATCTGCTGAGTGTTCTGTTAATTCATCTCACAGAGTTACATCTGTATTTCGTGGATCTCTTTGCTAGCCTTATTTCTGTGGAACCTGAGAACAGATATTTCGGATCCCTTTGAAGACTATAGGGCCAAAGGAAATATCCTCCGATAACAAAGAGAAAGAAGCTTCCTGAGAAACTTCTTTGTGTTCTGTGAAATCATCTCACAGAGTTACAGCTTTCCCCTCAAGAAGACTTTCGCTAAGACAGTTCTTGTGGAATTGGCAAAGTGATATTTGGAAGCCCATAGAGGGCTATGGTGAAAAAGGAAATATCCACAGATGAAATCTGGAAAGAAGCTTTCTGAGAAACTGCTGAGTGTTCTGTTAATTCATCTCACAGAGTTACATCTGTATTTCGTGCATCTCTTTGGTAGCCTTATTTCTGTGGAATCTGAGAACAGATATTTCGGATCCCTTTGAAAACTATAGGGCCAAAGGAAATATCCTCCGATAACAAAGAGAAAGAAGCTTTCTGAGAAACTTCTTTGTGTTCTGTGAAATCATCTCACAGAGTTACAGCTTTCCCCTCAAGAATCCTTTCGCTAAGACAGTTCTTGTGGAATTGGCAAAGTGATATTTGGAAGCCCTTAGAGGGCTATGGTGAAAAAGGAAATATCCTCAGATGAAATCTGGAAAGAAGCTTTCTGAGAAACTACTGAGTGTTCTGTTAATTCATCTCACAGAGTTACATCTGTATTTCGTGGATCTCTTTGCTATCCTTATTTCTGTGGAATCTGAGAACAGATATTTCGGATCCTTTTGAAGACTATAGGGCCAAAGGAAATATCCTCCGATAACAAAGAGAAAGAAGCTTTCTGAGAAACTTCTTTGTGTTCTGTGAAATCATCTCACAGCGTTACAGCTTTGCCCTCAAGAAGTCTTTCGCTAAGAGAGTTCTTGTGGAATTGGCAAAGTGATATTTGGAAGCCCATAGAGGGCTATGGTGAAAAAGGAAATATCCTCAGATGAAATCTGGAAAGAAGCTTTCTGAGAAACTGCTGAGTGTTCTGTTAATTCATCTCAAAGAGTTACATCTGTATTTCGCGGATCTCTTGGTAGCCTTATTTCTGTGGAATCTGAGAACAGATATTTCGGATCCCTTTGAAGACTACAGGGCCAAAGGAAATATCCTCCGATAACAAAGAGAAAGAAGCTTTCTGAGAAACGTCTTCGTGTTCTGTGAAATCATCTCAGAGTTACAGCTTTCCGCTCAAGAAGCCTCTCGCTAAGAAAGTTCTTGTGGAAGTGGCAAAGTGATATTTGGAAGCCCATATTGGGCTATGGTGAAAAAGGAAATATCCTCAGATGAAATCTGGAAAGAAGCTCTCTGAGAAACTGCTGCGTGTTCTGTTAATTCATCTCACAGAGTTACATCTGTATGTCGTGGATCTCTTTGCTAGCCTTATTTCTGTGGAATCTCAGAACAGATATTTCGGATCCCTTTGAAGACTATAGGGCCAAAGGAAATATCCTCCGATAACAAAGAGAAAGAAGCTTTCTGAGAAACTTCTTTGTGTTCTGTGAAATCATCTCACAGAGTTACAGCTTTCCCCTCAAGAAGCCTTTCGCTATGACAGTTCTTGTGGAATTGGCAAAGTGATATTTGGAGGCCCATAGAGGGCTATGGTGAAAAAGGAAATATCCTCAAATGAAATCTGGAAAGAAGCTTTCTGAGAAACTGCTGAGTGTTCTGTTAATTCATCTCACAGAGTTACATATGTATTTCGTGCATCTCTTTTTTAGCCTTATTTCTGTGGAATCTGAGGACACATATTTCGGATCCCTTTGAAGACTATAGGGCCAAAGGAAATATCCTCCGATAACAACGAGAAAGAAGCTTTCTGAGAAACTTCTTTGTGTTCTTTGAAATCATCTCACAGAGTTACAGCTTTCCCCTCAAGAAGCCTTTCGCTAAGACAGTTCTTGTGGAATTGGCAAAGTGATATTTGGAAGCCCATAGAGGGCTATGGTGAAAAAGGAAATATCCTCAGACGAAATCCGGAAAGAAGCTTTCTGAGAATCTGCTGAGTGTTCTGTTAATTCATCTCACAGAGTTACATCTGTATGTCGTGGATCTCTTTGCTAGCATTATTTCTGTGGAATCTGAGAACAGATATTTCGGATCCCTTTGAAGACTATAGGGCCAAAGGAAATATCCTCCGATAACAAAGAGAAAGAAGCTTTCTGAGAAACTTCTTTGTGTTCTGTGAAATCATCTCACTGAGATACAGCTTTTGCCGCAAGAAGGCTTTCGCTAAGACAGTTCTTGTGGAATTGGCAAAGTGATATTTGGAAGCCCTTAGAGGGCTACGGTGAAAAAGGAAATATCCTCAGATGAAATCTGGAAAGAAGGTTTCTGAGAAACTACTGAGTGTTCTGCTAATTCATCTCACAGAGTTACATCTGTATGTCGTGGATCTCTTTGCTACCCTTATTTCTGTGGAATCTGAGAACAGATATTTCGGATCCCTTTGAAGACTATAGGGCCAAAGGAAATATCCTCCGATATCAAAGAGAAAGAAGCTTTCTCAGAAACTTCTTTGTGTTCTGTTAAATCATCTCACAGAGTTACAGCTTTCCCCTAAATAAGACTTTCGCTAAGACACTTCTTCTGGAATTGGCAAAGTGATATTTGGAAGCCCATAGAGGGCTATGATGAAAAATGAAATATCCTCACATGAAATCTGGAAAGAAGATCTCTGAGAAACTGCTGAGTGTTCTTTTAATTCATCTCACAGAGTTACATCTGTATATCGTGGATCTCTTTGCTAGCCTTATTTCTGTGGAATCTGTGAACAGATATTTCGGATCCCTTTGAAGACTATAGGGCCAAAGGAAATATCCTCCGATAACAAAGAGAAAGAAGCTTTCTGAGAAACTTCTTTGTGTTCTGTGAAATCATCTCACAGCGTTACAGCTTTGCCCTCAAGAAGCCTTTCGCTAAGACAGTTCTTGTGGAATTGGCAAAGTGATATTTTGAAGCCCATAGAGGGCTATGGTGAAAAAGGAAATATCCTCAGATGAAATCTGGAAAGAAGCTTTTTGAGAATCTGCTGAGTGTTCTGTTAATTCATCTCACAGAGTTACATCTGTATTTCGTGGATCTCTTTGCTAGCCTTATTTCTGTGGAATCTCAGAACAGATATTTCGGATCCCTTTGAAGACTATAGGGCCAAAGGAAATATCCTCCGATAACAACGAGAAAGAAGCTTTCTGAGAAACTTCTTTCTGTTCTTTGAAATCATCTCACAGAGTTACAGCTTTCCCGTCAAGAAGCCTTTCGCTAAGACAGTTCTTGTGGAATTGGCAAAGTGATATTTGGAAGCCCATAGAGGACTATGGTGAAAAAGGAAATATCCTCAGATGAAATCTGGAAAGAAGCTTTCTGAGAATCTGCTGAGTGTTCTGTTAATTCATCTCACAGAGTTACATCTGTATTTCGTGGATCTCTTTGCTAGCCTTATTTCTGTGGAATCTGAGAACAGATATTTCGGATCCCTTTGAAGACTATAGGGCCAAAGGAAATATCCTCCGATAACAAAGAGAAAGAAGCTTTCTGAGAAACTTCCTTGTGTTCTGTTAAATCATGTCACAGAGTTACAGCTTTCCCCTCAAGAAGCCTTTCGCTAAGACAGTTATTGTGGAAATGGCAAAGTGATATTTGGAAGCCCATAGAGGGCTATGGTGAGAAAGGAAATATCCTCAGATGAAATCTATAAAGAAGCTTTCTGAGAAACTGCTGCGTGTTCTGTTAATTCATCTCACAGAGTTACATCTGTATGTCGTGGATCTCTTTGCTAACCTTATTTCTGTGGAATCTGAGAACAGATATTTCGGATCCCTTTGAAGACTATAGGGCCAAAGGACATATCCTCCGATAACAAAGAGAAAGAAGCTTTCTGAGAAGCGTCTTTGTGTTCTGTGAAATCATCTCACAGAGTTACAGCTTTCCCCTCAAGAAGCCTCTCGCTAAGACATTTCTTGTGGAATTGGCAAAGTGATATTTGGAAGCCCATAGAGGGCTATGGTGTAAAAGGAAATATCCTCAGATGAAATCTGCAAAGAAGCTCTCTGAGAAACTGCTGAGTGTTCTGTTAATTCATCTCACAGAGTTACATCTGTATTTCGTGGATCTCTTTGCTAGCCTTATTTCTGTGAAATCTGAGAACAGATATTTCGGATCCCTTTGAAGACTATAGGGCCAAAGGAAATATCCTCCGATAACAAAGAGAAAGAAGCTTTCTGAGAAACTTGTGTTTTGTGAAATCATCTCACAGAGTTACAGCTTTCCCCTCAAGAAGCCTTTCCCTAAGACAGTTCTTGTGGAATTGGCAAAGTGATATTTGGTAGCCCATAGAGGGCTATGGTGAAAAAGGAAATATCCTCAGATGAAATCTAGAAAGAAGCTCTCTGAGAAACTGTTGAGTGTTCTGTTAATTCATCTCACAGAGTTACATCTGTATTTCGTGGATCTCTTTGGTAGCCTTATTTCTGTGGAATCTGAGAAGAGATATTTCGGATCCCTTTGAAGACTATAGGGCCAAAGGAAATATCCTCCGATAACAAAGAGAAAGAAGCTTTCTAAGAAACTTCTTTGTGTTCTGTGAAATCATTTCACTGTGTTACAGCTTTCCTCTCAAGAAGCCTTTCGCTAAGACAATCTTGTGGAATTGGCAGAGTGATATTTGGAGGCCCTTAGAGGGCTATGGTGAAAAAGGAAATATCCTCAGATGAAATCTGGAAAGAAGCTTTCTGAGAAACAGCTGAGTGTTATGTTAATTCATCTCACAGAGTTACATCTGTATTTCGTGGATCTCTTTGCTAGCCTTATTTCTGTGGAATCTGAGAACAGAAATTTCGGATCCCTTTTGAAGACTATAGGGCCAAAGGAAATATCCTCCGATAACAAAGAGAAAGAAGCTTTCTGAGAAACGTCTTTGTGTTCTGTGAAATCATCTCACTGAGTTACAGCTTTCCCCTCAAGAAGCCTCTCGCTAAGACAGTTCTTGTGGAATTGGCAAAGTGATATTTGGAAGCCCATATAGGCTATGGTGAAAAATGAAATATCCTCTGATGAAATCTGGAAAGAAGCTCTCTGAGAAACTGCTGAGTGTTCTGTTAATTCATCTCACAGAGTTACATCTGTATTTCGTGGATCTCCTTGCTAGCCTTATTTCTGTGGAATCTGAGAACAGATATTTCGGATCCCTTTGAAGAATATAGGGCCAGGCCGGGCGCGGTGGCTCAAGCCTGTAATCCCAGCACTTTGGGAGGCCGAGATGGGCGGATCACGAGGTCAGGAGATCGAGACCATCCTGGCTAACACGGTGAAACCCCGTCTCTATTAAGAAATACAAAAAACTAGCCGGGCGAGGTGGCGGGCGCCTGTAGTCCCAGCTACTCGGGAGGCTGAGGCCGGAGAATGGCGTAAACCCGAGAGGCGGAGCTTGCAGTGAGCTGAGATCCGGCCACTGCACTCCAGCCTGGGTGACAGAGCGAGACTCCGTCTCAAAAAAAAAAAAAAAAAAAAAAAAAAAAAAAAAAAAAAGAAAGAATATAGGGCCAAAGGAAATATCCTCCGATAACAAAGAGAAAGAAGCTTTCTGAGAAACGTCTTTGTGTTCTGTGAAATCATCTCACAGAGTTACAGCTTTCCCCTCAAGAAGCCTTTCGCTAAGACAGTTCTTTTGGAATTGGCAAAGTGATATTTGGAAGCCCCTAGAGGGCTATGGTGAAAAAGGAAATATCCTCAGATGAAATCTGGAAAGAAGATTTCTGAGAAACTGCTGAGTGATCTGTTATTTCATCTCACAGAGTTACATCTGTATTTCGTGAATCTCTTTGCTAGCCTTATTTCTGTGGAATCTGAGAACAGATATTTCGGATCCGTTTGAAGACTATAGGGCCAAAGGAAATGTCCTCCGAAAACAAAGAGAAAGAAGCTTTCTGAGAAACTTCTTTGTGTTCTTTGAAATCATCTCACAGAGTTACAGCTTTCCCCTCAAGAAGCCTTTCGCTAAGACAGTTCTTGTGGAACTAGCAAAGTGATATTTGGAAGCCCATAGAGGGCTATGGTGAAAAAGGAAATATCATCAGATGAAATCTGGAAAGAAGCTCTCTGAGAAACTGCTGCGTGTTCTGTTAATTCATCTCACAGAGTTACATCTGTATGTCGTGCATCTCTTTGCTAGCCTTATTTCTGTGGAATCTCAGAACAGATATTTCGGATCCCTTTGAAGACTATAGGGCCAAAGGAAATATCCTCCGATAACAAAGAGAAAGAAGCTTTCTGAGAAACTTCTTTGTGTTCTGTGAAATCATCTCACAGAGTTACAGCTTTCCCCTCAAGAAGCCTTTCGCTAAGACAGTTCTTGTGGAATTGGCAAAGTGATATTTGGAAGCCCATAGAGGGCTATGGTGAAAAAGGAAATATCCACAGATGAAATCTGGAAAGAAGCTTTCTGAGAAACTGCTGAGTGTTCTGTTAATTCATCTCACAGAGTTACATCTGTATTTCGTGCATCTCTTTGGTAGCCTTATTTCTGTGGAATCTGAGAACAGATATTTCGGATCCCTTTGAAGACTATAGGGCCAAAGGAAATATCCTCCGATAACAAAGAGAAAGAAGCTTTCTGAGAAACTTCTTTGTGTTCTGTGAAATCATCTCACAGAGTTACAGCTTTCCCCTCAAGAAGCCTTTCGCTAAGACAGTTCTTGTGGAATTGGCAAAGTGATATTTGGAAGCCCTTAGAGGGCTATGGTGAAAAAGGAAATATCCTCAGATGAAATCTGCAAAGAAGCTCTCTGAGAAACTGCTGAGTGTTCTGTTAATTCATCTCACAGAGTTACATCTGCATTTCGTGGATCTCTTTGCTAGCCTTATTTCTGTGGAATCTGAGAACAGATATTTCGGATCCCTTTTGAAGACTATAGGGCCTAAGGAAATATCCTCCGATAACAAAGAGAAAGAAGCTTTCTGAGAAACTTCTTTGTGTTCTGTGAAATCATCTCACAGAGTTACAGCTTTGCCCTCAAGAAGCCTTTCGCTAAGACAGTTCTTGTGGAATTGGCAAAGTGATATTTGGAAGCCCATAGAGGGCTCTGGTGAAAAAGGAGATAACCTCAGATGAAATCTGGAAAGAAGATTTCTGAGAAACTGCTGAGTGATCTGTTATTTCATCTCACAGAGTTACATCTGTATTTCGTGAATCTCTTTGCTAGCCTTATTTCTGTGGAATCTGAGAACAGATATTTCGGATCCCTTTGAAGACTATAGGGCCAAAGGAAATATCCTCCGAAAACAAAGAGAAAGAAGCTTTCTGAGAAACTTCTTTGTGTTCTTTGAAATCATCTCACAGAGTTACAGCTTTCCCCTCAAGAAGCCTTTCGCTAAGACAGTTCTTGTGGAACTGGCAAAGTGATATTTGGAAGCCCATAGAGGGCTATGGTGAAAAAGGAAATATCCTCAGATGAAATCTGGAAAGAAGCTTTCTGAGAATCTGCTGAGTGTTCTGTTAATTCATCTCACAGAGTTACATCTGTATTTCGTGGATCTCTTTGCTAGCCTTATTTCTGTGGAATCTGGGAAGAGATATTTCGGATCCCTTTGAAGACTATAGGGCCAAAGGAAATATCCTCTGATAACAAAGAGAAAGAAGCTTTCTGAGAAACTTCTTTGTGTTCTGTGAAATCATCTCACAGAGTTACAGCTTTCCCCTCAAGAAACCTTTCGCTAAGACAGTTCTTGTGGAATTGGCAAAGTGATATTTGGAAGCCCATAGAGGGCTATGGTTAAAAAGGAAATATCCTCAGATGAAATCTGGAAAGAAGCTTTCTGAGAAACTGCTGAGTGTTCTGTTAATTCATCTCACAGAGTTACATCTGTATTTCGTGGATCTCTTTGCTAGCCTTATTTCTGTGAAATCTGAGAACAGATATTTCGGATCCCTTTGAAGACTATAGGGCCAAAGGAAATATCCTCCGATAACAAAGAGAAAGAAGCTTTCTGAGAAACTTGTGTTTTGTGAAATCATCTCACAGAGTTACAGCTTTCCCCTCAAGAAGCCTTTCCCTAAGACAGTTCTTGTGGAATTGGCAAAGTGATATTTGGTAGCCCATAGAGGGCTATGGTGAAAAAGGAAATATCCTCAGATGAAATCTAGAAAGAAGCTCTCTGAGAAACTGTTGAGTGTTCTGTTAATTCATCTCACAGAGTTACATCTGTATTTCGTGGATCTCTTTGGTAGCCTTATTTCTGTGGAATCTGAGAAGAGATATTTCGGATCCCTTTGAAGACTATAGGGCCAAAGGAAATATCCTCCGATAACAAAGAGAAAGAAGCTTTCTAAGAAACTTCTTTGTGTTCTGTGAAATCATTTCACTGTGTTACAGCTTTCCTCTCAAGAAGCCTTTCGCTAAGACAATCTTGTGGAATTGGCAAAGTGATATTTGGAGGCCCTTAGAGGGCTATGGTGAAAAAGGAAATATCCTCAGATGAAATCTGGAAAGAAGCTTTCTGAGAAACTGCTGAGTGTTCTGTTAATTCATCTCACAGAGTTACATCTGCATTTCGTGGATCTCTTTGCTAGCCTTATTTCTGTGGAATCTGAGAACAGATATTTCGGATCTCTTTTGAAGACTATAGGGCCAAAGGAAATATCCTCCGATAACAAAGAGAAAGAAGCTTTCTGAGAAACTTCTTTTTGTTCTGTGAAATCATCTCACTGAGTTACAGCTTTCCCCTCAAGAAGCCTCTCGCTAAGACAGTTCTTGTGGAATTGGCAAAGTGATATTTGGAAGCCCATAGAGGCTATGGTGAAAAATGAAATATCCTCTGATGAAATCTGGAAAGAAGCTCTCTGAGAAACTGCTGAGTGTTCTGTTAATTCATCTCACAGAGTTACATCTGTATTTCGTGGATCTCCTTGCTAGCCTTATTTCTGTGGAATCTGAGAACAGATATTTCGGATCCCTTTGAAGAATATAGGGCCAGGCCGGGCGCGGTGGCTCAAGCCTGTAATCCCAGCACTTTGGGAGGCCGAGATGGGCGGATCACGAGGTCAGGAGATCGAGACCATCCTGGCTAACACGGTGAAACCCCGTCTCTATTAAGAAATACAAAAAACTAGCCGGGCGAGGTGGCGGGCGCCTGTAGTCCCAGCTACTCGGGAGGCTGAGGCCGGAGAATGGCGTAAACCCGGGAGGCGGAGCTTGCAGTGAGCTGAGATCCGGCCACTGCACTCCAGCCTGGGTGACAGAGCGAGACTCCGTCTCAAAAAAAAAAAAAAAAAAAAAAAAAAAAAGAATATAGGGCCAAAGGAAATATCCTCCGATAACAAAGAGAAAGAAGCTTTCTGAGAAACCTCTTTGTGTTCTGTGAAATCATCTCACAGAGTTACAGCTTTCCCCTCAAGAAGCCTTTCGCTAAGACAGTTCTTTTGGAATTGGCAAAGTGATATTTGGAAGCCCATAGAGGGCTATGGTGAAAAAGGAAATATCCTCAGATGAAATCTGGAAAGAAGCTTTCTGAGAAACTGCTGCGTGTTCTGTTAATTCATCTCACAGAGTTACATCTGTATGTCGTGGATCTCTTTGCTAACCTTATTTCTGTGGAATCTGAGAACAGATATTTCGGATCCCTTTGAAGACTATAGGGCCTAAGGAAATATCCTCCGATAACAAAGAGAAAGAAGCTTTCTGAGAAACTTCTTTGTGTTCTGTGAAATCATCTCACAGAGTTACAGCTTTCCCCTCAAGAAGCCTTTCGCTAAGACAGTTCTTGTGGAATTGGCAAAGTGATATTTGGAAGCCCATAGAGGGCTATGGTGAAAAAGGAAATATCCTCAGATGAAATCTGGAAAGAAGATTTCTGAGAAACTGCTGAGTGATCTGTTATTTCATCTCACAGAGTTACATCTGTATTTCGTGAATCTCTTTGCTAGCCTTATTTCTGTGGAATCTGAGAACAGATATTTCGGATCCGTTTGAAGACTATAGGGCCAAAGGAAATGTCCTCCGAAAACAAAGAGAAAGAAGCTTTCTGAGAAACTTCTTTGTGTTCTTTGAAATCATCTCACAGAGTTACAGCTTTCCCCTCAAGAAGCCTTTCGCTAAGACAGTTCTTGTGGAACTAGCAAAGTGATATTTGGAAGCCCATAGAGGGCTATGGTGAAAAAGGAAATATCATCAGATGAAATCTGGAAAGAAGCTCTCTGAGAAACTGCTGCGTGTTCTGTTAATTCATCTCACAGAGTTACATCTGTATGTCGTGCATCTCTTTGCTAGCCTTATTTCTGTGGAATCTCAGAACAGATATTTCGGATCCCTTTGAAGACTATAGGGCCAAAGGAAATATCCTCCGATAACAAAGAGAAAGAAGCTTTCTGAGAAACTTCTTTGTGTTCTGTGAAATCATCTCACAGAGTTACAGCTTTCCCCTCAAGAAGCCTTTCGCTAAGACAGTTCTTGTGGAATTGGCAAAGTGATATTTGGAAGCCCATAGAGGGCTATGGTGAAAAAGGAAATATCCACAGATGAAATCTGGAAAGAAGCTTTCTGAGAAACTGCTGAGTGTTCTGTTAATTCATCTCACAGAGTTACATCTGTATTTCGTGCATCTCTTTGGTAGCCTTATTTCTGTGGAATCTGAGAACAGATATTTCGGATCCCTTTGAAGACTATAGGGCCAAAGGAAATATCCTCCGATAACAAAGAGAAAGAAGCTTTCTGAGAAACTTCTTTGTGTTCTGTGAAATCATCTCACAGAGTTACAGCTTTCCCCTCAAGAAGCCTTTCGCTAAGACAGTTCTTGTGGAATTGGCAAAGTGATATTTGGAAGCCCTTAGAGGGCTATGGTGAAAAAGGAAATATCCTCAGATGAAATCTGCAAAGAAGCTCTCTGAGAAACTGCTGAGTGTTCTGTTAATTCATCTCACAGAGTTACATCTGCATTTCGTGGATCTCTTTGCTAGCCTTATTTCTGTGGAATCTGAGAACAGATATTTCGGATCCCTTTGAACAATATAGGGCCAGGCCGGGCGCGGTGGCTCAAGCCTGTAATCCCAGCACTTTGGGAGGCCGAGATGGGCGGATCACGAGGTCAGGAGATTGAGACCATCCTGGCTAACACGGTGAAACCCCGTCTCTATTAAGAAATACAAAAAACTAGCCGGGCGAGGTGGCGGGCGCCTGTAGTCCCAGCTACTCGGGAGGCTGAGGCCGGAGAATGGCGTAAACCCGGGAGGCGGAGCTTGCAGTGAGCTGAGATCCGGCCACTGCACTCCAGCCTGGGTGACAGAGCGAGACTCCGTCTCAAAAAAAAAAAAAAAAAAAAAAAAAAAAAAAAAAAAAAAAGAATATAGGGCCAAAGGAAATATCCTCCGATAACAAAGAGAAAGAAGCTTTCTGAGAAACGTCTTTGTGTTCTGTGAAATCATCTCACAGAGTTACAGCTTTCCCCTCAAGAAGCCTTTCGCTAAGACAGTTCTTTTGGAATTGGCAAAGTGATATTTGGAAGCCCATAGAGGGCTATGGTGAAAAAGGAAATATCCTCAGATGAAATCTGGAAAGAAGCTTTCTGAGAAACTGCTGCGTGTTCTGTTAATTCATCTCACAGAGTTACATCTGTATGTCGTGGATCTCTTTGCTAACCTTATTTCTGTGGAATCTGAGAACAGATATTTCGGATCCCTTTGAAGACTATAGGGCCTAAGGAAATATCCTCCGATAACAAAGAGAAAGAAGCTTTCTGAGAAACTTCTTTGTGTTCTGTGAAATCATCTCACAGAGTTACAGCTTTCCCCTCAAGAAGCCTTTCGCTAAGACAGTTCTTGTGGAATTGGCAAAGTGATATTTGGAAGCCCATAGAGGGCTATGGTGAAAAAGGAAATATCCTCAGATGAAATCTGGAAAGAAGATTTCTGAGAAACTGCTGAGTGATCTGTTATTTCATCTCACAGAGTTACATCTGTATTTCGTGAATCTCTTTGCTAGCCTTATTTCTGTGGAATCTGAGAACAGATATTTCGGATCCCTTTGAAGACTATAGGGCCAAAGGAAATGTCCTCCGAAAACAAAGAGAAAGAAGCTTTCTGAGAAACTTCTTTGTGTTCTTTGAAATCATCTCACAGAGTTACAGCTTTCCCCTCAAGAAGCCTTTCGCTAAGACAGTTCTTGTGGAACTAGCAAAGTGATATTTGGAAGCCCATAGAGGGCTATGGTGAAAAAGGAAATATCATCAGATGAAATCTGGAAAGAAGCTCTCTGAGAAACTGCTGCGTGTTCTGTTAATTCATCTCACAGAGTTACATCTGTATGTCGTGCATCTCTTTGCTAGCCTTATTTCTGTGGAATCTCAGAACAGATATTTCGGATCCCTTTGAAGACTATAGGGCCAAAGGAAATATCCTCCGATAACAAAGAGAAAGAAGCTTTCTGAGAAACTTCTTTGTGTTCTGTGAAATCATCTCACAGAGTTACAGCTTTCCCCTCAAGAAGCCTTTCGCTAAGACAGTTCTTGTGGAATTGGCAAAGTGATATTTGGAAGCCCATAGAGGGCTATGGTGAAAAAGGAAATATCCACAGATGAAATCTGGAAAGAAGCTTTCTGAGAAACTGCTGAGTGTTCTGTTAATTCATCTCACAGAGTTACATCTGTATTTCGTGCATCTCTTTGGTAGCCTTATTTCTGTGGAATCTGAGAACAGATATTTCGGATCCCTTTGAAGACTATAGGGCCAAAGGAAATATCCTCCGATAACAAAGAGAAAGAAGCTTTCTGAGAAACTTCTTTGTGTTCTGTGAAATCATCTCACAGAGTTACAGCTTTCCCCTCAAGAAGCCTTTCGCTAAGACAGTTCTTGTGGAATTGGCAAAGTGATATTTGGAAGCCCTTAGAGGGCTATGGTGAAAAAGGAAATATCCTCAGATGAAATCTGCAAAGAAGCTCTCTGAGAAACTGCTGAGTGTTCTGTTAATTCATCTCACAGAGTTACATCTGCATTTCGTGGATCTCTTTGCTAGCCTTATTTCTGTGGAATCTGAGAACAGATATTTCGGATCCCTTTTGAAGACTATAGGGCCTAAGGAAATATCCTCCGATAACAAAGAGAAAGAAGCTTTCTGAGAAACTTCTTTGTGTTCTGTGAAATCATCTCACAGAGTTACAGCTTTGCCCTCAAGAAGCCTTTCGCTAAGACAGTTCTTGTGGAATTGGCAAAGTGATATTTGGAAGCCCATAGAGGGCTCTGGTGAAAAAGGAGATAACCTCAGATGAAATCTGGAAAGAAGATTTCTGAGAAACTGCTGAGTGATCTGTTATTTCATCTCACAGAGTTACATCTGTATTTCGTGAATCTCTTTGCTAGCCTTATTTCTGTGGAATCTGAGAACAGATATTTCGGATCCCTTTGAAGACTATAGGGCCAAAGGAAATATCCTCCGAAAACAAAGAGAAAGAAGCTTTCTGAGAAACTTCTTTGTGTTCTTTGAAATCATCTCACAGAGTTACAGCTTTCCCCTCAAGAAGCCTTTCGCTAAGACAGTTCTTGTGGAACTGGCAAAGTGATATTTGGAAGCCCATAGAGGGCTATGGTGAAAAAGGAAATATCCTCAGATGAAATCAGGAAAGAAGCTTTCTGAGAATCTGCTGAGTGTTCTGTTAATTCATCTCACAGAGTTACATCTGTATTTCGTGGATCTCTTTGCTAGCCTTATTTCTGTGGAATCTGGGAAGAGATATTTCGGATCCCTTTGAAGACTATAGGGCCAAAGGAAATATCCTCTGATAACAAAGAGAAAGAAGCTTTCTGAGAAACTTCTTTGTGTTCTGTGAAATCATCTCACAGAGTTACAGCTTTCCCCTCAAGAAACCTTTCGCTAAGACAGTTCTTGTGGAATTGGCAAAGTGATATTTGGAAGCCCATAGAGGGCTATGGTTAAAAAGGAAATATCCTCAGATGAAATCTGGAAAGAAGCTTTCTGAGAAACTGCTGAGTGTTCTGTTAATTCATCTCACAGAGTTACATCTGTATTTCGTGGATCTCTTTGCTAGCCTTATTTCTGTGAAATCTGAGAACAGATATTTCGGATCCCTTTGAAGACTATAGGGCCAAAGGAAATATCCTCCGATAACAAAGAGAAAGAAGCTTTCTGAGAAACTTGTGTTTTGTGAAATCATCTCACAGAGTTACAGCTTTCCCCTCAAGAAGCCTTTCCCTAAGACAGTTCTTGTGGAATTGGCAAAGTGATATTTGGTAGCCCATAGAGGGCTATGGTGAAAAAGGAAATATCCTCAGATGAAATCTAGAAAGAAGCTCTCTGAGAAACTGTTGAGTGTTCTGTTAATTCATCTCACAGAGTTACATCTGTATTTCGTGGATCTCTTTGGTAGCCTTATTTCTGTGGAATCTGAGAAGAGATATTTCGGATCCCTTTGAAGACTATAGGGCCAAAGGAAATATCCTCCGATAACAAAGAGAAAGAAGCTTTCTAAGAAACTTCTTTGTGTTCTGTGAAATCATTTCACTGTGTTACAGCTTTCCTCTCAAGAAGCCTTTCGCTAAGACAATCTTGTGGAATTGGCAAAGTGATATTTGGAGGCCCTTAGAGGGCTATGGTGAAAAAGGAAATATCCTCAGATGAAATCTGGAAAGAAGCTTTCTGAGAAACAGCTGAGTGTTATGTTAATTCATCTCACAGAGATACATCTATATTTCGTGGATCTCTTTGCTAGCCTTATTTCTGTGGAATCTGAGAACAGAAATTTCGGATCCCTTTTGAAGACTATAGGGCCAAAGGAAATATCCTCCGATAACAAAGAGAAAGAAGCTTTCTGAGAAACGTCTTTGTGTTCTGTGAAATCATCTCACTGAGTTACAGCTTTCCCCTCAAGAAGCCTCTCGCTAAGACAGTTCTTGTGGAATTGGCAAAGTGATATTTGGAAGCCCATAGAGGCTATGGTGAAAAATGAAATATCCTCTGATGAAATCTGGAAAGAAGCTCTCTGAGAAACTGCTGAGTGTTCTGTTAATTCATCTCACAGAGTTACATCTGTATTTCGTGGATCTCCTTGCTAGCCTTATTTCTGTGGAATCTGAGAACAGATATTTCGGATCCCTTTGAAGACTATAGGGCCAAAGGAAATATCCTCCGATAACAAAGAGAAAGAAGCTTTCTGAGAAACTTCTTTGTGTTCTGTGTAATCATCTCACAGAGTTACAGCTTTCCCCTCAAGAAGCCTTTCGTAAGACAGTTCTTGTGGAATTGGCACAGTGATATTTGGAAGCCCTTAGAGGGCTATGGTGAAAAAGGAAATATCCTCAGATGAAATCTGGAAAGAAGCTTTCTGAGAAACTGCTGAGTGTTCTGTTAATTCATCTCACAGAGTTACATCTGCATTTCGTGGATCTCTTTGCTAGCCTTATTTCTGTGGAATCTGAGAACAGATATTTCGGATCCCTTTTGAAGACTATAGGGCCAAAGGAAATATCCTCCGATAACAAAGAGAAAGAAGCTTTCTGAGAAACTTCTTTGTGTTCTGTGAAATCATCTCATTGAGTTACAGCTTTTCGCTCAAGAAGCCTTTCGCTAAGACAGTTCTTGTGGAATTGGCAAAGTGATATTTGGAAGCCCATAGAGGGCTATGGTGAAAAAGGAATATCCTCAGATGAAATCTGGAAAGAAGTTTTCTGAGAAACTGCTGAGTGTTCTGTTAATTCATCTCACAGAGTTACATCTGTATTTCGCGGATCTCTTTGCTAGCCTTATTTCTGTGGAATCTGAGAACAGATATTTCGGATCCCTTTGAAGACTATAGGGCCAAAAAATATCCTCCGATAACAAAGAGAAAGAAGCTTTCTGAGAAACTTCTTTTTGTTCTGTGAAATCATCTCACAGAGTTACAGCTTTACCCTCAAGAAGCCTTTCGCTAAGACAGTTCTTGTGGAATTGGCAAAGTGATATTTGGAAGCCCATAGAGGGCTATGGTTAAAAAGGAACTATCCTCAGATGAAATCTGGAAAGAAGCTTTCTGAGAAACTGCTGAGTGTTCTGTTAATTCATCTCACAGAGTTACATCTGTATTTCGTGGATCTCTTTGCTAGCCTTATTTCTGTGAAATCTGAGAACAGATATTTCGGATCCCTTTGAAGACTATAGGGCCAAAGGAAATATCCTCCGATAACAAAGAGAAAGAAGCTTTCTGAGAAACTTCTTTGTGTTTTGTGAAATCATCTCACAGAGTTACAGCTTTCCCCTCCAGAAGCCTTTCCCTAAGACAGTTCTTGTGGAATTGGCAAAGTGATATTTGGAAGCCCATAGAGGGCTATGGTGAAAAAGGAAATATCCTCAGATGAAATCTAGAAAAAAGCTCTCTGAGAAACTGTTGAGTGTTCTCTTAATTCATCTCACACAGTTACATCTGTATTTCGTGGATCTCTTTGCTAGCCTTATTTCTGTGGAATCTGAGAACAGATATTTTGGATCCCTTTGAAGACTATAGGGCCAAAGGAAATATCCTCCGATAACAAAGAGAAAGAAGCTTTCTGAGAAACTTCTTTGTGTTCTGTGAAATCATCTCACTGAGTTACAGCTTTTCCCTCAAGAAGGCTTTCGCTAAGACAGTTCTTGTGGAATAGGCAAAGTGATATTTGGAAGCCCATAGAGGGCTACGGTGAAAAAGGAAATATCCTCAGATGAAATCTGGAAAGAAGCTTTCTGAGAAACTGCTGAGTATTCTGTTAATTCATCTCAGAGAGTTACATCTGTATTTCGTGGATCTCTTTGGTAGCCTTATTTCTGTGGAATCTGAGAAGAGATATTTCGGATCCCTTTGAAGACTATAGGGCCAAAGGAAATATCCTCCGATAACAAAGAGAAAGAAGCTTTCTAAGAAACTTCTTTGTGTTCTGTGAAATCATTTCACTGTGTTACAGCTTTCCTCTCAAGAAGCCTTTCGCTAAGAAAATCTTGTGGAATTGGCAATGTGATATTTGGAGGCCCATAGAGGGCTATGGTGAAAAAGGAAATATCCTCAGATGAAATCTGGAAAGAAGCTTTCTGAGAAACAGCTGAGTGTTATGTTAATTCATCTCACAGAGTTACATCTGTATTTCGTGGATCTCTTTGCTAGCCTTATTTCTGTGGAATCTGAGAACAGAAATTTCGGATCCCTTTTGAAGTCTATAGGGCCAAAGGAAATATCCTCCGATAACAAAGAGAAAGAAGCTTTCTGAGAAACGTCTTTGTGTTCTGTGAAATCATCTCACTGAGTTACAGCTTTCCCCTCAAGAAGCCTCTCGCTAAGACAGTTCTTGTGGAATTGGCAAAGTGATATTTGGAAGCCCATAGAGGCTATGGTGAAAAATGAAATATCCTCTGATGAAATCTGGAAAGAAGCTCTCTGAGAAACTACTGAGTGTTCTGTTAATTCATCTCACAGAGTTACATCTGTATTTCGTGGATCTCCTTGCTAGCCTTATTTCTGTGGAATCTGAGAACAGATATTTCGGATCCCTTTGAAGACTATAGGGCCAAAAAATATCCTCCGATAACAAAGAGAAAGAAGCTTTCTGAGAAACTTCTTTGTGTTCTGTGAAATCATCTCACAGAGTTACAGCTTTCCCCTCAAGAAGCCTTTCGCTAAGACAGTTCTTGTGGAATTGGCAAAGTGATATTTGGAAGCCCATAGAGGGCTATGGTTAAAAAGGAAATATCCTCAGATGAAATCTGGAAAGAAGCTTTCTGAGAAACTGCTGAGTGTTCTGTTAATTCATCTCACAGAGTTACATCTGTATTTCGTGGATCTCTTTGCTAGCCTTATTTCTGTGAAATCTGAGAACAGATATTTCGGATCCCTTTGAAGACTATAGGGCCAAAGGAAATATCCTCCGATAACAAAGAGAAAGAAGCTTTCTGAGAAACTTCTTTGTGTTTTGTGAAATCATCTCACAGAGTTACAGCTTTCCCCTCAAGAAGCATTTCCCTAAGACAGTTCTTGTGGAATTGGCAAAGTGATATTTGGAAGCCCATAGAGGGCTATGGTGAAAAAGGAAATATCCTCAGATGAAATCTAGAAAAAAGCTCTCTGAGAAACTGTTGAGTGTTCTGTTAATTCATCTCACAGAGTTACATCTGTATTTCGTGGATCTCTTTGCTAGCCTTATTTCTGTGGAATCTGAGAACAGATATTTCGGATCCCTTTGAAGACTATAGGGCCAAAGGAAATATCCTCCGATAACAAAGAGAAAGAAGCTTTCTGAGAAACTTCTTTGTGTTCTGTGAAATCATCTCACTGAGTTACAGCTTTTCCCTCAAGAAGGCTTTCGCTAAGACAGTTCTTGTGGAATAGGCAAAGTGATATTTGGAAGCCCATAGAGGGCTACGGTGAAAAAGGAAATATCCTCAGATGAAATCTGGAAAGAAGCTTTCTGAGAAACTGCTGAGTATTCTGTTAATTCATCTCAGAGAGTTACATCTGTATTTCGTGGATCTCTTTGGTAGCCTTATTTCTGTGGAATCTGAGAAGAGATATTTCGGATCCCTTTGAAGACTATAGGGCCAAAGGAAATATCCTCCGATAACAAAGAGAAAGAAGCTTTCTAAGAAACTTCTTTGTGTTCTGTGAAATCATTTCACTGTGTTACAGCTTTCCTCTCAAGAAGCCTTTCGCTAAGACAATCTTGTGGAATTGGCAAAGTGATATTTGGAGGCACATAGAGGGCTATGGTGAAAAAGGAAATATCCTCAGATGAAATCTGGAAAGAAGCTTTCTGAGATACAGCTGAGTGTTATGTTAATTCATCTCACAGAGTTACATCTGTATTTCGTGGATCTCTTTGCTAGCCTTATTTCTGTGGAATCTGAGAACAGAAATTTCGGATCCCTTTTGAAGACTATAGGGCCAAAGGAAATATCCTCCGATAACAAAGAGAAAGAAGCTTTCTGAGAAACGTCTTTGTGTTCTGTGAAATCATCTCACTGAGTTACAGCTTTCCCCTCAAGAAGCCTCTCGCTAAGACAGTTCTTGTGGAATTGGCAAAGTGATATTTGGAAGCCCATAGAGGCTAGGGTGAAAAATGAAATATCCTCTGATGAAATCTGGAAAGAAGCTCTCTGAGAAACTGCTGAGTGTTCTGTTAATTCATCTCACAGAGTTACATCTGTATTTCGTGGATCTCCTTGCTAGCCTTATTTCTGTGGAATCTGAGAACAGATATTTCGGATCCCTTTGAAGAATATAGGGCCAAAGGAAATATCCTCCGATAACAAAGAGAAAGAAGCTTTCTGAGAAACTTCTTTGTGTTCTTTGAAATCACCTCACAGAGTTACAGCTTTCCCCTCAAGAAGCCTTTCGCTAAGACAGTTATTTTGGAATTGGCAAAGGGATATTTGGAAGCCCATAGAGGGCTATGGTGAAAAAGGAAATATCCTCAGATGAAATCTGGAAAGAAGCTTTCTGAGAAACTGCTGCGTGTTCTGTTAATTCATCTCACAGAGTTACATCTGTATGTCGTGGATCTCTTTGCTAACCTTATTTCTGTGGAATCTGAGAACAGATATTTCGGATCCCTTTGAAGACTATAGGGCCTAAGGAAATATCCTCCGATAACAAAGAGAAAGAAGCTTTCTGAGAAACTTCTTTGTGTTCTGTGAAATCATCTCACAGAGTTACAGCTTTCCCCTCAAGAAGCCTTTCGTAAGACAGTTCTTGTGGAATTGGCAAAGTGATATTTGGAAGCCCATAGAGGGCTATGGTGAAAAAGGAAATATCCTCAGATGAAATCTGGAAAGAAGATTTCTGAGAAACTGCTGAGTGATCTGTAATTTCATCTCACAGACTTACATCTGTATTTCGTGAATCTCTTTGCTAGCCTTATTTCTGTGGAATCTGAGAACAGATATTTCGGATCCCTTTGAAGACTATAGGGCCAAAGGAAATATCCTCCGAAAACAAAGAGAAAGAAGCTTTCTGAGAAACTTCTTTGTGTTCTTTGAAATCATCTCACAGAGTTACAGCTTTCCCCTCAAGAAGCCTTTCGCTAAGACAGTTCTTGTTGTATTGGCAAAGTGATATTTGGAAGCCCTTTGAGGGCTATGCTGAAAAAGGAAATATCCTCAGATGAAATCTGGAAAGAAGCTTTCTGAGAAACTGCTGAGTGTTCTGTTAATTCATCTCACAGAGTTACATCTGTGTTTCGTGGATCTCTTTGCTAGCCTTATTTCTGTGGAATCTGAGAACAGATATTTCGGATCCCTTTGGAGACTATAGGGCCAAAGGAAATATCCTCCGATAACAAAGAGAAAGAAGCTTTCTGAGAAACTTCTTTGTATTCTGTTAAATCATCTCACAGAGTTACAGCTTTCCCCTCAAGAAGCCTTTCGCTAAGACAGTTCTTGTGGAATTGGCAAAGTGATATTTGGAAGCCCATAGAGGGCTATTGTGAAAAAGGAAATATCCTCAGATGAAATCTGGAAAGAAGCTTTCTGAGAAACTGCTGCGTGTTCTGTTAATTCATCTCACAGAGTTACATCTGTATGTCGTGGATCTCTTTGCTATCCTTATTTCTGTGGAATCTGAGAACAGATATTTCGGATCCCTTTGAAGAGTATAGGGCCAAAGGAAATATCCTCCGGTAACAAAGACAAAGAAGCTTTCTGAGAAACTTCTTTGTGTTCTGTGAAATCATCTCACAGAGGTACAGCTTTCCCCTCAAGAAGCCTTTCGCTAAGAGAGTTCTTGTGGAATTGGCAAAGTGATATTTGGAAGCCCATAGAGGGCTACGGTGAAAAAGGAAATATCCTCAAATGAAATCTGGAAAGAAGCTTTCTGAGAAACTGCTGCGTGTTCTGTTAATTCATCTCACAGAGTTACATCTGTATGTCGTGGATCTCTTTGCTAACCTTATTTCTGTGGAATCTGAGAACAGATATTTCGGATCCCTTTGAAGAGTATAGGGCCAAAGGAAATATCCTCCGATAACAAAGAGAAAGAAGCTTTCTGAGAAACTTCTTTGTGTTCTGTGAAATCATCTCACAGAGGTACAGCTTTCCCCTCAGGAAGCCTTTCGCTAAGACAGTTCTTGTGGAATTGGCAATGTGATATTTGGAAGCCCTTAGAGGACTATGGTGAAAAAGGAAATATCCTCAGATGAAATCTGGAAAGAAGCTTTCTGAGAAACTGCTGAGTGTTCTGTTAATTCATCTCACAGAGTTACATCTGTATTTCGTGGATCTCTTTGCTAGCCTTATTTCTGTGGAATCTGAGAACAGATATTTCGGATCCCTTTGAAGACTATAGGGCCAAAGGAAATATCCTCCGATAACAAAGAGAAAGAAGCTTTCTGAGAAACGTCTTGGTGTTCTGTGAAATCATCTCACAGAGGTACAGCTTTCCCCTCAAGAAGCCTTTCGATAAGACAGTTCTTGTGGAATTGGCAAAGTGATATTTGGAAGCCCATAGAGGGCTATGGTGAAAAAGGAAATATCCTCAGATGAAATCTGGAAAAAAGCTGTCTGAGAAACTGCTGAGTGTTCTGTTAATTCACCTCACAGAGTTACATCTGTATTTAGTGGATCTCTTTGTTAGCCTTATTTCTGTGGAATCTGAGAACAGATATTTCGGATCCCTTTGAAGACTATAGGGCCAAAGGAAATATCCTCCGATAACAAAGAGAAAGAAGCTTTCTGAGAAACGTCTTGGTGTTCTGTGAAATCATCTCACAGAGTTACAGCTTTCCCCTCAAGAAGCCTCTCGCTAAGACATTTCTTGTGGAATTGGCAAAGTGATATTTGGAAGCCCATAGAGGGCTATGGTGTAAAAGGAAATATCCTCAGATGAAATCTGCAAAGAAGCTCTCTGAGGAACTGCTGAGTGTTCTGTTAATTCATCTCACAGAGTTACATCTGTATATCGTGGATCTCTTTGCTAGCCTTATTTCTGTGAAATCTGAGAACAGATATTTCGGATCCCTTTGAAGACTATAGGGCCAAAGGAAATATCCTCCGATAACAAAGAGAAAGAAGCTTTCTGAGAAACTTCTTTGTGTTCTGTTAAATGATCTCACAGAGTTACAGCTTTTCCCCTCAAGAAGCCTTTCGCTAAGACAGTTCTTGTGGAATTTGCAAAGTGATATTTGGAAGCCCATAGAGGGCTACGGTGAAAAAGGAAATATCCTCAGATGAAATCTGGAAAGAAGCTTTCTGAGAAACTGCTGAGTGTTCTGTTATTTCATCTCACAAAGTTACATCTGTATTTCGTGCATCTCTTTGCTAGCCTTATTTCTGAGGAATCTGAAAACAGATATTTCGGATCCCTTTGAAGACTATAGGGCCAAAGGAAATATCCTCCGATAACAAAGAGAAAGAAGCTTTCTGAGAAACTTCTTTGTGTTCTGTGTAATCATCTCACAGAGGTACAGCTTTCCCCTCAAGAAGCCTTTCGTAAGACAGTTCTTGTGGAATTGGCAAAGTGATATTTGGAAGCCCATAGAGGGCTATGGTGAAAAAGGAAATATCCACAGATGAAATCTGGAAAGAAGCTTTCTGAGAAACTGCTGAGTGTTCTGTTAATTCATCTCACAGAGTTACATCTGTATTTCGTGCATCTCTTTGGTAGCCTTATTTCTGTGGAATCTGAGAACAGATATTTCGGATCCCTTTGAAGACTATAGGGCCAAAGGAAATATCCTCCGATAACAAAGAGAAAGAAGCTTTCTGAGAAACTTCTTTGTGTTCTGTGAAATCATCTCACAGAGTTACAGCTTTCCCCTCAAGAAGCCTTTCGCTAAGACAGTTCTTGTGGAATTGGCAAAGTGATATTTGGAAGCCCTTAGAGGGCTATGGTGAAAAAGGAAATATCCTCAGATGAAATCTGCAAAGAAGCTCTCTGAGAAACTGCTGAGTGTTCTGTTAATTCATCTCACAGAGTTACATCTGCATTTCGTGGATCTCTTTGCTAGCCTTATTTCTGTGGAATCTGAGAACAGATATTTCGGATCCCTTTTGAAGACTATAGGGCCTAAGGAAATATCCTCCGATAACAAAGAGAAAGAAGCTTTCTGAGAAACTTCTTTGTGTTCTGTGAAATCATCTCACAGAGTTACAGCTTTCCCCTCAAGAAGCCTTTCGCTAAGACAGTTCTTGTGGAATTGGCAAAGTGATATTTGGAAGCCCATAGAGGGCTCTGGTGAAAAAGGAGATAACCTCAGATGAAATCTGGAAAGAAGATTTCTGAGAAACTGCTGAGTGATCTGTTATTTCATCTCACAGAGTTACATCTGTATTTCGTGAATCTCTTTGCTAGCCTTATTTCTGTGGAATCTGAGAACAGATATTTCGGATCCCTTTGAAGACTATAGGGCCAAAGGAAATATCCTCCGAAAACAAAGAGAAAGAAGCTTTCTGAGAAACTTCTTTGTGTTCTTTGAAATCATCTCACAGAGTTACAGCTTTCCCCTCAAGAAGCCTTTCGCTAAGACAGTTCTTGTGGAACTGGCAAAGTGATATTTGGAAGCCCATAGAGGGCTATGGTGAAAAAGGAAATATCCTCAGATGAAATCTGGAAAGAAGCTTTCTGAGAATCTGCTGAGTGTTCTGTTAATTCATCTCACAGAGTTACATCTGTATTTCGTGGATCTCTTTGCTAGCCTTATTTCTGTGGAATCTGAGAAGAGATATTTCGGATCCCTTTGAAGACTATAGGGCCAAAGGAAATATCCTCTGATAACAAAGAGAAAGAAGCTTTCTGAGAAACTTCTTTGTGTTCTGTGAAATCATCTCACAGAGTTACAGCTTTCCCCTCAAGAAACCTTTCGCTAAGACAGTTCTTGTGGAATTGGCAAAGTGATATTTGGAAGCCCATAGAGGGCTATGGTTAAAAAGGAAATATCCTCAGATGAAATCTGGAAAGAAGCTTTCTGAGAAACTGCTGAGTGTTCTGTTAATTCATCTCACAGAGTTACATCTGTATTTCGTGGATCTCTTTGCTAGCCTTATTTCTGTGAAATCTGAGAACAGATATTTCGGATCCCTTTGAAGACTATAGGGCCAAAGGAAATATCCTCCGATAACAAAGAGAAAGAAGCTTTCTGAGAAACGTCTTGGTGTTCTGTGAAATCATCTCACAGAGGTACAGCTTTCCCCTCAAGAAGCCTTTCGCTAAGACAGTTCTTGTGGAATTGGCAAAGTGATATTTGGAAGCCCATAGAGGGCTATGGTGAAAAAGGAAATATCCTCAGATGAAATCTGGAAAAAAGCTGTCTGAGAAACTGCTGAGTGTTCTGTTAATTCACCTCACAGAGTTACATCTGTATTTAGTGGATCTCTTTGTTAGCCTTATTTCTGTGGAATCTGAGAACAGATATTTCGGATCCCTTTGAAGACTATAGGGCCAAAGGAAATATCCTCCGATAACAAAGAGAAAGAAGCTTTCTGAGAAACGTCTTGGTGTTCTGTGAAATCATCTCACAGAGTTACAGCTTTCCCCTCAAGAAGCCTCTCGCTAAGACATTTCTTGTGGAATTGGCAAAGTGATATTTGGAAGCCCATAGAGGGCTATGGTGTAAAAGGAAATATCCTCAGATGAAATCTGCAAAGAAGCTCTCTGAGGAACTGCTGAGTGTTCTGTTAATTCATCTCACAGAGTTACATCTGTATATCGTGGATCTCTTTGCTAGCCTTATTTCTGTGAAATCTGAGAACAGATATTTCGGATCCCTTTGAAGACTATAGGGCCAAAGGAAATATCCTCCGATAACAAAGAGAAAGAAGCTTTCTGAGAAACTTCTTTGTGTTCTGTTAAATGATCTCACAGAGTTACAGCTTTTCCCCTCAAGAAGCCTTTCGCTAAGACAGTTCTTGTGGAATTTGCAAAGTGATATTTGGAAGCCCATAGAGGGCTACGGTGAAAAAGGAAATAACCTCAGATGAAATCTGGAAAGAAGCTTTCTGAGAAACTGCTGAGTGTTCTGTTAATTCATCTCACAGAGTTACATCTGTATTTCGCGGATCTCTTTGCTAGCCTTATTTCTGTGGAATCTGAGAACAGATATTTCGGATCCCTTTGAAGACTATAGGGCCAAAGGAAATATTCTCCGATAACAAAGAGAAAGAAGCTTTCTGAGAAACTTCTTTGTGTTCTGTGAAATCATCTAACAGAGTTACAGCTTTCCCCTCAAGAAGCCTTTCGCTAAGACAGTTCTTGTGGAATTGGCAAAGTGATATTTCGAAGCCCATAGAGGGCTATGGTGAAAAAAGAAATATCCTCAGATGAAATCTGGAAAGAATCTTTCTGAGAAACTGCTGAGTGTTCTGTTAATTCATCTCACAGAGTTACATCTGTATTTCGTGCATCTCTTTGCTAGCCTTATTTCTGAGGAATCTGAAAACAGATATTTCGGATCCCTTTGAAGACTATAGGGCCAAAGGAAATATCCTCCGATAACAAAGAGAAAGAAGCTTTCTGAGAAACTTCTTTGTGTTCTGTGTAATCATCTCACAGAGGTACAGCTTTCCCCTCAAGAAGCCTTTCGTAAGACAGTTCTTGTGGAATTGGCAAAGTGATATTTGGAAGCCCATAGAGGGCTATGGTGAAAAAGGAAATATCCACAGATGAAATCTGGAAAGAAGCTTTCTGAGAAACTGCTGAGTGTTCTGTTAATTCATCTCACAGAGTTACATCTGTATTTCGTGCATCTCTTTGGTAGCCTTATTTCTGTGGAATCTGAGAACAGATATTTCGGATCCCTTTGAAGACTATAGGGCCAAAGGAAATATCCTCCGATAACAAAGAGAAAGAAGCTTTCTGAGAAACTTCTTTGTTTTCTGTGAAATCATCTTACAGAGTTACAGCTTTCCCCTCAAGAAGCCTTTCGCTAAGACAGTTCTTGTGGAATTGGCAAAGTGATATTTGGAAGCCCTTAGAGGGCTATGGTGAAAAAGGAAATATCCTCAGATGAAATCTGCAAAGAAGCTCTCTGAGAAACTGCTGAGTGTTCTGTTAATTCATCTCATAGAGTTACATCTGCATTTCGTGGATCTCTTTGCTAGCCTTATTTCTGTGGAATCTGAGAACAGATATTTCGGATCCCTTTTGAAGACTATAGGGCCTAAGGAAATATCCTCCGATAACAAAGAGAAAGAAGCTTTCTGAGAAACTTCTTTGTGTTCTGTGAAATCATCTCACAGAGTTACAGCTTTCCCCTCAAGAAGCCTTTCGCTAAGAGAGTTCTTGTGGAATTGGCAAAGTGATATTTGGAAGCCCATAGAGGGCTATGGTGAAAAAGGAAATATCCTCAGATGAAATCTGGAAAGAAGATTTCTGAGAAACTGCTGAGTGATCTGTAATTTCATCTCACAGACTTACATCTGTATTTCGTGAATCTCTTTGCTAGCCTTATTTCTGTGGAATCTGAGAACAGATATTTCGGATCCCTTTGAAGACTATAGGGCCAAAGGAAATATCCTCCGAAAACAAAGAGAAAGAAGCTTTCTGAGAAACTTCTTTGTGTTCTTTGAAATCATCTCACAGAGTTACAGCTTTCCCCTCAAGAAGCCTTTCGCTAAGACAGTTCTTGTTGTATTGGCAAAGTGATATTTGGAAGCCCTTTGAGGGCTATGCTGAAAAAGGAAATATCCTCAGATGAAATCTGGAAAGAAGCTTTCTGAGAAACTGCTGAGTGTTCTGTTAATTCATCTCACAGAGTTACATCTGTGTTTCGTGGATCTCTTTGCTAGCCTTATTTCTGTGGAATCTGAGAACAGATATTTCGGATCCCTTTGGAGACTATAGGGCCAAAGGAAATATCCTCCGATAACAAAGAGAAAGAAGCTTTCTGAGAAACTTCTTTGTATTCTGTTAAATCATCTCACAGAGTTACAGCTTTCCCCTCAAGAAGCCTTTCGCTAAGACAGTTCTTGTGGAATTGGCAAAGTGATATTTGGAAGCCCATAGAGGGCTATTGTGAAAAAGGAAATATCCTCAGATGAAATCTGGAAAGAAGCTTTCTGAGAAACTGCTGCGTGTTCTGTTAATTCATCTCACAGAGTTACATCTGTATGTCGTGGATCTCTTTGCTATCCTTATTTCTGTGGAATCTGAGAACAGATATTTCGGATCCCTTTGAAGAGTATAGGGCCAAAGGAAATATCCTCCGATAACAAAGACAAAGAAGCTTTCTGAGAAACTTCTTTGTGTTCTGTGAAATCATCTCACAGAGGTACAGCTTTCCCCTCAAGAAGCCTTTCGCTAAGAGAGTTCTTGTGGAATTGGCAAAGTGATATTTGGAAGCCCATAGAGGGCTATGGTGAAAAAGGAAATATCCTCAGATGAAATCTGGAAAGAAGCATTCTGAGAAACTGCTGAGTGTTCTGTTAATTCATCTCACAGAGTTACATCTGTATTTCGTGGATCTCTTTGCTAGCCTTATTTCTGTGGAATCTGAGAACAGATATTTCGGATCCCTTTGAAGACTATAGGGCCAAAGGAAATATCCTCCGATAACAAAGAGAAAGAAGCTTTCTGAGAAACGTCTTGGTGTTCTGTGAAATCATCTCACAGAGGTACAGCTTTCCCCTCAAGAAGCCTTTCGCTAAGACAGTTCTTGTGGAATTGGCAAAGTGATATTTGGAAGCCCATAGAGGGCTATGGTGAAAAAGGAAATATCCTCAGATGAAATCTGGAAAAAAGCTGTCTGAGAAACTGCTGAGTGTTCTGTTAATTCACCTCACAGAGTTACATCTGTATTTAGTGGATCTCTTTGTTAGCCTTATTTCTGTGGAATCTGAGAACAGATATTTCGGATCCCTTTGAAGACTATAGGGCCAAAGGAAATATCCTCCGATAACAAAGAGAAAGAAGCTTTCTGAGAAACGTCTTGGTGTTCTGTGAAATCATCTCACAGAGTTACAGCTTTCCCCTCAAGAAGCCTCTCGCTAAGACATTTCTTGTGGAATTGGCAAAGTGATATTTGGAAGCCCATAGAGGGCTATGGTGTAAAAGGAAATATCCTCAGATGAAATCTGCAAAGAAGCTCTCTGAGGAACTGCTGAGTGTTCTGTTAATTCATCTCACAGAGTTACATCTGTATATCGTGGATCTCTTTGCTAGCCTTATTTCTGTGAAATCTGAGAACAGATATTTCGGATCCCTTTGAAGACTATAGGGCCAAAGGAAATATCCTCCGATAACAAAGAGAAAGAAGCTTTCTGAGAAACTTCTTTGTGTTCTGTTAAATGATCTCACAGAGTTACAGCTTTTCCCCTCAAGAAGCCTTTCGCTAAGACAGTTCTTGTGGAATTTGCAAAGTGATATTTGGAAGCCCATAGAGGGCTACGGTGAAAAAGGAAATATCCTCAGATGAAATCTGGAAAGAAGCTTTCTGAGAAACTGCTGAGTGTTCTGTTAATTCATCTCACAGAGTTACATCTGTATTTCGCGGATCTCTTTGCTAGCCTTATTTCTGTGGAATCTGAGAACAGATATTTCGGATCCCTTTGAAGACTATAGGGCCTAAGGAAATATCCTCCGATAACAAAGAGAAAGAAGCTTTCTGAGAAACTTCTTTGTGTTCTGTGAAATCATCTAACAGAGTTACAGCTTTCCCCTCAAGAAGCCTTTCGCTAAGACAGTTCTTGTGGAATTGGCAAAGTGATATTTCGAAGCCCATAGAGGGCTATGGTGAAAAAAGAAATATCCTCAGATGAAATCTGGAAAGAAGCTTTCTGAGAAACTGCTGAGTGTTCTGTTAATTCATCTCACAGAGTTACATCTGTATTTCGTGCATCCCTTTGCTAGCCTTATTTCTGAGGAATCTGAAAACAGATATTTCGGATCCCTTTGAAGACTATAGGGCCAAAGGAAATATCCTCCGATAACAAAGAGAAAGAAGCTTTCTGAGAAACTTCTTTGTGTTCTGTGTAATCATCTCACAGAGGTACAGCTTTCCCCTCAAGAAGCCTTTCGTAAGACAGTTCTTGTGGAATTGGCAAAGTGATATTTGGAAGCCCATAGAGGGCTATGGTGAAAAAGGAAATATCCACAGATGAAATCTGGAAAGAAGCTTTCTGAGAAACTGCTGAGTGTTCTGTTAATTCATCTCACAGAGTTACATCTGTATTTCGTGCATCTCTTTGGTAGCCTTATTTCTGTGGAATCTGAGAACAGATATTTCGGATCCCTTTGAAGACTATAGGGCCAAAGGAAATATCCTCCGATAACAAAGAGAAAGAAGCTTTCTGAGAAACTTCTTTGTGTTCTGTGAAATCATCTCACAGAGTTACAGCTTTCCCCTCAAGAAGCCTTTCGCTAAGACAGTTCTTGTGGAATTGGCAAAGTGATATTTGGAAGCCCTTAGAGGGCTATGGTGAAAAAGGAAATATCCTCAGATGAAATCTGCAAAGAAGCTCTCTGAGAAACTGCTGAGTGTTCTGTTAATTCATCTCACAGAGTTACATCTGCATTTCGTGGATCTCTTTGCTAGCCTTATTTCTGTGGAATCTGAGAACAGATATTTCGGATCCCTTTTGAAGACTATAGGGCCTAAGGAAATATCCTCCGATAACAAAGAGAAAGAAGCTTTCTGAGAAACTTCTTTGTGTTCTGTGAAATCATCTCACAGAGTTACAGCTTTCCCCTCAAGAAGCCTTTCGCTAAGACAGTTCTTGTGGAATTGGCAAAGTGATATTTGGAAGCCCATAGAGGGCTCTGGTGAAAAAGGAGATAACCTCAGATGAAATCTGGAAAGAAGATTTCTGAGAAACTGCTGAGTGATCTGTTATTTCATCTCACAGAGTTACATCTGTATTTCGTGAATCTCTTTGCTAGCCTTATTTCTGTGGAATCTGAGAACAGATATTTCGGATCCCTTTGAAGACTATAGGGCCAAAGGAAATATCCTCCGAAAACAAAGAGAAAGAAGCTTTCTGAGAAACTTCTTTGTGTTCTTTGAAATCATCTCACAGAGTTACAGCTTTCCCCTCAAGAAGCCTTTCGCTAAGACAGTTCTTGTGGAACTGGCAAAGTGATATTTGGAAGCCCATAGAGGGCTATGGTGAAAAAGGAAATATCCTCAGATGAAATCTGGAAAGAAGCTTTCTGAGAATCTGCTGAGTGTTCTGTTAATTCATCTCACAGAGTTACATCTGTATTTCGTGGATCTCTTTGCTAGCCTTATTTCTGTGGAATCTGAGAAGAGATATTTCGGATCCCTTTGAAGACTATAGGGCCAAAGGAAATATCCTCTGATAACAAAGAGAAAGAAGCTTTCTGAGAAACTTCTTTGTGTTCTGTGAAATCATCTCACAGAGTTACAGCTTTCCCCTCAAGAAACCTTTCGCTAAGACAGTTCTTGTGGAATTGGCAAAGTGATATTTGGAAGCCCATAGAGGGCTATGGTTAAAAAGGAAATATCCTCAGATGAAATCTGGAAAGAAGCTTTCTGAGAAACTGCTGAGTGTTCTGTTAATTCATCTCACAGAGTTACATCTGTATTTCGTGGATCTCTTTGCTAGCCTTATTTCTGTGAAATCTGAGAACAGATATTTCGGATCCCTTTGAAGACTATAGGGCCAAAGGAAATATCCTCCGATAACAAAGAGAAAGAAGCTTTCTGAGAAACGTCTTGGTGTTCTGTGAAATCATCTCACAGAGGTACAGCTTTCCCCTCAAGAAGCCTTTCGCTAAGACAGTTCTTGTGGAATTGGCAAAGTGATATTTGGAAGCCCATAGAGGGCTATGGTGAAAAAGGAAATATCCTCAGATGAAATCTGGAAAAAAGCTGTCTGAGAAACTGCTGAGTGTTCTGTTAATTCACCTCACAGAGTTACATCTGTATTTAGTGGATCTCTTTGTTAGCCTTATTTCTGTGGAATCTGAGAACAGATATTTCGGATCCCTTTGAAGACTATAGGGCCAAAGGAAATATCCTCCGATAACAAAGAGAAAGAAGCTTTCTGAGAAACGTCTTGGTGTTCTGTGAAATCATCTCACAGAGTTACAGCTTTCCCCTCAAGAAGCCTCTCGCTAAGACATTTCTTGTGGAATTGGCAAAGTGATATTTGGAAGCCCATAGAGGGCTATGGTGTAAAAGGAAATATCCTCAGATGAAATCTGCAAAGAAGCTCTCTGAGGAACTGCTGAGTGTTCTGTTAATTCATCTCACAGAGTTACATCTGTATATCGTGGATCTCTTTGCTAGCCTTTTTTCTGTGAAATCTGAGAACAGATATTTCGGATCCCTTTGAAGACTATAGGGCCAAAGGAAATATCCTCCGATAACAAAGAGAAAGAAGCTTTCTGAGAAACTTCTTTGTGTTCTGTTAAATGATCTCACAGAGTTACAGCTTTTCCCCTCAAGAAGCCTTTCGCTAAGACAGTTCTTGTGGAATTTGCAAAGTGATATTTGGAAGCCCATAGAGGGCTACGGTGAAAAAGGAAATAACCTCAGATGAAATCTGGAAAGAAGCTTTCTGAGAAACTGCTGAGTGTTCTGTTAATTCATCTCACAGAGTTACATCTGTATTTCGCGGATCTCTTTGCTAGCCTTATTTCTGTGGAATCTGAGAACAGATATTTCGGATCCCTTTGAAGACTATAGGGCCAAAGGAAATATTCTCCGATAACAAAGAGAAAGAAGCTTTCTGAGAAACTTCTTTGTGTTCTGTGAAATCATCTAACAGAGTTACAGCTTTCCCCTCAAGAAGCCTTTCGCTAAGACAGTTCTTGTGGAATTGGCAAAGTGATATTTCGAAGCCCATAGAGGGCTATGGTGAAAAAAGAAATATCCTCAGATGAAATCTGGAAAGAAGCTTTCTGAGAAACTGCTGAGTGTTCTGTTAATTCATCTCACAGAGTTACATCTGTATTTCGTGCATCTCTTTGCTAGCCTTATTTCTGAGGAATCTGAAAACAGATATTTCGGATCCCTTTGAAGACTATAGGGCCAAAGGAAATATCCTCCGATAACAAAGAGAAAGAAGCTTTCTGAGAAACTTCTTTGTGTTCTGTGTAATCATCTCACAGAGGTACAGCTTTCCCCTCAAGAAGCCTTTCGTAAGACAGTTCTTGTGGAATTGGCAAAGTGATATTTGGAAGCCCCTAGAGGGCTATGGTGAAAAAGGAAATATCCACAGATGAAATCTGGAAAGAAGCTTTCTGAGAAACTGCTGAGTGTTCTGTTAATTCATCTCACAGAGTTACATCTGTATTTCGTGCATCTCTTTGGTAGCCTTATTTCTGTGGAATCTGAGAACAGATATTTCGGATCCCTTTGAAGACTATAGGGCCAAAGGAAATATCCTCCGATAACAAAGAGAAAGAAGCTTTCTGAGAAACTTCTTTGTTTTCTGTGAAATCATCTTACAGAGTTACAGCTTTCCCCTCAAGAAGCCTTTCGCTAAGACAGTTCTTGTGGAATTGGCAAAGTGATATTTGGAAGCCCTTAGAGGGCTATGGTGAAAAAGGAAATATCCTCAGATGAAATCTGCAAAGAAGCTCTCTGAGAAACTGCTGAGTGTTCTGTTAATTCATCTCACAGAGTTACATCTGCATTTCGTGGATCTCTTTGCTAGCCTTATTTCTGTGGAATCTGAGAACAGATATTTCGGATCCCTTTTGAAGACTATAGGGCCTAAGGAAATATCCTCCGATAACAAAGAGAAAGAAGCTTTCTGAGAAACTTCTTTGTGTTCTGTGAAATCATCTCACAGAGTTACAGCTTTCCCCTCAAGAAGCCTTTCGCTAAGACAGTTCTTGTGGAATTGGCAAAGTGATATTTGGAAGCCCATAGAGGGCTCTGGTGAAAAAGGAGATAACCTCAGATGAAATCTGGAAAGAAGATTTCTGAGAAACTGCTGAGTGATCTGTTATTTCATCTCACAGAGTTACATCTGTATTTCGTGAATCTCTTTGCTAGCCTTATTTCTGTGGAATCTGAGAACAGATATTTCGGATCCCTTTGAAGACTATAGGGCCAAAGGAAATATCCTCCGAAAACAAAGAGAAAGAAGCTTTCTGAGAAACTTCTTTGTGTTCTTTGAAATCATCTCACAGAGTTACAGCTTTCCCCTCTAGAAGCCTTTCGCTAAGACAGTTCTTGTGGAACTGGCAAAGTGATATTTGGAAGCCCATAGAGGGCTATGGTGAAAAAGGAAATATCCTCAGATGAAATCTGGAAAGAAGCTTTCTGAGAATCTGCTGAGTGTTCTGTTAATTCATCTCACAGAGTTACATCTGTATTTCGTGGATCTCTTTGCTAGCCTTATTTCTGTGGAATCTGAGAAGAGATATTTCGGATCCCTTTGAAGACTATAGGGCCAAAGGAAATATCCTCTGATAACAAAGAGAAAGAAGCTTTCTGAGAAACTTCTTTGTGTTCTGTGAAATCATCTCAAAGAGTTACAGCTTTCCCCTCAAGAAACCTTTCGCTAAGACAGTTCTTGTGGAATTGGCAAAGTGATATTTGGAAGCCCATAGAGGGCTATGGTTAAAAAGGAAATATCCTCAGATGAAATCTGGAAAGAAGCTTTATGAGAAACTGCTGAGTGTTCTGTTAATTCATCTCTCAGAGTTACATCTGTATTTCGTGGATCTCTTTGATAGCCTTATTTCTGTGAAATCTGAGAACAGATATTTCGGATCCCTTTGAAGACTATAGGGCCAAAGGAAATATCCTCCGATAACAAAGAGAAAGAAGCTTTCTGAGAAACTTGTGTTTTGTGAAATCATCTCACAGAGTTACAGCTTTCCCCTCAAGAAGCCTTTCCCTAAGACAGTTCTTGTGGAATTGGCAAAGTGATATTTGGTAGCCCATAGAGGGCTATGGTGAAAAAGGAAATATCCTCAGATGAAATCTAGAAAGAAGCTCTCTGAGAAACTGTTGAGTGTTCTGTTAATTCATCTCACAGAGTTACATCTGTATTTCGTGGATCTCTTTGGTAGCCTTATTTCTGTGGAATCTGAGAAGAGATATTTCGGATCCCTTTGAAGACTATAGGGCCAAAGGAAATATCCTCCGATAACAAAGAGAAAGAAGCTTTCTAAGAAACTTCTTTGTGTTCTGTGAAATCATTTCACTGTGTTACAGCTTTCCTCTCAAGAAGCCTTTCGCTAAGACAATCTTGTGGAATTGGCAAAGTGATATTTGGAGGCCCTTAGAGGGCTATGGTGAAAAAGGAAATATCCTCAGATGAAATCTGGAAAGAAGCTTTCTGAGAAACTGCTGAGTGTTCTGTTAATTCATCTCACAGAGTTACATCTGCATTTCGTGGATCTCTTTGCTAGCCTTATTTCTGTGGAATCTGAGAACAGATATTTCGGATCCCTTTTGAAGACTATAGGGCCAAAGGAAATATCCTCCGAAAAAAAAGAGAAAGAAGCTTTCTGAGAAACTTCTTTGTGTTCTTTGAAATCATCTCACAGAGTTACAGCTTTCCCCTCAAGAAGCCTTTCGCTAAGACAGTTCTTGTGGAACTGGCAAAGTGATATTTGGAAGCCCATAGAGGGCTATGGTGAAAAAGGAAATATCCTCAGATGAAATCTGGAAAGAAGCTTTCTGAGAATCTGCTGAGTGTTCTGTTAATTCATCTCACAGAGTTACATCTGTATTTCGTGGATCTCTTTGCTAGCCTTATTTCTGTGGAATCTGAGAAGAGATATTTCGGATCCCTTTGAAGACTATAGGGCCAAAGGAAATATCCTCTGATAACAAAGAGAAAGAAGCTTTCTGAGAAACTTCTTTGTGTTCTGTGAAATCATCTCACAGAGTTACAGCTTTCCCCTCAAGAAACCTTTCGCTAAGACAGTTCTTGTGGAATTGGAAAAGTGATATTTGGAAGCCCATAGAGGGCTATGGTTAAAAAGGAAATATCCTCAGATGAAATCTGGAAAGAAGCTTTCTGAGAAACTGCTGAGTGTTCTGTTAATTCATCTCACAGAGTTACATCTGTATTTCGTGGATCTCTTTGCTAGCCTTATTTCTGTGAAATCTGAGAACAGATATTTCGGATCCCTTTGAAGACTATAGGGCCAAAGGAAATATCCTCCGATAACAAAGAGAAAGAAGCTTTCTGAGAAACGTCTTGGTGTTCTGTGAAATCATCTCACAGAGGTACAGCTTTCCCCTCAAGAAGCCTTTCGCTAAGACAGTTCTTGTGGAATTGGCAAAGTGATATTTGGAAGCCCATAGAGGGCTATGGTGAAAAAGGAAATATCCTCAGATGAAATCTGGAAAAAAGCTGTCTGAGAAACTGCTGAGTGTTCTGTTAATTCACCTCACAGAGTTACATCTGTATTTAGTGGATCTCTTTGTTAGCCTTATTTCTGTGGAATCTGAGAACAGATATTTCGGATCCCTTTGAAGACTATAGGGCCAAAGGAAATATCCTCCGATAACAAAGAGAAAGAAGCTTTCTGAGAAACGTCTTGGTGTTCTGTGAAATCATCTCACAGAGTTACAGCTTTCCCCTCAAGAAGCCTCTCGCTAAGACATTTCTTGTGGAATTGGCAAAGTGATATTTGGAAGCCCATAGAGGGCTATGGTGTAAAAGGAAATATCCTCAGATGAAATCTGCAAAGAAGCTCTCTGAGGAACTGCTGAGTGTTCTGTTAATTCATCTCACAGAGTTACATCTGTATATCGTGGATCTCTTTGCTAGCCTTATTTCTGTGAAATCTGAGAACAGATATTTCGGATCCCTTTGAAGACTATAGGGCCAAAGGAAATATCCTCCGATAACAAAGAGAAAGAAGCTTTCTGAGAAACTTCTTTGTGTTCTGTTAAATGATCTCACAGAGTTACAGCTTTTCCCCTCAAGAAGCCTTTCGCTAAGACAGTTCTTGTGGAATTTGCAAAGTGATATTTGGAAGCCCATAGAGGGCTACGGTGAAAAAGGAAATAACCTCAGATGAAATCTGGAAAGAAGCTTTCTGAGAAACTGCTGAGTGTTCTGTTAATTCATCTCACAGAGTTACATCTGTATTTCGCGGATCTCTTTGCTAGCCTTATTTCTGTGGAATCTGAGAACAGATATTTCGGATCCCTTTGAAGACTATAGGGCCAAAGGAAATATTCTCCGATAACAAAGAGAAAGAAGCTTTCTGAGAAACTTCTTTGTGTTCTGTGAAATCATCTAACAGAGTTACAGCTTTCCCCTCAAGAAGCCTTTCGCTAAGACAGTTCTTGTGGAATTGGCAAAGTGATATTTCGAAGCCCATAGAGGGCTATGGTGAAAAAAGAAATATCCTCAGATGAAATCTGGAAAGAAGCTTTCTGAGAAACTGCTGAGTGTTCTGTTAATTCATCTCACAGAGTTACATCTGTATTTCGTGCATCCCTTTGCTAGCCTTATTTCTGAGGAATCTGAAAACAGATATTTCGGATCCCTTTGAAGACTATAGGGCCAAAGGAAATATCCTCCGATAACAAAGAGAAAGAAGCTTTCTGAGAAACTTCTTTGTGTTCTGTGTAATCATCTCACAGAGGTACAGCTTTCCCCTCAAGAAGCCTTTCGTAAGACAGTTCTTGTGGAATTGGCAAAGTGATATTTGGAAGCCCATAGAGGGCTATGGTGAAAAAGGAAATATCCACAGATGAAATCTGGAAAGAAGCTTTCTGAGAAACTGCTGAGTGTTCTGTTAATTCATCTCACAGAGTTACATCTGTATTTCGTGCATCTCTTTGGTAGCCTTATTTCTGTGGAATCTGAGAACAGATATTTCGGATCCCTTTGAAGACTATAGGGCCAAAGGAAATATCCTCCGATAACAAAGAGAAAGAAGCTTTCTGAGAAACTTCTTTGTGTTCTGTGAAATCATCTCACAGAGTTACAGCTTTCCCCTCAAGAAGCCTTTCGCTAAGACAGTTCTTGTGGAATTGGCAAAGTGATATTTGGAAGCCCTTAGAGGGCTATGGTGAAAAAGGAAATATCCTCAGATGAAATCTGCAAAGAAGCTCTCTGAGAAACTGCTGAGTGTTCTGTTAATTCATCTCACAGAGTTACATCTGCATTTCGTGGATCTCTTTGCTAGCCTTATTTCTGTGGAATCTGAGAACAGATATTTCGGATCCCTTTTGAAGACTATAGGGCCTAAGGAAATATCCTCCGATAACAAAGAGAAAGAAGCTTTCTGAGAAACTTCTTTGTGTTCTGTGAAATCATCTCACAGAGTTACAGCTTTCCCCTCAAGAAGCGTTTCGCTAAGACAGTTCTTGTGGAATTGGCAAAGTGATATTTGGAAGCCCATAGAGGGCTCTGGTGAAAAAGGAGATAACCTCAGATGAAATCTGGAAAGAAGATTTCTGAGAAACTGCTGAGTGATCTGTTATTTCATCTCACAGAGTTACATCTGTATTTCGTGAATCTCTTTGCTAGCCTTATTTCTGTGGAATCTGAGAACAGATATTTCGGATCCCTTTGAAGACTATAGGGCCAAAGGAAATATCCTCCGAAAACAAAGAGAAAGAAGCTTTCTGAGAAACTTCTTTGTGTTCTTTGAAATCATCTCACAGAGTTACAGCTTTCCCCTCAAGAAGCCTTTCGCTAAGACAGTTCTTGTGGAACTGGCAAAGTGATATTTGGAAGCCCATAGAGGGCTATGGTGAAAAAGGAAATATCCTCAGATGAAATCTGGAAAGAAGCTTTCTGAGAATCTGCTGAGTGTTCTGTTAATTCATCTCACAGAGTTACATCTGTATTTCGTGGATCTCTTTGCTAGCCTTATTTCTGTGGAATCTGAGAAGAGATATTTCGGATCCCTTTGAAGACTATAGGGCCAAAGGAAATATCCTCTGATAACAAAGAGAAAGAAGCTTTCTGAGAAACTTCTTTGTGTTCTGTGAAATCATCTCACAGAGTTACAGCTTTCCCCTCAAGAAACCTTTCGCTAAGACAGTTCTTGTGGAATTGGCAAAGTGATATTTGGAAGCCCATAGAGGGCTATGGTTAAAAAGGAAATATCCTCAGATGAAATCTGGAAAGAAGCTTTCTGAGAAACTGCTGAGTGTTCTGTTAATTCATCTCACAGAGTTACATCTGTATTTCGTGGATCTCTTTGCTAGCCTTATTTCTGTGAAATCTGAGAACAGATATTTCGGATCCCTTTGAAGACTATAGGGCCAAAGGAAATATCCTCCGATAACAAAGAGAAAGAAGCTTTCTGAGAAACGTCTTGGTGTTCTGTGAAATCATCTCACAGAGGTACAGCTTTCCCCTCAAGAAGCCTTTCGCTAAGACAGTTCTTGTGGAATTGGCAAAGTGATATTTGGAAGCCCATAGAGGGCTATGGTGAAAAAGGAAATATCCACAGATGAAATCTGGAAAGAAGCTTTCTGAGAAACTGCTGAGTGTTCTGTTAATTCATCTCACAGAGTTACATCTGTATTTCGTGCATCTCTTTGGTAGCCTTATTTCTGTGGAATCTGAGAACAGATATTTCGGATCCCTTTGAAGACTATAGGGCCAAAGGAAATATCCTCCGATAACAAAGAGAAAGAAGCTTTCTGAGAAACTTCTTTGTTTTCTGTGAAATCATCTTACAGAGTTACAGCTTTCCCCTCAAGAAGCCTTTCGCTAAGACAGTTCTTGTGGAATTGGCAAAGTGATATTTGGAAGCCCTTAGAGGGCTATGGTGAAAAAGGAAATATCCTCAGATGAAATCTGCAAAGAAGCTCTCTGAGAAACTGCTGAGTGTTCTGTTAATTCATCTCACAGAGTTACATCTGCATTTCGTGGATCTCTTTGCTAGCCTTATTTCTGTGGAATCTGAGAACAGATATTTCGGATCCCTTTTGAAGACTATAGGGCCTAAGGAAATATCCTCCGATAACAAAGAGAAAGAAGCTTTCTGAGAAACTTCTTTGTGTTCTGTGAAATCATCTCACAGAGTTACAGCTTTCCCCTCAAGAAGCCTTTCGCTAAGACAGTTCTTGTGGAATTGGCAAAGTGATATTTGGAAGCCCATAGAGGGCTATGGTGAAAAAGGAAATATCCTCAGATGAAATCTGGAAAGAAGATTTCTGAGAAACTGCTGAGTGATCTGTAATTTCATCTCACAGACTTACATCTGTATTTCGTGAATCTCTTTGCTAGCCTTATTTCTGTGGAATCTGAGAACAGATATTTCGGATCCCTTTGAAGACTATAGGGCCAAAGGAAATATCCTCCGAAAACAAAGAGAAAGAAGCTTTCTGAGAAACTTCTTTGTGTTCTTTGAAATCATCTCACAGAGTTACAGCTTTCCCCTCAAGAAGCCTTTCGCTAAGACAGTTCTTGTTGTATTGGCAAAGTGATATTTGGAAGCCCTTTGAGGGCTATGCTGAAAAAGGAAATATCCTCAGATGAAATCTGGAAAGAAGCTTTCTGAGAAACTGCTGAGTGTTCTGTTAATTCATCTCACAGAGTTACATCTGTGTTTCGTGGATCTCTTTGCTAGCCTTATTTCTGTGGAATCTGAGAACAGATATTTCGGATCCCTTTGGAGACTATAGGGCCAAAGGAAATATCCTCCGATAACAAAGAGAAAGAAGCTTTCTGAGAAACTTCTTTGTATTCTGTTAAATCATCTCACAGAGTTACAGCTTTTCCCTCAAGAAGCCTTTCGCTAAGACAGTTCTTGTGGAATTGGCAAAGTGATATTTGGAAGCCCATAGAGGGCTATTGTGAAAAAGGAAATATCCTCAGATGAAACCTGGAAAGAAGCTTTCTGAGAAACTGCTGCGTGTTCTGTTAATTCATCTCACAGAGTTACATCTGTATGTCGTGGATCTCTTTGCTATCCTTATTTCTGTGGAATCTGAGAACAGATATTTCGGATCCCTTTGAAGAGTATAGGGCCAAAGGAAATATCCTCCGATAACAAAGACAAAGAAGCTTTCTGAGAAACTTCTTTGTGTTCTGTGAAATCATCTCACAGAGGTACAGCTTTCCCCTCAAGAAGCCTTTCGCTAAGAGAGTTCTTGTGGAATTGGCAAAGTGATATTTGGAAGCCCATAGAGGGCTATGGTGAAAAAGGAAATATCCTCAAATGAAATCTGGAAAGAAGCTTTCTGAGAAACTGCTGCGTGTTCTGTTAATTCATCTCACAGAGTTACATCTGTATGTCGTGGATCTCTTTGCTAACCTTATTTCTGTGGAATCTGAGAACAGATATTTCGGATCCCTTTGAAGAGTATAGGGCCAAAGGAAATATCCTCCGATAACAAAGAGAAAGAAGCTTTCTGAGAAACTTCTTTGTGTTCTGTGAAATCATCTCACAGAGGTACAGCTTTCCCCTCAGGAAGCCTTTCGCTAAGACAGTTCTTGTGGAATTGGCAATGTGATATTTGGACGCCCTTAGAGGACTATGGTGAAAAAGGAAATATCCTCAGATGAAATCTGGAAAGAAGCTTTCTGAGAAACTGCTGAGTGTTCTGTTAATTCATCTCACAGAGTTACATCTGTATTTCGTGGATCTCTTTGCTAGCCTTATTTCTGTGGAATCTGAGAACAGATATTTCGGATCCCTTTGAAGACTATAGGGCCAAAGGAAATATCCTCCGATAACAAAGAGAAAGAAGCTTTCTGAGAAACGTCTTGGTGTTCTGTGAAATCATCTCACAGAGGTACAGCTTTCCCCTCAAGAAGCCTTTCGCTAAGACAGTTCTTGTGGAATTGGCAAAGTGATATTTGGAAGCCCATAGAGGGCTATGGTGAAAAAGGAAATATCCTCAGATGAAATCTGGAAAAAAGCTGTCTGAGAAACTGCTGAGTGTTCTGTTAATTCACCTCACAGAGTTACATCTGTATTTAGTGGATCTCTTTGTTAGCCTTATTTCTGTGGAATCTGAGAACAGATATTTCGGATCCCTTTGAAGACTATAGGGCCAAAGGAAATATCCTCCGATAACAAAGAGAAAGAAGCTTTCTGAGAAACGTCTTGGTGTTCTGTGAAATCATCTCACAGAGTTACAGCTTTCCCCTCAAGAAGCCTCTCGCTAAGACATTTCTTGTGGAATTGGCAAAGTGATATTTGGAAGCCCATAGAGGGCTATGGTGTAAAAGGAAATATCCTCAGATGAAATCTGCAAAGAAGCTCTCTGAGGAACTGCTGAGTGTTCTGTTAATTCATCTCACAGAGTTACATCTGTATATCGTGGATCTCTTTGCTAGCCTTATTTCTGTGAAATCTGAGAACAGATATTTCGGATCCCTTTGAAGACTATAGGGCCAAAGGAAATATCCTCCGATAACAAAGAGAAAGAAGCTTTCTGAGAAACTTCTTTGTGTTCTGTTAAATGATCTCACAGAGTTACAGCTTTTCCCCTCAAGAAGCCTTTCGCTAAGACAGTTCTTGTGGAATTTGCAAAGTGATATTTGGAAGCCCATAGAGGGCTACGGTGAAAAAGGAAATATACTCAGATGAAATCTGGAAAGAAGCTTTCTGAGAAACTGCTGAGTGTTCTGTTAATTCATCTCACAGAGTTACATCTGTATTTCGCGGATCTCTTTGCTAGCCTTATTTCTGTGGAATCTGAGAACAGATATTTCGGATCCCTTTGAAGACTATAGGGCCAAAGGAAATATTCTCCGATAACAAAGAGAAAGAAGCTTTCTGAGAAACTTCTTTGTGTTCTGTGAAATCATCTAACAGAGTTACAGCTTTCCCCTCAAGAAGCCTTTCGCTAAGACAGTTCTTGTGGAATTGGCAAAGTGATATTTCGAAGCCCATAGAGGGCTATGGTGAAAAAAGAAATATCCTCAGATGAAATCTGGAAAGAAGCTTTCTGAGAAACTGCTGAGTGTTCTGTTAATTCATCTCACAGAGTTACATCTGTATTTCGTGCATCCCTTTGCTAGCCTTATTTCTGAGGAATCTGAAAACAGATATTTCGGATCCCTTTGAAGACTATAGGGCCAAAGGAAATATCCTCCGATAACAAAGAGAAAGAAGCTTTCTGAGAAACTTCTTTGTGTTCTGTGTAATCATCTCACAGAGGTACAGCTTTCCCCTCAAGAAGCCTTTCGTAAGACAGTTCTTGTGGAATTGGCAAAGTGATATTTGGAAGCCCATAGAGGGCTATGGTGAAAAAGGAAATATCCACAGATGAAATCTGGAAAGAAGCTTTCTGAGAAACTGCTGAGTGTTCTGTTAATTCATCTCACAGAGTTACATCTGTATTTCGTGCATCTCTTTGGTAGCCTTATTTCTGTGGAATCTGAGAACAGATATTTCGGATCCCTTTGAAGACTATAGGGCCAAAGGAAATATCCTCCGATAACAAAGAGAAAGAAGCTTTCTGAGAAACTTCTTTGTGTTCTGTGAAATCATCTCACAGAGTTACAGCTTTCCCCTCAAGAAGCCTTTCGCTAAGACAGTTCTTGTGGAATTGGCAAAGTGATATTTGGAAGCCCTTAGAGGGCTATGGTGAAAAAGGAAATATCCTCAGATGAAATCTGCAAAGAAGCTCTCTGAGAAACTGCTGAGTGTTCTGTTAATTCATCTCACAGAGTTACATCTGCATTTCGTGGATCTCTTTGCTAGCCTTATTTCTGTGGAATCTGAGAACAGATATTTCGGATCCCTTTTGAAGACTATAGGGCCTAAGGAAATATCCTCCGATAACAAAGAGAAAGAAGCTTTCTGAGAAACTTCTTTGTGTTCTGTGAAATCATCTCACAGAGTTACAGCTTTCCCCTCAAGAAGCGTTTCGCTAAGACAGTTCTTGTGGAATTGGCAAAGTGATATTTGGAAGCCCATAGAGGGCTCTGGTGAAAAAGGAGATAACCTCAGATGAAATCTGGAAAGAAGATTTCTGAGAAACTGCTGAGTGATCTGTTATTTCATCTCACAGAGTTACATCTGTATTTCGTGAATCTCTTTGCTAGCCTTATTTCTGTGGAATCTGAGAACAGATATTTCGGATCCCTTTGAAGACTATAGGGCCAAAGGAAATATCCTCCGAAAACAAAGAGAAAGAAGCTTTCTGAGAAACTTCTTTGTGTTCTTTGAAATCATCTCACAGAGTTACAGCTTTCCCCTCAAGAAGCCTTTCGCTAAGACAGTTCTTGTGGAACTGGCAAAGTGATATTTGGAAGCCCATAGAGGGCTATGGTGAAAAAGGAAATATCCTCAGATGAAATCTGGAAAGAAGCTTTCTGAGAATCTGCTGAGTGTTCTGTTAATTCATCTCACAGAGTTACATCTGTATTTCGTGGATCTCTTTGCTAGCCTTATTTCTGTGGAATCTGAGAAGAGATATTTCGGATCCCTTTGAAGACTATAGGGCCAAAGGAAATATCCTCTGATAACAAAGAGAAAGAAGCTTTCTGAGAAACTTCTTTGTGTTCTGTGAAATCATCTCACAGAGTTACAGCTTTCCCCTCAAGAAACCTTTCGCTAAGACAGTTCTTGTGGAATTGGCAAAGTGATATTTGGAAGCCCATAGAGGGCTATGGTTAAAAAGGAAATATCCTCAGATGAAATCTGGAAAGAAGCTTTCTGAGAAACTGCTGAGTGTTCTGTTAATTCATCTCACAGAGTTACATCTGTATTTCGTGGATCTCTTTGCTAGCCTTATTTCTGTGAAATCTGAGAACAGATATTTCGGATCCCTTTGAAGACTATAGGGCCAAAGGAAATATCCTCCGATAACAAAGAGAAAGAAGCTTTCTGAGAAACGTCTTGGTGTTCTGTGAAATCATCTCACAGAGGTACAGCTTTCCCCTCAAGAAGCCTTTCGCTAAGACAGTTCTTGTGGAATTGGCAAAGTGATATTTGGAAGCCCATAGAGGGCTATGGTGAAAAAGGAAATATCCTCAGATGAAATCTGGAAAAAAGCTGTCTGAGAAACTGCTGAGTGTTCTGTTAATTCACCTCACAGAGTTACATCTGTATTTAGTGGATCTCTTTGTTAGCCTTATTTCTGTGGAATCTGAGAACAGATATTTCGGATCCCTTTGAAGACTATAGGGCCAAAGGAAATATCCTCCGATAACAAAGAGAAAGAAGCTTTCTGAGAAACGTCTTGGTGTTCTGTGAAATCATCTCACAGAGTTACAGCTTTCCCCTCAAGAAGCCTCTCGCTAAGACATTTCTTGTGGAATTGGCAAAGTGATATTTGGAAGCCCATAGAGGGCTATGGTGTAAAAGGAAATATCCTCAGATGAAATCTGCAAAGAAGCTCTCTGAGGAACTGCTGAGTGTTCTGTTAATTCATCTCACAGAGTTACATCTGTATATCGTGGATCTCTTTGCTAGCCTTATTTCTGTGAAATCTGAGAACAGATATTTCGGATCCCTTTGAAGACTATAGGGCCAAAGGAAATATCCTCCGATAACAAAGAGAAAGAAGCTTTCTGAGAAACTTCTTTGTGTTCTGTTAAATGATCTCACAGAGTTACAGCTTTTCCCCTCAAGAAGCCTTTCGCTAAGACAGTTCTTGTGGAATTTGCAAAGTGATATTTGGAAGCCCATAGAGGGCTACGGTGAAAAAGGAAATAACCTCAGATGAAATCTGGAAAGAAGCTTTCTGAGAAACTGCTGAGTGTTCTGTTAATTCATCTCACAGAGTTACATCTGTATTTCGCGGATCTCTTTGCTAGCCTTATTTCTGTGGAATCTGAGAACAGATATTTCGGATCCCTTTGAAGACTATAGGGCCAAAGGAAATATTCTCCGATAACAAAGAGAAAGAAGCTTTCTGAGAAACTTCTTTGTGTTCTGTGAAATCATCTAACAGAGTTACAGCTTTCCCCTCAAGAAGCCTTTCGCTAAGACAGTTCTTGTGGAATTGGCAAAGTGATATTTCGAAGCCCATAGAGGGCTATGGTGAAAAAAGAAATATCCTCAGATGAAATCTGGAAAGAAGCTTTCTGAGAAACTGCTGAGTGTTCTGTTAATTCATCTCACAGAGTTACATCTGTATTTCGTGCATCTCTTTGCTAGCCTTATTTCTGAGGAATCTGAAAACAGATATTTCGGATCCCTTTGAAGACTATAGGGCCAAAGGAAATATCCTCCGATAACAAAGAGAAAGAAGCTTTCTGAGAAACTTCTTTGTGTTCTGTGTAATCATCTCACAGAGGTACAGCTTTCCCCTCAAGAAGCCTTTCGTAAGACAGTTCTTGTGGAATTGGCAAAGTGATATTTGGAAGCCCATAGAGGGCTATGGTGAAAAAGGAAATATCCACAGATGAAATCTGGAAAGAAGCTTTCTGAGAAACTGCTGAGTGTTCTGTTAATTCATCTCACAGAGTTACATCTGTATTTCGTGCATCTCTTTGGTAGCCTTATTTCTGTGGAATCTGAGAACAGATATTTCGGATCCCTTTGAAGACTATAGGGCCAAAGGAAATATCCTCCGATAACAAAGAGAAAGAAGCTTTCTGAGAAACTTCTTTGTTTTCTGTGAAATCATCTTACAGAGTTACAGCTTTCCCCTCAAGAAGCCTTTCGCTAAGACAGTTCTTGTGGAATTGGCAAAGTGATATTTGGAAGCCCTTAGAGGGCTATGGTGAAAAAGGAAATATCCTCAGATGAAATCTGCAAAGAAGCTCTCTGAGAAACTGCTGAGTGTTCTGTTAATTCATCTCACAGAGTTACATCTGCATTTCGTGGATCTCTTTGCTAGCCTTATTTCTGTGGAATCTGAGAACAGATATTTCGGATCCCTTTTGAAGACTATAGGGCCTAAGGAAATATCCTCCGATAACAAAGAGAAAGAAGCTTTCTGAGAAACTTCTTTGTGTTCTGTGAAATCATCTCACAGAGTTACAGCTTTCCCCTCAAGAAGCCTTTCGCTAAGACAGTTCTTGTGGAATTGGCAAAGTGATATTTGGAAGCCCATAGAGGGCTCTGGTGAAAAAGGAGATAACCTCAGATGAAATCTGGAAAGAAGATTTCTGAGAAACTGCTGAGTGATCTGTTATTTCATCTCACAGAGTTACATCTGTATTTCGTGAATCTCTTTGCTAGCCTTATTTCTGTGGAATCTGAGAACAGATATTTCGGATCCCTTTGAAGACTATAGGGCCAAAGGAAATATCCTCCGAAAACAAAGAGAAAGAAGCTTTCTGAGAAACTTCTTTGTGTTCTTTGAAATCATCTCACAGAGTTACAGCTTTCCCCTCTAGAAGCCTTTCGCTAAGACAGTTCTTGTGGAACTGGCAAAGTGATATTTGGAAGCCCATAGAGGGCTATGGTGAAAAAGGAAATATCCTCAGATGAAATCTGGAAAGAAGCTTTCTGAGAATCTGCTGAGTGTTCTGTTAATTCATCTCACAGAGTTACATCTGTATTTCGTGGATCTCTTTGCTAGCCTTATTTCTGTGGAATCTGAGAAGAGATATTTCGGATCCCTTTGAAGACTATAGGGCCAAAGGAAATATCCTCTGATAACAAAGAGAAAGAAGCTTTCTGAGAAACTTCTTTGTGTTCTGTGAAATCATCTCAAAGAGTTACAGCTTTCCCCTCAAGAAACCTTTCGCTAAGACAGTTCTTGTGGAATTGGCAAAGTGATATTTGGAAGCCCATAGAGGGCTATGGTTAAAAAGGAAATATCCTCAGATGAAATCTGGAAAGAAGCTTTATGAGAAACTGCTGAGTGTTCTGTTAATTCATCTCTCAGAGTTACATCTGTATTTCGTGGATCTCTTTGATAGCCTTATTTCTGTGAAATCTGAGAACAGATATTTCGGATCCCTTTGAAGACTATAGGGCCAAAGGAAATATCCTCCGATAACAAAGAGAAAGAAGCTTTCTGAGAAACTTGTGTTTTGTGAAATCATCTCACAGAGTTACAGCTTTCCCCTCAAGAAGCCTTTCCCTAAGACAGTTCTTGTGGAATTGGCAAAGTGATATTTGGTAGCCCATAGAGGGCTATGGTGAAAAAGGAAATATCCTCAGATGAAATCTAGAAAGAAGCTCTCTGAGAAACTGTTGAGTGTTCTGTTAATTCATCTCACAGAGTTACATCTGTATTTCGTGGATCTCTTTGGTAGCCTTATTTCTGTGGAATCTGAGAAGAGATATTTCGGATCCCTTTGAAGACTATAGGGCCAAAGGAAATATCCTCCGATAACAAAGAGAAAGAAGCTTTCTAAGAAACTTCTTTGTGTTCTGTGAAATCATTTCACTGTGTTACAGCTTTCCTCTCAAGAAGCCTTTCGCTAAGACAATCTTGTGGAATTGGCAAAGTGATATTTGGAGGCCCTTAGAGGGCTATGGTGAAAAAGGAAATATCCTCAGATGAAATCTGGAAAGAAGCTTTCTGAGAAACTGCTGAGTGTTCTGTTAATTCATCTCACAGAGTTACATCTGCATTTCGTGGATCTCTTTGCTAGCCTTATTTCTGTGGAATCTGAGAACAGATATTTCGGATCCCTTTTGAAGACTATAGGGCCAAAGGAAATATCCTCCGATAACAAAGAGAAAGAAGCTTTCTGAGAAACTTCTTTGTGTTCTGTGAAATCATCTCACTGAGTTACAGCTTTTCGCTCAAGAAGCCTTTCGCTAAGACAGTTCTTGTGGAATTGGCAAAGTGATATTTGGAAGCCCATAGAGGGCTATTGTGAAAAAGGAATATCCTCAGATGAAATCTGGAAAGAAGTTTTCTGAGAAACTGCTGAGTGTTCTGTTAATTCATCTCACAGAGTTACATCTGTATTTCGCGGATCTCTTTGCTAGCCTTATTTCTGTGGAATCTGAGAACAGATATTTTGGATCCCTTTGAAGACTATAGGGCCAAAAAATATCCTCCGATAACAAAGAGAAAGAAGCTTTCTGAGAAACTTCTTTTTGTTCTGTGAATTCATGTCACAGAGTTACAGCTTTCCCCTCAAGAAGCCTTTCGCTAAGACAGTTCTTGTGGAATTGGCAAAGTGATATTTGGAAGCCCATAGAGGGCTATGGTTAAAAAGGAACTATCCTCAGATGAAATGTGGAAAGAAGCTTTCTGAGAAACTGCTGAGTGTTCTGTTAATTCATCTCACAGAGTTACATCTGTATTTCGTGGATCTCTTTGCTAGCCTTATTTCTGTGAAATCTGAGAACAGATATTTCGGATCCCTTTGAAGACTATAGGGCCAAAGGAAATATCCTCCGATAACAAAGAGAAAGAAGCTTTCTGAGAAACTTCTTTGTGTTTTGTGAAATCATCTCACAGAGTTACAGCTTTCCCCTCAAGAAGCCTTTCCCTAAGACAGTTCTTGTGGAATTGGCAAAGTGATATTTGGAAGCCCATAGAGGGCTATGGTGAAAAAGGAAATATCCTCAGATGAAATATAGAAAAAAGCTCTCTGAGAAACTGTTGAGTGTTCTGTTAATTCATCTCACAGAGTTACATCTGTATTTCGTGGATCTCTTTGCTAGCCTTATTTCTGTGGAATCTGAGAACAGATATTTCGGATCCCTTTGAAGACTATAGGGCCAAAGGAAATATCCTCCGATAACAAAGAGAAAGAAGCTTTCTGAGAAACTTCTTTGTGTTCTGTGAAATCATCTCACTGAGTTACAGCTTTTCCCTCAAGAAAGCTTTCGCTAAGACAGTTCTTGTGGAATAGGCAAAGTGATATTTGGAAGCCCATAGAGGGCTACGGTGAAAAAGGAAATATCCTCAGATGAAATCTGGAAAGAAGCTTTCTGAGAAACTGCTGAGTATTCTGTTAATTCATCTCAGAGAGTTACATCTGTATTTCGTGGATCTCTTTGGTAGCCTTATTTCTGTGGAATCTGAGAAGAGATATTTCGGATCCCTTTGAAGACTATAGGGCCAAAGGAAATATCCTCCGATAACAAAGAGAAAGAAGCTTTCTGAGAAACTTGTGTTTTGTGAAATCATCTCACAGAGTTACAGCTTTCCCCTCAAGAAGCCTTTCCCTAAGACAGTTCTTGTGGAATTGGTAAAGTGATATTTGGTAGCCCATAGAGGGCTATGGTGAAAAAGGAAATATCCTCAGATGAAATCTAGAAAGAAGCTCTCTGAGAAACTGTTGAGTGTTCTGTTAATTCATCTCACAGAGTTACATCTGTATTTCGTGGATCTCTTTGGTAGCCTTATTTCTGTGGAATCTGAGAAGAGATATTTCGGATCCCTTTGAAGACTATAGGGCCAAAGGAAATATCCTCCGATAACAAAGAGAAAGAAGCTTTCTAAGAAACTTCTTTGTGTTCTGTGAAATCATTTCACTGTGTTACAGCTTTCCTCTCAAGAAGCCTTTCGCTAAGACAATCTTGTGGAATTGGCAAAGTGATATTTGGAGGCCCTTAGAGGGCTATGGTGAAAAAGGAAATATCCTCAGATGAAATCTGGAAAGAAGCTTTCTGAGAAACAGCTGAGTGTTATGTTAATTCATCTCACAGAGTTACATCTGTATTTCGTGGATCTCTTTGCTAGCCTTATTTCTGTGGAATCTGAGAACAGAAATTTCGGATCCCTTTTGAAGATTATAGGGCCAAAGGAAATATCCTCCGATAACAAAGAGAAAGAAGCTTTCTGAGAAACGTCTTTGTGTTCTGTGAAATCATCTCACTGAGTTACAGCTTTCCCCTCAAGAAGCCTCTCGCTAAGACAGTTCTTGTGGAATTGGCAAAGTGATATTTGGAAGCCTATAGAGGCTATGGTGAAAAATGAAATATCCTCTGATGAAATCTGGAAAGAAGCTCTCTGAGAAACTGCTGAGTGTTCTGTTAATTCATCTCACAGAGTTACATCTGTATTTCGTGGATCTCCTTGCTAGCCTTATTTCTGTGGAATCTGAGAACAGATATTTCGGATCCCTTTGAAGACTATAGGGCCAAAGGAAATATCCTCCGATAACAAAGAGAAAGAAGCTTTCTGAGAAACTTCTTTGTGTTCTGTGTAATCATCTCACAGAGTTACAGCTTTCCCCTCAAGAAGCCTTTCGTAAGACAGTTCTTGTGGAATTGGCACAGTGATATTTGGAAGCCCTTAGAGGGCTATGGTGAAAAAGGAAATATCCTCAGATGAAATCTGGAAAGAAGCTTTCTGAGAAACTGCTGAGTGTTCTGTTAATTCATCTCACAGAGTTACATCTGCATTTCCTGGATCTCTTTGCTAGCCTTATTTCTGTGGAATCTGAGAACAGATATTTCGGATCCCTTTTGAAGACTATAGGGCCAAAGGAAATATCCTCCGATAACAAAGAGAAAGAAGCTTTCTGAGAAACTTCTTTGTGTTCTGTGAAATCATCTCACTGAGTTACAGCTTTTCGCTCAAGAAGCCTTTCGCTAAGACAGTTCTTGTGGAATTGGCAAAGTGATATTTGGAAGCCCATAGAGGGCTATGGTGAAAAAGGAATATCCTCAGATGAAATCTGGAAAGAAGTTTTCTGAGAAACTGCTGAGTGTTCTGTTAATTCATCTCACAGAGTTACATCTGTATTTCGCGGATCTCTTTGCTAGCCTTATTTCTGTGGAATCTGAGAACAGATATTTCGGATCCCTTTGAAGACTATAGGGCCAAAAAATATCCTCCGATAACAAAGAGAAAGAAGCTTTCTGAGAAACTTCTTTTTGTTCTGTGAAATCATCTCACAGAGTTACAGCTTTCCCCTCAAGAAGCCTTTCGCTAAGACAGTTCTTGTGGAATTGGCAAAGTGATATTTGGAAGCCCATAGAGGGCTATGGTTAAAAAGGAACTATCCTCAGATGAAATCTGGAAAGAAGCTTTCTGAGAAACTGCTGAGTGTTCTGTTAATTCATCTCACAGAGTTACATCTGTATTTCGTGGATCTCTTTGCTAGCCTTATTTCTGTGAAATCTGAGAACAGATATTTCGGATCGCTTTGAAGACTATAGGGCCAAAGGAAATATCCTCCGATAACAATGAGAAAGAAGCTTTCTGAGAAACTTCTTTGTGTTTTGTGAAATCATCTCACAGAGTTACAGCTTTCCCCTCAAGAAGCCTTTCCCTAAGACAGTTCTTGTGGAATTGGCAAAGTGATATTTGGAAGCCCATAGAGTTCTATGGTGAAAAAGGAAATATCCTCAGATGAAATCTAGAAAAAAGCTCTCTGAGAAACTGTTGAGTGTTCTGTTAATTCATCTCACAGAGTTACATCTGTATTTCGTGGATCTCTTTGCTAGCCTTATTTCTGTGGAATCTGAGAACAGATATTTCGGATCCCTTTGAAGACTATAGGGCCAAAGGAAATATCCTCCGATAACAAAGAGAAAGAAGCTTTCTGAGAAACTTCTTTTTGTTCTGTGAAATCATCTCACTGAGTTACAGCTTTTCCCTCAAGAAGGCTTTCGCTAAGACAGTTCTTGTGGAATAGGCAAAGTGATATTTGGAAGCCCATAGAGGGCTACGGTGAAAAAGGAAATATCCTCAGATGAAATCTGGAAAGAAGCTTTCTGAGAAACTGCTGAGTATTCTGTTAATTCATCTCAGAGAGTTACATCTGTATTTCGTGGATCTCTTTGGTAGCCTTATTTCTGTGGAATCTGAGAAGAGATATTTCGGATCCCTTTGAAGACTATAGGGCCAAAGGAAATATCCTCTGATAACAAAGAGAAAGAAGCTTTCTAAGAAACTTCTTTGTGTTCTGTGAAATCATTTCACTGTGTTACAGCTTTCCTCTCAAGAAGCCTTTCGCTAAGACAATCTTGTGGAATTGGCAATGTGATATTTGGAGGCCCATAGAGGGCTATGGTGAAAAAGGAAATATCCTCAGATGAAATCTGGAAAGAAGCTTTCTGAGAAACAGCTGAGTGTTATGTTAATTCATCTCACAGAGTTACATCTGTATTTCGTGGATCTCTTTGCTAGCCTTATTTCTGTGGAATCTGAGAACAGAAATTTCGGATCCCTTTTGAAGTCTATAGGGCCAAAGGAAATATCCTCCGATAACAAAGAGAAAGAAGCTTTCTGAGAAACGTCTTTGTGTTCTGTGAAATCATCTCACTGAGTTACAGCTTTCCCCTCAAGAAGCCTCTCGCTAAGACAGTTCTTGTGGAATTGGCAAAGTGATATTTGGAAGCCCATAGAGGCTATGGTGAAAAATGAAATATCCTCTGATGAAATCTGGAAAGAAGCTCTCTGAGAAACTGCTGAGTGTTCTGTTAATTCATCTCACAGAGTTACATCTGTATTTCGTGGATCTCCTTGCTAGCCTTATTTCTGTGGAATCTGAGAACAGATATTTCGGATCCCTTTGAAGACTATAGGGCCAAAAAGTATCCTCCGATAACAAAGAGAAAGAAGCTTTCTGAGAAACTTCTTTGTGTTCTGTGAAATCATCTCACAGAGTTACAGCTTTCCCCTCAAGAAGCCTTTCGCTAAGACAGTTCTTGTGGAATTGGCAAAGTGATATTTGGAAGCCCATAGAGGGCTATGGTTAAAAAGGAAATATCCTCAGATGAAATCTGGAAAGAAGCTTTCTGAGAAACTGCTGAGTGTTCTGTTAATTCATCTCACAGAGTTACATCTGTATTTCGTGGATCTCTTTGCTAGCCTTATTTCTGTGAAATCTGAGAACAGATATTTCGGATCCCTTTGAAGACTATAGGGCCAAAGGAAATATCCTCCGATAACAAAGAGAAAGAAGCTTTCTGAGAAACTTCTTTGTGTTTTGTGAAATCATCTCACAGAGTTACAGCTTTCCCCTCAAGAAGCCTTTCCCTAAGACAGTTCTTGTGGAATTGGCAAAGTGATATTTGGAAGCCCATAGAGGGCTATGGTGAAAAAGGAAATATCCTCAGATGAAATCTAGAAAAAAGCTCTCTGAGAAACTGTTGAGTGTTCTGTTAATTCATCTCACAGAGTTACATCTGTATTTCGTGGATCTCTTTGCTAGCCTTATTTCTGTGGAATCTGAGAACAGATATTTCGGATCCCTTTGAAGACTATAGGGCCAAAGGAAATATCCTCCGATAACAAAGAGAAAGAAGCTTTCTGAGAAACTTCTTTTTGTTCTGTGAAATCATCTCACTGAGTTACAGCTTTTCCCTCAAGAAGGCTTTCGCTAAGACAGTTCTTGTGGAATAGGCAAAGTGATATTTGGAAGCCCATAGAGGGCTACGGTGAAAAAGGAAATATCCTCAGATGAAATCTGGAAAGAAGCTTTCTGAGAAACTGCTGAGTATTCTGTTAATTCATCTCAGAGAGTTACATCTGTATTTCGTGGATCTCTTTGGTAGCCTTATTTCTGTGGAATCTGAGAAGAGATATTTCGGATCCCTTTGAAGACTATAGGGCCAAAGGAAATATCCTCCGATAACAAAGAGAAAGAAGCTTTCTAAGAAACTTCTTTGTGTTCTGTGAAATCATTTCACTGTGTTACAGCTTTCCTCTCAAGAAGCCTTTCGCTAAGACAATCTTGTGGAATTGGCAATGTGATATTTGGAGGCCCATAGAGGGCTATGGTGAAAAAGGAAATATCCTCAGATGAAATCTGGAAAGAAGCTTTCTGAGAAACAGCTGAGTGTTATGTTAATTCATCTCACAGAGTTACATCTGTATTTCGTGGATCTCTTTGCTAGCCTTATTTCTGTGGAATCTGAGAACAGAAATTTCGGATCCCTTTTGAAGTCTATAGGGCCAAAGGAAATATCCTCCGATAACAAAGAGAAAGAAGCTTTCTGAGAAACGTCTTTGTGTTCTGTGAAATCATCTCACTGAGTTACAGCTTTCCCCTCAAGAAGCCTCTCGCTAAGACAGTTCTTGTGGAATTGGCAAAGTGATATTTGGAAGCCCATAGAGGCTATGGTGAAAAATGAAATATCCTCTGATGAAATCTGGAAAGAAGCTCTCTGAGAAACTGCTGAGTGTTCTGTTAATTCATCTCACAGAGTTACATCTGTATTTCGTGGATCTCCTTGCTAGCCTTATTTCTGTGGAATCTGAGAACAGATATTTCGGATCCCTTTGAAGACTATAGGGCCAAAAAATATCCTCCGATAACAAAGAGAAAGAAGCTTTCTGAGAAACTTCTTTGTGTTCTGTGAAATCATCTCACAGAGTTACAGCTTTCCCCTCAAGAAGCCTTTCGCTAAGACAGTTCTTGTGGAATTGGCAAAGTGATATTTGGAAGCCCATAGAGGGCTATGGTTAAAAAGGAAATATCCTCAGATGAAATCTGGAAAGAAGCTTTCTGAGAAACTGCTGAGTGTTCTGTTAATTCATCTCACAGAGTTACATCTGTATTTCGTGGATCTCTTTGCTAGCCTTATTTCTGTGAAATCTGAGAACAGATATTTCGGATCCCTTTGAAGACTATAGGGCCAAAGGAAATATCCTCCGATAACAAAGAGAAAGAAGCTTTCTGAGAAACTTCTTTGTGTTTTGTGAAATCATCTCACAGAGTTACAGCTTTCCCCTCAAGAAGCCTTTCCCTAAGACAGTTCTTGTGGAATTGGCAAAGTGATATTTGGAAGCCCATAGAGGGCTATGGTGAAAAAGGAAATATCCTCAGATGAAATCTAGAAAAAAGCTCTCTGAGAAACTGTTGAGTGTTCTGTTAATTCATCTCACAGAGTTACATCTGTATTTCGTGGATCTCTTTGCTAGCCTTATTTCTGTGGAACCTGAGAACAGATATTTCGGATCCCTTTGAAGACTATAGGGCCAAAGGAAATATCCTCCGATAACAAAGAGAAAGAAGCTTTCTGAGAAACTTCTTTGTGTTCTGTGAAATCATCTCACTGAGTTACAGCTTTTCCCTCAAGAAGGCTTTCGCTAAGACAGTTCTTGTGGAATAGGCAAAGTGATATTTGGAAGCCCATAGAGGGCTACGGTGAAAAAGGAAATATCCTCAGATGAAATCTGGAAAGAAGCTTTCTGAGAAACTGCTGAGTATTCTGTTAATTCATCTCAGAGAGTTACATCTGTATTTCGTGGATCTCTTTGGTAGCCTTATTTCTGTGGAATCTGAGAAGAGATATTTCGGATCCCTTTGAAGACTATAGGGCCAAAGGAAATATCCTCCGATAACAAAGAGAAAGAAGCTTTCAAAGAAACTTCTTTGTGTTCTGTGAAATCATTTCACTGTGTTACAGCTTTCCTCTCAAGAAGCCTTTCGCTAAGACAATCTTGTGGAATTGGCAAAGTGATATTTGGAGGCCCATAGAGGGCTATGGTGAAAAAGGAAATATCCTCAGATGAAATCTGGAAAGAAGCTTTCTGAGATACAGCTGAGTGTTATGTTAATTCATCTCACAGAGTTACATCTGTATTTCGTGGATCTCTTTGCTAGCCTTATTTCTGTGGAATCTGAGAACAGAAATTTCGGATCCCTTTTGAAGACTATAGGGCCAAAGGAAATATCCTCCGATAACAAAGAGAAAGAAGCTTTCTGAGAAACGTCTTTGTGTTCTGTGAAATCATCTCACTGAGTTACAGCTTTCCCCTCAAGAAGCCTCTCGCTAAGACAGTTCTTGTGGAATTGGCAAAGTGATATTTGGAAGCCCATAGAGGCTATGGTGAAAAATGAAATATCCTCTGATGAAATCTGGAAAGAAGCTCTCTGAGAAACTGCTGAGTGTTCTGTTAATTCATCTCACAGAGTTACATCTGTATTTCGTGGATCTCCTTGCTAGCCTTATTTCTGTGGAATCTGAGAACAGATATTTCGGATCCCTTTGAAGAATATAGGGCCAAAGGAAATATCCTCCGATAACAAAGAGAAAGAAGCTTTCTGAGAAACTTCTTTGTGTTCTGTTAAATCATCTCACAGAGTTACAGCTTTCCCCTCAAGAAGCCTTTCGCTAAGACAGTTATTTTGGAATTGGCAAAGGGATATTTGGAAGCCCATAGAGGGCTATGGTGAAAAAGGAAATATCCTCAGATGAAATCTGGAAAGAAGCTTTCTGAGAAACTGCTGCGTGTTCTGTTAATTCATCTCACAGAGTTACATCTGTATGTCGTGGATCTCTTTGCTAACCTTATTTCTGTGGAATCTGAGAACAGATATTTCGGATCCCTTTGAAGACTATAGGGCCTAAGGAAATATCCTCCGATAACAAAGAGAAAGAAGCTTTCTGAGAAACATCTTTGTGTTCTGTGAAATCATCTCACAGAGTTACAGCTTTCCCCTCAAGAAGCCTTTCGCTAAGACAGTTCTTGTGGAATTGGCAAAGTGATATTTGGAAGCCCATAGAGGGCTATGGTGAAAAAGGAAATATCCTCAGATGAAATCTGGAAAGAAGATTTCTGAGAAACTGCTGAGTGATCTGTAATTTCATCTCACAGACTTACATCTGTATTTCGTGAATCTCTTTGCTAGCCTTATTTCTGTGGAATCTGAGAACAGATATTTCGGATCCCTTTGAAGACTATAGGGCCAAAGGAAATATCCTCCGAAAACAAAGAGAAAGAAGCTTTCTGAGAAACTTCTTTGTGTTCTTTGAAATCATCTCACAGAGTTACAGCTTTCCCCTCAAGAAGCCTTTCGCTAAGACAGTTCTTGTTGTATTGGCAAAGTGATATTTGGAAGCCCTTTGAGGGCTATGCTGAAAAAGGAAATATCCTCAGATGAAATCTGGAAAGAAGCTTTCTGAGAAACTGCTGAGTGTTCTGTTAATTCATCTCACAGAGTTACATCTGTGTTTCGTGGATCTCTTTGCTAGCCTTATTTCTGTGGAATCTGAGAACAGATATTTCGGATCCCTTTGGAGACTATAGGGCCAAAGGAAATATTCTCCGATAACAAAGAGAAAGAAGCTTTCTGAGAAACTTCTTTGTATTCTGTTAAATCATCTCACAGAGTTACAGCTTTCCCCTCAAGAAGCCTTTCAGTAAGACAGTTCTTGTGGAATTCGCAAAGTGATATTTGGAAGCCCATAGAGGGCTACGGTGAAAAAGGAAATATCCTCAGATGAAATCTGGAAAGAAGCTTTCTGAGAAACTGCTGAGTATTCTGTTAATTCATCTCAGAGAGTTACATCTGTATTTCGTGGATCTCTTTGGTAGCCTTATTTCTGTGGAATCTGAGAAGAGATATTTCGGATCCCTTTGAAGACTATAGGGCCAAAGGAAATATCCTCCGATAACAAAGAGAAAGAAGCTTTCTGAGAAACTTGTGTTTTGTGAAATCATCTCACAGAGTTACAGCTTTCCCCTCAAGAAGCCTTTCCCTAAGACAGTTCTTGTGGAATTGGCAAAGTGATATTTGGTAGCCCATAGAGGGCTATGGTGAAAAAGGAAATATCCTCAGATGAAATCTAGAAAGAAGCTCTCTGAGAAACTGTTGAGTGTTCTGTTAATTCATCTCACAGAGTTACATCTGTATTTCGTGGATCTCTTTGGTAGCCTTATTTCTGTGGAATCTGAGAAGAGATATTTCGGATCCCTTTGAAGACTATAGGGCCAAAGGAAATATCCTCCGATAACAAAGAGAAAGAAGCTTTCTAAGAAACTTCTTTGTGTTCTGTGAAATCATTTCACTGTGTTACAGCTTTCCTCTCAAGAAGCCTTTCGCTAAGACAATCTTGTGGAATTGGCAAAGTGATATTTGGAGGCCCTTAGAAGGCTATGGTGAAAAAGGAAATATCCTCAGATGAAATCTGGAAAGAAGCTTTCTGAGAAACAGCTGAGTGTTATGTTAATTCATCTCACAGAGTTACATCTGTATTTCGTGGATCTCTTTGCTAGCCTTATTTCTGTGGAATCTGAGAACAGAAATTTCGGATCCCTTTTGAAGATTATAGGGCCAAAGGAAATATCCTCCGATAACAAAGAGAAAGAAGCTTTCTGAGAAACGTCTTTTTGTTCTGTGAAATCATCTCACAGAGTTACAGCTTTCCCCTCAAGAAGCCTTTCCCTAAGACAGTTCTTGTGGAATTGGCAAAGTGATATTTGGAAGCCCATAGAGGGCTATGGTGAAAAAGGAAATATCCTCAGATGAAATCTAGAAAAAAGCTCTCTGAGAAACTGTTGAGTGTTCTGTTAATTCATCTCACAGAGTTACATCTGTATTTCGTGGATCTCTTTGCTAGCCTTATTTCTGTGGAACCTGAGAACAGATATTTCGGATCCCTTTGAAGACTATAGGGCCAAAGGAAATATCCTCCGATAACAAAGAGAAAGAAGCTTTCTGAGAAACTTCTTTGTGTTCTGTGAAATCATCTCACTGAGTTACAGCTTTTCCCTCAAGAAGGCTTTCGCTAAGACAGTTCTTGTGGAATAGGCAAAGTGATATTTGGAAGCCCATAGAGGGCTACGGTGAAAAAGGAAATATCCTCAGATGAAATCTGGAAAGAAGCTTTCTGAGAAACTGCTGAGTATTCTGTTAATTCATCTCAGAGAGTTACATCTGTATTTCGTGGATCTCTTTGGTAGCCTTATTTCTGTGGAATCTGAGAAGAGATATTTCGGATCCCTTTGAAGACTATAGGGCCAAAGGAAATATCCTCCGATAACAAAGAGAAAGAAGCTTTCAAAGAAACTTCTTTGTGTTCTGTGAAATCATTTCACTGTGTTACAGCTTTCCTCTCAAGAAGCCTTTCGCTAAGACAATCTTGTGGAATTGGCAAAGTGATATTTGGAGGCCCATAGAGGGCTATGGTGAAAAAGAAATATCCTCAGATGAAATCTGGAAAGAAGCTTTCTGAGATACAGCTGAGTGTTATGTTAATTCATCTCACAGAGTTACATCTGTATTTCGTGGATCTCTTTGCTAGCCTTATTTCTGTGGAATCTGAGAACAGAAATTTCGGATCCCTTTTGAAGACTATAGGGCCAAAGGAAATATCCTCCGATAACAAAGAGAAAGAAGCTTTCTGAGAAACGTCTTTGTGTTCTGTGAAATCATCTCACTGAGTTACAGCTTTCCCCTCAAGAAGCCTCTCGCTAAGACAGTTCTTGTGGAATTGGCAAAGTGATATTTGGAAGCCCATAGAGGCTATGGTGAAAAATGAAATATCCTCTGATGAAATCTGGAAAGAAGCTCTCTGAGAAACTGCTGAGTGTTCTGTTAATTCATCTCACAGAGTTACATCTGTATTTCGTGGATCTCCTTGCCAGCCTTATTTCTGTGGAATCTGAGAACAGATATTTCGGATCCCTTTGAAGAATATAGGGCCAAAGGAAATATCCTCCGATAACAAAGAGAAAGAAGCTTTCTGAGAAACTTCTTTGTGTTCTGTTAAATCATCTCACAGAGTTACAGCTTTCCCCTCAAGAAGCCTTTCGCTAAGACAGTTATTTTGGAATTGGCAAAGGGATATTTGGAAGCCCATAGAGGGCTATGGTGAAAAAGGAAATATCCTCAGATGAAATCTGGAAAGAAGCTTTCTGAGAAACTGCTGCGTGTTCTGTTAATTCATCTCACAGAGTTACATCTGTATGTCGTGGATCTCTTTGCTAACCTTATTTCTGTGGAATCTGAGAACAGATATTTCGGATCCCTTTGAAGACTATAGGGCCTAAGGAAATATCCTCCGATAACAAAGAGAAAGAAGCTTTCTGAGAAACATCTTTGTGTTCTGTGAAATCATCTCACAGAGTTACAGCTTTCCCCTCAAGAAGCCTTTCGCTAAGACAGTTCTTGTGGAATTGGCAAAGTGATATTTGGAAGCCCATAGAGGGCTATGGTGAAAAAGGAAATATCCTCAGATGAAATCTGGAAAGAAGATTTCTGAGAAACTGCTGAGTGATCTGTAATTTCATCTCACAGACTTACATCTGTATTTCGTGAATCTCTTTGCTAGCCTTATTTCTGTGGAATCTGAGAACAGATATTTCGGATCCCTTTGAAGACTATAGGGCCAAAGGAAATATCCTCCGAAAACAAAGAGAAAGAAGCTTTCTGAGAAACTTCTTTGTGTTCTTTGAAATCATCTCACAGAGTTACAGCTTTCCCCTCAAGAAGCCTTTCGCTAAGACAGTTCTTGTTGTATTGGCAAAGTGATATTTGGAAGCCCTTTGAGGGCTATGCTGAAAAAGGAAATATCCTCAGATGAAATCTGGAAAGAAGCTTTCTGAGAAACTGCTGAGTGTTCTGTTAATTCATCTCACAGAGTTACATCTGTGTTTCGTGGATCTCTTTGCTAGCCTTATTTCTGTGGAATCTGAGAACAGATATTTCGGATCCCTTTGGAGACTATAGGGCCAAAGGAAATATTCTCCGATAACAAAGAGAAAGAAGCTTTCTGAGAAACTTCTTTGTATTCTGTTAAATCATCTCACAGAGTTACAGCTTTCCCCTCAAGAAGCCTTTCAGTAAGACAGTTCTTGTGGAATTCGCAAAGTGATATTTGGAAGCCCATAGAGGGCTACGGTGAAAAAGGAAATATCCTCAGATGAAATCTGGAAAGAAGCTTTCTGAGAAACTGCTGAGTATTCTGTTAATTCATCTCAGAGAGTTACATCTGTATTTCGTGGATCTCTTTGGTAGCCTTATTTCTGTGGAATCTGAGAAGAGATATTTCGGATCCCTTTGAAGACTATAGGGCCAAAGGAAATATCCTCCGATAACAAAGAGAAAGAAGCTTTCTGAGAAACTTGTGTTTTGTGAAATCATCTCACAGAGTTACAGCTTTCCCCTCAAGAAGCCTTTCCCTAAGACAGTTCTTGTGGAATTGGCAAAGTGATATTTGGTAGCCCATAGAGGGCTATGGTGAAAAAGGAAATATCCTCAGATGAAATCTAGAAAGAAGCTCTCTGAGAAACTGTTGAGTGTTCTGTTAATTCATCTCACAGAGTTACATCTGTATTTCGTGGATCTCTTTGGTAGCCTTATTTCTGTGGAATCTGAGAAGAGATATTTCGGATCCCTTTGAAGACTATAGGGCCAAAGGAAATATCCTCCGATAACAAAGAGAAAGAAGCTTTCTAAGAAACTTCTTTGTGTTCTGTGAAATCATTTCACTGTGTTACAGCTTTCCTCTCAAGAAGCCTTTCGCTAAGACAATCTTGTGGAATTGGCAAAGTGATATTTGGAGGCCCTTAGAAGGCTATGGTGAAAAAGGAAATATCCTCAGATGAAATCTGGAAAGAAGCTTTCTGAGAAACAGCTGAGTGTTATGTTAATTCATCTCACAGAGTTACATCTGTATTTCGTGGATCTCTTTGCTAGCCTTATTTCTGTGGAATCTGAGAACAGAAATTTCGGATCCCTTTTGAAGATTATAGGGCCAAAGGAAATATCCTCCGATAACAAAGAGAAAGAAGCTTTCTGAGAAACGTCTTTGTGTTCTGTGAAATCATCTCACTGAGTTACAGCTTTCCCCTCAAGAAGCCTCTTGCTAAGACAGTTCTTGTGGAATTGGCAAAGTGATATTTGGAAGCCCATAGAGGCTATGGTGAAAAATGAAATATCCTCTGATGAAATCTGGAAAGAAGCTCTCTGAGAAACTGCTGAGTGTTCTGTTAATTCATCTCACAGAGTTACATCTGTATTTCGTGGATCTCCTTGCTAGCCTTATTTCTGTGGAATCTGAGAACAGATATTTCGGATCCCTTTGAAGACTATAGGGCCAAAGGAAATATCCTCCGATAACAAAGAGAAAGAAGCTTTCTGAGAAACTTCTTTGTGTTCTGTGTAATCATCTCACAGAGTTACAGCTTTCCCCTCAAGAAGCCTTTCGTAAGACAGTTCTTGTGGAATTGGCACTGTGATATTTGGAAGCCCTTAGAGGGCTATGGTGAAAAAGGAAATATCCTCAGATGAAATCTGGAAAGAAGCTTTCTGAGAAACTGCTGAGTGTTCTGTTAATTCATCTCACAGAGTTACATCTGCATTTCGTGGATCTCTTTGCTAGCCTTATTTCTGTGGAATCTGAGAACAGATATTTCGGATCCCTTTTGAAGACTATAGGGCCAAAGGAAATATCCTCCGATAACAAAGAGAAAGAAGCTTTCTGAGAAACTTCTTTGTGTTCTGTGAAATCATCTCACTGAGTTACAGCTTTTCGCTCAAGAAGCCTTTCGCTAAGACAGTTCTTGTGGAATTGGCAAAGTGATATTTGGAAGCCCATAGAGGGCTATGGTGAAAAAGGAATATCCTCAGATGAAATCTGGAAAGAAGTTTTCTGAGAAACTGCTGAGTGTTCTGTTAATTCATCTCACAGAGTTACATCTGTATTTCGCGGATCTCTTTGCTAGCCTTATTTCTGTGGAATCTGAGAACAGATATTTCGGATCCCTTTGAAGACTATAGGGCCAAAAAATATCCTCCGATAACAAAGAGAAAGAAGCTTTCTGAGAAACTTCTTTTTGTTCTGTGAAATCATCTCACAGAGTTACAGCTTTCCCCTCAAGAAGCCTTTCGCTAAGACAGTTCTTGTGGAATTGGCAAAGTGATATTTGGAAGCCCATAGAGGGCTATGGTTAAAAAGGAACTATCCTCAGATGAAATCTGGAAAGAAGCTTTCTGAGAAACTGCTGAGTGTTCTGTTAATTCATCTCACAGAGTTACATCTGTATTTCGTGGATCTCTTTGCTAGCCTTATTTCTGTGAAATCTGAGAACAGATATTTCGGATCCCTTTGAAGACTATAGGGCCAAAGGAAATATCCTCCGATAACAAAGAGAAAGAAGCTTTCTAAGAAACTTCTTTGTGTTTTGTGAAATCATCTCACAGAGTTACAGCTTTCCCCTCAAGAAGCCTTTCCCTAAGACAGTTCTTGTGGAATTGGCAAAGTGATATTTGGAAGCCCATAGAGGGCTATGGTGAAAAAGGAAATATCCTCAGATGAAATCTAGAAAAAAGCTCTCTGAGAAACTGTTGAGTGTTCTGTTAATTCATCTCACAGAGTTACATCTGTATTTCGTGGATCTCTTTGCTAGCCTTATTTCTGTGGAATCTGAGAACAGATATTTCGGATCCCTTTGAAGACTATAGGGCCAAAGGAAATATCCTCCGATAACAAAGAGAAAGAAGCTTTCTGAGAAACTTCTTTGTGTTCTGTGAAATCATCTCACTGAGTTACAGCTTTTCCCTCAAGAAGGCTTTCGCTAAGACAGTTCTTGTGGAATAGGCAAAGTGATATTTGGAAGCCCATAGAGGGCTACGGTGAAAAAGGAAATATCCTCAGATGAAATCTGGAAAGAAGCTTTCTGAGAAACTGCTGAGTATTCTGTTAATTCATCTCAGAGAGTTACATCTGTATTTCGTGGATCTCTTTGGTAGCCTTATTTCTGTGGAATCTGAGAAGAGATATTTCGGATCCCTTTGAAGACTATAGGGCCAAAGTAAATATCCTCCGATAACAAAGAGAAAGAAGCTTTCTCAGAAACTTCTTTGTGTTCTGTGAAATCATTTCACTGTGTTACAGCTTTCCTCTCAAGAAGCCTTTCGCTAAGACAATCTTGTGGAATTGGCAAAGTGATATTTGGAGGCCCATAGAGGGCTATGGTGAAAAAGGAAATATCCTCAGATGAAATCTGGAAAGAAGCTTTCTGAGTAACAGCTGAGTGTTATGTTAATTCATCTCACAGAGTTACATCTGTATTTCGTGGATCTCTTTGCTAGCCTTATTTCTGTGGAATCTGAGAACAGAAATTTCGGATCCCTTTTGAAGACTATAGGGCCAAAGGAAATATCCTCCGATAACAAAGAGAAAGAAGCTTTCTGAGAAACGTCTTTGTGTTCTGTGAAATCATCTCACTGAGTTACAGCTTTCCCCTCAAGAAGCCTCTCGCTAAGACAGTTCTTGTGGAATTGGCAAAGTGATATTTGGAAGCCCATAGAGGCTATGGTGAAAAATGAAATATCCTCTGATGAAATCTGGAAAGAAGCTCTCTGAGAAACTGCTGAGTGTTCTGTTAATTCATCTCACAGAGTTACATCTGTATTTCGTGGATCTCCTTGCTAGCCTTATTTCTGTGGAATCTGAGAACAGATATTTCGGATCCCTTTGAAGAATATAGGGCCAAAGGAAATATCCTCCGATAACAAAGAGAAAGAAGCTTTCTGAGAAACTTCTTTGTGTTCTGTTAAATCATCTCACAGAGTTACAGCTTTCCCCTCAAGAAGCCTTTCGCTAAGACAGTTCTTTTGGAATTGGCAAAGGGATATTTGGAAGCCCATAGAGGGCTATGGTGAAAAAGGAAATATCCTCAGATGAAATCTGGAAAGAAGCTTTCTGAGAAACTGCTGCGTGTTCTGTTAATTCATCTCACAGAGTTACATCTGTATGTCGTGGATCTCTTTGCTAACCTTATTTCTGTGGAATCTGAGAACAGATATTTCGGATCCCTTTGAAGACTATAGGGCCTAAGGAAATATCCTCCGATAACAAAGAGAAAGAAGCTTTCTGAGAAACTTCTTTGTGTTCTGTGAAATCATCTCACAGAGTTACAGCTTTCCCCTCAAGAAGCCTTTCGCTAAGACAGTTCTTGTGGAATTGGCAAAGTGATATTTGGAAGCCCATAGAGGGCTATGGTGAAAAAGGAAATATCCTCAGATGAAATCTGGAAAGAAGATTTCTGAGAAACTGCTGAGTGATCTGTTATTTCATCTCACAGAGTTACATCTGTATTTCGTGAATCTCTTTGCTAGCCTTATTTCTGTGGAATCTGAGAACAGATATTTCGGATCCCTTTGAAGACTATAGGGCCAAAGGAAATATCCTCCGAAAACAAAGAGAAAGAAGCTTTCTGAGAAACTTCTTTGTGTTCTTTGAAATCATCTCACAGAGTTACAGCTTTCCCCTCAAGAAGCCTTTCGCTAAGACAGTTCTTGTGGAATTGGCAAAGTGATATTTGGAAGCCCATAGAGGCTATGGTGAAAAATGAAATATCCTCTGATGAAATCTGGAAAGAAGCTCTCTGAGAAACTGCTGAGTGTTCTGTTAATTCATCTCACAGAGTTACATCTGTATTTCGTGGATCTCCTTGCTAGCCTTATTTCTGTGGAATCTGAGAACAGATATTTCGGATCCCTTTGAAGAATATAGGGCCAAAGGAAATATCCTCCGATAACAAAGAGAAAGAAGCTTTCTGAGAAACTTCTTTGTGTTCTGTTAAATCATCTCACAGAGTTACAGCTTTCCCCTCAAGAAGCCTTTCGCTAAGACAGTTCTTTTGGAATTGGTAAAGGGATATTTGGAAGCCCATAGAGGGCTATGGTGAAAAAGGAAATATCCTCAGATGAAATCTGGAAAGAAGCTTTCTGAGAAACTGCTGCGTGTTCTGTTAATTCATCTCACAGAGTTACATCTGTATGTCGTGGATCTCTTTGCTAACCTTATTTCTGTGGAATCTGAGAACAGATATTTCGGATCCCTTGGAAGACTATTGCCTAAGGAAATATCCTCCGATAACAAAGAGAAAGAAGCTTTCTGAGAAACTTCTTTGTGTTCTGTGAAATCATCTCACAGAGTTACAGCTTTCCCCTCAAGAAGCCTTTCGCTAAGACAGTTCTTGTGGAATTGGCAAAGTGATATTTGGAAGCCCATAGAGGACTATGGTGAAAAAGGAAATATCCTCAGATGAAATCCGGAAAGATGATTTCTGAGAAACTGCTGAGTGATCTGTTATTTCATCTCACAGAGTTACATCTGTATTTCGTGAATCTCTTTGCTAGCCTTATTTCTGTGGAATCTGAGAAGAGATATTTCGGATCCCTTTGAAGACTATAGGGCCAAAGGAAATATCGTCCGAAAACAAAGAGAAAGAAGCTTTCTGAGAAACTTCTTTGTGTTCTTTGAAATCATCTCACAGAGTTACAGCTTTCCCCTCAAGAAGCCTTTCGCTAAGACAATTCTTGTGGAATTGGCAAAGTGATATTTGGAAGCCCTTTGAGGGCTATGCTGAAAAAGGAAATATCCTCAGATGAAATCTGGAAAGAAGCTTTCTGAGAAACTGCTGAGTGTTCTGTTAATTCATCTCACAGAGTTACATCTGTGTTTCGTGGATCTCTTTGCTAGCCTTATTTCTGTGGAATCTGAGAACAGATATTTCGGATCCCTTTGAGACTCTAGGGCCAAAGGAAATATCCTCCGATAACAAAGAGAAAGAAGCTTTCTGAGAAACTTCTTTGTGTTCTGTTAAATCATCTCACAGAGTTACAGCTTTCCCCTCAAGAAGCCTTTCGCTAAGACAGTTCTTGTGGAATTGGCAAAGTGATATTTGGAAGCCCATAGAGGGCTATGGTGAAAAAGGAAATATCCTCAGATGAAATCTGGAAAGAAGCTTTCTGAGAAACTGCTGCGTGTTCTGTTAATTCATCTCACAGAGTTACATCTGTATGTCGTGGATCTCTTTGCTAGCCTTATTTCTGTGGAATCTGAGAACAGATATTTCAGATCCCTTTGAAGAGTATAGGGCCAAAGGAAATATCCTCCGATAACAAAGAGAAAGAAGCTTTCTGAGAAACTTCTTTGTGTTCTGTGAAATCATCTCACAGAGGTACAGCTTTCCCCTCAAGAAGCCTTTCGCTAAGACAGTTCTTGTGGAATTGGCAAAGTGATATTTGGAAGCCCATAGAGGGCTATGGTGAAAAAGGAAATATCCTCAGATGAAATCTGGAAAGAAGCTTTCTGAGAAACTGCTGCGTGTTCTGTTAATTCATCTCACAGAGTTACATCTGTATGTCGTGGATCTCTTTGCTAACCTTATTTCTGTGGAATCTGAGAACAGATATTTCGGATCCCTTTGAAGAGTATAGGGCCAAAGGAAATGTCCTCCGATAACAAAGAGAAAGAAGCTTTCTGAGAAACTTGTTTGTGTTCTGTGAAAACATCTCACAGAGGTACAGCTTTCCCCTCAAGAAGCCTTTCGCTAAGACAGTTCTTGTGGAATTGGCAATGTGATATTTGGAAGCCCATAGAGGGCTATGGTGAAAAAGGAAATATCCTCAGATGAAATCTGGAAAGAAGCTTTCTGAGAAACTGCTGAGTGTTCTGTTAATTCATCTCACAGAGTTACATCTGTATTTCGTGGATCTCTTTGCTAGCCTTATTTCTGTGGAATCTTAGAACAGATATTTCGGACCCCTTTGAAGACTATATGGCCAAAGGAAATATCCTCCGATAACAAAGAGAAAGAAGCTTTCTGAGAAACTTCCTTGTGTTCTGTTAAATCATCTCACAGAGTTACAGCTTTCCCCTCAAGAAGCCTTTCGCTAAGACAGTTCTTGTGGAATTGGCAAAGTGATATTTGGAAGCCCATAGAGGGCTATGGTGAAAAAGGAAATATCCTCAGATGAAATCTGGAAAGAAGCTTTCTGAGAAACTGCTGCGTGTTCTGTTAATTCATCTCACAGAGTTACATCTGTATGTCGTGGATCTCTTTGCTAACCTTATTTCTGTGGAATCTGAGAACAGATATTTCGGATCCCTTTGAAGAGTATAGGGCCAAAGGAAATGTCCTCCGATAACAAAGAGAAAGAAGCTTTCTGAGAAACTTCTTTGTGTTCTGTGAAAACATCTCACAGAGGTACAGCTTTCCCCTCAAGAAGCCTTTCGCTAAGACAGTTCTTGTGGAATTGGCAATGTGATATTTGGAAGCCCATAGAGGGCTATGGTGAAAAAGGAAATATCCTCAGATGAAATCTGGAAAGAAGCTTTCTGAGAAACTGCTGAGTGTTCTGTTAATTCATCTCACAGAGTTACATCTGTATTTCGTGGATCTCTTTGCTAGCCTTATTTCTGTGGAATCTTAGAACAGATATTTCGGACCCCTTTGAAGACTATATGGCCAAAGGAAATATCCTCCGATAACAAAGAGAAAGAAGCTTTCTGAGAAACTTCCTTGTGTTCTGTTAAATCATCTCACAGAGTTACAGCTTTCCCCTCAAGAAGCCTTTCGCTAAGACAGTTCTTGTGGAATTGGCAAAGTGATATTTGGAAGCCCATAGAGGGCTATGGTGAAAAAGGAAATATCCTCAGATGAAATCTGGAAAGAAGCTTTCTGAGAAACTGCTGCGTGTTCTGTTAATTCATCTCACAGAGTTACATCTGTATGTCGTGGATCTCTTTGCTAACCTTATTTCTGTGGAATCTGAGAACAGATATTTCGGATCCCTTTGAAGAGTATAGGGCCAAAGGAAATATCCTCCGATAACAAAGAGAAAGAAGCTTTCTGAGAAACTTCTTTGTGTTCTGTGAAATCATCTCACAGAGGTACAGCTTTCCCCTCAAGAAGCCTTTCGCTAAGACAGTTCTTGTGGAATTGGCAATGTGATATTTGGAAGCCCATAGAGGGCTATGGTGAAAAAGGAAATATCCTCAGATGAAATCTGGAAAGAAGCTTTCTGAGAAACTGCTGAGTGTTCTGTTAATTCATCTCACAGAGTTACATCTGTGTTTCGTGGATCTCTTTGCTAGCCTTATTTCTGTGGAATCTGAGAACAGATATTTCGGATCCCTTTGGAGACTATAGGGCCAAAGGAAATATCCTCCGATAACAAAGAGAAAGAAGCTTTCTGAGAAACTTCTTTGTGTTCTGTTAAATCATCTCACAGAGTTACAGCTTTCCCCTCAAGAAGCCTTTCGCTAAGACACTTCTTGTGGAATTGGCAAAGTGATATTTGGAAGCCCATAGAGGGCTATGGTGAAAAAGGAAATATCCTCAGATGAAATCTGGAAAGAAGCTTTCTGAGAAACTGCTGCGTGTTCTGTTAATTCATCTCACAGAGTTACATCTGTATGTCGTGGATCTCTTTGCTAGCCTTATTTCTGTGGAATCTGAGAACAGATATTTCGGATCCCTTTGAAGAGTATAGGGCCAAAGGAAATATCCTCCGATAACAAAGACAAAGAAGCTTTCTGAGAAACTTCTTTGTGTTCTGTGAAATCATCTCACGGAGGTACAGCTTTCCCCTCAAGAAGCCTTTCGCTAAGACAGTTCTTGTGGAATTGGCAAAGTGATATTTGGAAGCCCATAGAGGGCTATGGTGAAAAAGGAAATATCCTCAGATGAAATCTGGAAAGAAGCTTTCTGAGAAACTGCTGCGTGTTCTGTTAATTCATCTCACAGAGTTACATCTGTATGTCGTGGATCTCTTTGCTAACCTTATTTCTGTGGAATCTGAGAACAGATATTTCGGATCCCTTTGAAGAGTATAGGGCCAAAGGAAATGTCCTCCGATAACAAAGAGAAAGAAGCTTTCTGAGAAACTTCTTTGTGTTCTGTGAAAACATCTCACAGAGGTACAGCTTTCCCCTCAAGAAGCCTTTCGCTAAGACAGTTCTTGTGGAATTGGCAATGTGATATTTGGAAGCCCATAGAGGGCTATGGTGAAAAAGGAAATATCCTCAGATGAAATCTGGAAAGAAGCTTTCTGAGAAACTGCTGAGTGTTCTGTTAATTCATCTCACAGAGTTACATCTGTATTTCGTGGATCTCTTTGCTAGCCTTATTTCTGTGGAATCTTAGAACAGATATTTCGGACCCCTTTGAAGACTATAGGGCCAAAGGAAATATCCTCCGATAACAAAGAGAAAGAAGCTTTCTGAGAAACTTCCTTGTGTTCTGTTAAATCATCTCACAGAGTTACAGCTTTCCCCTCAAGAAGCCTTTCGCTAAGACAGTTCTTGTGGAATTGGCAAAGTGATATTTGGAAGCCCATAGAGGGCTATGGTGAAAAAGGAAATATCCTCAGATGAAATCTGGAAAGAAGCTTTCTGAGAAACTGCTGCGTGTTCTGTTAATTCATCTCACAGAGTTACATCTGTATGTCGTGGATCTCTTTGCTAACCTTATTTCTGTGGAATCTGAGAACAGATATTTCGGATCCCTTTGAAGAGTATAGGGCCAAAGGAAATATCCTCCGATAACAAAGAGAAAGAAGCTTTCTGAGAAACTTCTTTGTGTTCTGTGAAATCATCTCACAGAGGTACAGCTTTCCCCTCAAGAAGCCTTTCGCTAAGACAGTTCTTGTGGAATTGGCAATGTGATATTTGGAAGCCCATAGAGGGCTATGGTGAAAAAGGAAATATCCTCAGATGAAATCTGGAAAGAAGCTTTCTGAGAAACTGCTGAGTGTTCTGTTAATTCATCTCACAGAGTTACATCTGTATATCGTGGATCTCTTTGCTAGCCTTATTTCTGTGGAATCTTAGAACAGATATTTCGGACCCCTTTGAAGACTATAGGGCCAAAGGAAATATCCTCCGATAACAAAGAGAAAGAAGCTTTCTGAGAAACTTCCTTGTGTTCTGTTAAATCATCTCACAGAGTTACAGCTTTACCCTCAAGAAGCCTTTCGCTAAGACAGTTCTTGTGGAATTGGCAAAGTGATATTTGGAAGCCCATAGAGGGCTATGGTGAAAAAGGAAATATCCTCAGATGAAATGTATAAAGAAGCTTTCTGAGAAACTGCTGCGTGTTCTATTAATTCATCTCACAGAGTTACATCTGTATGTCGTGGATCTCTTTGCTAGCCTTATTTCTGTGGAATCTGAGAACAGATATTTCGGATCCCTTTGAAGAGTATAGGGCCAAAGGAAATATCCTCCGATAACAAAGACAAAGAAGCTTTCTGAGAAACTTCTTTGTGTTCTGTGAAATCATCTCACAGAGGTACAGCTTTCCCCTCAAGAAGCCTTTCGCTAAGACAGTTCTTGTGGAATTGGCAAAGTGATATTTGGAAGCCCATAGAGGGCTATGGTGAAAAAGGAAATATCCTCAGATGAAATCTGGAAAGAAGCTTTCTGAGAAACTGCTGCGTGTTCTGTTAATTCATCTCACAGAGTTACATCTGTATGTCGTGGATTTCTTTGCTAACCTTATTTCTGTGGAATCTGAGAACAGATATTTCGGATCCCTTTGAAGAGTATAGGGCCAAAGGAAATATCCTCCGATAACAAAGAGAAAGAAGCTTTCTGAGAAACTTCTTTGTGTTCTGTGAAATCATCTCACAGAGGTACAGCTTTCCCCTCAAGAAGCCTTTCGCTAAGACAGTTCTTGTGGAATTGGCAATGTGATATTTGGAAGCCCATAGAGGGCTATGGTGAAAAAGGAAATATCCTCAGATGAAATCTGGAAAGAAGCTTTCTGAGAAACTGCTGAGTGTTTTGTTAATTCATCTCACAGAGTTACATCTGTATTTCGTGGATCTCTTTGCTAGCCTTATTTCTGTGGAATCTTAGAACAGATATTTCGGACCCCTTTGAAGACTATAGGGTCAAAGGAAATATCCTCCGATAACAAAGAGAAAGAAGCTTTCTGAGAAACTTCCTTGTGTTCTGTTAAATCATCTCACAGAGTTACAGCTTTACCCTCAAGAAGCCTTTCGCTAAGACAGTTCTTGTGGAATTGGCAAAGTGATATTTGGAAGCCCATAGAGGGCTATGGTGAAAAAGGAAATATCCTCAGATGAAATGTATAAAGAAGCTTTCTGAGAAACTGCTGCGTGTTCTATTAATTCATCTCACAGAGTTACATCTGTATGTTGTGGATCTCTTTGCTAACCTTATTTCTGTGGAACCTGAGAACAGATATTTCGGATCCCTTTGAAGAGTATAGGGCCAAAGGAAATATCCTCCGATAACAAAGAGAAAGAAGCTTTCTGAGAAACTTCTTTGTGTTCTGTGAAATCATCTCACAGAGGTACAGCTTTCCCCTCAAGAAGCCTTTCGCTAAGACAGTTCTTGTGGAATTGGCAATGTGATATTTGGAAGCCCATAGAGGGCTATGGTGAAAAAGGAAATATCCTCAGATGAAATCTGGAAAGAAGCTTTCTGAGAAACTGCTGAGTGTTCTGTTAATTCATCTCACAGAGTTACATCTGTATTTCGTGGATCTCTTTGCTAGCCTTATTTCTGTGGAATCTGAGAACAGATATTTCGGATCCCTTTGGAGACTATAGGGCCAAAGGAAATATCCTCCGATAACAAAGAGAAAGAAGCTTTCTGAGAAACTTCCTTGTGTTCTGTTAAATCATCTCACAGAGTTACAGCTTTACCCTCAAGAAGCCTTTCGCTAAGACAGTTCTTGTGGAATTGGCAAAGTGATATTTGGAAGCCCATAGAGGGCTATGGTGAAAAAGGAAATATCCTCAGATGAAATGTATAAAGAAGCTTTCTGAGAAACTGCTGCGTGTTCTATTAATTCATCTCACAGAGTTACATCTGTATGTTGTGGATCTCTTTGCTAGCCTTATTTCTGTGGAATCTGACAACAGATATTTCGGATCCCTTTGAAGACTATAGGGCCAAAGGAAATATCCTCCGAAAACAAAGAGAAAGAAGCTTTCTGAGAAACTTCTTTGTGTTCTGTGAAATCATCTCACAGAGTTACATCTTTCCCCTCAAGAAGCCTTTCGCTAAGACAGTTCTTTTGGAATTGGCAAAGTGATATTTGGAAGCCCAAAAGAGGGCTATGGTGAAAAAGGAAATATCCTCAGATGAAATCTCGAAAGAAGCTTTCTGAGAAACTGCTGCGTGTTCTGTTAATTCATCTCACAGAGTTACATCTGTAGGTCGTGAATCTCTTTGCTAACCTTATTTCTGTGGAATCTGAGAACAGATATTTCGGATCCCTTTGAAGACTATAGGGCCTAAGGAAATATCCTCCGATAACAAAGAGAAAGAAGCTTTCTGAGAAACTTCTTTGTGTTCTGTGAAATCATCTCACAGAGTTACAGCTTTCCCCTCAAGAAGCCTTTCGCTAAGACAGTTCTTGTGGAATTGGCAAAGTGATATTTGGAAGCCCATAGAGGGCTATGGTGAAAAAGGAAATATCCTCAGATGAAATGTATAAAGAAGCTTTCTGAGAAACTGCTGCGTGTTCTGTTAATTCATCTCACAGAGTTACATCTGTATGTTGTGGATCTCTTTGCTAGCCTTATTTCTGTGGAATCTGACAACAGATATTTCGCATCCCTTTGAAGACTATAGGGCCAAAGGAAATATCCTCCGAAAACAAAGAGAAAGAAGCTTTCTGAGAAACTTCTTTGTGTTCTGTGAAATCATCTCACAGAGTTACAGCTTTCCCTCAAGAAGCCTTTCGCTAAGACAGTTCTTGTGGAATTGGCAAAGTGATATTTGGAAGCCCATAGAGGGCTATGGTGAAAAAGGAAATATCCTCAGATGAAATCTGGAAAAAAGCTTTCTGAGAAACTGCTGAGTGTTCTGTTAATTCATCTAACAGAGTTACATCTGTATTTCGTGGATCTCTTTGCTAGCCTTATTTCTGTGGAATCTGAGAACAGATATTTCGGATCCCTTTGAAGACTATAGGGCCAAAGGAAATATCCTCCGATAACAAAGAGAAAGAAGCTTTCTGAGAAACGTCTTGGTGTTCTGTGAAATCATCTCACAGAGTTACAGCTTTCCCCTCAAGAAGCCTCTCGCTAAGACATTTCTTGTGGAATTGGCAAAGTGATATTTGGAAGCCCATAGAGGGCTATGGTGTAAAAGGAAATATCCTCAGATGAAATCTGCAAAGAAGCTCTCTGAGGAACTGCTGAGTGTTCTGTTAATTCATCTCACAGAGTTATATTTGTATATCGTGGATCTCTTTGCTAGCCTTATTTCTGTGAAATCTGAGAACAGATATTTCGGATCCCTTTGAAGACTATAGGGCCAAAGGAATTATCCTCCGATAACAAAGAGAAAGAAGCTTTCTGAGAAACTTCTTTGTGTTCTGTTAAATGATCTCACAGAGTTACAGCTTTTCCCGTCAAGAAGCCTTTATCTAAGACAGTTCTTGTGGAATTGGCAAAGTGATATTTGGAAGCCCATAGAGGGCTACGGTGAAAAAGGAAATAACCTCAGATGAAATCTGGAAAGAAGCTTTCTGAGAAACTGCTGAGAGTTCTGTTAATTCATCTCACAGAGTTACATCTGTATATCGCGGATCTCTTTGCTAGCCTTATTTCTGTGGAATCTGAGAACAGATATTTTGGATCCCTTTGAAGACTATAGGGCCAAAGGAAATATTCTCCGATAACAAAGAGAAAGAAGCTTTCTGAGAAACTTCTTTGTGTTCTGTGAAATCATCTCACAGAGTTACAGCTTTCCCCTCAAGAAGCCTTTCGCTAAGACAGTTCTTGTGGAATTGGCAAAGTGATATTTCGAAGCCCTTAGAGGGCTATGGTGATAAAGGAAATATCCTCAGATGAAATCTGGAAAGAAGCTTTCTGAGAAACTGCTGAGTATTCTGTTAATTCATCTCACAGAGTTACATCTGTATTTCGTGCATCTCTTTGCTAGCCTTATTTCTGAGGAATCTGAAAACAGATATTTCGGATCCCTTTGAAGACTATAGGGCCAAAGGAAATATCCTCCGATAACAAAGAGAAAGAAGTTTTCTGAGAATCTTCTTTGTGTTCTGTTAAATCATCTCACAGAGTTACAGCTTTCCCCTCAAGAAGCCTTTCGTAAGACAGTTCTTGTGGAATTGGCACAGTGATATTTGGAAGCCCTTAGAGGGCTAGGGTGAAAAAGGAAATATCCTCAGATGAAATCTGGAAAGAAGCTTTCTGAGAAACTGCTGAGTGTTCTGTTAATTCATCTCACAGAGTTACATCTGCATTTCGTGGATCTCTTTGCTAGCCTTATTTCTGTGGAATCTGAGAACAGATATTTCGGATCCCTTTTGAAGACTATAGGGCCAAAGGAAATATCCTCCGATAACAAAGAGAAAGAAGCTTTCTGAGAAACTTCTTTGTGTTCTGTGAAATCATCTCACTGAGTTACAGCTTTCCCCTCAAGAAGCCTTTCGCTAAGACAGTTCTTGTGGAATTGGCAAAGTGATATTTGGAAGCCCATAGAGGGCTATGGTTAAAAATGAAATATCCTCAGATGAAATCTGGAAAGAAGCTCTCTGAGAAACTGCTGAGTGTTCTGTTAATTCATCTCACAGAGTTACATCTGTATTTCGTGAATCTCTTTGCTAGCCTTATTTCTGTGGAATCTGAGAAGAGATATTTCGGATCCCTTTGAAGACTATGGGGCCAAAGGAAATATCCTCCGATAACAAAGAGAAAGAAGCTTTCTGAGAAACTTCTTTGTGTTCTGTGAAAACATCTCACAGAGTTACAGCTTTCACCTCAAGAAACCTTTCGCTAAGACAGTTCTTGTGGAATTGGCAAAGTGATATTTGGAAGCCCATAGAGGGCTATGGTGAAAAAGGAAATATCCTCAGATGAAATCTGGAAAGAAGCTTTCTGAAAACTGCTGAGTGTTGTGTTAATTCACCTCACAGAGTTACATCTGTATTTCGCGGATCTCTTTGCTAGCCTTATTTCTGTGGAATCTGAGAACAGATATTTCGGATCCCTTTGAAGACTACAGGGCCAAAGGAAATATCCTCCGATAACAAAGAGAAAGAAGCTTTCTGAGAAACTTCTTTGTGTTCTGTGAAATCATCTCACAGAGTTACAGCTTTCCCCTCAAGCGCCTTTCGCTAAGACAGTTCTTGTGGAATTGGCAAAGTGATATTTGGAAGCCCATAGAGGACTATGGTGAAAAAGGAAATATCCACAGATGAAATCTGGAAAGAAGCTTTCTGAGAAACTGGTGAGTGTTCTGTTAATTCATCTCACAGAGTTACATCTGTATTTCGTGTATGTCTTTGCTAGCCTTATTTCTGTGGAATCTGAGAACAGATATTTCGGATCCCTTTGAAGACTATAGGGCCAAAGGAAATATCCTCCGATAACAAAGAGAAAGAAGCTTTCTGAGAAACTTCTTTGTGTTCTGTGAAATCATCTCACAGAGTTACAGCTTTCCCCTCAAGAAACCTTTCGCTAAGACAGTTCTTTTGGAATTGGCAAAGTGATATTTGGAAGCCCATAGAGGGCTATGGTGAAAAAGGAAATATCCTCAGATGAAATCTGGAAAGAAGCTTTCTGAGAAACTGCTGAGTGTTCTGTTAATTCATCTCACAGAGTTACATCTGTATTTCGCGGATCTCTTTGCTAGCCTTATTTCTGTGGAATCTGAGAACAGATATTTCGGATCCCTTTGAAGACTACAGGGCCAAAGGAAATATCCTCCGATAACAAAGAGAAAGAAGCTTTCTGAGAAACTTCTTTGTGTTCTGTGAAATCATCTCACAGAGTTACAGCTTTCCCCTCAAGCGCCTTTCGCTAAGACAGTTCTTGTGGAATTGGCAAAGTGATATTTGGAAGCCCATAGAGGACTATGGTGAAAAAGGAAATATCCACAGATGAAATCTGGAAAGAAGCTTTCTGAGAAACTGCTGAGTGTTCTGTTAATTCATCTCACAGAGTTACATCTGTATTTCGTGTATCTCTTTGCTAGCCTTATTTCTGTGGAATCTGAGAACAGATATTTCGGATCCCTTTGAAGACTATAGGGCCAAAGGAAATATCCTCCGATAACAAAGAGAAAGAAGCTTTCTGAGAAACTTCTTTGTGTTCTGTGAAATCATCTCACAGACTTACAGCTTTCCCCTCAAGAAACCTTTCGCTAAGACAGTTCTTTTGGAATTGGCAAAGTGATATTTGGAAGCCCATAGAGGGCTATGGTGAAAAAGGAAATATCCTCAGATGAAATCTGGAAAGAAGCTTTCTGAGAAACTGCTGAGTGTTCTGTTAATTCATCTCACAGAGTTACATCTGTATTTCGCGGATCTCTTTGCCAGCCTTATTTCTGTGGAATCTGAGAACAGATATTTCGGATCCCTTTGAAGACTACAGGGCCAAAGGAAATATCCTCCGATAACAAAGAGAAAGAAGCTTTCTGAGAAACTTCTTTGTGTTCTGTGAAATCATCTCACAGAGTTACAGCTTTCCCCTCAAGCGCCTTTCGCTAAGACAGTTCTTGTGGAATTGGCAAAGTGATATTTGGAAGCCCATAGAGGACTATGGTGAAAATGGAAATATCCACAGATGAAATCTGGAAAGAAGCTTTCTGAGAAACTGCTGAGTGTTCTGTTAATTCATCTCACAGAGTTACATCTGTATTTCGTGGATCTCTTTGCTAGCCTTATTTCTGTGGAATCTGAGAACAGATATTTCGGATCCCTTTGAAGACTATAGGGCCAAAGGAAATATCCTCCGATAACAAAGAGAAAGAAGCTTTCTGAGAAACTTCTTTGTGTTCTGTGAAATCATCTCACAGAGTTACAGCTTTCCCCTCAAGAAACCTTTCGCTAAGACAGTTCTTTTGGAATTGGCAAAGTGATATTTTGAAGCCCATAGATGGCTATTGTGAAAAAGGAAATATCCTCAGATGAAATCTGGAAAGAAGCTTTCTGAGAAACTGCTGAGTGTTGTGTTAATTCATCTCACAGAGTTACATCTGTATTTCGCGGATCTCTTTGCTAGCCTTATTTCTGTGGAATCTGAGAACACATATTTCGGATCCCTTTGAAGACTATAGGGCCAAAGGAAATATCCTCCGATAACAAAGAGAAAGAAGCTTTCTGAGAAACTTCTTTGTGTTCTGTGAAATCATCTCACTGAGTTACAGCTTTTCCCTCAAGAAGGCTTTCGCTAAGACAGTTCTGGTGGAATAGGCAAAGTGATATTTGGAAGCCCATAGAGGGCTACGGTGAAAAAGGAAATATCCTCAGATGAAATCTGGAAAGAAGCTTTCTGAGAAACTGCTGAGTATTCTGTTAATTCATCTCAGAGAGTTACATCTGTATTTCGTGGATCTCTTTGGTAGCCTTATTTCTGTGGAATCTGAGAACAGATATTTCGGATCCCTTTGAAGACTATAGGGCCAAAGGAAATATCCTCCGATAACAAAGAGAAAGAAGCTTTCTAAGAAACTTCTTTTTGTTCTGTGAAATCATTTCACTGTGTTACAGCTTTCCTCTCAAGAAGCCTTTCGCTAAGACAATCTTGTGGAATTGGCAAAGTGATATTTGGAGGCCCATAGAGGGCTATGGTGAAAAAGGAAATATCCTCAGATGAAATCTGGAAACAAGCTTTCTGAGAAACTGCTGAGTGTTCTGTTAATTCATCTCACAGAGTTACATCTGTATTTCGTGGATCTCTTTGCTAGCCTTATTTCTGTGGAATCTGAGAACAGAAATTTCGGATCCCTTTTGAAGACTATAGGGCCAAAGGAAATATCCTCCGATAACAAAGAGAAAGAAGCTTTCTGAGAAACATCTTTGTGTTCTGTGAAATCATCTCACTGAGTTACAGTTTTCCCCTCAAGAAGCCTCTCGCTAAGACAGTTCTTGTGGAATTGGCAAAGTGATATTTGGAAGCCCATAGAGGCTATGGTGAAAAATGAAATATCCTCTGATGAAATCTGGAAAGAAGCTCTCTGACAAACTGCTGAGTGTTCTGTTAATTCATCTCACAGAGTTACATCTGTATTTCGTGGATCTCCTTGCTAGCCTTATTTCTGTGGAATCTGAGAACAGATATTTCGGATCCCTTTGAAGAATATAGGGCCAAAGCAAATATCCTCCGATAACAAAGAGAAAGAAGCTTTCTGAGAAACTTCTTTGTGTTCTGTTAAATCATCTCACAGAGTTACAGCTTTCCCCTAAATAAGACTTTCGCTAAGACACTTCTTGTGGAATTGGCAAAGTGATATTTGGAAGCCCATAGAGGGCTATGATGAAAAATGAAATATCCTCACATGAAATCTGGAAAGAAGATCTCTGAGAAACTGCTGAGTGTTCTGTTAATTCATCTCACAGAGTTACATCTGTATTTCGTGGATCTCTTTGCTAATCTTATTTCTGTGGAATCTGAGAACAGATATTTCGGATCCTTTTGAAGACTATAGGGCCAAAGGAAATATCCTCCGATAACAAAGAGAAAGAAGCTTTCTCAGAAACTTCTTTGTGTTCTGTGAAATCATATCACAGCGTTACAGCTTTGCCCTCAAGAAGCCTTTCGCTAAGACAGTTCTTGTGGAATTGGCAAAGTGATATTTGGAAGACCATAGAGGGCTATGGTGAATAAGGAAATATCCTCAGATGAAATCTGGAAAGAAGCTTTCTGAGAAACTGCCGAGTGTTCTGTTAATTCATCTCACAGAGTTACATCTGTATTTCGCGGATCTCTTTGCTAGCCTTATTTCTGTGGAATCTGAGAACAGATATTTCGGATCCCTTTGAAGAATATAGGGCCAAAGGAAATATCCTCCGATAACAAAGAGAAAGAAGCTTTCTGAGAAACTTCTTTGTGTTCTGTGAAATCATCTCACTGAGATACAGCTTTTGCCTCAAGAAGGCTTTCGCTGAGACAGTTCTTGTGGAATTGGAAAAGTGATATTTGGAAGCCCTTAGAGGGCTATGGTGAAAAAGGAAATATCCTCAGATGAAATCTGGAAAGAAGCTTTCTGAGAAACTACTGAGTGTTCTGTTAATTCATCTCACAGAGTTACATCTGTATGTCGCGGATCTCCTTGCTAGCCTTATTTCTGTGGAATCTGAGAACAGATATTTCAGATCCCTTTGAAGACTATAGGGCCTAAGGAAATATCCTCCGATAACAAAGAGAAAGAAGCTTTCTGAGAAACTTCTTTGTGTTCTGTGAAATCATCTCACAGAGTTACAGCTTTCCCCTAAATAAGACTTTCGCTAAGACACTTCTTGTGGAATTGGCAAAGTGATATTTCGAAGCCCATAGAGTGCTATGATGAAAAATGAAATATCTTCACATGAAATCTGGAAAGAAGATCTCTGAGAAACTGCTGAGTGTTCTGTTAATTCATCTCACAGAGTTACATCTGTATTTCGTGGATCTCTTTGCTAACCTTATTTCTGTGGAATCTGAGAACAGATATTTCGGATCCCTTTGAAGACTATAGGGCCAAAGGAAATATCATCCGATAACAAAGAGAAAGAAGCTTTCTGAGAAACTTCTTTGTGTTCTGTGAAATCATCTCACAGCGTTACAGCTTTGCCCTCAAGAAGCCTTTCGCTAAGACAGTTCTTGTGGAATTGGCAAAGTGATATTTGGAAGCCCATAGAGGGCTATGGTGAAAAAGGAAATATCCTCAGATGAAATCTGGAAAGAAGCTTTCTGAGAAACTGCTGAGTGTTCTGTTAATTCATCTCACAGAGTTACATCTGTATTTCGCGGATCTCTTTGCTAGCCTTATTTGTGTGGAATCTGAGAACAGATATTTCGGATCCGTTTGAAAACTATAGGGCCAAAAGAAATATCCTCCGATAACAAAGAGAAGGAAGCTTTCTGAGAAACTTCTTTGTGTTCTGTGAAATCATCTCACAGAGTTACAGCTTTCCCCTCAAGAAGCCTTTCGCTAAGACAGTTCTTGTGGAATTGGCAAAGTGATATTTGGAAGCCCATAGAGGGCTATGGTGAAAAAGGAAATATCCTCAGATGAAATCTGGAAAGAAGCTTTCTGAGAAACTGCTGAGTGTTCTGTTAATTCATCTCACAGAGTTACATCTGTATATCGTGGATCTCTTTGCTAGCCTTATTTCTGTGGAATCTGAGAACAGATATTTCGGATCCCTTTGAAGACTATAGGGCGAAAGGAAATATCCTCCGATAACAAAGAGAAAGAAGCTTTCTGAGAAACGTCTTCGTGTTCTGTGAATTCATCTCAGAGTTACAGCTTTCCCCTCAAGAAGCCTCTCCCTAAGACAGTTCTTGTGGAATTGACAAAGTGATATTTGGAAGCCCATATTGGGCTATGGTGAAAAAGGAAATATCCTCAGATGAAATCTGGAAAGAAGCTCTCTGAGAAACTGCTGCGTGTTCTGTTAATTCATCTCACAGAGTTACATCTGTATGTCGTGGATCTCTTTGCAAGCCTTATTTCTGTGGAGTCTCAGAACAGATATTTCGGATCCCTTTGAAGACTATAGGGCCAAAGGAAATATCCTCCGATAACAAAGAGAAAGAAGCTTTCTGAGAAACTTCTTTGTGTTCTGTGAAATCATCTCACAGAGTTACAGCTTTCCCCTCAAGAAGCCTTTCGCTAAGACAGTTCTTGTGGAATTGGCAAAGTGATATTTGGAAGCCCATAGAGGGCTATGGTGAAAAAGGAAATATCCTCATATGAAATCTGGAAAGAAGCTTTCTGAGAAACTGCTGAGTGTTCTGTTAATTCATCTCACAGAGTTACATCTGTATTTCGTGCATCTCTTTGGTAGCCTTATTTCTGTGGAATCTGAGAACAGATATTTCGGATCCCTTTTAAGACTAAAGGGCCAAAGGAAATATCCTCCAATAACAACGAGAAAGAAGCTTTCTGAGAAACTTCTTTGTGTTCTTTGAAATAATCTCACAGAGCTACAGCTTTCCCCTCAAGAAGCCTTTCGATAAGACAGTTCTTGTGGAATTGGCAAAGTGATATTTGGAAGCCCATAGAGGGCTATGGTGAAAAAGGAAATATCCTCAGATGAAATCTGGAAAGAAGCTTTCTGAGAATCTGCTGAGTGTTCTGTTAATTCATCTCACTGAGTTACATCTGTATTTCGTGGATCTCTTTGCTAGCCTTATTTCTGTGGAATCTGAGAACAGATATTTCGGATCCCTTTGAAGACTATAGGGCCAAAGGAAATATCCTCCGATAACAAAGTGAAAGAAGCTTTCTGAGAAACTTCTTTGTGTTCTGTGAAATCATCTCACAGAGTTACAGCTTTCCCCTCAAGAAGCCTCTCGCTAAGACAGTTCTTGTGGAATTGACAAAGTGATATTTGGAAGCCCGTATTGGGCTATGGTGAAAAAGGAAATATCCTCAGATGAAATCTGGAAAGAAGCTCTCTGAGAAACTGCTGCGTGTTCTGTTAATTCATCTCACAGAGTTACATCTGTATGTCGTGGATCTCCATGCTAGCCTTATTTCTGTGGAATCTCAGAACAGATATTTCGGATCCCTTTGAAGACTATAGGGCCAAAGGAAATATCCTCCGATAACAAAGAGAAAGAAGCTTTCTGAGAAACTTCTTTGTGTTCTGTGAAATCATCTCACAGAGTTACAGCTTTCCCCTCAAGAAGCCTTTCGCTAAGACAGTTCTTGTGTAATTGGCAAAGTGATATTTGGAAGCCCAGAGAGGGCTATGGTGAAAAAGGAAATATCCTCATATGAAATCTGGAAAGAAGCTTTCTGAGAAACTGCTGAGTGTTCTGTTAATTCATCTCACAGAGTTACATCTGTATTTCGTGCATCTCTTTGGTAGCCTTATTTCTGTGGAATCTGAGAACAGATATTTCGGATCCCTTTGAAGACTAAAGGGCCAAAGGAAATATCCTCCGATAACAACGAGAAAGAAGCTTTCTGAGAAACTTCTTTGTGTTCTTTGAAATCATCTCACAGAGTTACAGCTTTCCCCTCAAGAAGCCTTTCGATAAGACAGTTCTTGTGGAATTGGCCAAGTGATATTTGGAAGCCCATAGAGGGCTATGGTGAAAAAGGAAATATCCTCAGATGAAATCTGGAAAGAAGCTTTCTGAGAATCTGCTGAGTGTTCTGTTAATTCATCTCACAGAGTTACATCTGTATTTCGTGGATCTCTTTGCTAGCCTTATTTCTGTGGAATCTGAGAACAGATATTTCGGATCCCTTTGAAGACTATAGGGCCAAAGGAAATATCCTCCGATAACAAAGTGAAAGAAGCTTTCTGAGAAACTTCTTTGTGTTCTGTGAAATCATCTCACAGAGTTACAGCTTTCCCCTCAAGAAGCCTTTCGCTAAGACAGTTCTTGTGGAATTGGCAAAGTGATATTTGGAAGCCCATAGAGGGCTATGTTGAAAAAGGAAATATCCACAGATGAAATCTGGAAAGAAGCTTTCTGAGAAACTGCTGAGTGTTCTGTTAATTCATCTCACAGAGTTACATCTGTATTTCGTGCATCTCTTTGCTAGCCTTATTTCTGTGGAATCTGAGAACAGATATTTCGGATCCCTTTGAAGACTATAGGGCCAAAGGAAATATCCTCCGATAACAAAGAGAAAGAAGCTTTCTGAGAAACTTCTTTGTGTTCTGTGAAATCATCTCACAGAGTTACAGCTTTCCCCTCAAGAAGCCTTTCGCTAAGACAGTTCTTGTGGAATTGGCAAAGTGATATTTGGAAGCCAATAGAGGGCTATGGTGAAAAAGGAAATATCCTCAGATGAAATCTGGAAAGAAGCTTTCTGAGAAACTGCTGAGTGTTCTGTTAATTCATCTCACAGAGTTACATCTGTATTTCGCGGATCTCTTTGCTAGCCTTATTTCTGTGGAATCTGAGAACAGATATTTCGGATCCCTTTGAAGACTATAGGGCCAAAGGAAATATCCTCCGATAACAAAGAGAAAGAAGCTTTCTGAGAAACTTCTTTGTGTTCTGTGAAATCATCTCACTGAGATACAGCTTTTGCCTCAAGAAGGCTTTCGCTAAGACAGTTCTTGTGGAATTGGCAAAGTGATATTTGGAAGCCCTTAGAGGGCTATGGTGAAAAAGGAAATATCCTCAGATGAAATCTGGAAAGAAGCTTTCTGAGAAACTACTGAGAGTTCCGTTAATTCATCTCACAGAGTTATATCTGTATGTCGTGGATCTCTTTGCTAGCCTTATTTCTGTGGAATCTGAGAACAGATATTTCGGATCCCTTTGAAGAATATAGGGCCAAAGGAAATATCCTCCGATAACAAAGAGAAAGAAGCTTTCTGAGAAACTTCTTTGTGTTCCGTTAAATCATCTCACAGAGTTACAGCTTTCCCCTAAATAAGACTTTCGCTAAGACACTTCTTGTGGAATTGGCAAAGTGATATTTGGAAGCCCATAGAGGGCAATGATGAAAAATGAAATATCCTCACATGAAATCTGGAAAGAAGATCTCTGAGAAACTGCTGAGTGTTCTGTTAATTCATCTCACAGAGTTACATCTGTATTTCGTGGATCTCTTTGCTATCCTTATTTCTGTGGAATCTGAGAACAGATATTTCGGATCCTTTTGAAGACTATAGGGCCAAAGGAAATATCCTCCGATAACAAAGAGAAAGAAGCTTTCTGAGAAACTTCTTTGTGTTCTGTGAAATCATCTCACAGCGTTACAGCTTTGCTCTCAAGAAGCATTTCGCTAAGACAGTTCTTGTGGAATTGGCAAAGTGATATTTGGAAGCCCTAGAGGGCTAAGGTGAAAAAGGAAATATCCTCAGATGAAATCTGGAAAGAAGGTATCTGAGAAACTGCTGAGTGTTCTGTTAATTCATCTCACAGAGTTACATCTGTATTTCGCGGATCTCTTTGCTAGCCTTATTTCTGTGGAATCTGAGAATAGATATTTCGGATCCCTTTGAAGACTATAGGGCCAAAGGAAATATCCTCCGATAATAAAGAGAAAGAAGCATTCTCAGAAACTTCTTTCTGTTCTGTGAAATCATCTCACAGAGTTACAGCTTTTCGCTCAAGAAGCCTTCCGCTAAGACAGTTCTTGTGGAATTGGCAAAGTGATATTTGGAAGCCCATAGAGGGCTATGGTGAAAAAGGAATATCCTCAGATGAAATCTGGAAAGAAGCTTTCTGAGAAACTGCTGAGTGTTCTGTTAATTCATCTCACAGAGTTACATCTGTATTTCGCGGATCTCTTTGGTAGCCTTATTTCTGTGGAATCTGAGAACAGATATTTCGGATCCCTTTGAAGACTATAGGGCCAAAGGAAATATCCTCCGATAACAAACAGAAAGAAGCTTTCTGAGAAACTTCTTTGTGTTCTGTGAAATCATCTCACTGAGTTACAGCTTTTCCCTCAAGAAGGCTTTCGCTAAGACAGTTCTGGTGGAATAGGCAAAGTGATATTTGGAAGCCCATAGAGGGCTACGGTGAAAAAGGAAATATCCTCAGATGAAATCTGGAAAGAAGTTTTCTGAGAAACTGCTGAGTATTCTGTTAATTCATCTCAGAGAGTTACATCTGTATTTCGTGGATCTCTTTGGTAGCCTTATTTCTGTGGAATCTGAGAACAGATATTTCGGATCCCTTTGAAGACTATAGGGCCAAAGGAAATATCCTCCGATAACAAAGAGAAAGAAGCTTTCTAAGAAACTTCTTTTTGTTCTGTGAAATCATTTCACTGTGTTACAGCTTTCCTCTCAAGAAGCCTTTCGCTAAGACAATCTTGTGGAATTGGCAAAGTGATATTTGGAGGCCCATAGAGGAGTATGGTGAAAAAGGAAATATCCTCAGATGAAATCTGGAAACAAGCTTTCTGAGAAACTGCTGAGTGTTCTGTTAATTCATCTCACAGAGTTACATCTGTATTTCGTGGATCTCTTTGCTAGCCTTATTTCTGTGGAATCTGAGAACAGAAATTTCGGATCCCTTTTGAAGACTATAGGTCCAAAGGAAATATCCTCCGATAACAAAGAGAAAGAAGCTTTCTGAGAAACATCTTTGTGTTCTGTGAAATCATCTCACAGAGTTACAGCTTTCCCCTCAAGAAGCTTTTCGCTAAGACAGTTCTTGTGGAATTGGAAAAGTGATATTTCGAAGCCCATAGAGGGCTATGGTGAAAAAGGAAATATCCTCAGATGAAATCTGGAAAGAAGCTTTCTGAGAAACTGCTTAGTGTTCTGTTAATTCATCTCACAGAGTTACATCTGTATTTCGTGGATCTCTTTGCTAGCCTTATTTCTGTGGAATCTGACAACAGATATTTCGGATCCCTCTGAAGACTATGGGGCCAAAGAAAATATCCTCCGATAACAAAGAGAAAGAAGCTTTCTGAGAAACTTCTTTGTGTTCTGTGAAATCATCTCACAGAGTTACAGCTTTCCCCTCAAGAAGCTTTTCGCAAAGACAGTTCTTGTGGAATTGGAAAAGTGATATTTGGAAGCCCATAGAGGGCTATGGTGAAAAAGGAAATATCCTCAGATGAAATCTAGAAAGAAGCTCTCTGAGAAACTGTTGAGTGTTCTGTTAATTCATCGCACAGAGATACATCTGTATTTCGCGGATCTCTTTGGTAGCCTTATTTCTGTGGAATCTGAGAACAGATATTTCAGATCCCTTTGAAGACTATAGGGCCAAAGGAAATATCCACCGATAACAAAGAGAAAGAAGTGTTCTAAGAAACTTCTTTGTGATCTGTGAAATCATTTCACTGAGTTACAGCTTTCCTCTCAAGAAGCCTTTCGCTAAGACAATCTTGTGGAATTGGCAAAGTGATATTTGGAGGACCATAGAGGGCTATGGTGAAAAAGGAAATATCCTCAGATGAAATCTGGAAAGAAGCTTTCTGAGAAACTGCTGAGTGTTCTGTTAATTCATCTCACAGAGTTTCATCTGTATTTCGCGGATCTCTTTGCTAGCCTTATTTTTGTGGAATCTGAGAACAGATATTTCGGATCCCTTTGAAGACTACAGGGCCAAAGGAAATATCCTCCGATAACAAAGAGAAAGAAGCTTTCTCAGAAACTTCTTTGTGTTCTGTGAAATCATCTCACAGAGTTACAGCTTTCCCTTCAAGAAGACTTTCGCTAAGACAGTTCTTGTGGAATTGGCAAAGTGATATTTGGAAGCCCATAGAGGGCTATGGTGAAAAAGGAAATATCCTCAGATGAAATCTGGAAAGAAGCTTTCTGAGAAACTGCTGAGTGTTCTGTTAATTCATCTCACAGAGTTACATCTGTATTTCGTGGATCTCTTTACTAGCCTTATTTCTGTGGAATCTGAGAACAGATATTTCGGATCCCTTTGAAGACTAGAGGGCCAAAGGAAATATCCTCCGATAACAAAGAGAAAGAAGCTTTCTAAGAAACTTCTTTGTGATCTGTGAAATCATTTCACTGAGTTACAGCTTTCCTCTCAAGAAGCCTTTCGCTAAGACAATCTTGTGGAATTGGCAAAGTGATATTTGGAGGCCCATAAAGGGCTATGGTGAAAAAGAAAATATCCTCAGATGAAATCTGGAAAGAAGCTTTCTGAGAAACTGCTTAGTGTTCTGTTAATTCATCTCACAGAGTTACATATGTATTTCGTGGATCTCTTTGCTAGCCTTATTTCTGTGGAACCTAAGAGCAGATATTTCAGATCCCTTTGAAGACTACAGGGCCAAAGGAAATATCCTCCTATAACAAAGAGAAAGAAGATTTCTGAGAAACTTCTTTGTGTTCTGTGAAATCATCTCACAGAGTTACAGCTTTGTCCTCAAGAAGCCTTTCGCTAAGACAGTTCTTGTGGAATTGGCAAAGTGATATTTGGAAGCCCATAGAGGGCTATGGTGAAAAAGGAAATATCCTCAGATGAAATCTGGAAAGAAGCTTTCTGAGAAACTGCTGAGTGTTCTGTTAATTCATCTCACAGAGTTACATCTGTATTTCGCGGATCTCTTTGCTAGCCTTATTTCTGTGGAATCTGAGAACAGATATTTCGGATCCCTTTGAAGACTATAGGGACAAAGGAAATATCTTCCGGTAACAAAGAGAAAGAAGCTTTCAGAGAAACTTCTTTGTGTTCTGTGAAATCATCTCACAGCGTTACAGCTTTGCCCTCAAGAAGCCTTTCGCTAAGACAGTTCTTGTGGAATTGGCAAAGAGATATTTGGAAGCCCATAGAGGGCTATGGTGAAAAAGGAAATATACTCAGATGAAATCTGGAAAGAAGCTTTCTGAGAAACTGCTGAGTATTCTGTTAATTCATCTCACAGAGTTACATCTGTATTTCGTGGATCTCTTTGCTAGCCTTATTTCTGTTGAATCTGAGAACAGATATTTCGGATCCCTTTGAAGACTACACTGCCAAAGGAAATATCCTCCGATAAAAAAGAGAAAGAAGCTTTCTAAGAAACTTCTTTGTGTTCTTCTAAATCATCTAACAGAGTTACAGCTTTCCCCTCAAGAAGCCTTTCGCTAATACAGTTCTTGTGGAATTGGCAAAGTGATATTTGGAAGCCCATAAAGGGCTATGGTGAAAAAGGAAATATCCTCAGATGAAATCTGGAAAGAAGCTTTCTGAGAAACTGCTGAGTGTTCTGTTAATTCATCTCACAGAGTTACATCTGTATTTCGTGGATCTCTTTGCTAGCCTTTTTTCTGTGGAATCTGAGAACAGATATTTCGGATCCCTTTGAAGACTATAGGGCCAAAGGAAATATCCTCCGATAACAAAGAGAAAGAAGCTTTCTGAGAAACTTCTTTGTGTTCTGTGAAATCATCTCACAGAGTTACAGCTTTCCCCTCAAGAAGCCTTTCGCTAAGACAGTTCTTGTGGAATTGGCAAAGTGATATTTGGAAGCCCATAGAGGGCTATGGTGAAAAAGGAAATATCCTCAGATGAAATCTAGAAAGAAGCTCTCTGAGAAACTGTTGAGTGTTCTGTTAATTCATCGCACAGAGTTACATCTGTATTTCGCGGATCTCTTTGCTAGCCTTATTTCTGTGGAATCTGAGAACAGATATTTCGGATCCCTTTGAAGACTATAGGGCGAAAGGAAATATCCTCCGATAACAAAGAGAAAGAAGCTTTCTGAGAAACTTCTTTGTGTTCTGTGAAATCATCTCACTGAGTTACAGCTTTTCCCTCAAGAAGGCTTTCGCTAAGACAGTTCTGGTGGAATAGGCAAAGTGATATTTGGAAGCCCATCGAGGGCTACGGTGAAAAAGGAAATATCCTGAGATGAAATCTGGAAAGAAGCTTTCTGAGAAACTGCTGAGTATTCCGTTAATTCATCTCACAGAGTTACATCTGTATTTCGTGGATCCCTTTGGTAGCCTTATTTCTGTGGAATCTGAGAACAGATATTTCGGATCCCTTTGAAGACTATAGGGCCAAAGGAAATATCCTCCGATAACAAAGAGAAAGAAGCTTTCTAAGAAACTTCTTTGTGATATGTGAAATCATTTCACTGAGTTACAGCTTTCCTCTCAAGAAGCCTTTCGCTAAGACAATCTTGTGGTATTGGCAAAGTGATATTTGGAGGCCCATAGAGGGCTATGGTGAAAAAGGAAATATCCTCAGATGAAATCTGGAAAGAAGCTTTCTGAGAAACTGCTGAGTGTTCTGCTAATTCATCTCACAGAGTTACATATGTATTTCGTGGATCTCTTTGCTAGCCTTATTTCTGTGGAACCTGAGAACAGATATTTCAGATCCCTTTGAAGACTACAGGGCCAAAGGAAATATCCTCCGAAAACAAAGAGAAAGAAGCTTTCTGAGAAACTTCTCTGTGTTCTGTGAAATCATCTCACAGAGTTACAGCTTTGCCCTCAGGAAGCCTTTCTCTAAGACAGTTCTTGTGGAATTGGCAAAGTGATATTTGGAAGCCCAAAGAGGGCTATGGTGAAAAGGAAATATCCGCAGATGAAATCTGGAAAGAAGCTTTCTGAGAAACTGCTGAATATTCTGTTAATTCATCTCACAGAGTTACATCTGTATTTCGTGGATCTCTTTGGTAGCCTTATTTCTGTGGAATCTGAGAACAGATATTTCGGATCCCTTTGAAGACTATAGGGCCAAAGGAAATATCCTCCGATAACAAAGAGAAAGAAGCTTTCTGAGAAACTTCTTTGTGTTCTGTGAAATCATCTCACAGAGTTACAGCTTTGCCCTCAAGAAGCCTTTCGCTAAGACAGTTCTTGTGGAATTGGCAAAGTGATATTTGGAAGCCCACAGAGGGCTATGGTGAAAAAGGAAATATCCTCAGATGAAATCTGGAAAGAAGCTTTCTGAGAAACTGCTGAGTGTTCTGTTAATTCATCTCACAGAGTTACATCTGTATTTCGTGGATCTCTTTGCTAGCCTTATTTCTGTGGAATCTGAGAACAGATATTTCGGATCCCTTTGAAGACTATAGGGCCAAAGGAAAAATCCACCGATAACAAAGAGAAAGAAGCTTTCTGAGAAACTTCTTTGTGTTATTTGAAATCATCTCACAGAGTTACAACTTTCCCCTCAAGAAGCCTTTCGCTAAGACAGTTCTTTTGGAATTGGCAAAGTGATATTTGGAAGCCCTTAGAGGGCTATGGTGAAAAAGGAAATATCCTCAGATGAAATCTGGAAAGAAGCTTTCTGAGAAACTGCTGAGTGTTCTCTTAATTCATCTCACAGAGTTTCATCTGTATTTTGTGGATCTCCTTGCTATCCTTATTTCTGTGGAATCTGAGAACAGATATTTCTGATCCCTTTGAAGACTATTGGGCCAAAGGAAATATCCTCTGATAACAAAGAGAAAGAAGCTTTCTGAGAAACTTCTTTGTGTTCTGTGAAATCATCTCACAGATTTACAGCTTTCCCCTCAAGAAGCCTCTCGCTAAAACAGTTCTTATGGAATTGGCAAAGTGATATTTGGAAGCCCATAGAGGGCTATGGTGAAAAAGGAAATATCCTCAGATGAAATCTGGAAAGAAGCTTTCGGAGAAACTGCTGAGTGTTCTGTTAATTCATCTCACAGAGTTACATCTGTATTTCGTGGATCTCTTTGCTAGCCTCATTTCTGTGGAATCTGAGAACAGATATTTCGGATCCCTTTGAAGACTATAGGGCCAAGGGAAATATCCTCCGATAACAAAGAGAAAGAAGCTTTCTGCGAAACTTCTTTGTGTTCTGTGAAATCATCTCACAGAGTTACAGCTTTCCCCTCAAGAAGCCTTTCTCTAAGACAGTTCTTGTGGAATTGGCAAAGTGATATTAGGAAGCCCATAGGGGCTACGGTGAAAAAGGAAATATCCTCAGATGAAATCTGGAAAGAAGCTTTCTGAGAAACTGCTGAGTGTTCTGTTAATTCATCTCACAGAGTTACATCTGTATTTCGTGGATCTCTTTGCTAGCCTCATTTCTGTGGAATCTGAGAACAGATATTTCGGATCCCTTTGAAGACTATAGGGCCAAAAGAAATATCCTCCGATAACAAAGAGAAAGAAGCTTTCTGAGAAACTTCTTTGTGTTCTGTGAAATCATCTCACAGAGTTACAGCTTTCCCCTCAAGAAACCTTTCGCTAAGACAGTTCTTGTGGAATTGGCAAAGTGATATATTGGAAGCCCATAGAGGGCTACGGTGAAAAAGGAAATATCCTCAGATGAAATCTGGAAAGAAGCTTTCTGAGAAACTGCTGAGTGTTCTGTTAATTCATCTCACAGAGTTCCATCTGTATTTCGTGGATCTCTTTGCTAGCCTTATTTCTCAGGAATCTGAGAACAGATATTTCGGATCCCTTTGAAGACTATAGGGCCAAAGGAAATATTCGCCGATAACAAAGAGAAAGAATTTTTCTGAGAAACTTCTTTGTGTTCTTTGAAATCATCTCACAGAGTTACAGCTTTCCCCTCAAGAAGTCTTTCGCTAAGACAGTTCTTGTGGAATTGGCAAAGTGATATTTGGAAGCCCCTAGAGGGCTAAGGTGAAAAAGGAAATGTCCTCAGGTGAAATCTGGAAAGAAGCTTTCTGAGAAACTTCTGAGTGTTCTCTTAATTCATCTCACAGAGTTACATCTGTATTTCGTGGATCTCTTTGCTAGCATTATTTCTGTGGAATCTGATTACAGATATTTCGGATCCCTTTGAAGACTATAGGGCCATAGGAAATATCCTCCGATAACAAAGAGAAAGAAGCTTTCTGAGAAAATTCTTTGTGTTCTGTGAAATCATCTCACAGAGTTACAGCTTTCCCCTCAAGAAGCCTTTCGCTAAGACAGTTCTTGTGGAATTGGCAAAGTGATATTTGGAAGCCCATAGAGGGCTATGGTGAAAAAGGAAATATCCTCAGATGAAATCTGGAAAGAAGCTTTCTGAGAAACTGCTGAGTGTTCTGTTAATTCATCTCACAGAGTTACATCTGTATTTCGTGGATCTCTATGCTAGCCTTATTTATGTGGAATCTGAGAACAGATATTTCGGATCCTTTTGAAGACTATAGGGCCAAAGGAAATATCCTCCGATAACAAAGAGAAAGAAGCTTTCTGAAAAACTTCTTTGTGTTCTGTGAAATCATCTCACAGAGTTACAGCTTTCCCCTCAAGAAGCCTTTCGCTAAGACAGTTCTTGTGGAATTGGCAAAGTGATATTTGGAAGCCCATAGAGGGCTAAGGTGAAAAAGGAAATATCCTCAGATGAAATCTGGAAAGAAGTTTTCTGAGAAACTTCTGAGTGTTCTCTTAATTCATCTCACAGAGTTACATGAGTATTTCATGGATCTCTTTTCTAGCCTTATTTCTGTGGAATCTGAGAACAGATATTTCGGATCCCTTTGAAGACTATCGGGCCATAGGAAATATCCTCCGATAACAAAGAGAAAGAAGCTTTCTGAGAAACTTCTTTGTGTTCTGTGAAATCATCTCACAGAGTTACAGCTTTCTCCTCAAGAAGCCTTTCGCTAAGACAGTTCTTGTGGAATTGGCAAAGTGATATTTGGAAGCCCATAGAGGGCTATGGTGAAAAAGCAAATATCCTCAGATGAAATCTGGAAAGAAGCTTTCTGAGAAACTGCTGAGTGTTCTGTTAATTCATCTCACAGAGTTACATCTGTATTTCGTGGATCTCTATGTTAGCCTTATTTCTGTGGAATCTGAGAACAGATATTTCGGATCCCTTTGAAGACTATAGGGCCAAAGGAAATATCCTCCGCTAACAAAGAGAAAGAAGCTTTCTGAAAAACTTCTTTGTGTTCTGTGAAATCATCTCACAGAGTTACAGCTTTCCCCTCAAGAAGCCTATCGCTAAGACAGTTTTTTTGGAATTCGCAAAGTGATATTTGGAAGCCCTCAGAGGTCTATGGTGAAAAAGGAAATATCCTCAGATGAAATCTGGAAAGAAGCTTTCGGAGAAACTGCTGAGTGTTCTGTTAATTCATCTCACAGAGTTACATCTGTATTTCGCGGATCTCTTTGCTAGCCTCATTTCTGTGGAATCAGAGAACAGATATTTCGGAACCCTTTGAAGACTATAGGGCCAAGGGAAATATCCTCCGATAACAAAGAGAAAGAAGCTTTCTGAGAAACTTCTTTGTGTTCTGTGAAATCATCTCACAGAGTTACAGCTTTCCCCTCAAGAAACCTTTCGCTAAGACAGTTCTTGTGGAATTGGCAAAGTGATATTAGGAAGCCCATAGAGGGCTATGGTGAAAAAGGAAATATCCTCAGATGAAATCTGGAAAGAAGCTTTCTGAGAAACTGCTGAGTGTTCTGTTAATTCATCTCACAGAGTTCCATCTGTATTTCGTGTATCTCTTTGCTAGCCTTATTTCTGAGGCATCTGAGAACAGATATTTCGGATCCCTTTGAAGACTATAGGGCCAAAGGAAATATTCGCCGATAACAAAGAGAAAGAATTTTTCTGAGAAACTTCTTTGTGTTCTGTGAAATCATCTCACAGAGTTACAGCTTTCCCATCAAGAAGCCTTTCGCTAAGACAGTTCTTGTGGAATTGGAAAAGTGATATTTGGAAGCCCATAGAGGGCTATGGTGAAAAAGGAAATACCCTCAGAGGAAATGCGGAAAGAAGCTAACGAAAAACTGCTGAGTGTTCTCTTAATTCATCTCACAGAGTTACATCTGTATTTCGTGGATCTCTTTGCTATCCTTATTTCAGAGGAATCTGATAACAGATATTTCGGATCCCTTGGAAGACTATAGGGCCAAAGGAAAAATCCTCCGATAAAAAAGAGAAAGAAGCTTTCTGAGAAACTTCTTTGTGTTATTTGAAATCATCTCACAGAGTTACAACTTTCCCCTCAAGAAGCCTTTCGCTAAGACAGTTCTTTTGGAATTGGCAAAGTGATATTTGGAAGCCCTTAGAGGGCTATGGTGAAAAAGGAAATATCCTCAGATGATATCTGGAAAGAAGTTTTCTGAGAAACTTCTGAGTGTTCTCTTAATTCATCTCACAGAGTTACATGTGTATTTCATGGATCTCTTTTCTAGCCTTATTTCTGTGGAATCTGAGAACAGATATTTCGGATCCCTTTGAAGACTATAGGGCCATAGGAAATATCCTCCGATAACAAAGAGAAAGAAGCTTTCTGAGAAACTTCTTTGTGTTCTGTGAAATCATCTCACAGAGTTACAGCTTTCTCCTCAAGAAGCCTTTCGCTAAGACAGTTCTTGTGGAATTGGCAAAGTGATATTTGGAAGCCCATAGAGGGCTATGGTGAAAAAGTAAATATCCTCAGATGAAATCTGGAAAGAAGCTTTCTGAGAAACTGCTGAGTGTTCTGTTAATTCATCTCACAGAGTTACATCTGTATTTCGTGGATCTCTATGCTAGCCTTATTTCTGTGGAATCTGAGAACAGATATTTCGGTTCCCTTTGAAGACTATTGGGCCAAAGGAAATATCCTCCGCTAACAAAGAGAAAGAAGCTTTCTGAAAAACTTCTTTGTGTTCTGTGAAATCATCTCACAGAGTTACAGCTTTCCCCTCAAGAAGCCTATCGCTAAGACAGTTTTTGTGGAATTCGCAAAGTGATATTTGGAAGCCCTTAGAGGTCTACGGTGAAAAAGGAAATATCTTCACATGAAATCTGGAAAGAAGCTTTCTGAGAAACTGCTGAGTGTTCTCTTAATTCATCTCACAGAGTTACATCTGTATTTCGTGGATCTCTTTGCTAGCCTTATTTCTGTGGAATCTGAGAACAGATATTTCGGATCCCTTTGAAGACTATAGGGCCAAAGGAAATATCCTCCGATAACAAAGAGAAAGAAGCTTTCTGAGAAACTTCTTTGTGTTCTGTGAAATCATCTCACAGATTTACAGCTTTCCCCTCAAGAAGCCTCTCGCTAAGACAGTTCTTGTGGAATTGGCAAAGTGATATTTGGAAGCCCATAGAGGGCTATTGTGAAAAAGGAAATATCCTCAAATGAAATCTGGAAAGAAGCTCTCTGAGAAACTGCTGAGTGTTCTGTTAATTCATCTCACAGAGTTACATCTGTATTTCGTGGATCTCTTTGCTAGCCTTATTTCTGTGGAATCTGAGAACAGATATTTCGGATCCCTTTGAAGACTAAAGGGCCAAAGGAAAAATCCTCCGATAACAAACAGAAAGAAGCTTTCTGAGAAACTTCTTCTTGTTCTGTGAAATTATCTCACAGATTTACAGCTTTCCCCTCAAGAAGCCTCTCGCTAAAACAGTTCTTATGGAATTGACAAAGTGATATTTGGAAGCCCATAGAGGGCTATGGTGAAAAAGGAAATACCCTCAGAGGAAATGCGGAAAGAAGCTTTCGAGAAACTGCTGAGTGTTCTCTTAATTCATCTCACAGAGTTACATCTGTATTTCGTGGATCTCTTTGCTAGCCTTATTTCTGAGGAATCTGATAACAGATATTTCGCATCACTTGGAAGACTACAGGGCCAAAGGAAAAATCCTCCGATAAAAAACAGAAAGAAGCTTTCTGAGAAACTTCTTTGTGTTCTTTGAAATCATCTCACAGAGTTACAGCTTTCCCCTCAAGAAGCCTTTCGCTAAGACAGTTGTTGTGGAATTGGCAAAGTGATTTTTGGAAGCCCATAGAGGGCTAAGGTGAAAAAGGAAATATTCTCAGGTGAAATCTGGAAAGAAACTTTCTGAGAAACTTCTGAGTGTTCTCTTAATTCATCTCACAGAGTTACAACTGTATTTCGTGGATCTCTTTGCTAGCCTTATTTCTGTGGAATCTGAGAACAGATATTTCGGATCCCTCTGAAGACTATAGGGCCATAGGAAATATCCTCCGATAACAAAGAGAAAGAAGCTTTCTGAGAAAATTCTTTGTGTTCTGTGAAATCATCTCACAGAGTTACAGCTTTCCCCTCAAGAAGCCTTTCGCTAAGACAGTTCTTGTGGAATTGGCAAAGTGATATTTGGAAGCCCATAGAGGGCTATGGTGAAAAAGGAAATATCCTCAGATGAAATCTGGAAAGAAGCTTTCTGAGAAACTGCTGTGTGTTCTGTTAATTCATCTCACAGAGTTACATCTGTATTTCGTGAATCTCTATGCTAGCCTTATTTATGTGGAACCTGAGAACAGATATTTCGGATCCCTTTGAAGACTATAGGGCCAAAGGAAATATCCTCCGCTAACAAAGAGAAAGAAGCTTTCTGAAAAACTTCTTTGTGTTCTTTGAAATCATCTCACAGAGTTACAGCTTGACCCTCAAGAAGCCTCTCGCTAAGACAGTTTTTGTGGAATTGGCAAAGTGATATTTGGAAGCCCATAGAGGGCTACGGTGAAAAAGGAAATACCCTCAGATGAAATCCGGAAAGAAGCTCTCTGAGAAACTGCTGAGTGTTCTGTTAATTCATCTCACAGAGTTACATCTGTATTTCGTGGATCTCCTTGCTAGCCTTATTTCTGAGGAATCTGATAACAGATATTTCGGATCCCTTTGAAGACTATAGGGCCAAAGGAAAAATCCTCCGATAAAAAAGAGAAAGAAGCTTTCTGAGAAACTTCTTTGTGTTCTGTGAAATCATCTCACAGAGTTACAGCTTTCTCCTCAAGAAGCCTTTCGCTAAGACAGTTCTTGTGGAATTGGCAAAGTGATATTTGGAAGCCCATAGAGGGCTATGGTGAAAAAGGAAATATCCTCAGATGAAATCTGGAAAGAAGCTTTCTGAGAAACTGCTGAGTGTTCTGTTAATTCATCTCACAGAGTTACATCTGTATTTCGTGTATCTCTTTGCTAGCCTTATTTCTGTGGAATCTGAGAACAGATATTTCGGATCCCTTTTGAAGACTATAGGGCCAAAGGAAATATCCTCCGCTAACAAAGAGAAAGAAGCTTTTTGAAAAACTTCTTTGTGTTCTGTGAAATCATCTCACAGAGTTACAGCTTTCCCCTCAAGAAGCCTATCGCTAAGACAGTTTTTGTGGAATTCGCAAAGTGATATTTGGAAGCCCTTAGAGGTCTATGGTGAAAAAGGAAATATCTTCACATGAAATCTGGAAAGAAGCTTTCTGAGAAACTGCTGAGTGTTCTGTTAATTCATCTCACAGAGTTACATCTGTATTTCGTGGATCTCTTTACTAGCCTTATTTCTGAGGAATCTGATAACAGATATTTCGTATCCCTTTGAAGACTATAGGGCCAAAGGAAATATCTTTCGATAGCAAAGAGAAAGAATTTTTCTGAGCAACTTCCTTGTGTTCTTTGAAATCATCTCACAGAGTTACAGCTTTCCCCTCAAGAAGCCTTTCGCTAAGACAGTTCTTGTGGAATTGGCAAAGTGATATATGGAAACCCATAGAGGGCTATGGAGAAAAAGGAAATATCCTCAGATGAAATCTGGAAAGAAGCTTTCTGAGAAACTGCTGAGTGTTCTGTTAATTCATCTCACAGAGTTACATCTGTATTTCGTGGATCTCCTTGCTAGCCTTATTTCTGAGGAATCTGAGAACAGATATTTAGGATCCCTTTGAAGACTGTAGGGCCAAAGGAAAAATCCTCTGAGAAAAAAGAAAAAGAAGTTTTCTGAGAAACTTCTTTGTGTTCTGTGAAATCATCTCACAGAGTTACAGCTTTCCCCTCAAGAAGCCTTTCGCTAAGACAGTTCTTGTGGAATTGGCAAAGTCATATTTGGAAGCACATAGAGGACTATGGTGAAAAAGGAAATATCCTTCGATGAAATCTGGAAAAAAGCTTTCTGAGAAACTGCTGAGTGTTCTGTTAATTCATCTCACAGAGTTACATCGGTATTTCGTGGATCTCCTTGCTAGCCTTATTTCTGAGGAATCTGAGAACAGATATTTCGGATCCCTTTGAAGACTATAGGTCCAAAGGAAAAATCCTCCGATAACAAAGAGAAAGAAGTTTTCTGAGAAACCTCTTTGTGTTCTTTGAAATCATCTCACAGAGTTACAGCTTTCCCCTCAAGAAGCCTTTCGCTAAGACAGTTCTTGTGGAATTGGCAAAGTGGTATTTGGAAGCCCATAGAGGGCTACGGTGTAAAAGGAAATATCCTCAGATGAAATCTGGAAAGAAGCTTTCTGAGAAACTGCTGAGTGTTCTGTTAATTCATCTCACAGAGTTACATCTGTATGTCGTGGATCTCTTTGGCAGCCTTATTACTGTGGAATCTGAGAACAGATATTTCGGATCCCTTTGAAGACCATAGGGTCAAAGGAAGTATCCTCCGATAACAAAGAAAAAGAAGCTTTCTGAGAAACGTCTTTGTGTTTTGTGAAATCATCTCACAGAGTTACAGCTTTCCCCTCAAGAAGCCTCTCGCTAAGACAGTTCTTGTGGAATTGGCAAAGTGATATTTGGAAGCCCATAGTGGGCTATGGTGAAAAAGGAAATATCCTCAGTTGAAATCTGGAAAGAAGCTTTCTCAGAAACTGTTGAGTGTTCTGTTAATTCAACTCACAGAGTAACATCTGTATTTCGTGAATCTCTTTGCTAGCCTTACTTCTGTGGAATCTGAGAACAGATATTTCGGATCCCTTTGAAGACTATAGGGCCAAAGGAAATATCCTCCTATAACAAAGAGAAAGAAGCTTTCTGAGAATCTTCTTTGTGTTCTGTGAAATCATCTCACAGAGTTACAGCTTTCCCCTCAAGAATCCTTTCGCTAAGACAGTTCTTGTGGAATTGGCAAAGTGATATTTGGAAGCCCTTAGAGGTCTATGGTGAAAAAGGAAATATCCTCACATGAAATCTGGAAAGAAGCTCTCTGAGAAACTGCTGCGTGTTCTGTTAATTCATCTCACAGAGTTACATCTGTATGTCGTGGATCTCTTTGCTAGCCTTATTTCTGTGGAAACTGAGAACAGATATTTTGGATCCCTTTGAAGAGTATAGGGCCAAAGGAAATATCCTCCGATAACAAAGAGAAAGAAGCTTTCTGAGAAACTTTTTCGTGTTCTGTGAAATCATCTCACACAGTTACAGCTTTCCCCTCAAGAAGCCTTTCGCGATGACAGTTCTTGTGGAATTGGGAATGTGACATTTGGAAGCCCGTAGAGGGCTATGGTGAAAAAGGAAATATCCTCAATTGAAATCTGGAAAGAAGCTTTCTGAGAAACTGCTTAGTGTTCTGTTAATTCATCTCACAGAGTTACATCTGTATTTCGTGGATCTCTTTGCTAGCCTTATATCTGTGGAATCTGAGAACAGATATTTCGGATCACTTTGAAGACTATAGGGCCAAAGGAAATATCCTCCGATAACAAAGAGAAAGAAGCTTTCTGAGAAACTTCTTCATGTTCTTTGAAATCATCTCACAGAGTTACAGCTTTCCCCTAAAGAAGCCTTTCGCTAAGACAGTTCTTGTGGAATTGGCAAAATGATATTTGGAAGCCCATAGAGGGCTATGGTGAAAAAGGAAATATCCTCAGATGAAATCTGGATAGAAGCTCTCTGAGAAACTGCTGAGTGTTCTGTTAATTCATCTCACAGAGTTACATCTGTATTTCGTGGATCTCTTTGCTAGCCTTATTTCTGTGGAATCTGAGAACAGATATTTCGGATCCCTCTGAAGACTATAGGGCCAAAGGAAATACCCTCCGATAACTGGCCATCAGAGAAATGCAAATCAAAACCACAATGAGATACCATCTCACACCAGTTAGAATGGCAATCATTAAAAAGTCAGGAAACAACAGGTGCTGGAGAGGATGTGGAGAAATAGGAACACTTTTACACTGTTGGTGGGATTGTAAGCTAGTTCAACCATTATGGAAAACAGTATGGCGATTCCTCAAGGATCTAGAACTAGATGTACCATATGACCCAGCCATCCCATTACTGGGTATATACCCAAAGGATTATAAATTATGCTGCTATAAAGACACATGCACACGTATGTTTATTGCAGCACTATTCACAATAGCAAAGACTTGGAATCAACCCAAATGTCCATCAGTGACAGATTGGATTAAGAAAATGTGGCACATATACACCATGGAATACTATGCAGCCATAAAAAAGGATGAGTTTCAGTCCTTTGTAGGGACTTGGATGCAGCTGGAATCCATCATTCTTAGCAAACTATCACAAGAACAGAAAACCAAACACCGCATGTTCTCACTCATAGGTGGGAACTGAACAATGAGATCACTCGGACTCAGGAAGGGGAACATCACACACCGGGGCCTATCATGGGGAGGGGGGAGGGGGGAGGGGGGAGGGATTGCATTGGGAGTTATACCTGATGTAAATGACGAGTTGATGGGTGCAGCACAGCAACATGGCACAAGTATACATATGTAACAAAACTGCACGTTATGTACATGTACCCTACAACTTAAAGTATAATAATAATAAATAAATTTAAAAAAAAAAAAAAAAAAAAAACAAAGAGAAAGAAGCTTTCTGAGAAACATCTTTGTGTTCTGTGAAATCATCTCACAGAGTTACAGCTTTCCCCTTAAGAAGCCTTTCGCTAAGACAGTTCTTGTGGAATTGGCAAAGTGATATTTGGAAGCCCGTAGAGGGCTATGGTGAAAAAGGAAATATCCTCAGATGAAATCTGGAAAGAAGCTTTCTGAGAAACTGCTGACTGTTGTGTTAATTCATCTCACAGAGTTACATCTGTATTTCTTGGATCTCTTTGCTAGCCTTATATCTGTGGAATCTGAGAATAGATATTTCGGATCCCTTTGAAGACTATAGGGCCAAAGGAAATATCCTCCGATAACAAAGAGAAAGAAGCATTCTGAGAAATTCTTTGTGTTCTTTGAAATCATCTCACAGAGTTACAGCTTTCCCCTCAAGAAGCCTTTCGCTAAGACAGTTCTTGTGGAATTGGCAAAGTGATATTTGGAAGCCCATAGAGGGAAATGGTGAAAAAGGAAATATCCTCAGATGAAATCTGGAAAGAAGCTCTCTGAGAAACTGCTGAGTGTTCTGTTAATTCATCTCACAGAATTACCTCTGTATTTCGTGGATATCTTTGCTAGACTTATTTCTGTGGAAACTTAGAACAGATATTTCGGACGCCTTGGAGGCTATAGGGACAAAGGAAATATCCTCCGATAACAAAGAGAAAGAAGCTTTCTGAGAAACTTCTTTGTGTTCTGTGAAATCATCTCACAGAGTTACAGCTTTCCCCTAAAGAAGCCTTTCGCTAAGACAGTTCTTGTGGAATTGGCAAAGTGATATTTGGAAGCCCATAGAGGGCTAAGGTGAAAAAGGAAATATCCTCAGATGAAATCTGGAAAGAAGTTTTCTGAGAAACTTCTGAGTGTTCTCTTAATTCATCTCACAGATTTACATGTGTATTTCATGGATCTCTTTTCTAGCCTTATTTCTGTGGAATCTGAGAACAGATATTTCGGATCCCTTTGAAGACTATAGGGCCATAGGAAATATCCTCCGATAACAAAGAGAAAGAAGCTTTCTGAGAAACTTCTTTGTGTTCTGTGAAATCATCTCACAGAGTTACAGCTTTCTCCTCAAGAAGCCTTTCGCTAAGACAGTTCTTGTGGAATTGGCAAAGTGATATTTGGAAGCCCATAGAGGGCTATGGTGAAAAAGTAAATATCCTCAGATGAAATCTGGAAAGAAGCTTTCTGAGAAACTGCTGAGTGTTCTGTTAATTCATCTCACAGAGTTACATCTGTATTTCGTGGATCTCTATGCTAGCCTTATTTCTGTGGAATCTGAGAACAGATATTTCGGATCCCTTTGAAGACTACAGGGCCAAAGGAAATATCCTCCGCTAACAAAGAGAAAGAAGCTTTCTGAAAAACTTCTTTGTGTTCTGTGAAATCATCTCACAGAGTTACAGCTTTCCCCTCAAGAAGCCTATCGCTAAGACAGTTTTTGTGGAATTCGCAAAGTGATATTTGGAAGCCCTTAGAGGTCTATGGTGAAAAAGGAAATATCTTCACATGAAATCTGGAAAGAAGCTTTCTGAGAAACTGCTGAGTGTTCTCTTAATTCATCTCACAGAGTTACATCTGTATTTCGTGGATCTCTTTGCTAGCCTTATTTCTGTGGAATCTGAGAATAGATATTTCGGATCCCTTTGAAGACTATAGGGCCAAAGGAAATATCCTCCGATAACAAAGAGAAAGAAGCTTTATGAGAAACTTCTTTGTGTTCTGTGAAATCATCTCACAGATTTACAGCTTTCCCCTCAAGAAGCCTCTCGCTAAGACAGTTCTTGTGGAATTGGCAAAGTGATATTTGGAAGCCCATAGAGGGCTATGGTGAAAAAGGAAATATCCTCAGATGAAATCTGGAAAGAAGCTCTCTGAGAAACTGCTGAGTGTTCTGTTAATTCATCTCACAGAGTTACATCTGTATTTCGTGGATCTCTTTGCTAGCCTTATTTCTGTGGAATCTGAGAACAGATATTTCGGATCCCTTTGAAGACTATAGGGCCAAAGGAAAAATCCTCCGATAACAAAGAGAAAGAAGCTTTCTGAGAAACTTCTTTTTGTTCTGTGAAATTATCTCACAGATTTACAGCTTTCCCCTCAAGAAGCCTCTCGCTAAAACAGTTCTTATGGAATTGACAAAGTGATATTTGGAAGCCCATAGAGGGCTATGGTGAAAAAGGAAATACCCTCAGAGGAAATGCGGAAAGAAGCTTTCGAGAAACTGCTGAGTGTTCTCTTAATTCATCTCACAGAGTTACATCTGTATTTCGTGGATCTCTTTGCTAGCCTTATTTCTGAGGAATCTGATAACAGATATTTCGGATCCCTTGGAAGACTACAGGGCCAAAGGAAAAATTCTCCGATAAAAAAGAGAAAGAAGCTTTCTGAGAAACTTCTTTGTGTTCTTTGAAATCATCTCACAGAGTTACAGCTTTCCCCTCAAGAAGCCTTTCGCTAAGACAGTTCTTGTGGAATTGGCAAAGTGATATTTGGAAGCCCATAGAGGGCTAAGGTGAAAAAGGAAATATCCTCAGGTGAAATCTGGAAAGAAACTTTCTGAGAAACTTCTGAGTGTTCTGTTAATTCATCTCACAGAGTTACATCTGTATTTCGTGGATCTCGTTGCTAGCCTTATTTCTGAGGAATCTGATAACAGATATTTCAGATCCCTTTGAAGACTATAGGGCCAAAGGAAAAATCCTCCGATAAAAAAGAGAAAGAAGCTTTCTGAGAAACTTGTTTGTGTTCTGTGAAATCATCTCACAGAGTTACAGCTTTCCCCTCAAGAAGCCTTTCGCTACGACAGTTCTTGTGGAATTGGCAAAGTGATATTTGGAAGCCCATAGAGGGCTAAGGTGAAAAAGGAAATATCCTCAGATGAAATCTGGAAAGAAGTTTTCTGAGAAACTTCTGAGTGTTCTCTTAATTCATCTCACAGAGTTACAGGTGTATTTCATGGATCTCTTTTCCAGCCTTATTTTTGTGGAATCTGAGAACAGATATTTCGGATCCCTTTGAAGACTATAGGGCCATAGGAAATATCCTCCGATAACAAAGAGAAAGAAGCTTTCTGAGAAACTTCTTTGTGTTCTGTGAAATCATCTCACAGAGTTACAGCTTTCTCCTCAAGAAGCCTTTCGCTAAGACAGTTCTTGTGGAATTGGCAAAGTGATATTTGGAAGCCCATAGAGGGCTATGGTGAAAAAGTAAATATCCTCAGATGAAATCTGGAAAGAAGCTTTCTGAGAAACTGCTGAGTGTTCTGTTAATTCATCTCACAGAGTTACATCTGTATTTCGTGGATCTCTATGCTAGCCTTATTTCTGTGGAATCTGAGAACAGATATTTCGGATCCCTTTGAAGACTATAGGGCCAAAGGAAATATCCTCCGCTAACAAAGAGAAAGAAGCTTTCTGAAAAACTTCTTTGTGTTCTGAGAAATCATCTCACAGAGTTACAGCTTTCCCCTCAAGAAGCCTATCGCTAAGACAGTTTTTGTGGAATTCGCAAAGTGATATTTGGAAGCCCTTAGAGGTCTATGGTGAAAAAGGAAATATCTTCACATGAAATCTGGAAAGAAGCTTTCTGAGAAACTGCTGAGTGTTCTGTTAATTCATCTCACAGAGTTACATCTGTATTTCGTGGATCTCTTTACTAGCCTTATTTCTGAGGAATCTGATAACAGATATTTCGGATACCTTTGAAGACTATAGGGCCAAAGGAAATATCCTTCGATAGCAAAGAGAAAGAATTTTTCTGAGCAACTTCCTTGTGTTCTTTGAAATCATCTCACAGAATTACAGCTTTCCCCTCAAGAAGCCTTTAGCTAAGACAGTTCTTGTGGAATTGGCAAAGTGATATATTGAAGCCCATAGAGGGCTATGGAGAAAAAGGAAATATCCTCAGATGAAATCTGGAAAGAAGCTTTCTGAGAAACTGCTGAGTGTTCTGTTAATTCATCTCACAGAGTTACATCTGTATGTCGTGGATCTCTTTGATAGCCTTATTACTGTGGAATCTGAGAACCGATATTTCGGATCCCTTTGAAGACTACAGGGTCAAAGGAAATATCCTCCGATAACAAAGAGAAGGAAGCTTTCTGAGAATCTTCTTTGTGTTCTGTGAAATCATCTCACAGAGTTACAGCTTTCCCCTCAAGAAGCCTCTCGCTAAGACAGTTCTTGTGGAATTGGCAAAGTGATATTTGGAAGCCCATAGAGGGCTATGGTGAAAAAGGAAATATCCTCAGATGAAATCTGGAAAGAAGCTTTCTGAGAAACTGCTGAGTGTTCTGTTAATTCATCTCACAGAGTTACCTCTGTATTTCCTGGATCTCTTTGCTAGCCTTATTTCTTTGGAATCTGAGAACAGACATTTCGGATCCCTTTGAAGACTATAGGGCCAAAGGAAATATCCTCCGATAACAAAGAGAAAGAAGCTTTCTGAGAAACTTCTTTGTGTTCTTTGAAATCATCTCACAGAGTTACAGCTTTCCCCTCAAGAAGCCTTTCGCTAAGACAGTTCTTGTGGAATTGGCAAAGTGATATTTGGAAGCCCATGGAGGGCTATGGTGAAAAAGGAAATATCCTCTGATGAAATATGGAAAGAAGCTTTCTGAGAAACTGCTGAGTGTTCTGTTAATTCATCTCACAGAGTTACATCTGTATTTCGTGTATCTCTTTGCTAGCCTTATTTCTGTGGAATCTGAGAACAGATATTTCGGATCCCTTTGGAGACTATAGATCCAAAGGAAATATCCTCCGATAACAAAGAGAAAGAAGCTTTCTGAGAAACTGCTTTGTGTTCTGTGAAATCATCTCACAGAGTTACAGCTTTCCCCTCAAGAAGCCTTTCGCTAAGACAGTTCTTGTGGAATTGGCAAAGTGCTATTTGGAAGCCCAAAGAGGGCTATGGTGAAAAAGGAAATATCCTCAGATGAAATCTCGAAAGGAGCTTTCTGAGAAACTGTTGAGTGTTCTGTTAATTCACCTCACCGAGTTACATCTGTATTTCGTGGATCTCTTTGCTAGCCTTCTTTCTGTGGAATCTGAGAACAGATATTTCGGATCCTTTGAAGACTATAGGGCCAAAGGAAATATCCTCCGATAACAAACAGAAAGAAGCTTTCTGAGAAACTTCTTTGGTTTTGTGAAATCATCTCACAGAGTTACAGCTTTCCCCTCAAGAAGCCTTTCGCTAAGACAGTTCTTGTGGAATTGGCAAAGTCATATTTGGAAGCACCTAGAGGACTATGGTGAAAAAGGAAATATCCTTTGATGAAATCTGGAAAAAAGCTTTCTGAGAAACTGCTGAGTGTTCTGTTAATTCATCTCACAGAGTTACATCGGTATTTCGTGGATCTCCTTGCTAGCCTTATTTCTGAGGAATCTGAGAACATATATTTCGGATCCCTTTGAAGACTATAGGTCCAAAGGAAAAATCCTCCGATAACAAAGAGAAAGAAGTTTTCTGAGAAACTTCTTTGTGTTCTTTGAAATCATCTCACAGAGTTACAGCTTTCCCCTCAAGAAGCCTTTCGCTAAGACAGTTCTTGTGGAATTGGCAAAGTGATATTTGGAAGCCCATAGAGGGCTACAGTGAAGAAGGAAATATCCTCAGATGAAATCTGGAAAGAAGCTTTCTGAGAAACTGCTGAGTGTTCTCTTAATTCATCTCACAGAGTTACATCTGTATGTCGTGGATCTCTTTGGCAGCCTTATTACTGTGGAATCTGAGAACAGATATTTCGGATCCCTTTGAAGACCATAGGGTCAAAGGAAATATCCTCCGATAACAAAGAAAAAGAAGCTTGCTGAGAAACGTCTTTGTGTTTTGTGAAATCATCTCACAGAGTTACAGCTTTCCCCTCAAGAAGCCTCTCGCTAAGACAGTTCTTGTGGAATTGGCAAAGTGATATTTGGAAGCCCATAGTGGGCTATGGTGAAAAAGGAAATATCCTCAGTTGAAATCTGGAAAGAAGCTTTCTCAGAAACTGTTGAGTGTTCTGTTAATTCAACTCACAGAGTAACATCTGTATTTCGTGAATCTCTTTGCTAGCCTTACTTCTGTGGAATCTGAGAACAGATATTTCGGATCCCTTTGAAGACTATAGGGCCAAAGGAAATATCCTCCTATAACAAAGAGAAAGAAGCTTTCTGAGAATCTTCTTTGTGTTCTGTGAAATCATCTCACAGAGTTACAGATTTCCCCTCAAGAATCCTTTCGCTAACACAGTTCTTGTGGAATTGGCAAAGTTATATTTGGAAGCCCTTAGAGGGCTATGGTGAAAAAGGAAATATCCTCACATGAAATCTGGAAAGAAGCTTTCTGAGAAACTGCTTAGTGTTCTGTTAATTCATCTCACAGAGTTACCTCTGTATTTCGTGGATCTCTTTGCTAGCCTTATTTCTGTGGAAACTGAGAACAGATATTTTGGATCGCTTTGAAGACTATAGGGCCAAAGGAAATATCCTCCGATAACAAAGAGAAAGAAGCTTTCTGAGAAACTTTTTCGTGTTCTGTGAAATCATCTCACAGAGTTACAGCTTTCCCCTCAAGAAGCCTTTCCCGATGACAGTTCTTGTGGAATTGGGAATGTGACATTTGGAAGCCCGTAGAGGGCTATGGTGAAAAAGGAAATATCCTCAATTGAAATCTGGAAAGAAGCTTTCTGAGAAACTGCTTAGTACTCTGTTAATTCATCTCACAGAGTTACATCTGTATTTCATGGATCTCTTTGCTAGCCTTATTTCTGAGGAATCTGAGAACAGATATTTCGGATCCCTCTGACGACTATAGGGCCAAAAGATATATCCTCCGATAACAAAGAGAAAGAAGGTTTCTGAGAAACTTCTTTGTGTTCTGTGAAATCATCTCACAGAGTTACAGCTCTCCCCTCAAGAAGCCTTTCGCTAAGACAGTTTTTGTGGAATTGGCAAAGTGATATTTGGAAGCCCATAGAGGGCTATGGTGAAAAAGGAAATATCCGCAGATGAAATCTGGAAAGAATCTTTCTGAGAAACTGTTGAGTGTTCTGTTAATTCACCTCACAGAGTTACATCTGTATTTCGTGGATCTCTTTGCTAGCCTTATTTCTGTGGAATCTGAGAACAGATATTTCGGATCCCTTTGAAGATTATAGGGCCAAAGGAAATATCCTCTGATAACAAAGAGAAAGAAGCTTTCTGAAAAACTTCTTTGGTTTTGTGAAATCATCTCACAGAGTTACAGCTTTCCCCTCAAGAAGCCTTTCGCTAAGACAGTTCTTGTGGAATTGGCAAAGTGATATTTGGAAGCAGATAGAGGACTATGGTGAAAAAGGAAATATCCTCAGATGAAATCTGGAAAGAAGCTTACTGAGAAACTGCTGAGTGTTCTGTCAATTCCTCTCACAGAGTTAAATCTGTATTTCCTGGATCTCTTTGCTAGCCTTATTTCTGTCGAATCTGAGAACAGATACTTCGGATCCCTTTGAAGACTATAGGGCCAAAGGAAATATCGTCCGATAACAAAGGGAAAGAAGCTTTCTGAGAAACTACTTTGTGTTCTGTGAAATCATCTCACAGAGTTACAGCTTTCCACTCAAGAAGCCTTTCGCTAAGACAGTTCTTGTGGAATTGGCAAAGTGATATTTGGAAGCCCTTAGAGGGCTATGGTGAAAAAGGAAATATCCTCACATCAAATCTCGAAAGAAGCTTTCTGAGAAACTGCTTAGTGTTCTGTTAATCCATCTCACAGAGTTACCTCTGTATTTCGTGGATCTCTTAGCTAGCCTTATTTCTGTGGAAACTGAGAACAGATATTTCGGATCCCTTTGAAGACTTTAGGGCGAAAGGAAATATCCTCCGATAGCAAAGAGAAAGAAGTTTTCTGAGAAACTTCTTTGTGTTCTTTGAAATCATCTCACAGAGTTACAGCTTTCCACTCAAGAAGCGTTTCGCTAAGACAATTCTTGTGGAATTGGCAAAGTGATATTTGGAAGCCCAAAGAGGGCTATGGTGAAAAAGGAAATATCCTCAGATGAAATCTGGAAAGAAGCTTTCTGAGAAACTGCTTAGTACTCTGTTAATTCATCTCACAGAGTTACATCTGTATTTCATGGATCTCTTTGCTAGCCTTATTTCTGTGGAATCTGAAAACAGATATTTCGGATCCCTCTGACGACTATAGGGCCAAAAGATATATCCTCCGATAACAAAGAGAAAGAAGCTTTCTGAGAAACTTCTTTGTGTTCTGTGAAATCATCTCACAGAGTTACAGCTTTCCCCTCAAGAAGCCGTTCGCTAAGACAGTTCTTGTGGAATTGGCAAAGTGATATTTCGAAGAACATAGAGGGCTATGGTGAAAAAGGATATATCCTCAGAAAATCTGGAAGAAGCTTTCTGAGAAACTGCTGAGTGTTCTGTAAATTCATCTCACAGAGTTACATCTGTATTTCGTGGATCTCTTTGCTAGCCTTATTTCTGTGGAATCTGAGAACAGATATTTCGGATCCCTTTGAAGACTATAGGGCCGAAGGAAATATCCTCCGATAACAAAGAGAAAGAAGCTTTCGGAGAAACGTCTTGTGTTCTGTGAAATCAACTCACAGAGTTACAGCTTTCCCCTCAAGAAGCCTGTCGCTAAGACAGTTCTTGTGGAATTGGCAAAGTGATATTTGGAAGCCGTTAGCGGGCGATGGTGAAAAAGGAAATATCCTCACATGAAATCTGGAAAGAAGCTTTCTGAGTAACTGCTTAGTGTTCTGTTAATTCATCTCACAGAGTTAGCTCTGTATTTCGTGGATCTCTTTGCTAGCCTTATTTCTGTGGAATCTGAGAACAGATATTTCGGATCCCTTTGAAGACTACAGGGCTAAAGGAAATATCCTCCGATAACAAAGAGAAAGAAGCTTTCTAAGAACCTTCCTTGTGTTCTGTGAAATCATCTCACAGAGTTACAGCTTTCCCCTCAAGAAGCCTTTCGCTAAGACAGTTCTTGTGGAATTGGCAAAGTGATATTTGGAAGCCCATAGAGGGCTATGGTGAAAAAGGAAATATTCTCAGATGAAATCTGGAAAGAAGCTTTCTGTGAAACTGCTGAGTGTTCTGTTAATTCATCTCACAGAGTTACATCTGTATTTCGTGGATCTCTTTGCTAGCCTTATTTCTGAGGAATCTGAAAACAGATATTTCGGATCCCTTTGAAGACTGTAGGGCCAAAGGAAATATCCTCCGATAGCAAAGAGAAAGAAGTTTTCTGAGAAACTTCTTTGTTTTCTTTGAAATCATCTCACAGAGTTACAGCTTTCCCCTCTAGAAGCCTTAGGCTAAGACAATTCTTGTGGAATTGGCAAAGTGATATTTGGAAGCCCATAGAGGGCTATGGTGAAAAAGGAAATATCCTCAGATGAAATCCGGAAAGAAGCTTTCTGAGAAACTGCTGAGTGTTCTGTTAATTCATCTCACAGAGTTACATCTGTATTTCGTGGATCTCTTTGCTAGACATATTTCTGTGGAATCTGAGAACAGATATTTCGGATCCCTTTGGAGACTATAGGGCCAAAGGAAATATCCTCCGATAGCAAAGAGAAAGAAGTTTTCTGAGAAACTTCTTTGTTTTCTTTGAAATCATCTCACAGAGTTACAGCTTTCCCCTCTAGAAGCCTTAGGCTAAGACAATTCTTGTGGAATTGGCAAAGTGATCTTTGGAAGCCCATAGAGGGCTATGTTGAAAAAGGAAATATCCTCAGATGAAATCCGGAAAGAAGCTTTCTGAGAAACTGCTGAGTGTTCTGTTAATTCATCTCACAGAGTTACATGTGTATTTCGTGGATCTCTTTGCTAGACATATTTCTGTGGAATCTGAGAACAGATATTTCGGATCCCTTTGAAGACTATAGGGCCAAAGGAAATATCCTCCGATAACAAAGAGAAAGAAGCTTTCTGAGTAACGTCTTTGTGTTCTGTGAAATCATCTCACAGAGTTACAGCTTTCCCTTCAAGAAGCCTTTCGCTAAGACAGTTCTTGTGGAATTGGCAATGTGATACTTGGAAGCCCATAGAGGGCTATGGTGAAAAAGGAAATATCTTCAGATGAAATCTGGAAAGAAGCTTTCTGAGAAACTGCTTAGTGTTCTGTTAATTCATCTCACAGAGTTACCACTGTATTTCGTGGATCTCCTTGCTAGCCTTATCTCTGTGGAATCTGAGAACAGATATTTCGGATCCCTTTGAAGACTATAGGGCCAAAGGAAATATCCTCCGATAACAAAGAGAAAGAATCTTTCTGAGAAACTCCTTTGGTTCTGTGAAATCATCTCACAGAGTTACAGCTTTCCCCTCAAGAAGCCTTTAGCTAAGACAGTTCTTGTGGAATAGGCAAAGTGATATTTGGAAGCCCATAGAGGGCTACGGTGAAAAAGGAAATATCCTTAGATGAAATCTGGAAAGAAGCTTTCTGAGAAACTGCTGAGTGTTCAGTTAATTCATCTCACAGTTACATTTGTATTTCGTGGATCTCTTTGCTAGTCTTATTTCTGAGGAATCTGAGAACAGATACTTCGGATCCCTTTGAAGACTATAGGGCCTAAGTAAATATCCTCCGATAACAAAGGGAAAGAAGCTTTCTGAGAAACTTCGTTGTGTTCTGTGAAATCATCTCACAGAGTTTCAGCTTTCCCCTCAAGAAGCCTTTCGCTAAGACAGTTCTTGTGGAATTGGCAAAGTGATATTTGGGAGCCCATAGAGGGCTATGGTGAAAAAGGAAATATCCTCAGATGAAATCTGGAAAGAAGCTTTCTGAGAATCTGCTGAGTGTTCTGTTAATTCATCTCCCAGAGTTATATTTGTAATTCGTGGATCTCTTTGCTAGACATATTTCTGTGGAATCTGAGAACAGATATTTCGGATCCCTTTGAAGACTATAGGGCCAAAGGAAATATCCTCCGATAACCAAGAGAAAGAAGCTTTCTGAGTAACTTCTTTGTGTTCTGTGAAATCATCTCACAGAGTTACAGCTTTCCTCTCAAGAAGCCTTTCGCTAAGACAGTTCTTGTGGAATTGGCAATGTGATATTTGGAAGCGCATGGAGGGCTATGGTGAAAAAGGAAATATCCTCAGATGAAATATGGAAAGAAGCTTTCTGAGAAACTGCTTAGTGTTCTGTAAATTCATCTCACAGAGTTACATCTGTATTTCGTGAATCTCTTTGCTAGCCTTATTTCTGTGGAATCTGAGAACAGATATTTCAGATCCCTTTGGAGACTATAGGGCCAAAGGAAATATCCTCCGATAACAAAGAGAAAGAAGGTTTCTGAGAAACTTCTTTGTGTTCTGTGAAATCATCTCACAGAGTTACAGCTTCCCCTCAAGAAGCCTTTCGATAAGACAGTTTTTGTGGAATTGGCAAAGTGATATTTGGAAGCCCATAGAGGGCTATGGTGAAAAAGGAAATATCCGCAGATGAAATCTGGAAAGAAGCTTTCTGAGAAACTGTTGAGTGTTCTGTTAATTCACCTCACAGAGTTACATCTGTATTTCGTGGATCTCTTTGCTAGCCTTATTTCTGTGGAATCTGAGAACAGATATTTCGGATCCCTTTGAAGATTATAGGGCCAAAGGAAATATCCTCTGAAAACAAAGAGAAAGAAGCTTTCTGAAAAACTTCTTTGGTTTTGTAAAAACATCTCACAGAGTTACAGCTTTCCCCTCAAGAAGCCTTTCGCTAAGACAGTTCTTGTGGAATTGGCATAGTGATATTTGGAGGCAGATAGAGGACTATGGTGAAAAAGGAAATATCCCTAGATGAAATCTGGAAAAAAGCTTTCTGAGAAACTGCTGAGTGTTCTGTCAATTCCTCTCACAGAGTTACATCTGTATTTCGTGGATCTCTTTGCTAGCCTTATTTCTGTCGAATCTGAGAACAGATACTTCGGATCCCTTTGAAGACTATAGGGCCAAAGGAAATATCTGATAACAAAGGGAAAGAAGCTTTCTGAGAAACTTCTTTGTGTTCTGTAGAATCATCTCACAGAGTTACAGCTTTCCACTCAAGAAGCCTTTCGCTAAGACAGTTCTTGTGGAATTGGCAAAGTGATATTTGGAAGCCCTTAGAGGGCTATGGTGAAAAAGGAAATATCCTCACATCAAATCTGGAAAGAAGCTTTCTGAGAAACTGCTTAGTACTCTGTTAATTCATCTCACAGAGTTACATCTGTATTTCATGGATCTCTTTGCTAGCCTTATTTCTGTGGAATCTGAGAACAGATATTTCGGATCCCTCTGACGACTATAGGGCCAAAAGATATATCCTCCGATAACAAAGAGAAAGAAGCTTTCTGAGAAACTTCTTTGTGTTCTGTGAAATCATCTCACAGAGTTACAGCTTTCCCCTCAAGAAGCCTTTCGCTAAGACAGTTCTTGTGGAATTGGCAAAGTGATATTTCGAAGCCCATAGAGCGCTATGGTGAAAAAGGAAATATCCTCAGGAAATCTGGAAGAAGCTTTCTGAAAAACTGCTTAGTGTTCTCTGAAGTCATCTCACAGAGTTACATCTGTATTTCGTGGATCTCTTTGCTAGCCTTATTTCTGTGGAATCTGAGAACAGATATTTCGGATCCCTTTGAAGACTATAGGGCCGAAGGAAATATCCTCCGATAACAAAGAGAAAGAAGGTTTCTGAGAAACTTCTTGGGTTCTGTGAAATCATCTCACAGAGTTACAGCTTTCCCCTCAAGTAGCCTTTCGCTAAGACAGTTCTTGTGGAATTGGCAAAGTGATATTTGGAAGCCGTTAGCGGGCGATGGTGAAAAAGGAAATATCCTCACATGAAATCTGGAAAGAAGCTTTCAGAGGAACTGCTTAGTGTTCTGTTAATTCATCTCACAGAGTTACATCTGTATGTCTTGGATCTCTTTGATAGCCTTATTACTGTGGAATCTGAGAACAGATATTTCGAATCGCTTGAAGACTATAGGGCCAAAGGAAGTATCCTCCGATAACAAAGAGAAAGAAGCTTTCTGAGAAACTTCTTTGTGTTCTGTGAAATCATCTCACAGAGTTACAGCTTTAACCTCAAGAAGCCTCTCGCTAAGACAGTTCTTGTGGAATTGGCAAAGTGATATTTGGAAGCCCCTAGAGGGCTATGGTGAAAAAGGAAATATCCTCAGATGAAATCTGCAAATAAGCTTTCTGAGAAACTGCTGAGTGTTCTTTTAATTCATCTCACAGAGTTACATCTGTATTTCGTGGATCTCCTTGCTAGCCTTACTTCTGAGGAATCTGAGAACAGACATTATGGATCCCTTTGAAGACTATAGGGCCAAAGGAAAAATCCTCTGATAACAAAGAGAAAGAAGTTTTATGAGAAACTACTTTGTGTTCTTTGAAATCATCTCACAGAGTTACACCTTTCTCCTCAAGAAGCCTTTCGCTAAGGCAGTTCTTGTGGAATTGGCAAAGTGATATTTGGAAGCCCTTAGAGGGCTATGGTGAAAAAGGAAATATCCTCACATGAAATCTGGAAAGAAGCTTTCTGAGAAACTGCTGAGTGTTCTCTTAATTCATCTCACAGAGTTACATCTGTATATCGTGGATCTCTTTGCTAGCCTTATTACTGTGGAATCTGAGAACAGATATTTCGGATCCCTTTGAAGACTATAGGGCCAAAGGAAATATCCTCCGATAACAAAGAGAAGGAAGCTTTCTGAGAAACTTCATTGTGTTCTGTGAAATCATCTCACAGAGTTACAGCTTTCCCCTCAAGAAGACTTTCGCTAAGACAGTTCTTGTGGAATTGGCAAAGTGATATTTAGAGGCCCATAGAGGGCTATGGTGAAAAAGGAAATATCCTCAGATAAAATCTGGAAAGAAGCTTTCTGAGAAACCGCTGAGTGTTCTGTTAATTCATCTCACAGAGTTACATCTGTATTTCGTGGATCTCTTTGCTAGCCTTATTTCTGTGGAATCTGAGAACAGATATTTCGGATCCCTTTGAAGACTATAGGGCCGAAGGAAATATCCTCCGATAACAAGGAGAAAGAAGCTTTCTGAGATACGTCTTGTGTTCTGTGAAATCATCTCACAGAGTTACAGCTTTCCCCTCAAGAAGCCTGTCGCTAAGACAGTTCTTGTGGAATTTGCAAAGTGATATTTGGAAGCCGTTAGCGGGCGATGGTGAAAAAGGAAATATCCTCACATGAAATCTGGAAAGAAGCTTTCTGAGAAACTGCTTAATGTTATGTTAATTCATCTCACAGAGTTACATCTGTATTTCGTGGATCTCTTAGCTAGCTTTATTTCTGTGGAATCTGAGAACAGATATTTCGGATCCCTTTGAAGACTATACGGCCGAAGGAAATATCCTCCGATAACAAAGAGAAAGAAGGTTTCTGAGAAACTTCTTGGGTTCTGTGAAATCATCTCACAGAGTTACAGCTTTCCCCTCAAGAATCCTGTCGCTAAGACAGTTCTTGTGGAATTGGCAAAGTGATATTTGGAAGCCGTTAGCGGGCGATGGTGAAAAAGGAAATATCCTCACATGAAATCTGGAAAGAAGCTTTCAGAGGAACTGCTTAGTGTTCTGTTAATTCATCTCACAGAGTTAGCTCTGTATTTCGTGGATCTCTTTGCTAGCCTTATTTCTGTGGAATCTGAGATCAGATATTTCGGATCACTTTGAAGACTATAGGGACAAAGGAAATATCCTCCAGTAACAAAGAGAAAGAAGCTTTCTGGGAAACTTCTTTGTGTTCTGTGAAATTACCTCACAGAGTTACAGCTTTCCCCTCAAGAAGCCTTTCGCTAAGACAGTGCTTTTGGAATTGGCAAAGTGATATTTGGAAGCCCATAGAGGGCTATGGTGAAAAAGGAAATATCCTCAGATGAAATCTGGAAAGAAGCTTTCTGAGAAACTGCTGAGTGTTCTGTAAATTCATCTCACAGAGTTACATCTGTATTTCGTGGATCTCTTTGCTAGCCTTATTTCTGTGGAATCTGAGAACAGATATTTCGGATCCCTTTGAAGACTATAGGGCCAAAGGAAATATCCTCCGATAACAAAGAGAAAGAAGCTTTCTGATATACGTCTTGTGTTCTGTGAAATCATCTCACAGAGTTACAGCTTTCCCCTCAAGAAGTCTTTCGCTAAGACAGTTCTTGTGGAATTGGCAAAGTGATATTTGGAAGCCCATAGAGGGCTATGGTGAAAAAGGAAATATCCTCACATGAAATCTGGAAAGAAGCTTTCTGAGAAACTGCTGAGTGTTCTCTCAATTCATCTCACAGAGTTACATCTGTATGTCGTGGATCTCTTTGATAGCCTTATTACTGTGGAATCTGAGAACAGATATTTCGGATCGCTTGAAGACTATAGGGCCAAAGGAAGTATCCTCCCATAACAAAGAGAAGGAAGCTTTCTGAGAAACTTCTTTGTGTTCTGTGAAATCATCTCACAGAGTTACAGCTTTAACCTCAAGAAGCCTCTCGCTAAGACAGTTCTTGTGGAATTGGCAAAGTGATATTTGGAAGCCCCTAGAGGGCTATGGTGAAAAAGGAAATATCCTCAGATGAAATCTGCAAATAAGCTTTCTGAGAAACTGCTGCGTGTTCTTTTAATTCATCTCACAGAGTTACATCTCTATTTCGTGGATCTCCTTGCTAGCCTTATTTCTGAGGGATCTGAGAACAGACATTATGGATCCCTTTGAAGACTATAGGGCCAAAGGAAAAATCCTCTGATAACAAAGAGAAAGAAGTTTTATGAGAAACTTCTTTGTGTTCTTTGAAATCATCTCACAGAGTTACACCTTTCTCCTCAAGAAGCCTTTCGCTAAGACAGTTCTTGTGGAATAGGCAAAGTGATATTTGGAAGCCCTTAGAGGGCTATGGTGAAAAAGGAAATATCCTCACATGAAATCTGGAAAGAAGCTTTCTGAGAAACTGCTGAGTGTTCTCTTAATTCATCTCACAGAGTTACATCTGTATATCGTGGATCTCTTTGCTAGCCTTATTACTGTGGAATCTGAGAACAGATATTTCGGATCCCTTTGAAGACTATAGGGCCAAAGGAAATATCCTCCGATAACAAAGAGAAGGAAGCTTTCTGAGAAACTTCATTGTGTTCTGTGAAATCATCTCACAGAGTTACAGCTTTCCCCTCAAGAAGACTTTCGCTAAGACAGTTCTTGTGGAATTGGCAAAGTGATATTGGGAGGCCCATAGAGGGCTATGGTGAAAAAGGAAATATCCTCAGATAAAATCTGGAAAGAAGCTTTCTGAGAAACCGCTGAGTGTTCTGTTAATTCATCTCACAGAGTTACATCTGTATTTCGTGGATCTCTTTGCTAGCCTTATTTCTGTGGAATCTGAGAACAGATATTTCGGATCCCTTTGAAGACTATAGGGCCAAAGGAAATATCCTCCGATAACAAAGAGAAGGAAGCTTTCTGAGAAACGTCTTTGTGTTCTGTGAAATCATCTCACAGAGTTACAGCTTTCCCCTCAAGAAGCCTCTCGCCAAGACAGTTCTTGTGATTTGGCAAAGTGATATTTGGAAGCCCATAGAGGGCAATGGTGAAAAAGGAAATATCCTCTGATGAAATCTGGAAAGAAGCTTTCTGAGAAACTGCTGAGTGTTCTGTTAATTCGTCTCACAGAGTTACATCTGTATTTCGTGGATCTCCTTGCTAGCCTTATTTCTGAGGAATCTGAGAACAGACATTTCGGATCCCTTTGAAGACTATAGGGCCAAAGGAAAAATCCCCTGATAACAAAGAAAAAGAAGTTTTCTGAGAAACTTCTTTGTGTTCTTTGAAATCATCTCACAGAGTTACAGCTTTCCCCTCAAGAAGCCTTTCGCTAAGACAGTTCTTGTGGAATTGGCAAAGTGATATTTGGAAGCCCATAGAGGGCTATGGTGAAAAAGGAAATATCCTCACATGAAATCTGAAAAGAAGCTTTCTGAGAAACTGCTGAGTGTTCTTTTAATTCATCTCAAAGAGTTACATCTGAATTTCGTGGATCTCTTTGCTAGCCTTATTTCTGTGTAATTTGAGAACAGATATTTCGGATCCCTATGAAGACTATAGGGCCAAAGGAAATGTCCTCCGATAACAAAGAGAAAGAAGCTTTCTGAGAAACTTCTTTGTGTTCTCTGAAATCATCTCACAGGGTTACAGCTTTCCCCTCAAGAAGGCTTTAGCTAAGACAGTTCTTCTGGAATTGGCAAAGTGATATTTGGAAGCGCTTAGAGGGCTATGGTGAAAAAGGAAATATCCTCAGATGAAATCTGGAAAGAAACTTTCTGAAAAACTGCTGAGTGTTCTGTTAATTCATCTCACAGAGTTACATCTGTATTTAGTGGAACTCTTTGCTAGCCTTATTTCTGTGGAATCTGAGAAGAGATATTTCGGATCCCTTTGAAGACTATAGAGCCAAAGGAAATATCCTCCGATAACAAAGAGAAAGAAGCTTTCTAAGAAACTTCTTTGTGTTCTGTTAAATCATCTCACAGAGTTACAGCTTTCCCCCCAAGAAGACTTTCGCTAAGACAGTTCTTGTGGAATTGGCAAAGTGATATTTGGAAGCCCATAGAGGGCTATGTTGAAAAAGGATATATCCTCAGATGAAATCTGGAAAGAAGCTTTCTGAGAAACTGCGGAGTGTTCTGTTAATTCATCTCACAGAGTTACCTCTGTATTTCGTGGATCTCTTTGCTAGCCTTATTTCTGTGGAATCTGAGAACAGATATTTCGGATCCCTTTGAAGACTATAGGGCCAAAGGAAATATCCTCCGATAACAAAGAGAAAGATGCTTTCTGAGAAACTTCTTTGTGTTCTGTTAAATCATCTCACAGAGTTACAGCTTTGCCCTCAAGAAGCCTTTCGCTAAGACAGTTCTTTTGGAAATGGCAAAGTGATATTTGGAAGCCCATAGAGGGCTACGGTGAAAAAGGAAATATCCTCAGATGAAATCTGGAAAGAAGCTCTCTGAGAAACTGCTGAGTATTCTGTTAATTCATCTCACAGAGTTACATCTGTATTTCTGGATCTCTTTGGTAGCCTTATTTCTGTGGAATCTGAGAAGAGATATTTCGGATCCCTTTGAAGACTATAGGGCCAAAGGAAATATCCTCTGATAACAAAGAGAAAGAAGCTTTCTAAGAAACTTCTTTGTGTTCTGTGAAATCATTTCACAGAGTTACAGCTTTCCTCTCAAGAAGCCTTTCGCTAAGACAATCTTGTGGAATTGGCAAAGTGATATTTGGAGGCCCATAGAGGGTTATGGTGAAAAAGGAAATATCCTCAGATGAAATCTGGAAAGAAGCTTTCTGAGAAACTGCTGAGTGTTCTGTTAATTCATCTCACAGAGTTACATCTGTATTTCGTGGATATCTTTGGTAGCCTTATTTCTGTGGAATCTGAGAACAGATATTTCGGATCCCTTTGAAGACTATAGGGCCAAAGGAAATATCCTCCGATAACAAAGAGAAAGAAGTTTTCTGAGAAACTTCTTTGTGTTCTTTGAAATCATCTCACAGTGTTACAGCTTTCCCCTCAAGAAGCCTTTCGCTAAGACAGTTCTTGTGAAATTGGCAAAGTGATATTTGGAAGCCCATAGAGGGCTATGGTGAAAAAGGAAACATCCTCAGATGTAATCTGGAAATAAGCTTTCTGAGAAACTGCTGAGTGTTCTGTTAATTCATCTCACAGAGTTACATCTGAATTTCGTGGATCTCTTTGCTAGCCTTATTTCTGTGGAATCTGAGAACAGATATTTCGGATCCCTATGAAGACTATAGGGCCAAAGGAAATGTGCTCCGATAACAAAGAGAAAGAAGCTTTCTGAGAAACTTCTTTGTGTTCTCTGAAATCATCTCACAGGGTTACAGCTTTCCCCTCAAGAAGGCTTTCGCTAAACAGTTCTTCTGGAATTGGTAAAGTGATATTTGGAAGCCCTTAGAGGGCTATGGTGAAAAAGGAAATATCCTCAGATGTAATCTGGAAAGAAGCTTTCTGAAAAACTGCTGAGTGTTCTGTTAATTCATCTCACAGAGTTACATCTGTATTTAGTGGAACTCTTTGCTAGCCTTATTTCTGTGGAATCTGAGAAGAGATATTTCGGATCCCTTTGAAGACTATAGAGCCAAGGAAATATCCTCCGATAACAAAGAGAAAGAAGCTTTCTGAGAAACTTCTGTGTTCTGTTAAATCATCTCAAAGAGTTACAGCTTTCCCCCCAAGAAGACTTTCGCTAAGACAGTTCTTGTGGAATTAGCAAAGTGATATTTGGAAGCCACAGAGGGCTATGGTGAAAAAGGAAATATCCTCAGATGAAATCTGGAAAGAAGCTTTCTGAGAAACTGCTGAGTGTTCTGTTAATTCATCTCACAGAGTTACATCTGTATTTCGTGGATCTCTTTGCTAGCCTTATTTCTGTGGAATCTGAGAACAGATATTTCGGATCCCTATGAAGACTATAGGGCCAAAGGAAATGTCCTCCGATAACAAAGAGAAAGAAGCTTTCTGAGAAACTTTTTGTATTCTCTGAAATCATCTCACAGGGTTACAGCTTTCCCCTCAAGAAGCCTCTCTCTAAGACAGTTCTTGTGGAATTGGCAAAGTGATATTTGGAAGCCCATAGAGGGCTATGGTGAAAAAGGAAATATCCTCTGATGAAATCTGGAAAGAAGCTTTCTGAGAAACTGCTGAGTGTTCTGTTAATTCATCTCACAGAGTTACATCTGTGTTTCGTGGATCTCTTTGCTAGCCTTATTTCTGTGTAATCTGAGAACAGATATTTCGTATCTCTTTGAAGACTTTAGGGCCAAAGGAAATATCCTCCCATAACAAAGAGAAAGAAGCTTTCTGAGAAACTTCTTTGTGTTCTGTGAAATCATCTCACAGAGTTACAGCTTCCCCTCAACAAGCCTTTCGCTAAGACAGTTCTTGTGGAATTGACAAAGTGATATTTGGAAGCCCATAGAGTGCTATGGTGAAAAAGGAAATATCCTCAGATGAAATCTGGAAAGAAGCTTTTTGAGAAACTGCTGAGTGTTCTGTTAATTCATCTCACAGAGTTACATCTGTATTTCGTGGATCTCTTTGCTAGCCTTATTTCTGTAGAATCTGAGAACAGATATTTCGGATCCTTTTGCAGACCATAGGGTCAAAGGGAATATCCTCCGGTAACAAAGAGAAAGAAGTTTTCTGAGAAACATCTTTGTGTTCTTTGAAATCATCTCACAGAGTTACAGCTTTCCCCTTAAGAAGTCTTTCGCTAAGACAGTTCTTGTGGAATTGGCAAAGTGATATTTGGAATCCCATAGAGGGCTATGGTGAAAAGGAAATATCCTCACATGAAATCTGGAAAGAAGCTTTCTGAGAAACTGCTGAGTGTTCTCTCAATTCATCTCACAGAGTTACATCTATATGTCGTTGGTCTCTTTGATAGCCTTATTACTGTGGAATCTGAGAACAGATATTTTGGATCGCTTGAAGACTATAGGGCCAAAGGAAATATCCTCCGATAACAAAGAGAAGGAAGCTTTCTGAGAAACATCTTTGTGTTCTGTGAAATCATCTCACAGAGTTACAGGTTTCCTTTCAAGAAGCCTTTCGCTAAGACAGTTCTTGTGGAATTGGCAAAGTGATATTCGGAAGCCCATAGAGGGCTATGGTGAAAAAGGAAATATCCTCACATGAAATCTGGAAAGAAGCTTTCTGAGAATCTGCTGAATGTTCTGTTAATTCATCTCACAGAGTTACATCTGTATTTCGTGGATCTCTTTGCTAGCCTTATTTCTGTGGAATCTGGGAACAGATATTTCGGATCCCTATGAAGATTATAGGGCCAAAGGAAATATCCTCCGATAACAAAGAGAAAGAAGCTTTCTGAGAAACTTCTTTGTGTTCCGTGAAATCATCTCACAAAGTTACAGCTTTCCCCTCAAGAAGCCTTTCGCTAAGACAGTTTTTGTGGAATTGGCAAAGTGATATTTGGAAGCCCTTAGAGGGCTATGGTGAAAAAGGAAATATCCTCAGATGAAATCTGGAGAAGCTTTCTGAAAAACTGCTGAGTGTTCTGTTAATTCATCTCACACAGTTACATCTGTATGTCGTGGATCTCTTTGCTAGCCTTATTTCTGTGCAATCTGAGAACAGATATTTCGGATCCCTTTGAAGACTATAGGGCCAAAGGAAATATCCTCCGATAACAAAGAGAAAGAAGCTTTCTGAGAAACTTCTTTGTGTTCTGTGAAATCATCTCACAGAGTTACAGCTTTCCCCTCAAGAAGACTTTCGCTAAGACAGTTCTTGTGGAATTGGCATAGTGATATATGGAAGCCCTTAGAGGGCTATGGTGAAAAAGGAAATATCCTCAGATGAAATCTGGAAAGAAGCTTTCTGAGAAACTGCTGAGTGTTCTGTTAATTCATCTCACAGAGTTACATCTGTATTTCGTGGATCTCTTTGCTAGCCTTATTTCTGTGGAATCTGAGAACAGATATTTCGGATCCCTTTGAAACTTTAGGGCCAAAGGAAATATCCTCCGACAACAAAGAGAAAGAAGCTTTCTGAGAAACTTCTTTGTGTTCTGTGAAATCATCTCACAGAGATACAGGCTTACCCTCAAGAAGCCTTTCGCTAAGACAGTTCTTGTGGAATTGACAAAGTGATATTTGGAAGCCCATAGAGTGCTATGGTGAAAAAGGAAATATCCTCAGATGAAATCTGGAAAGAAGCTTTCTGAGAAACTGCTGAGTGTTCTGTTAATTCATCTCACAGAGTTACATCTGTATTTCGTGGATGTCTTTGCTAGCCTTATTTCTGTGGAATCTGAGAACAGATATTTCGGATCCCTATGAAGACTATAGGGCCAAAGGAAATGTCCTCCGATAACAAAGAGAAAGAAGCTTTCTGAGAAACTTCTTTGTGTTCTCTGAAATCATCTCACAGAGTTACAGCTTTCCCCTCAAGAAGTCTTTCGCTAAGACAGTTCTTGTGGAATTGGCAAAGTGATATTTGGAAGCCCATAGAGGGCTATGGTGAAAAAGGAAATATCCTCACATGAAATCTGGAAAGAAGCTTTCTGAGAATCTGCTGAGTGTTCTGTTAATTCATCTCACAGAGTTACATCTGTATTTCGTGGATCTCTTTGCAAGCCTTATTTCTGTGGAATCTGGGAACAGATATTTCGGATCTCTATGAAGAATATAGGGCCAAAGGAAATATCCTCCGATAACAAAGAGAAAGAAGCTTTCTGAGAAACTTCTTTGTGTTCCGTGAAATCATCTCACAAAGTTACAGCTTTCCCCTCAAGAAGCCTTTCGCTAAGACAGTTTATGTGGAATTGGCAAAGTGATATTTGGAAGCCCTTAGAGGGCTATGGTGAAAAAGGAAATATCCTCAGATGAAATCTGGAGAAGCTTTCTGAAAAACTGCTGAGTGTTCTGTTAATTCATCTCACACAGTTACATCTGTATGTCTTGGATCTCTTTGCTAGCCTTATTTCTGTGCAATCTGAGAACAGATATTTCGGATCCCTTTGAAGACTATAGGGCCAAAGGAAATATCCTCCGGTAACAAAGAGAAAGAAGCTTTCTGAGAAACTTCTTTGTGTTCTGTGAAATCATCTCACAGAGTTACAGGTTTCCTTTCAAGAAGACTTTCGCTAAGACAGTTTTTGTGGAATTGGCAAAGTGATATTCGGAAGCCCATAGAGGGCTATGGTGAAAAAGGAAATATCCTCACATGAAATCTGGAAAGAAGCTTTCTGAGAATCTGCTGAATATTCTGTTAATTCATCTCACAGAGTTACATCTGTATTTCGTGGATCTCTTTGCAAGCCTTATTTCTGTGGAATCTGGGAACAGATATTTCGGATCTCTATGAAGAATATAGGGCCAAAGGAAATATCCTCCGATAACAAAGAGAAAGAAGCTTTCTGAGAAACTTCTTTGTGTTCCGTGAAATCATCTCACAAAGTTACAGCTTTCCCCTCAAGAAGCCTTTCGCTAAGACAGTTTTTGTGGAATTGGCAAAGTGATATTTGGAAGCCCTTAGAGGGCTATGGTGAAAAAGGAAATATCCTCAGATGAAATCTGGAGAAGCTTTCTGAAAAACTGCTGAGTGTTCTGTTAATTCATCTCACACAGTTACATCTGTATGTCGTGGATCTCTTTGCTAGCCTTATTTCTGTGCAATCTGAGAACAGATATTTCGGATCCCTTTGAAGACTATAGGGCCAAAGGAAATATCCTCCGATAACAAAGAGAAAGAAGCTTTCTGAGAAACTTCTTTGTGTTCTGTGAAATCATCTCACAGAGTTACAACTTTCCCCTCAAGAACACTTTCGCTAAGACAGTTCTTGTGGAATTGGCATAGTGATATATGGAAGCCCTTAGAGGGCTATGGTGAAAAAGGAAATATCCTCAGATGAAATCTGGAAAGAAGCTTTCTGAGAAACTGCTGAGTGTTCTGTTAATTCATCTCACAGAGTTACATCTGTATTTCGTGGATCTCTTTGCTAGCCTTATTTCTGTGGAATCTGAGAACAGATATTTCGGATCCCTTTGAGGACTAAAGGGCCAACGGGAATATCCTCCGATAACAAAGAGAAAGAAGCTTTCTGAGAAACTTCTTTGTGTTCTGTGAAATCATCTCACAGAGTTACAGGCTTCCCCTCAAGAAGCCTTTCGCTAAGACAGTTCTTGTGGAATTGACAAAGTTATATTTGGAAGCCCATAGAGTGCTATGGTGAAAAAGGAAATATCCTCAGATGAAATCTGGAAAGAAGCTTTCTGAGAAACTGCTGAGTGTTCTGTTAATTCATCTCACAGAGTTACATCTGTATTTCGTGGATGTCTTTGGTAGCCTTATTTCTGTGGAATCTGAGAACAGATATTTCGGATCCCTTTGAAGACTATAGGGCCAAAGGAAATATCCTCCGATAACAAAGAGAAAGAAGCTTTCTGAGAAACTTCTTTGTGTTCTTTCAAATCATCTCACAGAGTTACAGCTTTCCCCTCAAGAAGCCTTTCGCTAAGACAGTTCTTGTGCAATTGGCAAAGTGATATTTGGAAGCCCATAGAGGGCTATGCTGAAAAAGGAAATATCCTCAGATGAAACCTGGAAAGAAGCTTTCTGAGAAACTGCTGAGTGTTATGTTAATTGATCTCACAGAGTTACATCTGAATTTCGTGGATCTCTTTGCTAGCCTTATTTCTGTGGAATCTGAGAACAGATATTTCGGATCCCTATGAAGACTATAGGGCCAAAGGAAATGTCCTCCGAGGACAAAGAGAAAGAAGCTTTCTGAGAAACTTCTTTGTGTTCTCTGAAATCATCTCACAGGGTTACAGCTTTCCCCTCAAGAAGGCTTTCGCTAAGACAGTTCTTCTGGAATTGGCAAAGTGATATTTGGAAGCCCTTAGAGGGCTATGGTGAAAAAGGAAATATCCTCAGATGAAATCTGGAAAGAAACTTTCTGAAAAACTGCTGAGTGTTCTGTTAATTCATCTCACACAGTTACATCTGTATGTCTTGGATCTCTTTGCTAGCCTTATTTCTGTGCAATCTGAGAACAGATATTTCGGATCCCTTTGAAGACTATAGGGCCAAAGGAAATATCCTCCGATAACAAAGAGAAAGAAGCTTTCTGAGAAACTTCTTTGTGTTCTGTGAAATCATCTCACAGAGTTACAACTTTCCCCTCAAGAAGACTTTCGCTAAGACAGTTCTTGTGGAATTGGCATAGTGATATATGGAAGCCCTTAGAGGGCTATGGTGAAAAAGGAAATATCCTCAGATGAAATCTGGAAAGAAGCTTTCTGAGAAACTGCTGAGTGTTCTGTTAATTCATCTCACAGAGTTACATCTGAATTTCGTGGATCTCTTTGCTAGCCTTATTTCTGTGGAATCTGAGAACAGATATTTCGGATCCCTTTGAAGACTGTAGGGCCAAAGGAAATGTCCTCCGATAACAAAGAGAAAGAAGCTTTATGAGAAACTTCTTTGTGTTCTCTGAAATCATCTCACAGGGTTAGAGCTTTCCCCTCAAGAAGGCTTTCGCTAAGACAGTTCTTCTGGAATTGGCGAAGTGATATTTGGAAGCCCTTAGAGGGCTATGGTGAAAAAGGAAATATCCTCAGATGAAATCTGGAAAGAAATTTTCTGAAAAACTGCTGAGTGTTCTGTTAATTCATCTCACAGAGTTACATCTGCATTTAGTGGATCTCTTTGCTAGCCTTATTTCTGTGGAATCTGAGAAGAGATATTTCGGATCCCTTAGAAGACTATAGAGCCAAAGGAAATATCCTCCGATAACAAAGAGAAAGAAGCTTTCTGAGAAACTTCTTTGTGTTCTGTTAAATCATCTCACAGAGTTACACCTTTCCCCCCAAGAAGACTTTCGCTAAGACAGTTCTTGTGGAATTGGCAAAGTGATATTTGGAAGCCCATAGAGGGCTATGTTGAAAAAGGATATATCCTCAGATGAAATCTGGAAAGAAGCTTTCTGAGAAACTGCTGAGTGTTCTGTTAATTCATCTCACAGAGTTACCATGTATTTCGTGGATCTCTTTGCTAGCCTTATTTCTGTGGAATCTGAGAACAGATATTTCGGATCCCTTTGAAGACCATAGGGCCAAAGGAAATATCCTCCGATAACAAAGAGAAAGAAGCTTTCTGAAAAACTTCTTTGTGTTCTGTTAAATTATCTCACAGAGTTACAGCTTTGCCCTCAAGAAGCCTTTCGCTAAGACAGTTCTTTTGAAATTGGCAAAGTGATATTTGGAAGCCCATAGAGGGCTATGGTGAAAAAGGAAATATCCTCAGATGAAATCTGGAAAGAAGCTTTCTGAGAAACTGCTGAGTGTTATGTTAACTCATCTCACATAGTTACATCTGTATTTCGGGGATCTCCTTGTTAGCCTTATTTCTGAGGAATCCGAGAAGAGATATTTCGGATCCCTTTGAAGACTATAGGGCCAAAGGAAAAATCCTCTGATAACAAAGAGAAAGAAGTTTTCTGAGAAACTACTTTGTGTTCTTTGAAATCATCTCACAGAGTTACAGCTTTCCCCTCAAGAAGCCTTTCGTTAAGACAGTTCTTGTGAAATTGGCAAAGTGATATCTGGAAGCCCATAGAGGGCTATGGTGAAAAAGGAAATATCCTCAGATGAAATCTGGAAAGAAGCTTTCTGGGAAACTGCTGAGTGTTCTGTTAATTCATCTCACAGTGTTACATCTGAATTTCGTGGATCTCTTTGCTAGCCTTATTTCTGTGGAATCTGAGAACAGATATTTCGGATCCCTATGAAGACTATAGGGCCAAAGGAAATGTCCTCCGATAACAAAGAGAAAGAAGCTTTCTGAGAAACTTCTTTGTGTTCTCTGAAATCATCTCACAGGGTTAGAGCTTTCCCCTCAAGAAGGCTTTCGCTAAGACAGTTCTTGTGGAATTGGCGAAGTGATATTTGGAAGCCCTTAGAGGGCTATGGTGAAAAAGGAAATATCCTCAGATGAAATCTGGAAAGAAATTTTCTGAAAAACTGCTGAGTGTTCTGTTAATTCATCTCACAGAGTTACATCTGCATTTAGTGGATCTCTTTGCTAGCCTTATTTCTGTGGAATCTGAGAAGAGATATTTCGGATCCCTTTGAGGACTATAGAGCCAAAGGAAATATCCTCCGATAACAAAGAGAAAGAAGCTTTCTGAGAAACTTCTTTGTGTTCTGTTAAATCATCTCACAGAGTTACAGCTTTCCCCCAAGAAGCCTTTCGCTAAGACAGTTCTTGTGGAATTGGCAAAGTGATATTTGGAAGTCCATAGAGGGCTATGGTGAAAAAGGAATTATCCTCAGATGAAATCTGGAAAGAAGCTTTCTGAGAAACTGGTGAGTGTTCTCTTAATTCATCTCACAGAGTTACATCTGTATGTCGTGGATCTCTTTGCTAGCGTTATTACTGTGGAATCTGAGAACAGATATTTCGGATCCCTTTGAAGACTATAGGGCCAAAGGAAATATCCTCCGATAACAAAGAGAAGGAAGCTTTCTGAGAAACTTCTTTTTGTTCTGCGAAATCATCTCACAGAGTTACACCTTTCCCCTCAAGAAAATTCTCGCCAAGACAGTTCTTGTGGAATTGGCAATGTGATATTTGGAAGCCCTTAGAGGGCTATGGTGAAAAAGGAAATATCCTCAGATGAAATCTGGAAAGAAGCTTTCTGAGAAACTGCTGAGTGTTCTGTTAATTCATCTCACAGAGTTACATCTGTATTTCGTGGAGGTCTTTGGTAGCCTTATTTCTGAGGAATCTGAGAACAGATATTTCGGATCCCTTTGAAGACTATAGGGCCAAAGGAAATGTCCTCCGATAACAAAGAGAAAGAAGCTTTCTGAGAAACTTCTTTGTGTTCTCTGAAATCATCTCACAGGGTTACAGCTTTCCCCTCAAGAAGGCTTTCGCTAAGACAGTTCTTCTGGAATTGGCAAAGTGATATTTGGAAGCCCTTAGAGGGCTATGGTCAAAAAGGAAATATCCTCAGATGAAATCTGGAAAGAAACTTTCTGAAAAACTGCTGAGTGTTCTGTTAATTCATCACACAGAGTTACATCTGTATTCAGTGGATCTCTTTGCTAGCCTTATTTCTGTGGAATCTGAGAAGAGATATTTCGGATCCCTTTGAAGACTATAGAGCCAAAGGAAATATCCTCCGATAACAAAGAGAAAGAAGCTGTCTCAGAAACTTCTTTGTGTTCTGTTAAATCATCTCACAGAGTTACAGCTTTCCCCCCAAGAAGACTTTCGCTAAGACAGTTCTTGTGGAATTGGCAAAGTGATATTTGGAAGCCCATAGAGGGCTATGTTGAAAAAGGATATATCCTCAGATGAAATCTGGAAAGAAGCTTTCTGAGAAACTGCGGAGTGTTCTGTTAATTCATCTCACAGAGTTACCATGTATTTCGTGGATCTCTTTGCTAGCCTTATTTCTGTGGAATCTGAGAACAGATATTTCGGATCCCTTTGAAGACTATAGGGCCAAAGGAAATATCCTCCGATAACAATGAGAAAGAAGCTTTCTGAGAAACTTCTTTGTGTTCGGTTAAATCATCTCACAGAGTTACAGCTTTGCCCTCAAGAAGCCTTTCGCTAAGACAGTTCTTGTGAAATTGGCAAAGTGATATTTGGAAGCCCATAGAGGGCTATGGTGAAAAAGGAAATATCCTCAGATGAAATCTGGAAAGAAGCTCTCTGAGAAACTGCTGAGTGTTCTGTTAATTCATCTCACAGAGTTACATCTGAATTTCGTGGATCTCTTTGCTAGCCTTATTTCTGTGGAATCTGAGAACAGATATTTCGGATCCCTATGAAGACTATAGGGCCAAAGGAAATGTCCTCCGATAACAAAGAGAAAGAAGCTTTCTGAGAAACTTCTTTGTGTTCTCTGAAATCATCTCACAGGGTTACAGCTTTCCCCACAAGAAGGCTTTCGCTAAGACAGTTCTTCTGGAATTGGTAAAGTGATTTTTGGAAACCCTTAGAGGGTTATCGTGAAAAAGGAAATATCCTCAGATGAAATCTGGAAAGAAACTTTCTGAAAAACTGCTGAGTGTTCTGTTAATTCATCTCACAGAGTTACATCTGTATTTAGTGGATCTCTTTGCTAGCCTTAATGCTGTGGAATCTGAGAAGAGATATTTCGGATCCCTTTGAAGACTATAGAGCCAAAGGAAATATCCTCCGATAACAAAGAGAAAGAAGCTTTCTGAGAAACTTCTTTGTGTTCTGTTAAATCATCTCACAGAGTTACAGCTTTCCCCCCAAGAAGCCTTTCGCTAAGACAGTTCTTCTGGAATTGGCAAAGTGATATTTGGAAGCCCTTAGAGGGCTATGGTGAAAAAGGAAATATCCTCAGATGAAATCTGGAAAGAAACTTTCTGAAAAACTGCTGAGTGTTCTGTTAATTCATCTCACAGAGTTACATCTGTATTCAGTGGATCTCTTTGCTAGCCTTATTTCTGAGGAATCCGAGAAGAGATATTTCGGATCCCTTTGAAGACTATAGGGCCAAAGGAAAAATCCTCTGATAACATAGAGAAAGAAGTTTTCTGAGAAACTTCTTTGTGTTCTTTGAAATCATCTCACAGAGTTACAGCTTTCCGCTCAAGAAGCCTTTCGCTAAGACAGTTCTTGTGGAATTGGCAAAGTGATATTTGGAAGCCCATAGAGGGCTATGGTGAAAAAGGAAATATCCTCAGATGAAATCTGGAAAGAAGCTTTCTGAGAAACTGCTGAGTGTTCTGTTAATTCATCTCACAGAGTTACATCTGTATTTCGTGGATGTCTTTGGTAGCCTTATTTCTGTGGAATCTGAGAACAGATATTTCGCATCCCTTTGAAGACTATAGGGCCAAAGGAAATATCCTACGATAACAAAGAGAAGGAAGCTTTCTGAGAAACTTCTTTGTGTTCTTTGAAATCATCTCACAGAGTTACAGCTTTCCCCTCAAGAAGCCTTTCGGTAAGACAGTTCTTGTGAAATTGGCAAAGTGATATTTGGAAGCCCATAGAGGGCTATGGTGAAAAAGGAAATATCCTCAGATGAAATCTGGAAAGAAGCTTTCTGAGAAACTGCTGAGTGTTCTGTTAATTCATCTCACAGAGTTACATCTGTATTTAGTGTATCTTTTGCTAGCCTTAATTCTGTGGAATCTGAGAAGAGATATTTCGGATCCCTATTAAGACTATAGAGCCAAAGGAAATATCCTCCGATAACAAAGAGAAAGAAGCTTTCTGAGAAACTTCTTTGTGTTCTGTTAAATCATCTCACAGAGTTACAGCTTTCCCCCCAAGAAGACTTTCGCTAAGACAGTTCTTGTGGAATTGGCAAAGTGATATTTGGAAGCCACAGAGGGCTATGGTGAAAAAGGAAATATCCTCACATGAAATCTGGAAAGAAGCTTTCTGAGAAATTGCTGAGTGTTCTGTTAATTCATCTCACAGAGTTACATCTGTATTTCGTGGAGGTCTTTGGTAGCCTTATTTCTGTGGAATCTGAGAACAGATATTTCGGATCACTTTGAAGACTATAGGGCCAAAAGAAATATCCTCCGATAACAAAGAGAAAGAAGCTTTCCTAGAAACTTCTTTGTGTTCTTTGAAATCATCTCACAGAGTTACAGCTTTCCCCTCAAGAAGCCTTTCGCTAAGACAGTTCTTGTGAAATTGGCAAAGTGATATTTGGAAGCCCATAGAGGGCTATGGTGAAAAAGGAAATATCCTCAGATGAAATCTGGAAAGAAGCTTTCTGAGAAACTGCTGAGTGTTCTGTTAATTCATCTCACAGAGTTACATCTGAATTTCGTGGATCTCTTTGCTAGCCTTATTTCTGTGGAATCTGAGTACAGATATTTCGGATCCCTATGAAGACTATAGGGCCAAAGGAAATGTCCTCCGATAACAAAGAGAAAGAAGCTTTCTGAGAAACTTCTTTGTGTTCTCTGAAATCATCTCACAGGGTTACAGCTTTCCCCTCAAGAAGCCTCTCGCTAAGACAGTTCTTGTGGAATTGGCAAAGTGATATTTGGAAGCCCATAGAGGGCTATGGAGAAAAAGAAACATCCCCTGATGAAATCTGGAAAGAAGCTTTCTGAGAAACTGCTGAGTGTTCTGTTAATTCATCTCACAGAGTTACATCTGTATTTCGTGGATCTCTTTGCTAGCCTTATTTCTGTGGAATCTGAGAAGAGATATTTCGGATCCCTTTGAAGACTACAGAGCCTAAGGAAATATCCTCCGATAACAAAGAGAAAGAAGCTTTCTGAGAAACTTCTTTGTTTTCTGTTAAATCATCTCACAGAGTTACAGCTTTCCCCCCAAGAAGCCTTTCGCTAAGACAGTTCTTGTGGAATTGGCAAAGTGATATTTGGAAGCCCATAGAGGGCTATGTTGAAAAAGGATATATCCTCAGATGAAATCTGGAAAGAAGCTTTCTGAGAAACTGCGGAGTGTTCTGTTAATTCATCTCACAGAGTTACCTCTTTATTTCGTGGATCTCTTTGCTAGCCTTATTTCTGTGGAATCTGAGAACAGATATTTCGGATCCCTTTGAAGACTATAGGGCCAAAGGAAATGTCCTCCGATAACAAAGAGAAAGAAGCTTTCTGAGAAACTTCTTTGTGTTCTCTGAAATCATCACACAGGGTTACAGCTTTCCCCTCAAGAAGCCTCTCGCTAAGACAGTTCTTGTGGAATTGGCAAAGTGATATTTGGAAGCCCATAGAGGGCTATGGTGAAAAAGGAAATATCCTCTGATGAAATCTGGAAAGAAACTTTCTGAGAAACTGCTGAGTATTCTGTTATTTCATCGCACAGAGTTACATCTGTATTTCGTGGATCTCCTTGCTAGCCTTATTTCTGAGGAATCTGAGAACAGACATTTCGGATCCCTTTGAAGACTATAGGGCCAAAAGAAAAATCCTCTAATAACAAAGAGTAAGAAGTTTTCTGAGAAACATCTTTGTGTTCTTTGAAATCATCTCACAGAGTTACAGCTTTCCCCTCAAGAAGTCTTTCGCTAAGACAGTTCTTGTGGAATTGGCAAAGTGATATTTGGAAGCCCAGAGAGGGCTACGGTGAAAAAGGAAATATCCTCACATGAAATCTGGAAAGAAGCTTTCTGAGAAACTGCTGAGTTCTCTCTCAATTCATCTCACAGAGTTACATCTGTATGTCGTGGATCTCTTTGCTAGCCTTTTTACTGTGGAATCTGAGAACAGATATTTCGGATCGCTTGAAGACTATAGGGCCAAAGGAAATATCTTCCGATAACAAAGAGAAGGAAGCTTTCTGAGAAACTTCTCTGTGTTCTGTGAAACCATCTCACAGAGTTACAGCTTTCCTCTCATGAAGACTTTCGCTAGGACAGTTCTTGTGGAATTGGCAAAGTGATATTAGGAAGCCCATGGAGGGCTATGTTGAAAATGGAAATATCCTCAGATGAAATCTGGAAAGAAGCTTTCTGAGAAACTGCTGAGTGTTCTGTTAATTCATCTCACAGAGTTACATCTGTATTTCGTGGATTTCCTTGCTAGCCTTATTTCTGAGGAATCTGAGAACAGACATTTCGGATCCCTTTGACGACTATGGGGCCAAAGGAAAAATCCTCTGATAACAAAGAGAAAGAAGTTTTCTGAGAAACTTCTTTGTATTCTTTGAAATCATCTCACAGAGTTACAGCTTTCCCCTCAAGAAGCCTTTCGCTAAGACAGTTCTTGTGGAATTGCAAAGTGAACTTTGGAAGCCCTTACAGGGCTATGGTGAAAAAGGAAATATCCTCACATGAAATCTGGAAAGAAGCTTTCAGAGCAACTGCTGAGTGTTCTGTTAATTCATCTCACAGAGTTACATCTGTATTTCGTGGATCTTTTTGCTAGCCTTATTTCTGTGGAATCTGAGAACAGATATTTCGGATCCCTTTGAAGACTATAGGGCCAAAGGAATTATCCTCCGATAAGAAAGAGAAAGAAGCTTTCTGAGAAACTTCTTTGTGTTCTCTGAAATCATCTCACAGAGTTACAGCTTTCCCCTCAAGAAGCCTTTCGCTAAGACAGTTCTTGTGGAATTGGCAAAGTGATATTTGGAAGCCCGTAGAGGGCTATGGTGAAAAAGGAAATATCCTCATATGAAATCTGTAAAGAAGCTTTCTGAGAAACTGCTGAGTGTTTTCTTAATTCATCTCACAGAGTTACATCTGTATGTCGTGGATGTCTTTTCTAGCCTTATTACTGTGGAATCTGAGAACAGATATTTCAGATCCCTTTGAAGGCTATAGGGCCAAAGGAAATATCCTCCGATAACAAAGAGAAGGAAGCTTTCTGAGAAACTTCTTTGTGTTCTGTGAAATCATCTCACAGAGTTACAGCTTTCCCCTCAAGAAGCCTTTCGCTAAGACAGTTCTTGTGGAATTTGCAAAGTGATATTTGGAAGCCCATAGAGGGCTTTGGTGAAAAAGGAAATATCCTCAGATGAAATCTGGAAAGAAGCTTTCTGAAAACCTGCTGAGTGTCTGTTAATTCATCTCACAGAGTTACATTTGTATGTCGTGGATCTCTTTGCTAGCGTTATTACTGTGGAATTTGAGAACAGATATTTCGGATCCCTTTGAAGAGTATAGGGCCAAAGGAAATATCCTCCGATAACAAAGGGAAGGAAGCTTTCTGAGAAACTTCTTTGTGTTCTGTGAAATCATCTCACAGAGTTACAGCTTTCCCCTTAAGAAGCCTCTCGCCAAGACAGTTCTTGTGGAATTGGCAAGGTGATATTTGGAAGCCCTTAGAGGGCTATGGTGAAAAAGGAAATATCCTCAGATGAAATCTGGAAAGAAGCTTTCTGAGAAACTGCTGAGTGTTCTGTTAATTCATCTCACAGAGTTACATCTGTATTTCGTGGATCTCTTTGCTAGCCTTATTTCTGTGGAATCTTAGAACAGATATTTCGGATCCCTATGAAGACCATAGGGCCAAAGGAAATATCCTCCGATAACAAATAGAAAGAAGCTTTCTGAGAAACTTCTTTGTGTTCTGTGAAATCATCTCACAGAGCTACAGCTTTCCCCTCAAGAAGCCTTTCGCTAAGACAGTTCTTGTGGAATTGGCAAAGTGATATTTGGAAGCCCTTCGAGGGCTATGGTGAAAAAGGAAATATCCTCAGATGAAATCAGGAAAGAAGCTTTCTGAAAAACTGCTGAGTGTTTTGTTAACTCATCTCACAGAGTTACATATGTATGTCGTGGATCTCTTTGCTAGCCTTATTTCTGTGGAATCTGAGAAAGATATTTCGGATCCCTTTGAAGATTATAGGGCCAAGGGAAATATCCTCCGATAACAAAGAGAAAGAAGCTTTCTGAGAAACTTCTTTGTGTTCTGTTAAATCATCTCACAGAGTTACAGCTTTCCCCTCAAGAAGACTTTCGATAAGACAGTTCTCGTGGAATTGGCAAAGTGATATATGGAAGCCCATAGAGGGCTATGGTGAAAAAGGAAATATCCTCAGATGAAATCTTGAAAGAAGCTTTCTGAGAAACTGCTGAGTGTTCTTTTAATTCATCTCACAGAGTTACATCTGTATTTCGTGGATCTCTTTGCTAGCCTTATTTCTGTGGAATCTGAAAACAGATATTTCGGATCCCTTTTAAGACTATAGGGTCAAAGGAAAAATGCTCTGATAACAAAGAGAAAGAAGTTTTCTGAGAAACTTCTTTGTGTTCTTTGAAATCATCTCACAGAGTTACAGCTTTCCCCTCAAGAAGCCTTTCGCTAAGACAGTTCTTGTGGAATTGGCAAAGTGATATTTGGAAGCCCATAGAGGGCTATGGTGAAAAGGGAAATATCCTCAGATGAAATCTGGAAAGAAGCTCTCTGAGAAACTGCTGAGTGTTCTGTTAATTCATCTCACAGAGTTACATCTGTATTTCGTGGATCTCTTTGCTAGCCTTATTTCTGTGGAATCTGAGAACAGATATTTCGGATCCCTATTAAGACCATAGGGCCAACGGAAATATCCTCCGATAACAAAGAGAAAGAAGCTTTCTGAGAAACTTCTTAGTGGTCTGTGAAATCATCTCACAGAGATACAGCTTTCCCCTCCAGAAGCCTTTCGCTAAGACAGTTCTTGTGGAATTGGCCAAGTGATATTTGGAAGCCCTTAGAGGGCTATGGTGAAAAAGGAAATATCCTCACATGAAATCTGGAAAGAAGCTTTCTGAGAAACTGCTGAGAGTTCTTTTAATTCATCTCACAAAGTTACATCTGTATTTCGTGGATCTCTTTGCTAGCCTTATTTCTGAGGAATCTGAGAACAGACATTTCGGATCCCTTTGAAGACTATAGGGCCAAAAGAAAAATCCTCTAATAACAAAGAGTAAGAAGTTTTCTGAGAAACATCTTTGTGTTCTTTGAAATCATCTCACAGAGTTACAGCTTTCCCCTCAAGAAGTCTTTCGCTAAGACAGTTCTTGTGGAATTGGCAAAGTGATATTTGGAAGCCCAGAGAGGGCTATGGTGAAAAAGGAAATATCCTCACATGAAATCTGGAAAGAAGCTTTCTGAGAAACTGCTGAGTTCTCTCTCAATTCATCTCACAGAGTTACATCTGTATGTCGTGGATCTCTTTGCTAGCCTTTTTACTGTGGAATCTGAGAACAGATATTTCGGATCGCTTGAAGACTATAGGGCCAAAGGAAATATCCTCCGATAACAAAGAGAAGGAAGCTTTCTGAGAAACTTCTCTGTGTTCTGTGAAACCATCTCACAGAGTTACAGCTTTCCTCTCATGAAGACTTTCGCTAGGACAGTTCTTGTGGAATTGGCAAAGTGATATAAGGAAGCCCATGGAGGGCTATGTTGAAAATGGAAATATCCTCAGATGAAATCTGGAAAGAAGCTTTCTGAGAAACTGCTGAGTGTTCTGTTAATTCATCTCACAGAGTTACATCTGTATTTCGTGGATCTCCTTGCTAGCCTTATTTCTGAGGAATCTGAGAACAGACATTTCGGATCCCTTTGACGACTATGGGGCCAAAGGAAAAATCCTCTGATAACAAAGAGAAAGAAGTTTTCTGAGAAACTTCTTTGTGTTCTTTGAAATCATCTCACAGAGTTACAGCTTTCCCCTCAAGAAGCCTTTCGCTAAGACAGTTCTTGTGGAATTGCAAAGTGAACTTTGGAAGCCCATACAGGGCTATGGTGAAAAAGGAAATATCCTCACATGAAATCTGGAAAGAAGCTTTCAGAGCAACTGCTGAGTGTTCTGTTAATTCATCTCACAGAGTTACATCTGTATTTCGTGGATCTGTTTGCTAGCCTTATTTCTGTGGAATCTGAGAACAGATATTTCGGATCCCTTTGAAGACTATAGGGCCAAAGGAATTATCCTCCGATAAGAAAGAAAAAGAAGCTTTCTGAGAAACTTCTTTGTGTTCTCTGAAATCATCTCACAGAGTTACAGCTTTCCCCTCAAGAAGCCTTTCGCTAAGACAGTTCTTGTGGAATTGGCAAAGTGATATTTGGAAGCCCGTAGAGGGCTATGGTGAAAAAGGAAATATCCTCATATGAAATCTGTAAAGAAGCTTTCTGAGAAACTGCTGAGTGTTCTCTTAATTCATCTCACAGAGTTACATCTGTATGTCGTGGATGTCTTTTCTAGCCTTATTACTGTGGAATCTGAGAACAGATATTTCAGATCCCTTTGAAGCCTATAGGGCCAAAGGAAATATCCTCCGATAACAAAGAGAAGGAAGCTTTCTGAGAAACTTCTTTGTGTTCTGTGAAATCATCTCACAGAGTTACAGCTTTCCCCTCAAGAAGCCTTTCGCTAAGACAGTTCTTGTGGAATTTGCAAAGTGATATTTGGAAGCCCATAGAGGGCTTTGGTGAAAAAGGAAATATCCTCAGATGAAATCTGGAAAGAAGCTTTCTGAAAACCTGCTGAGTGTCTGTTAATTCATCTCACAGAGTTACATTTGTATGTCGTGGATCTCTTTGCTAGCGTTATTACTGTGGAATTTGAGAACAGATATTTCGGATCCCTTTGAAGAGTATAGGGCCAAAGGAAATATCCTCCGATAACAAAGGGAAGGAAGCTTTCTGAGAAACTTCTTTGTGTTCTGTGAAATCATCTCACAGAGTTACAGCTTTCCCCTTAAGAAGCCTCTCGCCAAGACAGTTCTTGTGGAATTGGCAAGGTGATATTTGGAAGCCCTTAGAGGGCTATGGTGAAAAAGGAAATATCCTCAGATGAAATCTGGAAAGAAGCTTTCTGAGAAACTGCTGAGTGTTCTGTTAATTCATCTCACAGAGTTACATCTGTATTTCGTGGATCTCTTTGCTAGCCTTATTTCTGTGGAATCTTAGAACAGATATTTCGGATCCCTATGAAGACCATAGGGCCAAAGGAAATATCCTCCGATAACAAATAGAAAGAAGCTTTCTGAGAAACTTCTTTGTGTTCTGTGAAATCATCTCACAGAGCTACAGCTTTCCCCTCAAGAAGCCTTTCGCTAAGACAGTTCTTGTGGAATTGGCAAAGTGATATTTGGAAGCCCTTCGAGGGCTATGGTGAAAAAGGAAATATCCTCAGATGAAATCTGGAAAGAAGCTTTCTGAAAAACTGCTGAGTGTTTTGTTAACTCATCTCACAGAGTTACATATGTATGTCGTGGATCTCTTTGCTAGCCTTATTTCTGTGGAATCTGAGAAAGATATTTCGGATCCCTTTGAAGATTATAGGGCCAAGGGAAATATCCTCCGATAACAAAGAGAAAGAAGCTTTCTGAGAAACTTCTTTGTGTTCTGTTAAATCATCTCACAGAGTTACAGCTTTCCCCTCAAGAAGACTTTCGATAAGACAGTTCTCGTGGAATTGGCAAAGTGATATATGGAAGCCCATAGAGGGCTATGGTGAAAAAGGAAATATCCTCAGATGAAATCTTGAAAGAAGCTTTCTGAGAAACTGCTGAGTGTTCTTTTAATTCATCTCACAGAGTTACATCTGTATTTCGTGGATCTCTTTGCTAGCCTTATTTCTGTGGAATCTGAGAACAGATATTTCGGATCCCTTTTAAGACTATAGGGTCAAAGGAAAAATGCTCTGATAACAAAGAGAAAGAAGTTTTCTGAGAAACTTCTTTGTGTTCTTTGAAATCATCTCACAGAGTTACAGCTTTCCCCTCAAGAAGCCTTTCGCTAAGACAGTTCTTGTGGAATTGGCAAAGTGATATTTGGAAGCCCATAGAGGGCTATGGTGAAAAGGGAAATATCCTCAGATGAAATCTGGAAAGAAGCTCTCTGAGAAACTGCTGAGTGTTCTGTTAATTCATCTCACAGAGTTACATCTGTATTTCGTGGATCTCTTTGCTAGCCTTATTTCTGTGGAATCTGAGAACAGATATTTCGGATCCCTATCAAGACCATAGGGCCAACGGAAATATCCTCCGATAACAAAGAGAAAGAAGCTTTCTGAGAAACTTCTTAGTGGTCTGTGAAATCATCTCACAGAGATACAGCTTTCCCCTCCAGAAGCCTTTCGCTAAGACAGTTCTTGTGGAATTGGCCAAGTGATATTTGGAAGCCCTTAGAGGGCTATGGTGAAAAAGGAAATATCCTCACATGAAATCTGGAAAGAAGCTTTCTGAGAAACTGCTGAGAGTTCTTTTAACTCATCTCACAGAGTTACATCTGTATTTCGTGGATCTCTTTGCTAGCCTTATTTCTTAGGAATCTGAGAACAGATATTTCGGATCACTTTTAAGACTATAGGGTCAAAGGAAAAATCCTCTCATAACAAAGAGAAAGAAGTTTTCTGAGAAACTTCTTTGTGGTCTTCGAAATCATCTCACAGAGTTACAGCTTTCCCCTCAAGAACCCTTTCGCTAAGACAGTTCTTGTGTAATTGGCAAAGTGATATTTGGAAGCCCATAGAGGGCTATGGTGAAAAAGGAAATATCCTCACATGAAATCTGGAAAGAAGCTTTCTGAGAAATTGCGGAGTGTTCCCTTAATTCATCTCACAGAGTTACATCTGTATGTCGTGGATCTCTTTGCTAGCCTTATTATTGTGGAATCTGAGAACAGATATTTCGGATCCCTTTGAATACTATAGGGCCAAAGGAAATATCCTCCGATAACAAAGAGAAGGAAGCTTTTGAGAAACTCCTTTGGTTCTGTGAAATCATCTCACAGAGTTACAGCTTTCCCCTCAAGAAGCCTCTAGCCAAGACAGTTCTTGTGGAATTGGCAAGGTGATATTTGGAAGCGCATAGAGGGCTATGGTGAAAAAGGAAATATCCTCAGATGAAATCTGGAAAGAAGCTTTCTGAGAAACTGCTGACTGTTCTGTTAATTCATCTAACAGAGTTACATCTGTATTTCGGGGTTCTCTTTGCTAGCCTTATTTCTGTGGAATCTGAGAACAGATATTTCGGATCCCTATGAAGACCATAGGGCCAAAGGAAATATACTCCGAAAACAAAGAGAAAGAAGCTTTCTGAGAAACTTCTTTGTGTTCTGTGAAATCATCTCACAGAGCTACAGCTTTCCCCTCAAGAAGCCTTTCGCTAACACAGTTCTTCTGGAATTGGCAAAGTGATATTTGGAAGCCCATAGAGGGCTATGGTGAAAAAGGAAATATCCTCACATGAAATCTTGAAAGAAGCTTTCTGAGAAACTGCTGAGTGTTCTCTTAATTCATCTCACAGTGTTACATCTGTATTTCGTGGATCTCTTTGCTAGCCTTATTACTGTGGAATCTGAGAACAGATATTTCGGATCCCTTTGAAGACTATAGGGCCAAAGGAAATATCCTCCGATAACAAAGAGACAGAAGCTTTCTGAGAAACTTCTTTGTGTTCTGTGAAATCATCTCACAGAGCTACAGCTTTCCCCTCAAGAAGCCTTTCGCTAACACAGTTCTTGTGGAATTGGCCAAGTGATATTTGGAAGCCCTTAGAGGGCTATGGTGAAAAAGGAAATATCCTCACATGAAATCTGGAAAGAAGCTTTCTGAGAAATTGCGGAGTGTTCCCTTAATTCATCTCACAGAGTTACATCAGTATGTCGTGGATCTCTTTGCTAGACTTATTACTGTGGAATCTGAGAACAGATATTTCGGATCCCTTTGAATACTATAGGGCCAAAGGAAATATCCTCCGATAACAAAGAGAAGGAAGCTTTCTGAGAAACTCCTTTGTGTTCTGTGAAATCATCTCACAGAGTTACAGCTTTCCCCTCAAGAAGCCTTTCGCTAAGACAGTTCTAGTGGAATTGGCAAAGTGATATTTGGAAGCCCATAGAGGGCTATGGTGAAAAAGGAAATATCCTCAGCTGAAATCTGGAAAGAAGCTTTCTGAGAAACTGCTGAGTGTTCTGTTAATTCATCTCACAAAGTTACATGTGTATTGCGTGGATCTCTTTGCTAGCCTTATTTCTGTGGAATCTGAGAACAGATATTTCGGATCCCTTTGAAGACTATAGGGCCAAAGGAAATATCCTCCGATAACAAAGAGAAAGAAGCTTTCTGAGGAACTTCTTTGTGTTCTGTGAAATCATCTCACAGAGTTACAGCTTTCCCCTCAAGAAGCCTCTCGCCAAGACAGTTCTTGTGGAATTGGCAAGGTGATATTTGGAAGCGCATAGAGGGCTATGGTGAAAAAGGAAATATCCTCAGATGAAATCTGGAAAGAAGCTTTCTGAGAAACTGCTGAGTGTTCTGTTAATTCATCTCACAGAGTTACATCTGCATTTCGTGGATCTCTTTGCTAGCCTTATTTCTGTGGAATCTGAGAACAGATATTTCGGATCCCTTTGAAGACTATAGGGCCAAAGGAAAAATCCTCTGATAACAAAGAGAAAGAAGTTTTCTGAGAAACTTCTTTGTTTTCTTTGAAATCATCTCACAGAGTTACAGCTTTCCCCTGTAGAAGCCTCTCGCTAAGACAGTTCTTGTGGAATTGGCAAAGTGCTATTTGGAAGCCCTTAGAGGGCTATGGTGAAAAAGGAAACATCCTCTGATGAAATCTGGAAAAAAGCTCTCTGAGAAACTGCTGAGTGTTCCGTTAATTCATCTCACAGAGTTACATCTGTATTTCATGGATCTCTTTGCTAGACTTATTTCTGTGGAATCTGAGAACAGATATTTCGGATCCCTTTGAAGACTATAGGGCCAAAGTAAATATCCTCCGATAACAAAGAGAAAGAAGGTTTCTGAGAAACTTCTTTGTGTTCTGTTAAATCATCTCACAGAGTTACAGCTTTCCCCTCAAGAAGCCTTTCGCTAAGACAGTTCTTGTGGAATTGGCAAAGTGATATCTGGAAGCCCATTGAGGCCTATGGTGAAAAAGGATATATCCTCAGATGAAATCTGGAAAGAAGCTCTCTGAGAAACTGCTGAGTTTCTGTTAATTCATCTCACAGAGTTACATCTGTATTTCATGGATCTCTTTGCTAGCCTTATTTCTGTGGAATCTGAGAACAGATATTTCGGATTCCGTTGAAGACTATAGGGCCAAAGGAAATAACCTCCGATAACAAAGAGAAAGAAGCTTTCTGAGAAACTTCTTTGTGTTCTGTGAAATCAACGCACAGAGTTACAGCTTTGCCCTCAAGAAGCCTTTCGCTAAGACAGTTCTTGTGGAATTGGCAAAGTGATATTTGGAAGCCCATAGAGGGCTGTGGTGAAAAAGGAAATATCCTCAGATGAAATCTGGAAAGAAGCTTTCTGAGAAACCGCTGAATGTTCTGTTAATTCATCTCACAGAATTACATCTGTATTTCGTGGATCTCTTTGCTAGCCTTATTTCTGTGGAATCTGAGAACAGATATTTCGGATCCCCTTGAAGACTATAGGGCCAAAGGAAATATCCTCCAATAACAAACAGAAGGAAGCTTTCTGAGAAACGTCTTTGTGTTCTGTGAAATCATCTCACAGAGTTACAGCTTTCCCCTCAAGAAGCCTCTCGCTAAGACAGTTCTTGTGTAATTGGCAAAGTGATATTTGGAAGCCCATAAAGGGCTATGGTGAAAAAGGAAATATCCTCAGATGAAATCTGGAAAGAAGCTTTCTGAGAAACTGCTGAGTGTTCTGTTAATTCATTTCACAGAGTTACATCTGTATTTCGTGGATCTCTTTGCTAGCCTTATTTCTATGGATTCTGAGAACAGATATTTCGGATCCCTTTGAAGACTATACGGCCAAAGGAAATATCCTCCGATAACAAAGAGAAAGAAGCTTTCTGAGAAACTTCCTAGTGTTCTGTGAAATCACCTCACAGAGTTACAGCTTTCCCCTCAAGAAGCCTTTCGCTAAGACAGTTCTTGTGGAATTGGCAAAGTGATATTTGGAAGCCCATAGAGGGCTATGGTGAAAAAGGAAATATCCTCAGATGAAATCTGGAAAGAAGCTTTCTGAGAAACTGCTGAGTGTTCTGTTAATTCATCTCACAGAGTTAAATCTGTATTTCGTGGATCTCTTTGTTAGACTTATTTCTGTGGAAACTGAGAACAGATATTTCGGATCCCTTTGAAGACTATAGGGCCAAAGGAAATATCCTCCGATAACAAAGAGAAAGAAGCTTTCTGAGAAACTACTTACTGTTCTGTGAAATCATCTCACAGAGATACAGCTTTCCCCTCAAGAAGCCTTTCGCTAAGACAGTTCTTGTGGAATTGGCCAAGTGATATTTGGAAGCCCTTAGAGGGCTATGGTGAAAAAGGAAATATCCTCACATGAAATCTGGAAAGAAGCTTTATGAGAAACTGCTGAGTGTTCTTTTAATTCATCTCACAGAGTTACATCTGCATTTCGTGGATCTCTTTGCTAGCCTTATTTCTGAGGAATCTGAGAACAGATATTTCGGATCCCTTTTAAGACTATAGGGTCAAAGGAAAAATCCTCTGATAACAAAGAGAAAGAAGTTTTTTGAGAAACTTCTTTGTGTTCTTCGAAATCATCTCACAGAGTTACAGCTTCCCCCTCAAGAACCCTTTCGCTAAGACAGTTCTTGTGGAATTGGCAAAGTGATATTTGGAAGCCCATAGAGGGCTATGGTGAAAAAGGAAATATCCTCCCATGAAATCTGGAAAGAAGCTTTCTGAGAAATTGCGGAGTGTTCCCTTAATTCATCTCACAGAGTTACATCTGTATGTCGTGGATCTCTTTGCTAGCCTTATTACTGTGGAATCTGAGAACAGATATTTCGGATCCCTTTGAATACTATAGGGCCAAAGGAAATATCCTCCGATAACAAAGAGAAGGAAGCTTTCTGAGAAACTCCTTTGTGTTCTGTGAAATCATCTCACAGAGTTACAGCTTTCCCCTCAAGAAGCCTTTCGCTAAGACAGTTCTAGTGGAATTGGCAAAGTGATATTTGGAAGCCCTTAGAGGGCTATGGTGAAAAAGGAAATATCCTCAGATTAAATCTGGAAAGAAGCTTTCTGAGAAACTGCTGAGTGTTCTCTCAATTCATCTCACAGAGTTACATCTGTATTTCGTGGATCTCTTTGCTAGCCTTATTACTGTGGAATCTGAGAACATATATTTCGGATCCCTTTGAAGACTTTAGGGCCAAAGGAAATATCCTCCGATAACAAAGAGAAGGAAGCTTTCTGAGAAACTTCTTTGTGTTCTGTGAAATCATCTCACAGAGTTACAGCTTTCCCCTCAAGAAGCCTCTCGCTGAGACAGTTCTTGTGGAATTGGCAAGGTGATATTTGGAAGCCCTTAGAGGGCTATGGTGAAAAAGGAAATATCCTCAGATGAAATCTGGAAAGAAGCTTTCTGAGAAACTGCTGAGTGTTCTGTTAATTCAACTCACAGAGTTACATCTGCATTTCGTGGATCTCTTTGCTAGCCTTATTTCTGTGGAATCTGAGAACAGATATTTCGGATCCCTATGAAGACCATAGGGCCAAAGGAAATATCCTCCGATAACAAAGAGAAAGAAGCTTTCTGAGAAACATCTTTGTGTTCTGTGAAATCATCTCACAGAGCTACAGCTTTCCCCTCAAGAAGCCTTTCGCTAAGACAGTTCTTGTGGAATTGGCAAAGTGATATTTGGAAGCCCTTCGAGGGCTATGGTGAAAAAGGAAATATCCTCAGATGAAATCTGGAAAGAAGCTTTCTGAAAAACTGCTTAGAGTTCTGTTAACTCACCTCACAGAGTTACATATGTATGTCGTGGATCTCTTTGCTAGCCTTATTTCTGTGTAATCTGAGAACAGATATTTCGGATCCCTTTGAGGTTTATAGGGCCAAAGGAAATATCCTCCGATAACAAAGAGAAAGAAGCTTTCTGAGAGACTTCTTTGTGTTCTGTTAAATCATCTCACAGAGTTACAGCTTTCCCCTCAAGAAGACTTTCGCTAAGACAGTTCTTGTGGAATTGGCAAAGTGATATATGGAAGCCCATAGAGGGCTATGGTGAAAAAGGAAATATCCTCAGATGAAATCTGGAAAGAAGCTTTCTGAGAAACTGCTGAGTGTTCTGTTTATTCATCTCACAGAGTTACATCTGTATTTCGTGGATCTCCTTGCTAGCTTTATTTCTGTGGAATCTGAGAACAGATATTTCGGATCCCTTTGAAGACTATAGGGCCAAAGGAAATATCCTCCGATAACAAAGAGAAGGAAGCTTTCTGAGAAACTCCTTTGTGTTCTGTGAAATCATCTCACAGAGTTACAGCTTTCCCCTCAAGAAGCCTTTCGCTAAGACAGTTCTAGTGGAATTGGCAAAGTGATATTTGGAAGCCCATAGAGGGCTATGGTGAAAAAGGAAATATCCTCAGATTAAATCTGGAAAGAAGCTCTCTGAGAAACTGCTGAGTGTTCTCTCAATTCATCTCACAGAGTTACATCTGTATTTCGTGGATCTATTTGCTAGCCTTATTACTGTGGAATCTGAGAACATATATTTCGGATCCCTTTGAAGACTTTAGGGCCAAAGGAAATATCCTCCGATAACAAAGAGAAGGAAGCTTTCTGAGAAACTTCTTTGTGTTCTGTGAAATCATCTCACAGAGTTACAGCTTTCCCCTCAAGAAGCCTCTCGCCGAGACAGTTCTTGTGGAATTTGCAAGGTGATATTTGGAAGCCCTTAGAGGGCTATGGTGAAAAAGGAAATATCCTCAGATGAAATCTGGAAAGAAGCTTTCTGAGAAACTGCTGAGTGTTCTGTTAATTCATCTCACAGAGTTACATCTGTATTTCGTGGATCTCTTTGCTAGCCTTATTTCTGTGGAATCTGAGAACAGATATTTCGGTTCCCTATGAAGACCATAGGGCCAAAGGAAATATCCTCCGATAACAAAGAGAAAGAAGCTTTCTGAGAAACATCTTTGTGTTCTGTGAAATTATCTCACAGAGCTACAGCTTTCCCCTCAAGAAGCCTTTCGCTAAGACAGTTCTTGTGGAATTGGCAAAGTGATATTTGGAAGCCCTTCGAGGGCTATGGTGAAAAAGGAAATATCCTCAGATGAAATCTGGAAAGAAGCTTTCTGAAAAACTGCTGAGAGTTCTGTTAACTCACCTCACAGAGTTACATATGTATGTCGTGGATCTCTTTGCTAGCCTTATTTCTGTGGAATCTGAGAACAGATATTTCGGATCCCTTTGAAGTTTATAGGGCCAAAGGAAATATCCTCCGATAACAAAGAGAAAGAAGCTTTCTGAGAAATTTCTTTGTGTTCTGTTAAATCATCTCACAGAGTTACAGCTTTCCCCTCAAGAAGACTTTCGCTAAGACAGTTCTTGTGGAATTGGCAAAGTGATATATGGAAGCCCATAGAGGGCTATGGTGAAAAAGGAAATATCCTCAGATGAAATCTGGAAAGAAGCTTTCTGAGAAACTGCTGAGTGTTCTGTTTACTCATCTCACAGAGTTATATCTGTATTTCATGGATCTCTTTGCTAGACTTATTTCTGTGGAATCTGAGAACAGATATTTCGGATCCCTATGAAGACAATAGGGCCAAAGTAAATATCCTCCGATAACAAAGAGAAAGAAGCTTTCTGAGAAACTTCTTTGTGTTCTGTTAAATCATCTCACAGAGTTACAGCTTTCCCCTCAAGAAGACTTTCGCTAAGACAGTTCTTGTGGAATTGGCCAAGTGATATTTGGAAGCCCTTAGAGGGCTATGGTGAAAAAGGAAATATCCTCACATGAAATCTGGAAAGAAGATTTATGAGAAACTGCTGAGTGTTCTTTTAATTCATCTCACAGAGTTACTTCTGCATTTCGTGGATCTCTTTGCTTGCCTTATTTCTGAGGAATCTGAGACCAGATATTTCGGATCCCTTTTAAGACTATAGGGTCAAAGGAAAAATCCTCTGATAACAAAGAGAAAGAAGTTTTCTGAGAAACTTCTTTGTGTTCTTCGAAATCATCTCACAGAGTTACAGCTTCCCCCTCAAGAACCCTTTCGCTAAGACAGTTCTTGTGGAATTGGCAAAGTGAAATTTGGAAGCCCATAGAGGGCTATGGTGAAAAAGGAAATATCCTCACATGAAATCTGGAAAGAAGCTTTCTCAGAAATTGCGGAGTGTTCCCTTAATTCATCTCACAGAGTTACATCAGTATGTCGTGGATCTCTTTGCTAGCCTTATTACTGTGGAATCTGAGAACAGATATTTCGGATCCCTTTGAATACTATAGGGCCAAAGGAAATATCCTCCGATAACAAAGAGAAAGAAGCTTTCTGAGAAACTCCTTTGTGTTCTGTGAAATCATCTCACAGAGTTTCAGCTTTCCCCTCAAGAAGCCTTTCGCTTAGACAGTTCTTGTGGAATTGGCAAAGTGATATCAGGAAGCCCATAGAGGCCTATGGTGAAAAAGGATATATCCTCAGATGAAATCTGGAAAGAAGCTTTCTGAGAAACTGCTGAGTTTCTGTTAATTCATCTCACAGAGTTACATCTGTATTTCGTGGATCTCTTTGCTAGCCTTATTTCTGTGGAATCTGAGAACAGATATTTCGGATTCCTTTGAAGACTTTAGGGCCAAAGGAAATAACCTCCGATAACAAAGAGAAAGAAGCTTTCTGAGAATCTTCTTTGTGTTCTGTGAAATCAACGCACAGAGTTACAGCTTTGCCCTCAAGAAGCCTTTCGCTAAGACAGTTCTTGTGGAATTGGAAAGTGATATTTGGAAGCCCATAGAGGGCTGTGGTGAAAAAGGAAATATCCTCAGATGAAATCTGGAAAGAAGCTTTCTGAGAAACCGCTGAATGTTCTGATAATTCATCTCACAGAATTACATCTGTATTTCGTGGATCTCTTTGCTAGCCTTATTTCTGTGGAATCTGAGAACAGATATTTCGGATCCCCTTGAAGACTATAGGGCCAAAGGAAATATCCTCCAATAACAAACAGAAGGAAGCTTTCTGAGAAACTTCTTTGTGTTCTGTGAAATCATCTCACAGAGTTACAGCTTTCCCCTCAAGAAGCCTCTCGCTAAGACAGTTCTTGTGTAATTGGCAAAGTGATATTTGGAAGCCCATAAAGGGCTATGGTGAAAAAGGAAATATCCTCAGATGAAATCTGGAAAGAAGCTTTCTGAGAAACTGCTGAGTGTTCTGTTAATTCATTTCACATAGTTACATCTGTATTTCGTGGATCTCTTTGCTAGCCTTATTTCTATGGAATCTGAGAACAGATATTTCGGATCCCTTTGAAGACTATACGGCCAAAGGAAATATCCTCCGATAACAAAGAGAAAGAAGCTTTCTGAGAAACTTCCTAGTGTTCTGTGAAATCACCTCACAGAGTTACAGCTTTCCCCTCAAGAAGCCTTTCGCTAAGACAGTTCTTGTGGAATTGGCAAAGTGATATTTCGAAGCCCTTCGAGGGCTATGGTGAAAAAGGAAATATCCTCACATGAAATCTGGAAAGAAGCTTTCTGAGAAACTGCTGAGTGTTCTGTTAATTCATCTCACAGAGTTAAATCTGTATTTCGTGGATCTCTTTGTTAGACTTATTTCTGTGGAAACTGAGAACAGATATTTCGGATCCCTTTGAAGACTATAGGGCCAAAGGAAATATCCTCTGATAACAAAGAGAAAGAAGCTTTCTGAGAAACTACTTAGTGTTCTGTGAAATCATCTCACAGAGATACAGCTTTCCCCTCAAGAAGCCTTTCGCTAAGACAGTTCTTGTGGAATTGGCCAAGTGATATTTGGAAGCCCTTAGAGGGCTATGGTGAAAAAGGAAATATCCTCACATGAAATCTGGAAAGAAGCTTTATGAGAAACTGCTGAGTGTTCTTTTAATTCATCTCACAGAGTTACATCTGCATTTCGTGGATCTCTTTGCTAGCCTTATTTCTGAGGAATCTGAGAACAGATATTTCGGATCCCTTTTAAGACTATAGGGTAAAAGGAAAAATCCTCTGATAACAAAGAGAAAGAAGTTTTCTGAGAAACTTCTTTGTGTTCTTCGAAATCATCTCACAGAGTTACAGCTTCCCCCTCAAGAACCCTTTCGCTAAGACAGTTCTTGTGGAATTGGCAAAGTGATATTTCGAAGCCCATAGAGGGCTATGGTGAAAAAGGAAATATCCTCCCATGAAATCTGGAAAGAAGCTTTCTGAGAAATTGCGGAGTGTTCCCTTAATTCATCTCACAGAGTTACATCTGTATGTCGTGGATCTCTTTGCTAGCCTTATTACTGTGGAATCTGAGAACAGATATTTTGGATCCCTTTGAATACTATAGGGCCAAAGGAAATATCCTCCGATAACAAAGAGAAGGAAGCTTTCTGAGAAACTCCTTTGTGTTCTGTGAAATCATCTCACAGAGTTACAGCTTTCCCTTCAAGAAGCCTTTCGCTAAGACAGTTCTAGTGGAATTGGCAAAGTGATATTTGGAAGCCCATAGAGGGCTATGGTGAAAAAGGAAATATCCTCAGATTAAATCTGGAAAGAAGCTTTCTGAGAAACTGCTGAGTGTTCTCTCAATTCATCTCACAGAGTTACATCTGTATTTCGTGGATCTCTTTGCTAGCCTTATTACTGTGGAATCTGAGAACATATATTTCGGATCCCTTTGAAGACTTTAGGGCCAAAGGAAATATCCTCCGATAACAAAGAGAAGGAAGCTTTCTGAGAAACTTCTTTGTGTTCTGTGAAATCATCTCACAGAGTTACAGCTTTCCCCTCAAGAAGCCTCTCGCCGAGACAGTTCTTGTGGAATTTGCAAGATGATATTTGGAAGCCCTTAGAGGGCTATGGTGAAAAAGGAAATATCCTCAGATGAAATCTGGAAAGAAGCTTTCTGAGAAACTGCTGAGTGTTCTGTTAATTCATCTCACAGAGTTACATCTGTATTTCGTGGATCTCTTTGCTAGCCTTATTTCTGTGGAATCTGAGAACAGATATTTCGGATCCCTATGAAGACCATAGGGCCAAAGGAAATATCCTCCGATAACAAAGAGAAAGAAGCTTTCTGAGAAACATCTTTGTGTTCTGTGAAATCATCTCACAGAGCTACAGCTTTCCCCTCAAGAAGCCTTTCGCTAAGACAGTTCTTGTGGAATTGGCAAAGTGATATTTGGAAGCCCTTCGAGGGCTATGGTGAAAAAGGAAATATCCTCAGATGAAATCTGGAAAGAAGCTTTCTGAAAAACTGCTGAGAGTTCTGTTAACTCAGCACACAGAGTTACATATGTATGTCGTGGATCTCTTTGCTAGCCTTATTTCTGTGGAATCTGAGAACAGATATTTCGGATCCCTTTGAAGTTTATAGGGCCAAAGGAAATATCCTCCGATAACAAAGAGAAAGAAGCTTTCTGAGAACCTTCTTTGTGTTCTGTTAAATCATCTCACAGAGTTACAGCTTTCCCCTCAAGAAGACTTTCGCTAAGACAGTTCTTGTGGAATTGGCAAAGTGATATCTGGAAGCCCATAGAGGCCTATGGTGAAAAAGGATATATCCTCAGATGAAATCTGGAAAGAAGCTTTCTGAGAAACTGCTGAGTTTCTGTTAATTCATCTCACAGAGTTACATCTGTATTTCGTGGATCTCTTTGCTAGCCTTATTTCTGTGGAATCTGAGAACAGATATTTCGGATCCCTTTGAAGATTATAGGGCCAAAGGAAATATCCTCCGATAACAAAGAGAAAGAAGCTTTCTGAGAAACTTCTTTGTTTTCTTTGAAATCATCTCACAGAGTTACAGCTTTCCCCTCAAGAAGCCTCTCGCTAAGACAGTTCTTGTGGAATTGGCAAAGTGCTATTTGGAAGCCCTTAGAGGGCTATGGTGAAAAAGGAAATATCCTCAGATGAAATCTGGAAAGAAGCTCTCTGAGAAACTGCTGAGTGTTCTGTTAATTCATCTCACGGAGTTACATCTGTATTTCATGGATCTCTTTGCTAGCCTTATTTCTGTGGAATCTGAGAACAGATATTTCGGATTCCTATGAAGACTATAGGGCCAAAGGAAATATCCTCCGATAACAAAGAGAAAGAAGCTTTCTGAGAAACTTCTTTGTGTTCTGTTAAATCATCTCACAGAGTTACAGCTTTCCCCTCAAGAAGACTTTCGCTAAGACAGTTTTTGTGGAATTGGCAAAGTGATATCTGGAAGCCCATAGAGGCCTATGGTGAAAAAGGATATATCCTCAGATGAAATCTGGAAAGAAGCTTTCTGAGAAACTGCTGATTTTCTGTTAATTCATCTCACAGAGTTACATCTGTATTTCGTGGATCTCTTTGCTAGCCTTATTTCTGTGGAATCTGAGAACAGATATTTCGGATCCCTTTGAAGACTATAGGGCCAAAGGAAATATCCTCCGATAACAAAGAGAAAGAAGCTTTCTGAGAAACTTCTTTGTGTTCTGTGAAATCAACGCACAGAGTTACAGCTTTGCCCTCAAGAAGCCTTTCGCTAAGACAGTTCTTGTGGAATTGGCAAAGTGATATTTGGAAGCCCATAGAGGGCTGTGGTGAAAAAGGAAATATCCTCAGATGAAATCTGGAAAGAAGCTTTCTGAGAAACCGCTGAATGTTCTGTTAATTCATCTCACAGAGTTACATCTGTATGTCGTGGATGTGTTTTCTAGCCTTATTACTGTGGAATCTGAGAACAGATATTTCAGATCCCTTTGAAGACTATAGGGCCAAAGGAAATATCCTCCGATAACAAAGAGAAGGAGGCTTTCTGAGAAAATTCTTTGTGTTCTGTGAAATCATCTCACAGAGTTACAGCTTTCCCCTCAAGAAGACTTTCGCTAAGACAGTTCTTGTGGAATTGGCAAAGTGATATTTGGAAGCCCTTAGAGTGCTATGGTGAAAAAGGATATATGCTCAGATGAAATATGGAAAGAAGCTTTCTGTGAAACTGCTGGGTGTTCTGTTAATTCATCTCACAGAGTTACATCTGTATTTCGTGGATCTCCTTGCTAGCCTTATTTCTGAGGAATCTGAGAACAGATATTTCGGATCCCTTTGAAGACAATAGGGCCAAAGGAAAAATCCTCTGATAACAAAGAGAAAGAAGTTTTCCTAGAAACTTCTTTGTGATCTTTGAAGTCATCTCACAGAGTTACAGCTTTTCCCTCAAGAAGCCTTTCGCTATGACAGTTCTTGTGGAATTGGCAAAGTGATATTTGGAAGCCCATAGAGGGCTATGGTGAAAAAGGAAATTTCCTCAAATGAAATCTGGAAAGAAGCTCTCTGAGAAACTGCTGAGTGTTGTGTGAATTCATCTCACAGAGTTACATCTGTATTTCGTGGATCTCTTTGCTAGCCCTATTTCTGTGGAATCTGAGAACAGATATTTCGGATCCCTTTGAAGATTATAGGGCCAAAGAAAATATCCTCCGATAACAAAGAGAAAGAAGCTTTCTGAGAAACTTCTTTGTGTTCTGTGAAATCATCTCACAGAGTTACAGCTTTCCCCTCAAGAAGCCTTTCGCTAAGACAGTTGTTGTGGAATTGGCAAAGTGCTATTTGGAAGCCCATAGAGGGCTGTGTTGAAAAAGGAAATATCCTCAGATGAAATCTGGAAAGAAGCTTTCTGAGAACCTGCTGAGTGTTCTGTTAATTCATCTCACAGAGTTACATCTGTATTTCGTGAATCTCCTTGGTAGCCTTATTTCTGTGGAATCTGAGAACAGATATTTCGGATCCCTTTGAAGACTATAGGGCCAAAGGAAATATCCTCCGATAACAAAGAGAAAGATGCTTTCTGAGAAACTTCTTTGAGTTCTGTGAAATCATCTCACAGAGTTACAGCTTTCCCCTCAAGAAGCCTTTCGCTAAGACAGTTCTTGTGGTATTTGCAAAGTGATATTTGGAAGGCCATAGATGGCTATGGTTAAAAAGGAAATATCCTCAGATGATATCTGGAAAGAAGCTTTCTGAGAAACTGCTGAGTGTTCTGTTAATTCATCTCACGGAGTTTCATCTGTATTTCGTGGATCTCTTTGCTAGCCTTATTTCTGTGGAATCTGAGAACAGATATTTCGGATCCCTATGAAGACCATAGGGCCAAAGGAAATATCCTCCGATAACAAAGAGAAAGAAGCTTTCTGAGAAACTTCTTTGTGTTCTGTGAAATCATCTCACAGAGTTACAGCTTTCCTCTCAAGAAGCCTTTCGCTAGAACAGTTCTTGTGGAATTGGCAAAGTTATATTTCGAAGCCCATAGAGGGCTATGTTGAAAATGGAAATATCCTCAGATGAAATCTGGAAAGAAGCTTTCTGAGAAACTGCTGAGTGTTCTGTTAATTCATCTCACAAAGTTACATCTGTATTTCGTGGATCTCCTTCCCAGTCTTATTTCTGAGAAATCTGAGAACAGACGTTTCGGATCCCTTTGAAGACTATAGGGCCAAAGGAAAAATCCTCTGATAACAAAGAGAAAGAAGTTTTCTGAGAAACTTCTTTGTGTTCTTTGAAATCATCTCACAGAGTTACAGCTTTAACCTCAAGAAGCCTTTCGCTAAGACAGTTCTTGTGGAATTGGCAAAGTGATATTTGGAAGCCCATAGAGGGCTAAGGTGAAAAAGGAAATATCCTCACATGAAATCTGGAAAGAAGCTTTCTGAGAAAATGCTGAGTGTTCTCTTAATTCATCTCACAGAGTTACATCTGTATTTCGTGGATCTCTTTGCTAGCCTTATTACTGTGGAATCTGAGAACAGATTTTTCGGATCCCTTTGAAGACTATAGGGCCAAAGGAAATATCCTCCGATAACAAAGAGAAGGAAGCTTTCTGAGAAACTTCTTTGGGTTCTGTGAAATCATCTCACAGAGTTTCAGCTTTCCCCTCAAGAAGACTTTTGCTAAGACATTTCTTGTGGAATTGGCAAAGTGATAATTGGAAGCCCATAAAGGGCTAGGGTGAAAAAGGAAATATCCTCAGATGTAATCTGGTAAGGAACTTTCTGAGAAACTGCTGAGTGTTCTGTTAATTCATCTCACAGAGTTACATCTGTATTTCGTGGATCTCTTTGCTAGCCTTATTTCTGTGAAATCTGAGAACAGATATTTCGGATCCCTTTGAAGACTATAGGGCCAAAGGAAATATCCTCCGATAACAAAGAGACAGAAGCTTTTTCAGAAACTTCTTTGTGTTCTGTGAAATCATCTCACAGAGTTACAGCTTTCCCCTCAAGAAGCCTCTCGCTAAGACAGTTCTTGTGGAATTGGCAAAGTGATATTTGGAAGCCCATAGAGGGCTATGGTGAAAAAGGAAATATCCTCACATGAAATCTGGAAAGAAGCTTTCTGAGCAACTGCTGAGTGTTCTCTTAATTCATCTCACAGAGTTACATCTGTATGTCGTGGATGTCTTTTCTAGCCTTATTACTGTGGAATCTGAGAACAGATATTTCGGATCCCTTTGAAGACTAAAGGGCCAAAGGAAATATCCTCCGATAACAAAGAGAAGGAAGCTTTCTGAGAAACTTCTTTGTGTTCTGTGAAATCATCTCACAGTGTTACAGCTTTCCCCTAAAGAAGCCTTTCGCTAAGACAGTTCTTGTGGAATTGGCAAAGTGATATTTGGAAGCCCATAGAGGGCTATGGTGAAAAAGGAAATATCCTCACATGAAATCTGGAAAGAAGCTTTCTGAGAAACTGCTGAGTGTTCTCTCAATTCATCTCACAGAGTTACATCTGTATTTCGTGGATCTCTTTGCTAGCCTTATTACTGTGGAAACTGAGAACTGATATTTCGGATCCCTTTGAAGACTTTAGGGCCAAAGGAAATATCCTCCGAAAAAAAAGAGAAGGAAGCTTTCTGAGAAACTTCTTTGTGTTCTGTGTAATCGTCTGACAGAGTTACAGCTTTCCCCTCAAGAAGCCTCTCGCCGAGACAGTTCTTGTGGAATTGGCAAGGTGATATTTGGAAGCCCTTAGAGGGCTATAGTGAAAAAGGAAATATCCTCAGATGAAATCTGGAAAGAAGCTTTCTGAGAAACTGCTGAGTGTTCTGTTAATTCATCTCACAGAGTTACATCTGTATTTCGTGGATTTCTTTGCTAGCCTTGTTTCTGGGGAATCTGAGAACTGATATTTCGGATCCCTTTGAAGACGATAGGGCCAAAGGAAATATCCTCCTATAACAAAGAGAAAGAAGCTTTCTGAGAAACTTCTTTGTGTTCTTTGAAATCATCTCACAGAGTTACAGCTTTCCCCTCAAGAAGCCTCTCGCTAAGACAGTTCTTGTGGAATTGGCAAAGTGATATTTGGAAGCCCATAGCGGGCTGTGGTGAAAAAGGAAATAACCTCAGATGAAATCTGGAAAGAAGCTTTCTGAGAAACTGCTGAGTGTTCTGTTAATTCATCTCACAGAGTTACATCTGCATTTCGTGGATCTCCTTGCTAGCTTATTTCTGAGGAATCTGAGAACAGACGTTTCGGATCCCTTTGAAGAATATAGGGCCAAAGTAAAAATCCTCTGATAACAAAGAGAAAGAAGTTTTCTGAGAAACTTCTTTGTGTTCTTTGAAATCATCTCACAGAGTTACAGCTTTAACCTCAAGAAGCCTTTCGCTAAGACAGTTCTTGTGGAATTGGCAAAGTGATATTTGGAAGCCCATAGAGGGCTATGGTGAAAAAGGAAATATCCTCACATGAAATCTGGAAGGAAGCTTTCTGAGAAACTGCTGAGTGTTCTGTTAATTCATCTCACAGTGTTACATGTGTATTTCGTGGATCTCTTTGCTAGCCTTATTACTGTGGAATCTGAGAACAGATTTTTCGGATCCCTTTGAAGACTATAGGGCCAAAGGAAATATCCTCCGATAACAAAGAGAAGGAAGCCTTCTGAGAAACTTCTCTGGGTTCTGTGAAATCATCTCACAGAGTTACAGCTTTCCCCTCAAGAAGCCTTTTGCTAAGACATTTCTTGTGGAATTGGCAAAGTGATAATTGGAAGCCCATAGAGGGCTATGGTGAAAAAGGAAATATCCTCAGATGAAATCTGGTAAGGAACTTTCTGAGAAACTGCTGAGTGTTCTGTTAATTCATCTCACAGAGTTACATCTGTATTTCGTGGATCTCTTTGCTAGCCTTATTTCTGTGGAATCTGAGAACAGATATTTCGGATCCCTTTGAAGACTATAGGGCCAAAGGAAATATCCTCCGATAACAAAGAGACAGAAGCTTTCTGAGAAACTTCTTTGTGTTCTGTGAAATCATCTCACAGAGTTACAGCTTTCCTCTCAAGAAGCCTTTCGCTAGAACAGTTCTTGTGGAATTGGCAAAGTTATATTTCGAAGCCCATAGAGGGCTATGTTGAAAATGGAAATATCCTCAGATGAAATCTGGAAAGAAGCTTTCTGAGAAACTGCTGAGTGTTCTGTTAATTCATCTCACAAAGTTACATCTGTATTTCGTGGATCCCCTTCCCAGTCTTATTTCTGAGAAATCTGAGAACAGACGTTTCGGATCCCTTTGAAGACTATAGGGCCAAAGGAAAAATCCTCTGATAACAAAGAGAAGGAAGCTTTCTGAGAAACTTCTTTGTGTTCTGTGAAATCATCTCACAGAGTTACAGCTTTCCCCTCAAGAAGACTTTCGCTAAGACAGTTCTTGTGGAATTGGCAAAGTGATATTTGGAAGCCCATAGAGGGCTGTGGTGAAAAAGGAAATATCCTCAGATGAAATCTGGAAAGAAGCTTTCTGAGAAACTGCTGAGTGTTCTGTTAATTCATCTCACAGAGTTACATCTGTATTTCGTGGTTCTCTTTGCTAGCCTTATTTCTGTGGAATCTGAGGACAGATATTACGGATCCCTTTGAAGACTATAGGGCCAAAGGAAATATCCTCCGATAACAAAGAGAGAGAAGCTTTCTGAGAAACTTCTTTGTGTTCTGTGAAATCATCTCACAGAGTTACAGCTTTCCCCTCAAGAAGCCTTTCGCTAAGACAGTTCTTGTGGAATTGGCAAAGTGCTATTTGGAAGCCCATAGAGGGCTATGGTGAAAAAGGAAATATCCTCAGATGAAATCTGGAAAGAAGCTTTCTGAGAAACTGCTGAGTGTTCTGTTAATTCATCTCACAGAGTTACATCTGTATTTCGTGGATCTCCTTGGTAGCCTTATTTCTGTGGAATCTGAGAACAGATATTTCGGATCCCTTTGAAGACTATAGGGCCAAAGGAAATATCCTCCGATAACAAAGAGAAAGAAGCTTTCTGAGAAACTTCTTTGTGTTCTGTGAAATCATCTCACAGAGTTACAGCTTTCCCCTCAAGAAGACTTTCGCAAAGACAGTTCTTGTGGAATTGGCAAGGTGATATTTGGAAGCCCTTAGAGGGATATGGTGAAAAAGGAAATATCCTCAGATGAAATCTGGAAAGAAGCTTTCTGAGAAACTGCTGAGTGTTCTGTTAATTCATCTCACAGAGTTACATCTGTATTTCGTGGATCTCTTTGCTAGCCTTATTTCTGTGGAATCTGAGAACAGATATTTCGGATCCCTATGAAGACCATAGGGCCAAAGGAAATATCCTCCGATAACAAAGAGAAAGAAGCTTTCTGAGAAACATCTTTGTGTTCTGTGAAATCATCTCACAGAGCTACAGCTTTCCCCTCAAAAAGCCTTTCGCTAAGACAGTTCTTGTGGAATTGGCAAAGTGATATTTGGAAGCCCTTCGAGGGCTATGGTGAAAAAGGAAATATCCTGAGATGAAATCTGGAAAGAAGCTTTCTGAAAAACTGCTGAGTGTTCTGTTAACTCACCTCACAGAGTTACATATGTATGTCGTGGATCTCTTTGCTAGCCTTATTTCTGTGGATCTGAGAACAGATATTTCGGATCCCTTTGAAGTTTATAGGGCCAAAGGAAATATCCTCCGATAACAAAGAGAAAGAAGCTTTCTGAGAAACTTCTTTGTGTTCTGTTAAATCATCTCACAGAGTTACAGCTTTCCCCTCAAGAAGACTTTCGCTAAGACAGTTCTTGTGGAATTGGCAAAGTGATATATGGAAGCCCATAGAGGGCTATGGTGAAAAAGGGAATATCCTCAGATGAAATCTTGAAAGAAGCTTTCTGAGAAACTGCTGAGTGTTCTGTTAATTCATCTCACAGAGTTACATCTGTATTTCGTGGATCTCTTTGCTAGCCTTATTTCTGGGGAATCTGAGAACTGAAATTTCGGATCCCTTTGAAGACGATAGGCCAAAGGAAATATCCTCCTATAACAAAGAGAAAGAAGCTTTCTGAGAAACTTCTTTGTGTTCTTTGAAATCATCTCACAGAGTTACAGCTTTCCCCTCAAGAAGCCTCTCGCAAAGACAGTTCTTGTGGAATTGGCAAAGTGATATTTGGAAGCCCATAGAGGGCTGTGGTGAAAAAGGAAATATCCTCAGATGAAATCTGGAAAGAAGCTTTCTGAGAAACTGCTGAGTGTTCTGTTAATTCATCTCACAGAGTTACATCTGTATTTCGTGGATCTCCTTGGTAGCCTTATTTCTGTGGAATCTGAGAACAGATATTTCGAATGCCTTTGAAGACTATAGGGCTAAAGGAAGAATCCTTTGATAACAAAGAGAAAGAAGTTTTCTGAGAAACTTCTTTGTGTTCTGTGAAATCATCTCACAGAGTTACAGCTTTCCCCTCAAGAAGCCTTTCGCTAAGACAGTTCTTGTGGAATTGGCAAAGTGATATTTGGAAGACCATAGAGGCCTATGGTGAAAAAGGAAATATCCTCAGATGAAATCTGGAAAGAAGCTTTCTGAGAAACTGCTGAGTGTTCTGTTAATTCATCTCACAGTGTTACATCTGTATTTCATGGATCTCTTTGCTAGCCTTATTTCTGTGGAATCTGAGAACAGATATTTCGGATCCCTTTGAAGACTATAGGGCCAAAGGAAATATCTTCCGATAACAAAGAGAAAGAAGCTTTCTGAGAAACTTCTTTGTGTTCTGTGAAATCATCTCACAGAGCTACAGCTTTCCCGTCAAGAAGCCTTTCGCTAAGACAGTTCTTGTGGAATTGGCAAAGTGTTATTTGGAAGCCCATAGAGGGCTATGGTGAAAAAGGAAATATACTCAGATGAAATCTGGAAAGAAGCTTTCTGAAAAACTGCTGAGTGTTCTGTTAACTCATCTCACAGAGTTACATCTGTATGTCGTGGATCTCTTTGCTAGCCTTATTTCTGTGGAATCTGAAAACAGATATTTCGGATCCCTTTAGAAGATTATAGGGCCAAAGGAAATATCCTCCGATAACAAAGAGAAGGAAGCTTTCTGAGAAACTTCTTTGTGTTCTGTTAAATCATCTCACAGAGTTACAGCTTTCCCCTCAAGAAGACTTTCGCGAAGACAGTTCTTGTGGAATTGGCAAGGTGATATTTGGAAGCCCTTAGAGGGCTATGGTGAAAAAGGAAATATCCTCAGATGAAATCTGGAAAGAAGCTTTCTGAGAAACTGCTGAGTGTTCTGTTAATTCATCTCACAGAGTTACATCTGTATTTCGTGGATCTCTTTGCTAGCCTTATTTCTGTGGAATCTGAGAACAGATATTTCGGATCCCTATGAAGACCATAGGGCCAAAGGAAATATCCTCCGATAACAAAGAGAAAGAAGCTTTCTGAGAAACATCTTTGTGTTCTGTGAAATCATCTCACAGAGCTACAGCTTTCCCCTCAAGAAGCCTTTCGCTAAGACAGTTCTTGTGGAATTGGCAAAGTGATATTTGGAAGCCCTTCGAGGGCTATGGTGAAAAAGGAAATATCCTCAGATGAAATCTGGAAAGAAGCTTTCTGAAAAACTGCTGAGAGTTCTGTTAACTCACCTCACAGAGTTACATATGTATGTCGTGGATCTCTTTGCTAGCCTTATTTCTGTGGAATCTGAGAACAGATATTTCGGATCCCTTTGAAGTTTATAGGGCCAAAGGAAATATCCTCCGATAACAAAGAGAAAGAAGCTTTCTGAGAAACTTCTTTGTGTTCTGTTAAATCATCTCACAGAGTTACAGCTTTCCCCTCAAGAAGACTTTCGCTAAGACAGTTCTTGTGGAATAGGCGAAGTGATATATGGAAGCCCATAGCGGGCTATGGTGAAAAAGGAAATATCCTCAGATGAAATCTTGAAAGAAGCTTTCTGAGAAACTGCTGAGTGTTCTGTTAATTCATCTCACAGAGTTATATCTGTATTTCGTGGATCTCTTTGCTAGCCTCATTTCTGGAAAATCTGAGAACTGATATTTCGGATCCCTTTGAAAACGATAGGCCAAAGGAAATATCCTCCTATAACAAAGAGAAAGAAGCTTTCTGCGAAACTTCTTTGTGTTCTTTGAAATCATCTCACAGAGTTACAGCTTTCCCCTCAAGAAGCCTCTCGCTAAGACAGTTCTTGTGGAATTGGCAAAGTGATATTTGGAAGCCCATAGCGGGCTATGGTGAAAAAGGAAATATCCTCAGATGAAATCTGGAAAGAAGCTCTCTGAGAAACTGCTGAGTGTTCTGTTAATTCATCTCACAGAGTTACATCTGCATTTCGTGGATCTCCTTGCTAGCTTATTTCTGAGTAATCTGAGAACAGACGTTTCGGATCCCTTTGAAGACTATAGGGCCAAAGGAAAAATCCTCTGATAACAAAGAGAAAGAAGTTTTCTGAGAAACTTCTTTTTGTTCTTTGAAATCATCTCACAGAGTTACAGCTTTAACCTCAAGAAGCCTTTCGCTAAGACAGTTCTTGTGGAATTGGCAAAGTGAAAATTGGAAGCCCATAGAGGGCTATGGTGAAAAAGGAAATATTCTCAGATGAAATCTAGTAAGAAACTTTCTGAGAAACTGCTGAGTGTTCTGTTAATTCATCTCACAGAGTTACATCTGTATATCATGGATCTCTTTGCTAGCCTTACTTCTGTGGAATCTGAGAACAGATATTTCGGATCACTCTGAAGACTTTAGGGCCAAAGGAAATATCCTCCGATAACAAAGAGAAAGAAGCTTTCTGAGAAACTTCTTTGTGTTCTGTGAAATCATCTCACAGAGTTACAGCTTTCCCCTCAAGAAGCCTTTCGCTAAGACATTTCTTGTGGAATTGGCAAAGTGATATTTGGAAGCCCATAGAGTGCTATGGTGAAAAAGGAAATATCCTCAGATGAAATCTGGAAGGAAGCTTTCTGAGAAACTGCTGAGTGTTCTGTTAATTCATCTCACAGAGTTCCATCTGTATTTCGTGGATCTCTTTCGTAGCCTTATTTCTGTGGTATCTGAGAACAGATATTTCGGATCCCTTTGAAGACTTTAGGGCCAAAGGAAATATCCTCCGATAACAAAGAGAAAGAAGCTTTCTGAGAAACTTCCTTGTGTTCTGTGAAATCATCTCACAGAGTTACAGCTTTCTTCTCAAGAAGCCTTTCGCTAAGACAGTTCTTGTGGAATTGGCAAAGTGATATTTGGAAGCCCATAGAGGGCTGTGGTGAAAAAGGAAATATCCTCAGATGAAATCTGGAAAGAAGCTTTCTGAGAAACTGCTGAGTGTTCTGTTAACTCATCTCACAGAGTTACATCTGTATTTCGTGGATCTCCTTGCCAGCCTTATTTCTGAGGAATCTGAGAACAGATATTTCGGATGCCTTTGAAGACTATAGGGCCAAAGGAAGAATCCTTTGATAACAAAGAGAAAGAAGTTTTCGGAGAAACTTCTTTGTGTTCTTTGAAATCATCTCACAGAGTTACAGCTTTCCCCTCAAGAAGTCTTTCGCTAAGACAGTTCTTGTGGAATTGGCAAAGTGATATTTGGAAGCCCCTAGAGGTCTATGGTGAAAAAGGAAATATCCTCACTTGAAATCTGGAAAGAAGCTTTCTGAGAAACTGCTGAGTGTTCTCTTAATTCATCTCACAGAGTTACATCTGTATTTCGTGGATCTCTTTGCTAGCCTTATTACTGTGGAATCTGAGAACAGATATTTCGGATCCCTTTGAAGACTATAGGGCCAAAGGAAATATCCTCTGATAACAAAGAGAAGGAAGCTTTCTGAGAAACTTCTTTGTGTTCTGTGAAATCATCTCACAGAGTTACAGCTTTCCCCTCAAGACGCCTTTCGCTAAGACATTTCTTGTGGAATTGGCAAAGTGATATATGGAAGCCCATAGAGGGCTATGGTGAAAAAGGAAATATCCTCAGATGAAATCTTGAAAGAAGCTTTCTGAGAAACTGCTGAGTGTTCTGTTAATTCATCTCACAGAGTTATATCTGTATTTCGTGGATCTCTTTGCTAGCCTCATTTCTGGGGAATCTGAGAACTGATATTTCGGATCCCTTTGAAGACGATAGGCCAAAGGAAATATCCTCCGAAAACAAAGAGAAAGAAGCTTTCTGAGAAACTTCTTTGTGTTCTGTTAAATCATCTCACAGAGTTACAGCTTTCCCCTCAAGAAGACTTTTGCGAAGACAGTTCTTGTGGAATTGGCAAGGTGATATTTGGAAGCCCTTAGAGGGCTATGGTGAAAAAGGAAATATCCTCAGATGAAATCTGAAAAGAAGCTTTCTGAGAAACTGCTGAGTGTTCTGTTAATTCATCTCACAGAGTTACATCTGTATTTCGTGGATCTCTTTGCTAGCCTTATTTCTGTGGAATCTGAGAACAGATATTTCGGATCCCTATGAAGACCATAGGGCCAAAGGAAATATCCTCCGATAACAAAGAGAAAGAAGCTTTCTGAGAAACATCTTTGTGTTCTGTGAAATCATCTCACAGAGCTACAGCTTTCCCCTCAAGAAGCCTTTCGCTAAGACAGTTCTTGTGGAATTGGCAAAGTGATATTTGGAAGCACTTCGAGGGCTATGGTGAAAAAGGAAATATCCTCAGATGAAATCTGGAAAGAAGCTTTCTGAAAAACTGCTGAGTGTTCTGTTAACTCACCTCACAGAGTTACATATGTATGTCGTGGATCTCTTTGCTAGCCTTATTTCTGTGGAATCTGAGAACAGATATTTCGGATCCCTTTGAAGTTTATAGGGCCAAAGGAAATATCCTCCGATAACAAAGAGAAAGAAGCTTTTTGAGAAACTTCTTTGTGTTCTGTTTAATCATCACACAGAGCTACAGCTTTCCCCTCAAGAAGCCTTTCGCTAAGACAGTTCTTGTGGAATTGGCAAAGTGATATTTGGAAGCCCTTCGAGGGCTATGGTGAAAAAGGAAATATCCTCAGATGAAATATGGAAAGAAGCTTTCTGAGAAACTGCTGAGTGTTCTCTTAATTCATCTCACAGAGTTACATCTGTATTTCATGGATCTCTTTGCTAGCCTTATTTCTGTGGAATCTGAGAACAGATATTTCGGATCCCTTTGAAGACTATAGGGCCAAAGGAAATATCCTCCGATAACAAAGAGAAAGAAGCTTTCTGAGAAACTTCTTTGTGTTCTGTGAAATCATCTCACAGAACTACAGCTTTCCCCTCAAGAAGCCTTTCGCTAAGACAGTTCTTGTGGAATTGGCAAAGTGTTATTTGGAAGCCCATAGAGGGCTATGGTGAAAAAGGAAATATACTCAGATGAAATCTGGAAAGAAGCTTTCTGAAAAACTGCTGAGTGTTCTGTTAACTCATCTCACAGAGGTACATCTGTATGTCGTGGATCTCTTTGCTAGCCTTATTTCTGTGGAATCTGAGAACAGATATTTCGGATCCAATTAGAAGATTATAGGGCCAAAGGAAATATCCTCCGATAACAAAGAGAAGGAAGCTTTCTGAGAAACTTATTTGTGTTCTGTTAAATCATCTCACATAGTTACAGCTTTCCCCTCAAGAAGACTTTCGCAAAGACAGTTCTTGTGGAATTGGCAAGGTGATATTTGGAAGCCCTTAGAGGGATATGGTGAAAAAGGAAATATCCTCAGATGAAATCTGGAAAGAAGCTTTCTGAGAAACTGCTGAGTGTTCTGTTAATTCATCTCACAGAGTTACATCTGTATTTCGTGGATCTCTTTGCTAGCCTTATTTCTGTGGAATCTGAGAACAGATATTTCGGATCCCTATGAAGACCATAGGGCCAAAGGAAATATCCTCCGATAACAAAGGGAAAGAAGCTTTCTGAGAAACATCTTTGTGTTCTGTGAAATCATCTCACAGAGCTACAGCTTTCCCCTCAAAAAGCCTTTCGCTAAGACAGTTCTTGTGGAATTGGCAAAGTGATATTTGGAAGCCCTTCGAGGGCTATGGTGAAAAAGGAAATATCCTCAGATGAAATCTGGAAAGAAGCTTTCTGAAAAACTGCTGAGTGTTCTGTTAACTCACCTCACAGAGTTACATATGTATGTCGTGGATCTCTTTGCTAGCCTTATTTCTGTGGATCTGAGAACAGATATTTCGGATCCCTTTGAAGTTTATAGGGCCAAAGGAAATATCCTCCGATAACAAAGAGAAAGAAGCTTTCTGAGAAACTTCTTTGTGTTCTGTTAAATCATCTCACAGAGTTACAGCTTTCCCCTCAAGAAGACTTTCGCTAAGACAGTTCTTGTGGAATTGGCAAAGTGATATATGGAAGCCCATAGAGGGCTATGGTGAAAAAGGGAATATCCTCAGATGAAATCTTGAAAGAAGCTTTCTGAGAAACTGCTGAGTGTTCTGTTAATTCATCTCACAGAGTTACATCTGTATTTCGTGGATCTCTTTGCTAGCCTTATTTCTGGGGAATCTGAGAACTGAAATTTCGGATCCCTTTGAAGACGATAGGCCAAAGGAAATATCCTCCTATAACAAAGAGAAAGAAGCTTTCTGAGAAACTTCTTTGTGTTCTTTGAAATCATCTCACAGAGTTACAGCTTTCCCCTCAAGAAGCCTCTCGCAAAGACAGTTCTTGTGGAATTGGCAAAGTGATATTTGGAAGCCCATAGAGGGCTGTGGTGAAAAAGGAAATATCCTCAGATGAAATCTGGAAAGAAGCTTTCTGAGAAACTGCTGAGTGTTCTGTTAATTCATCTCACAGAGTTACATCTGTATTTCGTGGATCTCCTTGGTAGCCTTATTTCTGTGGAATCTGAGAACAGATATTTCGAATGCCTTTGAAGACTATAGGGCTAAAGGAAGAATCCTTTGATAACAAAGAGAAAGAAGTTTTCTGAGAAACTTCTTTGTGTTCTGTGAAATCATCTCACAGAGTTACAGCTTTCCCCTCAAGAAGCCTTTCGCTAAGACAGTTCTTGTGGAATTGGCAAAGTGATATTTGGAAGACCATAGAGGCCTATGGTGAAAAAGGAAATATCCTCAGATGAAATCTGGAAAGAAGCTTTCTGAGAAACTGCTGAGTGTTCTGTTAATTCATCTCACAGTGTTACATCTGTATTTCATGGATCTCTTTGCTAGCCTTATTTCTGTGGAATCTGAGAACAGATATTTCGGATCCCTTTGAAGACTATAGGGCCAAAGGAAATATCTTCCGATAACAAAGAGAAAGAAGCTTTCTGAGAAACTTCTTTGTGTTCTGTGAAATCATCTCACAGAGCTACAGCTTTCCCGTCAAGAAGCCTTTCGCTAAGACAGTTCTTGTGGAATTGGCAAAGTGTTATTTGGAAGCCCATAGAGGGCTATGGTGAAAAAGGAAATATACTCAGATGAAATCTGGAAAGAAGCTTTCTGAAAAACTGCTGAGTGTTCTGTTAACTCATCTCACAGAGTTACATCTGTATGTCGTGGATCTCTTTGCTAGCCTTATTTCTGTGGAATCTGAGAACAGATATTTCGGATCCCTTTAGAAGATTATAGGGCCAAAGGAAATATCCTCCGATAACAAAGAGAAGGAAGCTTTCTGAGAAACTTCTTTGTGTTCTGTTAAATCATCTCACAGAGTTACAGCTTTCCCCTCAAGAAGACTTTCGCGAAGACAGTTCTTGTGGAATTGGCAAGGTGATATTTGGAAGCCCTTAGAGGGCTATGGTGAAAAAGGAAATATCCTCAGATGAAATCTGGAAAGAAGCTTTCTGAGAAACTGCTGAGTGTTCTGTTAATTCATCTCACAGAGTTACATCTGTATTTCGTGGATCTCTTTGCTAGCCTTATTTCTGTGGAATCTGAGAACAGATATTTCGGATCCCTATGAAGACCATAGGGCCAAAGGAAATATCCTCCGATAACAAAGAGAAAGAAGCTTTCTGAGAAACATCTTTGTGTTCTGTGAAATCATCTCACAGAGCTACAGCTTTCCCCTCAAGAAGCCTTTCGCTAAGACAGTTCTTGTGGAATTGGCAAAGTGATATTTGGAAGCCCTTCGAGGGCTATGGTGAAAAAGGAAATATCCTCAGATGAAATCTGGAAAGAAGCTTTCTGAAAAACTGCTGAGAGTTCTGTTAACTCACCTCACAGAGTTACATATGTATGTCGTGGATCTCTTTGCTAGCCTTATTTCTGTGGAATCTGAGAACAGATATTTCGGATCCCTTTGAAGTTTATAGGGCCAAAGGAAATATCCTCCGATAACAAAGAGAAAGAAGCTTTCTGAGAAACTTCTTTGTGTTCTGTTAAATCATCTCACAGAGTTACAGCTTTCCCCTCAAGAAGACTTTCGCTAAGACAGTTCTTGTGGAATAGGCGAAGTGATATATGGAAGCCCATAGCGGGCTATGGTGAAAAAGGAAATATCCTCAGATGAAATCTTGAAAGAAGCTTTCTGAGAAACTGCTGAGTGTTCTGTTAATTCATCTCACAGAGTTATATCTGTATTTCGTGGATCTCTTTGCTAGCCTCATTTCTGGAAAATCTGAGAACTGATATTTCGGATCCCTTTGAAAACGATAGGCCAAAGGAAATATCCTCCTATAACAAAGAGAAAGAAGCTTTCTGCGAAACTTCTTTGTGTTCTTTGAAATCATCTCACAGAGTTACAGCTTTCCCCTCAAGAAGCCTCTCGCTAAGACAGTTCTTGTGGAATTGGCAAAGTGATATTTGGAAGCCCATAGCGGGCTATGGTGAAAAAGGAAATATCCTCAGATGAAATCTGGAAAGAAGCTCTCTGAGAAACTGCTGAGTGTTCTGTTAATTCATCTCACAGAGTTACATCTGCATTTCGTGGATCTCCTTGCTAGCTTATTTCTGAGTAATCTGAGAACAGACGTTTCGGATCCCTTTGAAGACTATAGGGCCAAAGGAAAAATCCTCTGATAACAAAGAGAAAGAAGTTTTCTGAGAAACTTCTTTTTGTTCTTTGAAATCATCTCACAGAGTTACAGCTTTAACCTCAAGAAGCCTTTCGCTAAGACAGTTCTTGTGGAATTGGCAAAGTGAAAATTGGAAGCCCATAGAGGGCTATGGTGAAAAAGGAAATATTCTCAGATGAAATCTAGTAAGAAACTTTCTGAGAAACTGCTGAGTGTTCTGTTAATTCATCTCACAGAGTTACATCTGTATATCATGGATCTCTTTGCTAGCCTTACTTCTGTGGAATCTGAGAACAGATATTTCGGATCACTCTGAAGACTTTAGGGCCAAAGGAAATATCCTCCGATAACAAAGAGAAAGAAGCTTTCTGAGAAACTTCTTTGTGTTCTGTGAAATCATCTCACAGAGTTACAGCTTTCCCCTCAAGAAGCCTTTCGCTAAGACATTTCTTGTGGAATTGGCAAAGTGATATTTGGAAGCCCATAGAGTGCTATGGTGAAAAAGGAAATATCCTCAGATGAAATCTGGAAGGAAGCTTTCTGAGAAACTGCTGAGTGTTCTGTTAATTCATCTCACAGAGTTCCATCTGTATTTCGTGGATCTCTTTCGTAGCCTTATTTCTGTGGTATCTGAGAACAGATATTTCGGATCCCTTTGAAGACTTTAGGGCCAAAGGAAATATCCTCCGATAACAAAGAGAAAGAAGCTTTCTGAGAAACTTCCTTGTGTTCTGTGAAATCATCTCACAGAGTTACAGCTTTCTTCTCAAGAAGCCTTTCGCTAAGACAGTTCTTGTGGAATTGGCAAAGTGATATTTGGAAGCCCATAGAGGGCTGTGGTGAAAAAGGAAATATCCTCAGATGAAATCTGGAAAGAAGCTTTCTGAGAAACTGCTGAGTGTTCTGTTAACTCATCTCACAGAGTTACATCTGTATTTCGTGGATCTCCTTGCCAGCCTTATTTCTGAGGAATCTGAGAACAGATATTTCGGATGCCTTTGAAGACTATAGGGCCAAAGGAAGAATCCTTTGATAACAAAGAGAAAGAAGTTTTCGGAGAAACTTCTTTGTGTTCTTTGAAATCATCTCACAGAGTTACAGCTTTCCCCTCAAGAAGTCTTTCGCTAAGACAGTTCTTGTGGAATTGGCAAAGTGATATTTGGAAGCCCCTAGAGGTCTATGGTGAAAAAGGAAATATCCTCACTTGAAATCTGGAAAGAAGCTTTCTGAGAAACTGCTGAGTGTTCTCTTAATTCATCTCACAGAGTTACATCTGTATTTCGTGGATCTCTTTGCTAGCCTTATTACTGTGGAATCTGAGAACAGATATTTCGGATCCCTTTGAAGACTATAGGGCCAAAGGAAATATCCTCTGATAACAAAGAGAAGGAAGCTTTCTGAGAAACTTCTTTGTGTTCTGTGAAATCATCTCACAGAGTTACAGCTTTCCCCTCAAGACGCCTTTCGCTAAGACATTTCTTGTGGAATTGGCAAAGTGATATATGGAAGCCCATAGAGGGCTATGGTGAAAAAGGAAATATCCTCAGATGAAATCTTGAAAGAAGCTTTCTGAGAAACTGCTGAGTGTTCTGTTAATTCATCTCACAGAGTTATATCTGTATTTCGTAGATCTCTTTGCTAGCCTCATTTCTGGGGAATCTGAGAACTGATATTTCGGATCCCTTTGAAGACGATAGGCCAAAGGAAATATCCTCCGAAAACAAAGAGAAAGAAGCTTTCTGAGAAACTTCTTTGTGTTCTGTTAAATCATCTCACAGAGTTACAGCTTTCCCCTCAAGAAGACTTTTGCGAAGACAGTTCTTGTGGAATTGGCAAGGTGATATTTGGAAGCCCTTCGAGGGCTATGGTGAAAAAGGAAATATCCTCAGATGAAATCTGAAAAGAAGCTTTCTGAGAAACTGCTGAGTGTTCTGTTAATTCATCTCACAGAGTTACATCTGTATTTCGTGGATCTCTTTGCTAGCCTTATTTCTGTGGAATCTGAGAACAGATATTTCGGATCCCTATGAAGACCATAGGGCCAAAGGAAATATCCTCCGATAACAAAGAGAAAGAAGCTTTCTGAGAAACATCTTTGTGTTCTGTGAAATCATCTCACAGAGCTACAGCTTTCCCCTCAAGAAGCCTTTCGCTAAGACAGTTCTTGTGGAATTGGCAAAGTGATATTTGGAAGCACTTCGAGGGCTATGGTGAAAAAGGAAATATCCTCAGATGAAATCTGGAAAGAAGCTTTCTGAAAAACTGCTGAGTGTTCTGTTAACTCACCTCACAGAGTTACATATGTATGTCGTGGATCTCTTTGCTAGCCTTATTTCTGTGGAATCTGAGAACAGATATTTCGGATCCCTTTGAAGTTTATAGGGCCAAAGGAAATATCCTCCGATAACAAAGAGAAAGAAGCTTTTTGAGAAACTTCTTTGTGTTCTTTGAAATCATCTCACAGAGTTACAGCTTTCCCCTCAAGAAGCCTCTCGCAAAGACAGTTCTTGTGGAATTGGCAAAGTGATATTTGGAAGCCCATAGAGGGCTGTGGTGAAAAAGGAAATATCCTCAGATGAAATCTGGAAAGAAGCTTTCTGAGAAACTGCTGAGTGTTCTGTTAATTCATCTCACAGAGTTACATCTGTATTTCGTGGATCTCCTTGGTAGCCTTATTTCTGTGGAATCTGAGAACAGATATTTCGAATGCCTTTGAAGACTATAGGGCTAAAGGAAGAATCCTTTGATAACAAAGAGAAAGAAGTTTTCTGAGAAACTTCTTTGTGTTCTGTGAAATCATCTCACAGAGTTACAGCTTTCCCCTCAAGAAGCCTTTCGCTAAGACAGTTCTTGTGGAATTGGCAAAGTGATATTTGGAAGACCATAGAGGCCTATGGTGAAAAAGGAAATATCCTCAGATGAAATCTGGAAAGAAGCTTTCTGAGAAACTGCTGAGTGTTCTGTTAATTCATCTCACAGTGTTACATCTGTATTTCATGGATCTCTTTGCTAGCCTTATTTCTGTGGAATCTGAGAACAGATATTTCGGATCCCTTTGAAGACTATAGGGCCAAAGGAAATATCTTCCGATAACAAAGAGAAAGAAGCTTTCTGAGAAACTTCTTTGTGTTCTGTGAAATCATCTCACAGAGCTACAGCTTTCCCGTCAAGAAGCCTTTCGCTAAGACAGTTCTTGTGGAATTGGCAAAGTGTTATTTGGAAGCCCATAGAGGGCTATGGTGAAAAAGGAAATATACTCAGATGAAATCTGGAAAGAAGCTTTCTGAAAAACTGCTGAGTGTTCTGTTAACTCATCTCACAGAGTTACATCTGTATGTCGTGGATCTCTTTGCTAGCCTTATTTCTGTGGAATCTGAGAACAGATATTTCGGATCCCTTTAGAAGATTATAGGGCCAAAGGAAATATCCTCCGATAACAAAGAGAAGGAAGCTTTCTGAGAAACTTCTTTGTGTTCTGTTAAATCATCTCACAGAGTTACAGCTTTCCCCTCAAGAAGACTTTCGCGAAGACAGTTCTTGTGGAATTGGCAAGGTGATATTTGGAAGCCCTTAGAGGGCTATGGTGAAAAAGGAAATATCCTCAGATGAAATCTGGAAAGAAGCTTTCTGAGAAACTGCTGAGTGTTCTGTTAATTCATCTCACAGAGTTACATCTGTATTTCGTGGATCTCTTTGCTAGCCTTATTTCTGTGGAATCTGAGAACAGATATTTCGGATCCCTATGAAGACCATAGGGCCAAAGGAAATATCCTCCGATAACAAAGAGAAAGAAGCTTTCTGAGAAACATCTTTGTGTTCTGTGAAATCATCTCACAGAGCTACAGCTTTCCCCTCAAGAAGCCTTTCGCTAAGACAGTTCTTGTGGAATTGGCAAAGTGATATTTGGAAGCCCTTCGAGGGCTATGGTGAAAAAGGAAATATCCTCAGATGAAATCTGGAAAGAAGCTTTCTGAAAAACTGCTGAGAGTTCTGTTAACTCACCTCACAGAGTTACATATGTATGTCGTGGATCTCTTTGCTAGCCTTATTTCTGTGGAATCTGAGAACAGATATTTCGGATCCCTTTGAAGTTTATAGGGCCAAAGGAAATATCCTCCGATAACAAAGAGAAAGAAGCTTTCTGAGAAACTTCTTTGTGTTCTGTTAAATCATCTCACAGAGTTACAGCTTTCCCCTCAAGAAGACTTTCGCTAAGACAGTTCTTGTGGAATAGGCGAAGTGATATATGGAAGCCCATAGCGGGCTATGGTGAAAAAGGAAATATCCTCAGATGAAATCTTGAAAGAAGCTTTCTGAGAAACTGCTGAGTGTTCTGTTAATTCATCTCACAGAGTTATATCTGTATTTCGTGGATCTCTTTGCTAGCCTCATTTCTGGAAAATCTGAGAACTGATATTTCGGATCCCTTTGAAAACGATAGGCCAAAGGAAATATCCTCCTATAACAAAGAGAAAGAAGCTTTCTGCGAAACTTCTTTGTGTTCTTTGAAATCATCTCACAGAGTTACAGCTTTCCCCTCAAGAAGCCTCTCGCTAAGACAGTTCTTGTGGAATTGGCAAAGTGATATTTGGAAGCCCATAGCGGGCTATGGTGAAAAAGGAAATATCCTCAGATGAAATCTGGAAAGAAGCTCTCTGAGAAACTGCTGAGTGTTCTGTTAATTCATCTCACAGAGTTACATCTGCATTTCGTGGATCTCCTTGCTAGCTTATTTCTGAGTAATCTGAGAACAGACGTTTCGGATCCCTTTGAAGACTATAGGGCCAAAGGAAAAATCCTCTGATAACAAAGAGAAAGAAGTTTTCTGAGAAACTTCTTTTTGTTCTTTGAAATCATCTCACAGAGTTACAGCTTTAACCTCAAGAAGCCTTTCGCTAAGACAGTTCTTGTGGAATTGGCAAAGTGAAAATTGGAAGCCCATAGAGGGCTATGGTGAAAAAGGAAATATTCTCAGATGAAATCTAGTAAGAAACTTTCTGAGAAACTGCTGAGTGTTCTGTTAATTCATCTCACAGAGTTACATCTGTATATCATGGATCTCTTTGCTAGCCTTACTTCTGTGGAATCTGAGAACAGATATTTCGGATCACTCTGAAGACTTTAGGGCCAAAGGAAATATCCTCCGATAACAAAGAGAAAGAAGCTTTCTGAGAAACTTCTTTGTGTTCTGTGAAATCATCTCACAGAGTTACAGCTTTCCCCTCAAGAAGCCTTTCGCTAAGACATTTCTTGTGGAATTGGCAAAGTGATATTTGGAAGCCCATAGAGTGCTATGGTGAAAAAGGAAATATCCTCAGATGAAATCTGGAAGGAAGCTTTCTGAGAAACTGCTGAGTGTTCTGTTAATTCATCTCACAGAGTTCCATCTGTATTTCGTGGATCTCTTTCGTAGCCTTATTTCTGTGGTATCTGAGAACAGATATTTCGGATCCCTTTGAAGACTTTAGGGCCAAAGGAAATATCCTCCGATAACAAAGAGAAAGAAGCTTTCTGAGAAACTTCCTTGTGTTCTGTGAAATCATCTCACAGAGTTACAGCTTTCTTCTCAAGAAGCCTTTCGCTAAGACAGTTCTTGTGGAATTGGCAAAGTGATATTTGGAAGCCCATAGAGGGCTGTGGTGAAAAAGGAAATATCCTCAGATGAAATCTGGAAAGAAGCTTTCTGAGAAACTGCTGAGTGTTCTGTTAACTCATCTCACAGAGTTACATCTGTATTTCGTGGATCTCCTTGCCAGCCTTATTTCTGAGGAATCTGAGAACAGATATTTCGGATGCCTTTGAAGACTATAGGGCCAAAGGAAGAATCCTTTGATAACAAAGAGAAAGAAGTTTTCGGAGAAACTTCTTTGTGTTCTTTGAAATCATCTCACAGAGTTACAGCTTTCCCCTCAAGAAGTCTTTCGCTAAGACAGTTCTTGTGGAATTGGCAAAGTGATATTTGGAAGCCCCTAGAGGTCTATGGTGAAAAAGGAAATATCCTCACTTGAAATCTGGAAAGAAGCTTTCTGAGAAACTGCTGAGTGTTCTCTTAATTCATCTCACAGAGTTACATCTGTATTTCGTGGATCTCTTTGCTAGCCTTATTACTGTGGAATCTGAGAACAGATATTTCGGATCCCTTTGAAGACTATAGGGCCAAAGGAAATATCCTCTGATAACAAAGAGAAGGAAGCTTTCTGAGAAACTTCTTTGTGTTCTGTGAAATCATCTCACAGAGTTACAGCTTTCCCCTCAAGACGCCTTTCGCTAAGACATTTCTTGTGGAATTGGCAAAGTGATATATGGAAGCCCATAGAGGGCTATGGTGAAAAAGGAAATATCCTCAGATGAAATCTTGAAAGAAGCTTTCTGAGAAACTGCTGAGTGTTCTGTTAATTCATCTCACAGAGTTATATCTGTATTTCGTGGATCTCTTTGCTAGCCTCATTTCTGGGGAATCTGAGAACTGATATTTCGGATCCCTTTGAAGACGATAGGCCAAAGGAAATATCCTCCGAAAACAAAGAGAAAGAAGCTTTCTGAGAAACTTCTTTGTGTTCTGTTAAATCATCTCACAGAGTTACAGCTTTCCCCTCAAGAAGACTTTTGCGAAGACAGTTCTTGTGGAATTGGCAAGGTGATATTTGGAAGCCCTTAGAGGGCTATGGTGAAAAAGGAAATATCCTCAGATGAAATCTGAAAAGAAGCTTTCTGAGAAACTGCTGAGTGTTCTGTTAATTCATCTCACAGAGTTACATCTGTATTTCGTGGATCTCTTTGCTAGCCTTATTTCTGTGGAATCTGAGAACAGATATTTCGGATCCCTATGAAGACCATAGGGCCAAAGGAAATATCCTCCGATAACAAAGAGAAAGAAGCTTTCTGAGAAACATCTTTGTGTTCTGTGAAATCATCTCACAGAGCTACAGCTTTCCCCTCAAGAAGCCTTTCGCTAAGACAGTTCTTGTGGAATTGGCAAAGTGATATTTGGAAGCACTTCGAGGGCTATGGTGAAAAAGGAAATATCCTCAGATGAAATCTGGAAAGAAGCTTTCTGAAAAACTGCTGAGTGTTCTGTTAACTCACCTCACAGAGTTACATATGTATGTCGTGGATCTCTTTGCTAGCCTTATTTCTGTGGAATCTGAGAACAGATATTTCGGATCCCTTTGAAGTTTATAGGGCCAAAGGAAATATCCTCCGATAACAAAGAGAAAGAAGCTTTTTGAGAAACTTCTTTGTGTTCTGTTTAATCATCACACAGAGCTACAGCTTTCCCCTCAAGAAGCCTTTCGCTAAGACAGTTCTTGTGGAATTGGCAAAGTGATATTTGGAAGCCCTTCGAGGGCTATGGTGAAAAAGGAAATATCCTCAGATGAAATATGGAAAGAAGCTTTCTGAGAAACTGCTGAGTGTTCTCTTAATTCATCTCACAGAGTTACATCTGTATTTCATGGATCTCTTTGCTAGCCTTATTTCTGTGGAATCTGAGAACAGATATTTCGGATCCCTTTGAAGACTATAGGGCCAAAGGAAATATCCTCCGATAACAAAGAGAAAGAAGCTTTCTGAGAAACTTCTTTGTGTTCTGTGAAATCATCTCACAGAACTACAGCTTTCCCCTCAAGAAGCCTTTCGCTAAGACAGTTCTTGTGGAATTGGCAAAGTGTTATTTGGAAGCCCATAGAGGGCTATGGTGAAAAAGGAAATATACTCAGATGAAATCTGGAAAGAAGCTTTCTGAAAAACTGCTGAGTGTTCTGTTAACTCATCTCACAGAGGTACATCTGTATGTCGTGGATCTCTTTGCTAGCCTTATTTCTGTGGAATCTGAGAACAGATATTTCGGATCCAATTAGAAGATTATAGGGCCAAAGGAAATATCCTCCGATAACAAAGAGAAGGAAGCTTTCTGAGAAACTTATTTGTGTTCTGTTAAATCATCTCACATAGTTACAGCTTTCCCCTCAAGAAGACTTTCGCAAAGACAGTTCTTGTGGAATTGGCAAGGTGATATTTGGAAGCCCTTAGAGGGATATGGTGAAAAAGGAAATATCCTCAGATGAAATCTGGAAAGAAGCTTTCTGAGAAACTGCTGAGTGTTCTGTTAATTCATCTCACAGAGTTACATCTGTATTTCGTGGATCTCTTTGCTAGCCTTATTTCTGTGGAATCTGAGAACAGATATTTCGGATCCCTATGAAGACCATAGGGCCAAAGGAAATATCCTCCGATAACAAAGAGAAAGAAGCTTTCTGAGAAACATCTTTGTGTTCTGTGAAATCATCTCACAGAGCTACAGCTTTCCCCTCAAAAAGCCTTTCGCTAAGACAGTTCTTGTGGAATTGGCAAAGTGATATTTGGAAGCCCTTCGAGGGCTATGGTGAAAAAGGAAATATCCTCAGATGAAATCTGGAAAGAAGCTTTCTGAAAAACTGCTGAGTGTTCTGTTAACTCACCTCACAGAGTTACATATGTATGTCGTGGATCTCTTTGCTAGCCTTATTTCTGTGGATCTGAGAACAGATATTTCGGATCCCTTTGAAGTTTATAGGGCCAAAGGAAATATCCTCCGATAACAAAGAGAAAGAAGCTTTCTGAGAAACTTCTTTGTGTTCTGTTAAATCATCTCACAGAGTTACAGCTTTCCCCTCAAGAAGACTTTCGCTAAGACAGTTCTTGTGGAATTGGCAAAGTGATATATGGAAGCCCATAGAGGGCTATGGTGAAAAAGGGAATATCCTCAGATGAAATCTTGAAAGAAGCTTTCTGAGAAACTGCTGAGTGTTCTGTTAATTCATCTCACAGAGTTACATCTGTATTTCGTGGATCTCTTTGCTAGCCTTATTTCTGGGGAATCTGAGAACTGAAATTTCGGATCCCTTTGAAGACGATAGGCCAAAGGAAATATCCTCCTATAACAAAGAGAAAGAAGCTTTCTGAGAAACTTCTTTGTGTTCTTTGAAATCATCTCACAGAGTTACAGCTTTCCCCTCAAGAAGCCTCTCGCAAAGACAGTTCTTGTGGAATTGGCAAAGTGATATTTGGAAGCCCATAGAGGGCTGTGGTGAAAAAGGAAATATCCTCAGATGAAATCTGGAAAGAAGCTTTCTGAGAAACTGCTGAGTGTTCTGTTAATTCATCTCACAGAGTTACAACTGTATTTCGTGGATCTCCTTGGTAGCCTTATTTCTGTGGAATCTGAGAACAGATATTTCGAATGCCTTTGAAGACTATAGGGCTAAAGGAAGAATCCTTTGATAACAAAGAGAAAGAAGTTTTCTGAGAATCTTCTTTGTGTTCTGTGAAATCATCTCACAGAGTTACAGCTTTCCCCTCAAGAAGCCTTTCGCTAAGACAGTTCTTGTGGAATTGGCAAAGTGATATTTGGAAGACCATAGAGGCCTATGGTGAAAAAGGAAATATCCTCAGATGAAATCTGGAAAGAAGCTTTCTGAGAAACTGCTGAGTGTTCTGTTAATTCATCTCACAGTGTTACATCTGTATTTCATGGATCTCTTTGCTAGCCTTATTTCTGTGGAATCTGAGAACAGATATTTCGGATCCCTTTGAAGACTATAGGGCCAAAGGAAATATCTTCCGATAACAAAGAGAAAGAAGCTTTCTGAGAAACTTCTTTGTGTTCTGTGAAATCATCTCACAGAGCTACAGCTTTCCCGTCAAGAAGCCTTTCGCTAAGACAGTTCTTGTGGAATTGGCAAAGTGTTATTTGGAAGCCCATAGAGGGCTATGGTGAAAAAGGAAATATACTCAGATGAAATCTGGAAAGAAGCTTTCTGAAAAACTGCTGAGTGTTCTGTTAACTCATCTCACAGAGTTACATCTGTATGTCGTGGATCTCTTTGCTAGCCTTATTTCTGTGGAATCTGAGAACAGATATTTCGGATCCCTTTAGAAGATTATAGGGCCAAAGGAAATATCCTCCGATAACAAAGAGAAGGAAGCTTTCTGAGAAACTTCTTTGTGTTCTGTTAAATCATCTCACAGAGTTACAGCTTTCCCCTCAAGAAGACTTTCGCGAAGACAGTTCTTGTGGAATTGGCAAGGTGATATTTGGAAGCCCTTAGAGGGCTATGGTGAAAAAGGAAATATCCTCAGATGAAATCTGGAAAGAAGCTTTCTGAGAAACTGCTGAGTGTTCTGTTAATTCATCTCACAGAGTTACATCTGTATTTCGTGGATCTCTTTGCTAGCCTTATTTCTGTGGAATCTGAGAACAGATATTTCGGATCCCTATGAAGACCATAGGGCCAAAGGAAATATCCTCCGATAACAAAGAGAAAGAAGCTTTCTGAGAAACATCTTTGTGTTCTGTGAAATCATCTCACAGAGCTACAGCTTTCCCCTCAAGAAGCCTTTCGCTAAGACAGTTCTTGTGGAATTGGCAAAGTGATATTTGGAAGCCCTTCGAGGGCTATGGTGAAAAAGGAAATATCCTCAGATGAAATCTGGAAAGAAGCTTTCTGAAAAACTGCTGAGAGTTCTGTTAACTCACCTCACAGAGTTACATATGTATGTCGTGGATCTCTTTGCTAGCCTTATTTCTGTGGAATCTGAGAACAGATATTTCGGATCCCTTTGAAGTTTATAGGGCCAAAGGAAATATCCTCCGATAACAAAGAGAAAGAAGCTTTCTGAGAAACTTCTTTGTGTTCTGTTAAATCATCTCACAGAGTTACAGCTTTCCCCTCAAGAAGACTTTCGCTAAGACAGTTCTTGTGGAATAGGCGAAGTGATATATGGAAGCCCATAGCGGGCTATGGTGAAAAAGGAAATATCCTCAGATGAAATCTTGAAAGAAGCTTTCTGAGAAACTGCTGAGTGTTCTGTTAATTCATCTCACAGAGTTATATCTGTATTTCGTGGATCTCTTTGCTAGCCTCATTTCTGGAAAATCTGAGAACTGATATTTCGGATCCCTTTGAAAACGATAGGCCAAAGGAAATATCCTCCTATAACAAAGAGAAAGAAGCTTTCTGCGAAACTTCTTTGTGTTCTTTGAAATCATCTCACAGAGTTACAGCTTTCCCCTCAAGAAGCCTCTCGCTAAGACAGTTCTTGTGGAATTGGCAAAGTGATATTTGGAAGCCCATAGCGGGCTATGGTGAAAAAGGAAATATCCTCAGATGAAATCTGGAAAGAAGCTCTCTGAGAAACTGCTGAGTGTTCTGTTAATTCATCTCACAGAGTTACATCTGCATTTCGTGGATCTCCTTGCTAGCTTATTTCTGAGTAATCTGAGAACAGACGTTTCGGATCCCTTTGAAGACTATAGGGCCAAAGGAAAAATCCTCTGATAACAAAGAGAAAGAAGTTTTCTGAGAAACTTCTTTTTGTTCTTTGAAATCATCTCACAGAGTTACAGCTTTAACCTCAAGAAGCCTTTCGCTAAGACAGTTCTTGTGGAATTGGCAAAGTGAAAATTGGAAGCCCATAGAGGGCTATGGTGAAAAAGGAAATATTCTCAGATGAAATCTAGTAAGAAACTTTCTGAGAAACTGCTGAGTGTTCTGTTAATTCATCTCACAGAGTTACATCTGTATATCATGGATCTCTTTGCTAGCCTTACTTCTGTGGAATCTGAGAACAGATATTTCGGATCACTCTGAAGACTTTAGGGCCAAAGGAAATATCCTCCGATAACAAAGAGAAAGAAGCTTTCTGAGAAACTTCTTTGTGTTCTGTGAAATCATCTCACAGAGTTACAGCTTTCCCCTCAAGAAGCCTTTCGCTAAGACATTTCTTGTGGAATTGGCAAAGTGATATTTGGAAGCCCATAGAGTGCTATGGTGAAAAAGGAAATATCCTCAGATGAAATCTGGAAGGAAGCTTTCTGAGAAACTGCTGAGTGTTCTGTTAATTCATCTCACAGAGTTCCATCTGTATTTCGTGGATCTCTTTCGTAGCCTTATTTCTGTGGTATCTGAGAACAGATATTTCGGATCCCTTTGAAGACTTTAGGGCCAAAGGAAATATCCTCCGATAACAAAGAGAAAGAAGCTTTCTGAGAAACTTCCTTGTGTTCTGTGAAATCATCTCACAGAGTTACAGCTTTCTTCTCAAGAAGCCTTTCGCTAAGACAGTTCTTGTGGAATTGGCAAAGTGATATTTGGAAGCCCATAGAGGGCTGTGGTGAAAAAGGAAATATCCTCAGATGAAATCTGGAAAGAAGCTTTCTGAGAAACTGCTGAGTGTTCTGTTAACTCATCTCACAGAGTTACATCTGTATTTCGTGGATCTCCTTGCCAGCCTTATTTCTGAGGAATCTGAGAACAGATATTTCGGATGCCTTTGAAGACTATAGGGCCAAAGGAAGAATCCTTTGATAACAAAGAGAAAGAAGTTTTCGGAGAAACTTCTTTGTGTTCTTTGAAATCATCTCACAGAGTTACAGCTTTCCCCTCAAGAAGTCTTTCGCTAAGACAGTTCTTGTGGAATTGGCAAAGTGATATTTGGAAGCCCCTAGAGGTCTATGGTGAAAAAGGAAATATCCTCACTTGAAATCTGGAAAGAAGCTTTCTGAGAAACTGCTGAGTGTTCTCTTAATTCATCTCACAGAGTTACATCTGTATTTCGTGGATCTCTTTGCTAGCCTTATTACTGTGGAATCTGAGAACAGATATTTCGGATCCCTTTGAAGACTATAGGGCCAAAGGAAATATCCTCTGATAACAAAGAGAAGGAAGCTTTCTGAGAAACTTCTTTGTGTTCTGTGAAATCATCTCACAGAGTTACAGCTTTCCCCTCAAGACGCCTTTCGCTAAGACATTTCTTGTGGAATTGGCAAAGTGATATATGGAAGCCCATAGAGGGCTATGGTGAAAAAGGAAATATCCTCAGATGAAATCTTGAAAGAAGCTTTCTGAGAAACTGCTGAGTGTTCTGTTAATTCATCTCACAGAGTTATATCTGTATTTCGTGGATCTCTTTGCTAGCCTCATTTCTGGGGAATCTGAGAACTGATATTTCGGATCCCTTTGAAGACGATAGGCCAAAGGAAATATCCTCCGAAAACAAAGAGAAAGAAGCTTTCTGAGAAACTTCTTTGTGTTCTGTTAAATCATCTCACAGAGTTACAGCTTTCCCCTCAAGAAGACTTTTGCGAAGACAGTTCTTGTGGAATTGGCAAGGTGATATTTGGAAGCCCTTAGAGGGCTATGGTGAAAAAGGAAATATCCTCAGATGAAATCTGAAAAGAAGCTTTCTGAGAAACTGCTGAGTGTTCTGTTAATTCATCTCACAGAGTTACATCTGTATTTCGTGGATCTCTTTGCTAGCCTTATTTCTGTGGAATCTGAGAACAGATATTTCGGATCCCTATGAAGACCATAGGGCCAAAGGAAATATCCTCCGATAACAAAGAGAAAGAAGCTTTCTGAGAAACATCTTTGTGTTCTGTGAAATCATCTCACAGAGCTACAGCTTTCCCCTCAAGAAGCCTTTCGCTAAGACAGTTCTTGTGGAATTGGCAAAGTGATATTTGGAAGCACTTCGAGGGCTATGGTGAAAAAGGAAATATCCTCAGATGAAATCTGGAAAGAAGCTTTCTGAAAAACTGCTGAGTGTTCTTTTAACTCACCTCACAGAGTTACATATGTATGTCGTGGATCTCTTTGCTAGCCTTATTTCTGTGGAATCTGAGAACAGATATTTCGGATCCCTTTGAAGTTTATAGGGCCAAAGGAAATATCCTCCGATAACAAAGAGAAAGAAGCTTTTTGAGAAACTTCTTTGTGTTCTGTTTAATCATCACACAGAGCTACAGCTTTCCCCTCAAGAAGCCTTTCGCTAAGACAGTTCTTGTGGAATTGGCAAAGTGATATTTGGAAGCCCTTCGAGGGCTATGGTGAAAAAGGAAATATCCTCAGATGAAATATGGAAAGAAGCTTTCTGAAAAACTGCTGAGAGTTCTGTTAACTCACCTCACAGAGTTACATATGTATGTCGTGGATCTCTTTGCTAGCCTTATTTCTGTGGAATCTGAGAACAGATATTTCGGATCCCTTTGAAGTTTATAGGGCCAAAGGAAATATCCTCCGATAACAAAGAGAAAGAAGCTTTCTGAGAAACTTCTTTGTGTTCTGTTAAATCATCTCACAGAGTTACAGCTTTCTCCTCAAGAAGACTTTCGCTAAGACAGTTCTTGTGGAATTGGCGAAGTGATATATGGAAGCCCATAGCGGGCTATGGTGAAAAAGGAAATATCCTCAGATGAAATCTTGAAAGAAGCTTTCTGAGAAACTGCTGAGTGTTCTGTTAATTCATCTCACAGAGTTATATCTGTATTTCGTGGATCTCTTTGCTAGCCTCATTTCTGGGGAATCTGAGAACTGATATTTCGGATCCCTTTGAAGACGATAGGCCAAAGGAAATATCCTCCGATAACAAAGAGAAAGAAGCTTTCTGAGAAACTTCTTTGTGTTCTTTGAAATCATCTCACAGAGTTACAGCTTTCCCCTCAAGAAGCCTCTCGCTAAGACAGTTCTTGTGGAATTGGCAAAGTGATATTTGGAAGCCCATAGCGGGCTATGGTGAAAAAGGAAATATCCTCAGATGAAATCTGGAAAGAAGCTCTCTGAGAAACTGCTGAGTGTTCTGTTAATTCATCTCACAGAGTTACATCTGCATTTCGTGGATCTCCTTGCTAGCTTATTTCTGAGGAATCTGAGAACAGACGTTTCGGATCCCTTTGAAGACTATAGGGCCAAAGGAAAAATCCTCTGATAACAAAGAGAAAGAAGATTTCTGAGAAACTTCTTTGTGTTCTTTGAAATCATCTCACAGAGTTACAGCTTTAACCTCAAGAAGCCTTTCGCTAAGACAGTTCTTGTGGAATTGGCAAAGTGATAATTGGAATCCCATAGAGGGCTATGGTGAAAAAGGAAATATCCTCAGATGAAATCTAGTAAGAAACTTTCTGAGAAACTGCTGAGTGTTCTGTTAATTCATCTCACAGATCTACATCTGTATATCGTGGATCTCTTTGGTAGCCTTATTTCTGTGGAATCTGAGAACAGATATTTCGGATCACTCTGAAGACTTTAGGGCCAAAGGAAATATCCTCCGATAACAAAGAGAAAGAAGCTTTCTGAGAAACTTCTTTGTGTTCTGTGAAATCATCTCACAGAGTTACAGCTTTCCCCTCAAGAAGCCATTCGCTAAGACAGTTCTTGTGGAATTGGCAAAGTGATATTTGGAAGCCCATAGAGTGCTATGGTGAAAAAGGAAATATCCTCAGATGAAATCTGGAAGGAAGCTTTCTGAGAAACTGCTGAGTGTTCTGTTAATTCATCTCACAGAGTTCCATCTGTATTTCGTGGATCTCTTTCGTAGCCTTATTTCTGTGGTATCGGAGAAGAGATATTTCGGATCCCTTTGAAGACTTTAGGGAAAAAGGAAACATCCTCCGATAAAAAAGAGAAAGAAGCTTTCTGAGAAACTTCCTTGTGTTCTGTGAAATCATCTCACAGAGTTACAGCTTTCCTCTCAAGAAGCCTTTCACTAAGACAGTTCTTGTGGAATTGGCAAAGTGATATTTGGAAGCCCATAGAGGGCTGTGGTGAAAAAGGAAATATCCTGAGATGAAATCTGGAAAGAAGCTTTCTGAGAAACTGCTGAGTGTTCTGTTAATTCATCTCACAGAGTTACATCTGTATTTCGTGGATCTCCTTGCCAGCCTTATTTCTGAGGAATCTGAGAACAGATATTTCGGATGCCTTTGAAGACTATAGGACCAAAGGAAGAATCCTTTGATAACAAAGAGAAAGAAGTTTTCTGAGAAACTTCTTTGTGTTCTTTGAAATCATCTCACAGAGTTACAGCTTTCCCCTCAAGAAGTCTTTCGCTAAGACAGTTCTTGTGGAATTGGCAAAGTGATATTTGGAAGCCCATAGAGGTCTATGGTGAAAAAGGAAATATCCTCACTTGAAATCTGGAAAGAAGCTTTCTGAGAAACTGCTGAGTGTTCTCTTAATTCATCTCACAGAGTTACATCTGTATTTCGTGGATCTCTTTGCTAGCCTTATTACTGTGGAATCTGAGAACAGATATTTCGGATCCCTTTGAAGACTATAGGGCCAAAGGAAATATCCTCTGATAACAAAGAGAAGGAAGCTTTCTGAGAAACTTCTTTGTGTTCTGTGAAATCATCTCACAGAGTTACAGCTTTCCCCTCAAGAAGCCTTTCGCTAAGACAGTTCTTGTGGAATTGGCAAAGTGATATTTGGAAGCCCATAGAGGGCTATGGTGAAAAAGGAAATATCCTCAGATGAAATCTGGCAAGAAACTTTCCGAGATACTGCTGAGTGTTCTGTTAATTCATCTCACAGAGTTACATCTGTATATCGTGGATCTCTTTGCTAGCCTTATTCCTGTGGAATCTGAGAACTGATATTTCGGATCACTCTGAAGACTTTAGGGCCAAAGGAAATATCCTCCGATAAAAAAGAGAAAGAAGCTTTCTGAGAAACTTCTTTGTGTTCTGTGAAATCATCTCACAGAGTTACAGCATTCCCCTCAAGAAGCCTTTCGCTAAGACATTTCTTGTGGAATTGGCAAAGTGATATTTGGAAGCCCATAGAGGGCTATGGTGAAAAAGGAAATATACTCAGATGAAATCTGGAAAGAAGCTTTCTGAAAAACTGCTGAGTGTTCTGTTAACTCGTCTCACAGAGTTACATCTGTATGTCGTGGATCTCTTTGCTAGCCTTATTTCTGTGGAATCTGAGAACAGATATTTCGGATCCCTTTAGAAGATTATAGGGCCAAAGGAAATATCCTCCGATAACAAAGAGAAGGAAGCTTTCTGAGAAACTTCTTTGTGTTCTGTTCAATCATCTCACAGAGTTACAGCTTTCCCCTCAAGAAGACTTTTGCGAAGACAGTTCTTGTGGAATTGGCAAGGTGATATTTGGAAGCCCTTAGAGGGCTATGGTGAAAAAGGAAATATCCTCAGATGAAATCTGGAAAGAAGCTTTCTGAAAAACTGCTGAGAGTTCTGTTAACTCACCTCACAGAGTTACATATGTATGTCGTGGATCTCTTTGCTAGCCTTATTTCTGTGGAATCTGAGAACAGATATTTCGGATCCCTTTGAAGTTTATAGGGCCAAAGGAAATATCCTCCGATAACAAAGAGAAGGAAGCTTTCTGAGAAACTTCTTTGGGTTCTGTTAAATCATCTCACAGAGTTACAGCTTTCCCCTCAAGAAGACTTTCGCTAAGACAGTTCTTGTGGAATTGGCGAAGTGATATATGGAAGCCCATAGCGGGCTATGGTGAAAAAGGAAATATCCTCAGATGAAATCTTGAAAGAAGCTTTCTGAGAAACTGCTGAGTGTTCTGTTAATTCATCTCACAGAGTTATATCTGTATTTCGTGGATCTCTTTGCTAGCCTCATTTCTGGGGAATCTGAGAACTGATATTTCGGATCCCTTTGAAGACGATAGGCCAAAGGAAATATCCTCCTATAACAAAGAGAAAGAAGCTTTCTGCGAAACTTCTTTGTGTTCTTTGAAATCATCTCACAGAGTTACAGCTTTCCCCTCAAGAAGCCTCTCGCTAAGACAGTTCTTGTGGAATTGGCAAAGTGATATTTGGAAGCCCATAGCGGGCTATGGTGAAAAAGGAAATATCCTCAGAAGAAATCTGGAAAGAAGCTCTCTGAGAAACTGCTGAGTGTTCTGTTAATTCATCTCACAGAGTTACATCTGCATTTCGTGGATCTCCTTGCTAGCTTATTTCTGAGTAATCTGAGAACAGACTTTTCGGATCCCTTTGAAGACTATAGGGCCAAAGGAAAAATCCTCTGATAACAAAGAGAAAGAAGTTTTCTGAGAAACTTCTTTGTGTTCTTTGAAATCATCTCACAGAGTTACAGCTTTAACCTCAAGAAGCCTTTCGCTAAGACAGTTCTTGTGGAATTGGCAAAGTGATAATTGGAAGCCCATAGAGGGCTATGGTGAAAAAGGAAATATTCTCAGATGAAATCTAGTAAGAAACTTTCTGAGAAACTGCTGAGTGTTCGGTTAATTCATCTCACAGAGTTCCATCTGTATTTCGTGGATCTCTTTCGTAGCCTTATTTCTGTGGTATCTGAGAACAGATATTTCGGATCCCTTTGAAGACTTTAGGGCCAAAGGAAATATCCTCCGATAACAAAGAGAAAGAAGCTTTCTGAGAAACTTCCTTGTGTTCTGTGAAATCATCTCTCAGAATTACAGCTTTCCTCTCAAGAAGCCTTTCGCTAAGACAGTTCTTGTGGAATTGGCAAAGTGATATTTGGAAGCCCATAGAGGGCTGTGGTGAAAAAGGAAATATCCTCAGATGAAATCTGGAAAGAAGCTTTCTGAGAAACTGCTGAGTGTTCTGTTAATTCATCTCACAGAGTTACATCTGTATTTCGTGGATCTCCTTGCCAGCCTTATTTCTGAGGAATCTGAGAACAGATATTTCGGATGCCTTTGAAGACTATAGGGCCAAAGGAAGAATCCTTTGATAACAAAGAGAAAGAAGTTTTCTGAGAAACTTCTTTGTGTTCTTTGAAATCATCTCACAGAGTTACAGCTTTCCCCTCAAGAAGTCTTTCGCTAAGACAGTTCTTGTGGAATTGGCAAAGTGATATTTGGAAGCCCCTAGAGGTCTATGGTGAAAAAGGAAATATCCTCACTTGAAATCTGGAAAGAAGCTTTCTGAGAAACTGCTGAGTGTTCTCTTAATTCATCTCACAGAGTTACATCTGTATTTCGTGGATCTCTTTGCTAGCCTTATTACTGTGGAATCTGAGAACAGATATTTCGGATCCCTTTGAAGACTATAGGGCCAAAGGAAATATCCTCTGATAACAAAGAGAAGGAAGCTTTCTGAGAAACTTCTTTGTGTTCTGTGAAATCATCTCACAGAGTTACAGCTTTCCCCTCAAGAAGCCTTTCGCGAAGACAGTTCTTGTGTAATTGGCAAAGTGATATTTGGAAGCCCATAGAGGGCTGTGGTGAAAAAGGAAATATCCTCAGATGAAATCTGGAAAGAAGCTTTCTGAGAAACTGCTGAGTGTTCTGTTAATTCATCTCACAGAGTTACATCTGTATATCGTGGATCTCTTTGCTAGCCTTATTTCTGTGGAATCTGAGAACAGATATTTCGGATCACTCTGAAGACTTTAGGGTCAAAGGAAATATCCTCCGATCACAAAGAGAAAGAAGCTTTCTGAGAAACTTCTTTGTGTTCTGTGAAATCATCTCACAGAATTACAGCTTTCCCCTAAAGAAGCCTTTCGCTAAGACAGTTCTTGTGGAATTGGCAAAGTGATATATGGAAGCCCATAGAGTGCTATGGTGAAAAAGGAAATATCCTCAGATGAAATCTTGAAAGAAGCTTTCTGAGAAACTGCTGAGTGTTCTGTTAATTCATCTCACAGAGTTACATCTGTATTTCGCGGATCTCCTTGCTAGCCTTATTTCTGTGGAATGTGAGAACAGATATTTCGTATCCCTTTGAAGACTATAGGGCCAAAGGAAATATCCTCCGATAACAAAGAGAAAGAAGCTTTCTGAGAAACTTCTTTGTGTTCTGTGAAATCATCTCACAGAGTTACAGCTTTCCCCTCAAGAAGCCTTTCGGTAAGACAGTTCTTGTGGAATTGACAAAGTGATATTTGGAAGACCATAGAGGGCTATGGTGAAAAAGGAAATATCCTCAGATGAAATCTGGAAAGAAGCTTTCTGAGAAACTGCTGAGTGTTCTGTTAATTCATCTCACAGAGTTACATCTGTATTTCATGAATCTCTTTGCTAGCCTTATTTCTGTGGAATCTGAGAACAGATATTTCGGATCCCTTTGAAGACTATAGGGCCAAAGGAAATATCTTCCGATAACAAAGAGAAAGAAGCTTTCTGAGAAACTTCTTTGTGTTCTGTTAAATCATCTCACAGAGCTACAGATTTCCCCTCAAGAAGCCTTTCGCTAAGACAGTTATTGTGGAATTGGCAAAGTGATATTTGGAAGCCCTTCGAGGGCTATGGTGAAAAAGGAAATATCCTCAGATGAAATCTGGAAAGAAGCTTTCTGAAAAACTGCTGAGTGTTCTGTTAACTCACCTCACAGAGTTACATATGTATGTCGTGGATCTCTTTGCTAGCCTTATTTCTGTGTAATCTGAGAACTGATATTTCGGATCCCTTTGAAGTTTATAGGGCCAAAGGAAATATCCTCCGATAACAAAGAGAAAGAAGCTTTCTGAGAAACTTCTTTGTGTTCTGTTAAATCATCTCACAGAGCTACAGATTTCCCCTCAAGAAGCCTTTCGCTAAGACAGTTCTTGTGGAATTGGCAAAGTGATATTTGGAAGCCCTTCGAGGGCTATGGTGAAAAAGGAAATATCCTCAGATGAAATCTGGAAAGAAGCTTTCTGAAAAACTGCCGAGTGTTCTGTTAACTCACCTCACAGAGTTACATATGTATGTCGTGGATCTCTTTGCTAGCCTTATTTCTGTGGAATCTGAGAACAGATATTTCGGATCCCTTTGAAGTTTATAGGGCCAAAGGAAATATCCTCCGATAACAAAGAGAAAGAAGCTTTCTGAGAAACTTCTTTGTGTTCTGTTAAATCATCTCACAGAGTTACAGCTTTCCCCGCAAGAAGACTTTCGCTAAGACAGTTCTTGTGGAATTGGCAAAGTGATATATGGAAGCCCATAGAGGGCTATGGTGAAAAAGGAAATATCCTCAGATGAAATCTTGAAAGAAGCTTTCTGAGAAACTGCTGAGTGTTCTGTTAATTCATCTCACAGAGTTATATCTGTATTTTTTGGATCTCTTTGCTGGCCTCATTTCTGGGGAATCTGAGAACTGATATTTCGGATCCCTTTGAAGACGATAGGCCAAAGGAAATATCCTCCTATAACAAAGAGAAAGAAGCTTTCTGAGAAACTTCTTTGTGTTCTTTGAAATCATCTCACAGAGTTTCAGCTTTCCCCTCAAGAAGCCTCTCGCTAAGACAGTTCTTGTGGAATTGGCAAAGTGATATTTGGAAGCCCATAGCGGGCTATGGTGAAAAAGGAAATATCCTCAGATGAAATCTGGAAAGAAGCTCTCTGAGAAACTGCTGAGTGTTCTGTTAATTCATCTCACAGAGTTACATCTGCATTTGTTGGATCTCCTTGCTAGCTTATTTCTGAGGAATCTGAGAACAGACGTTTCGGATCCCTTTTAAGACTATAGGGCCAAAGGAAAAATCCTCTGATAACAAAGAGAAAGAAGTTTTCTGAGAAACTTCTTTGTGTTCTTTGAAATCATCTCAGAGAGTTACAGCTTTAACCTCAAGAAGCCTTTCGCTAAGACAGTTCTTGTGGAATTGGCAAAGTGATAATTGGAAGCCCATAGAGGGCTCTGGTGAAAAAGGAAATATCCTCAGATGAAATCTAGTAAGAAACTTTCTGAGAAACTGCTGAATGTTCTGTTAATTCATCTCACAGAGTTACATCTGTATATCGTGGACATCTTTGCTAGCCTTATTTCTGTGGAATCTGAGAACAGATGTTTCGGATCACTCTGAAGACTTTAGGGCCAAAGGAAATATCCTCCGAAAACAAAGAGAAAGAAGCTTTCTGAGAAACTTCTTTGTGTTCTGTGAAATCATCTCACAGAGCTACAGCTTTCCCCTCAAGAAGCCTTTCGCTAAGACATTTCTTGTGGAATTGGCAAAGTGATATTTGGAAGCCCATAGAGTGCTATGGTGAAAAAGGAAATATCCTCAGATGAAATCTGGAAAGAAGCTTTCTGAGAAACTGCTGAGTGTTCTGTTAATTCATCTCACAGAGTTCCATCTGTATTTCGTGGATCTCTTTCGTAGCCTTATTTCTGTGGTATCTGAGAACAGATATTTCGGATCCCTTTGAAGACTTTAGGGCCAAAGGAAATATCCTCCGATAACAAAGAGAAAGAAGCTTTCTGAGAAACTTCCTTGTGTTCTGTGAAATCATCTCACAGAGATACAGCTTTCCTCTCAAGAAGCCTTTCGCTAAGACAGTTCTTGGGGAATTGGCAAAGTGATATTTGGAAGCCCATAGAGGGCTGTGGTGAAAAAGGAAATATCCTCAGATGAAATCTGGAAAGAAGCTTTCTGAGAAACTGCTGAGTGTTCTGTTAATTCATCTCACAGAGTTAAATCTGTATTTCGTGGATCTCCTTGCCAGCCTTATTTCTGAGGAATCTGAGAACAGATATTTCGGATGCCTTTGAAGACTACAGGGCCAAAGGAAGAATCCTTTGATAACAAAGAGAAAGAATTTTTCTGAGAAACTTCTTTGTGTTCTTTGAAATCATCTCACAGAGTTACAGCTTTCCTCTCAAGAAGTCTTTCGCTAAGACAGTTCTTGTGGAATTGGCAAAGTGATATTTGGAAGCCCGTAGAAGTCTATGGTGAAAAAGGAAATATCCTCCCTTGAAATCTGGAAAGAAGCTTTCTGAGAAACTGCTGAGTGTTCTCTTAATTCATCTCACAGAGTTACATCTGTATTTCGTGGATCTCTTTGCTAGCCTTATTACTGTGGAATATGAGAACAGATATTTCGGATCCCTTTGTAGACTATAGGGCCAAAGGAAAAATCCTCTGATAACAAAGAGAAAGAAGTTTTCTGAGAAACTTCTTTGTGTTCTTTGAAATCATCTCACAGAGTTACAGCTTTAACCTCAAGAAGCCTTTCGCTAAGACAGTTCTTGTGGAATTGGCAAAGTGATAATTGGAAGCCCATAGAGGGCTATGGTGAAAAAGGAAATATCCTCAGATGAAATCTAGTAAGAAACTTTCTGAGAAACTGCTGAGTGTTCTGTTAATTCATCTCACAGAGTTACATCTGTATATCGTGGATCTCTTTGCTAGCCTTATTTCTGTGGAATCTAAGAACAGATATTTCGTATCACTCTGAAGACTTTAGGGCCAAAGGAAATATCCTCCGATAACAAAGAGAAAGAAGCTTTCTGAGAAACTTCTTTGTGTTCTGTGAAATCATCTCACAGAGTTACAGCTTTCCCCTCAAGAAGCCTTTCGCTAAGACATTTCTTGTGGAATTGGCAAAGTGATATTTGGAAGCCCATAGAGGGCTATGGTGAAAAAGGAAATATACTCAGATGAAATCTGGAAAGAAGCTTGCTGAAAAACTGCTGAGTGTTCTGTTAACTCATCTCACAGAGTTACATCTGTATGTCGTGGATCACTTTGCTAGCCTTATTTCTGTGGAATCTGAGAACAGATATTTCGGATCCCTTTAGAAGATTATAGGGCCAAAGGAAATATCCTCCGATAACAAAGAGAAGGAAGCTTTCTGAGAAACTTCTTTGTGTTCTGTGAAATCATCTCACAGAGTTACAGCTTTCCCCTCAAGAAGACTTTCGCGAGGACAGTTCTTGTGGAATTGGCAAGGTGATATTTGGAAGCCCTTAGAGGGCTATGGTGAAAAAGGAAATATCCTCAGATGAAATCTGGAAAGAAGCTTTCTGAGAAACTGCTGAGTGTTCTGTTAATTCATCTCACAGAGTTCCATCTGTATTTCGTGGATCTCTTTGCTAGCCTTATTTCTGTGGAATCTGAGAACAGATATTTCGTATCCCTTTGAAGACTTTAGGGCCAAAGGAAATAACCTCCGATAAAAAAGAGAAAGAAGCTTTCTGAGAAACTTCTTTTTGTTCTGTGAATTCATCTCACAGAGTTACAGCTTTCCCCTCAAGAAGCCTCTCGCCAAGACAGTTCTTGTGGAATTGGCAAGGTGATATTTGGAAGCCCTTAGAGGGCTATGGTGAAAAAGGAAATATCCTCAGATGAAATCTGGAAAGAAGCTTTCTGAGAAACTGCTTACTGTTCTGTTCATTCATCTCACAGATTTATATCTGTATTTCGTGGATCTCTTTGCTAGCTTTATTTCTGTGGAATCAGAGAAGAGATATTTCAGATCCCTTTTAAGACTATAGGACCAAAGGAAATATCCTCCTATAACAAAGAGAAAGAAGCTTTCTGAGAAGCTTTTTGTGTTCTGTGAAATCATCTCACAGAGTTACAGCTTTCCCCTAAAGAAGCCTTTCGCTAAGACAGTTCTTGTGGAATTGGCAAAGTGATATTTGGAAGCCCATAGAGGGCTATGGTGAAAAAGGAAATATCCTCAGATGAAATCTGGAAAGAAGCTTTCTGAGAAACTGCTGAGTGTTCTGTTAATTCATCTCACAGAGTTACATCTGTATTTCGTGGAATTCTGTGCTAGCCTTATTTCTGTGGAATCTGAGAACAGATATATCTGATCCCTTTGAAGATTATAGGGAAAAAGAAAATATCCTCCGATAACAAAGAGAAAGAAGCTTTCTGAGAAACGTCTTTGTGTTCTGTGAAATCATCTCACAGAGTTACAGCATTCCCCTCAAGAAGCCTTTCGCTAAGACAGTTCTTGTGGAATTGGCAAAGTGATATATGGAAGCCCTTAGAGGGCTATGGTGAAAAAGGAAATATCCTCAGATGAAATCTGGAAAGAAGCTTTCTGAGAAACTGCTTACTGTTCTGTTAATTCATCTCACAGAGTTACCTCTGTATTTCGTGGATCTCTTTGCTAGCCTTATTTCTTTCGAATCTGAGAACAGATATTTCGGATCCCTTTGAAGACTATAGGGCCGAAGGAAATATCCTCCGATAACAAAGAGAACGAAGCTTTCTGAGAAACTTCTTTGTGTTCTGTGAAATCATCTCACAGAGTTACAGCTTTCCCCTCAAGAAGCCTTTCGCTAAGACAGTTCTTGTGGAATTTTCAAAGTGATATTTGGAAGCCCTTAGAGGGCTATGGTGAAAAAGGAAATATCCTCAGATGAAATCTGGAAAGAAGCTTTCTGAGAAACTGCTGAGTGTTCTGTTAATTCATCTCACAGAGTTACATCTGTATTTCGTGGATCTCTTTGCTAGTCTTATTTCTGTGGAAACTGAGAACAGATATTTCGGATCCCTTTGAAGACTATAGGGCCAAAGGAAATATCCTCCGATAACAAAGAGAAAGAAGCTTTCTGAGAAACTTCCTTGTGTTCTGTGAAATCATCTCACAGAGTTACAGCTTTCCCCTCAAGAAGCCTTTCGCTAAGACAGTTCTTCTGGAATTGGCAAAGTGATATTTGGAAGCACTTAGAGGGCTATGGTGAAAAAGGAAATATCCTCAGATGAAATCTGGAAAGAAGCTTTCTGAGAAACTGCTGAGTGTTGTGTTAATTCATCTCACAGAGTTACATCTGTATTTCGTGGATCTCTTTGCTAACCTTATTTCTGTGGAATCTGAGAACAGATATTTCGGATCCCTTTGAAGACTATAGGGCCAAAGGAAATATCCTCCGATAACAAAGAGAAAGAAGCTTTCTGAGAAACTTCTTTGTGTTCTCTGAAATCATCTCACAGAGTTACCGCTTTCCCCTCAAGAAGACTTTCGCTAAGACAGTTCTTGTGGAATTGGCAAAGTGATATTTGGAAGCCCATAGAGGGCTATGGTGAAAAAGGAAATATCCTCACATGAAATCTGGAAAGAAGCTTTCTGAGAAACTGCTTAGTGTTCTGCTAATTCATCTCACAGAGTTACCTCTGTATTTCGTGGATCTCTTTGCTAGCCTTATTTCTTTGGAATCTGAGAACAGATATTTCGGATCCCTTTGAAGATTATAGGGCCAAAGGAAATATCCTCCGATTACAAAGAGAAAAAAGCTTTCTGAGAAACTTCTTTGTGTTCTGTGAAATCATCTCACAGAGTTACAGCTTTCCCCTCAAGAAGCCTTTCGCTAAGATAGTTCTTGTGGAATTGGCAAAGTGATATTTGTAGCTCTTAGAGGTCTATGGTGAAAAAGGAAATATGTTCACATGAAATCTGGAAAGAAGCTTTCTGAGAAACTGCTGAGTGTTGTGTTAATTCATCTCACAGAGTTACATCTGTATTTCGTGGATCTCTTTGCTAACCTTATTTCTGTGGAATCTGAGAACAGATATTTCGGATCCCTTTGAAGACTATAGGGCCAAAGGAAATATCCTCCGATAACAAAGAGAAAGAAGCTTTCTGAGAAACTTCTTTGTGTACTCTGAAATCATCTCACAGAGTTACCGCTTTCCCCTCAAGAAGACTTTCGCTAAGACAGTTCTTGTGGAATTGGCAAAGTGATATTTGGAAGCCCATAGAGGGCTATGGTGAAAAAGGAAATATCCTCACATGAAATCTGGAAAGAAGCTTTCTGAGAAACTGCTTAGTGTTCTGCTAATTCATCTCACAGAGTTACCTCTGTATTTCGTGGATCTCTTTGCTAGCCTTATTTCTTTGGAATCTGAGAACAGATATTTCGGATCCCTTTGAAGACTATAGGGCCAAAGGAAATATCCTCCGATTACAAAGAGAAAAAAGCTTTCTGAGAAACTTCTTTGTGTTCTGTGAAATCAGCTCACAGAGTTACAGCTTTCCCCTCAAGAAGCCTTTCGCTAAGACAGTTCCTTTGGAATTTGCAAAGTGATATTTGGAAGCCCTTAGAGGGCTATGGTGAAAAAGGAAATATCCTCAGATGAAATCTGGAAAGAAGCTTTCTGAGAAACTGCTGAGTGTTCTGTTAATTCATCTCACAGAGTTACATCTGCATTTCGTGGATCTCTTTGCTAGCCTTACTTCTGTGGAATCTGAGAACAGATATTTCGGATCCTTTTGAAGATTATAGGGCCAAAGAAAATATCCTCCGATAACAAAGAGAAAGAAGCTTTCTGAGAAACTTCTTTGTGTTCTGTGAAATCATCTCACAGAGTTACAGCTTTCCCCTCAAGAAGCCTTTCGCTAAGACAGTTCTTGTGGAATTGGCAAAGTGATATTTGTAGCCCTTAGAGGTCTATGGTGAAAAAGGAAATATGTTCACATGAAATCTGGAAAGAAGTTTTCTGAGAAACTGCTGAGTGTTCTGTTAATTCATCTCACAGAGTTACATCTGTATTTCGTGGATCTCTTTGCTAGCCTTATTTCTGTGGAATCTGAGAACAGATATTTCGTATCCCTTTGAAGACTTTAGGGCCAAAGGAAATATCCTCCGATAACAAAGAGAAAGAAGCTTTCTGAGAAACTTCTTTTTGTTCTGTGAATTCATCTCACAGAGTTACAGCTTTCCCCTCAAGAAGCCTCTCGCCAAGACAGTTCTTGTGGAATTGGCAAGGTGATATTTGGAAGCCCTTAGAGGGCTTTGTTGAAAAAGGAAATATCCTCAGATGAAATCTGGAAAGAAGCTTTCTGAGAAACTGCTGAGTGTTCTGTTAATTCATCTCACAGAGTTACATCTGTATTTCGTGGATCTCTTTGCTAGCCTTATTTCTGTGGAATCTGAGAACAGATATTTCAGATCCCTTTTAAGACTATAGGTCCAAAGGAAATATCCTCCTATAACAAAGAGAAAGAAGCTTTCTAAGAAACTTCTTTGTGTTCTGTGAAATCATCTCAGAGTTACAGCTTTCCCGTAAAGAAGCCTTTCGCTAAGACAGTTCTTGTGGAATTGGCAAAGTGATATTTGGAAGCCCATAGAGGGCTATGGTGAAAAAGGAAATATCCTCAGATGAAATCTGGAAAGAAGCTTTCTGAGAAACTGCTGAGTGTTCTGTCAATTCATCTCACAGAGTTACATCTGTATTTCGTGGAATTCTGTGCTAGCCTTATTTCTGTGGAATCTGAGAACAGATATATCTGATCCATTTGAAGATTATAGGGAAAAAGGAAATATCCTCCGATAACAAAGAGAAAGAAGCTTTCTGAGAAACGTCTTTGTGTTCTGTGAAATCATCTCACAGAGTTACAGCATTCCCCTCAAGAAGCATTTCGCTAAGACAGTTCTTGTGGAATTGGCAAAGTGATATATGGAAGCCCACAGAGGGCTATGGTGAAAAAGGAAATATCCTCAGATGAAATCTGGAAAGAAGCTTTCTGAGAAACTGCTGAGTGTTCTGTTAATTCATCTCACAGAGTTACATCTGCATTTCGTGGATCTCTTTGCTAGCCTTATTTCTGTGGAATCTGAGAACAGATATTTCGGATCCCTTTGAAGATTATAGGGCCAAAGGAAATATCCTCCGATAACAAAGAGAAAGAAGCTTTCTGAGAAACTTCTTTGTGTTCTGTGAAATCATCTCACAGAGTTACAGCTTTCCCCTCAAGAAGCCTTTCGCTAAGACAGTTCTTGTGGAATGGCAAAGTGATATTTGTAGCCTTTAGAGGTCTATGGTGAAAAAGGAAATATGTTCACATGAAATCTGGAAAGAAGCTTTCTGAGAAACTGCTGAGTGTTCTGTTAATTCATCTCACAGAGTTCCATCTGTATTTCGTGGATCTCTTTGCTAGCCTTATTTCTGTGGAATCTGAGAACAGATATTTCGTATCCCTTTGAAGACTTTAGGGCCAAAGGAAATAACCTCCGATAACAAAGAGAAAGAAGCTTTCTGAGAAACTTCTTTTTGTTCTGTGAATTCATCTCACAGAGTTACAGCTTTCCCCTCAAGAAGCCTCTCGCCAAGACAGTTCTTGTGGAATTGGCAAGGTGATATTTGGAAGCCCTTAGAGGGCTATGGTGAAAAAGGAAATATCCTCAGATGAAATCTGGAAAGAAGCTTTCTGAGAAACTGCTTACTGTTCTGTTCATTCATCTCACAGATTTACATCTGTATTTCGTGGATCTATTTGCTAGCTTTATTTCTGTGGAATCAGAGAAGAGATATTTCAGATCCCTTTTAAGACTATAGGACCAAAGGAAATATCCTCCTATAACAAAGAGAAAGAAGCTTTCTGAGAAACTTTTTGTGTTCTGTGAAATCATCTCACAGAGTTACAGCTTTCCCCTAAAGAAGCCTTTCGCTAAGACAGTTCTTGTGGAATTGGCAAAGTGATATTTGGAAGCCCATAGAGGGCTATGGTGAAAAAGGAAATATCCTCAGATGAAATCTGGAAAGAAGCTTTCTGAGAAACTGCTGAGTGTTCTGTTAATTCATCTCACAGAGTTACATCTGTATTTCGTGGAATTCTGTGCTAGCCTTATTTCTGTGGAATCTGAGAACAGATATATCTGATCCCTTTGAAGATTATAGGGAAAAAGAAAATATCCTCCGATAACAAAGAGAAAGAAGCTTTCTGAGAAACGTCTTTGTGTTCTGTGAAATCATCTCACAGAGTTACAGCATTCCCCTCAAGAAGCCTTTCGCTAAGACACTTCTTGTGGAATTGGCAAAGTGATATATTGAAGCCCATAGAGGGCTATGGTGAAAAAGGAAATATCCTCAGATGAAATCTGGAAAGAAGCTTTCTGAGAAACTGCTTACTGTTCTGTTAATTCATCTCACAGAGTTACCTCTGTATTTCGTGGATCTCTTTGCTAGCCTTATTTCTTTCGAATCTGAGAACAGATATTTCGGATCCCTTTGAAGACTATAGGGCCGAAGGAAATATCCTCCGATAACAAAGAGAACGAAGCTTTCTGAGAAACTTCTTTGTGTTCTGTGAAATCATCTCACAGAGTTACAGCTTTCCCCTCAAGAAGCCTTTCGCTAAGACAGTTCTTGTGGAATTTTCAAAGTGATATTTGGAAGCCCTTAGAGGGCTATGGTGAAAAAGGAAATATCCTCAGATGAAATCTGGAAAGAAGCTTTCTGAGAAACTGCTGAGTGTTCTGTTAATTCATCTCACAGAGTTACATCTGTATTTCGTGGATCTCTTTGCTAACCTTATTTCTGTGGAATCTGAGAACAGATATTTCGGATCCCTTTGAAGACTATAGGGCCAAAGGAAATATCCTCCGATAACAAAGAGAAAGAAGCTTTCTGAGAAACTTCTTTGTGTTCTCTGAAATCATCTCACAGAGTTACCGCTTTCCCCTCAAGAAGACTTTCGCTAAGACAGTTCTTGTGGAATTGGCAAAGTGATATTTGGAAGCCCATAGAGGGCTATGGTGAAAAAGGAAATATTGTCACATGTAATCTAGAAAGAAGCTTTCTGAGAAACTGCTTAGTGTTCTGCTAATTCATCTCACAGAGTTACCTCTGTATTTCGTGGATCTCTTTGCTAGCCTTATTTCTTTGGAATCTGAGAACAGATATTTCGGATCCCTTTGAAGATTATAGGGCCAAAGGAAGTATCCTCCGATTACAAAGAGAAAAAAGCTTTCGGAGAAACTTCTTTGTGTTCTGTGAAATCATCTAACAGAGTTACAGCTTTCCCCTCAAGAAGCCTTTCGCTAAGACAGTTCTTGTGGAATTGGCAAAGTGATAGTTGGAAGCCCATAGAGGGCTATGGTGAAAAAGGAAATATCCTCCGATGAAATCTGGAAAGAAGCTTTCTGAGAAACTGCTTAGTGTTCTGTTAATTCATCTCACAGAGTTACATCTGTATTTCGTGGATCTCTTTGCTAACCTTATTTCTGTGAAATCTGAGAACAGATATTTTGGATCCCTTTGAAGACTATAGGGCCAAAGGAAATATCCTCCGATAACAAAGAGAAAGAAGCTTTCTGAGAAACTTCTTTGTGTTCTGTGAAATCATCTCACAGAGTTACAGCTTTGACCTCAAGAAGCCTTTCGCTAAGACAGTTCTTGTGGAATTGGCAAAGTGATATTTGGAAGCCTATAGAGGGCTATGGTAAAAAAGGAAATATCCTCAGATGAAATCTGGAAAGAAGCTTTCTGAGAAACTGCTGAGTGTTCTGTTAATTCATCTCACAGAGTTACATCTGTATTTCGTGGATCTCTTTGCTAGCCTTATTTCTGTGGAATCTGAGAACAGATATTTCGTATCCCTTTGAAGACTTTAGGGCCAAAGGAAATATCCTCCGATAACAAAGAGAAAGAAGCTTTCTGAGAAACTTCTTTTTGTTCTGTGAATTCATCTCACAGAGTTACAGCTTTCCCCTCAAGAAGCCTCTCGCCAAGACAGTTCTTGTGGAATTGGCAAGGTGATATTTGGAAGCCCTTAGAGGGCTATGTTGAAAAAGGAAATATCCTCAGATGAAATCTGGAAAGAAGCTTTCTGAGAAACTGCTGAGTGTTCTGTTAATTCATCTCACAGAGTTACATCTGTATTTCGTGGATCTCTTTGCTAGCCTTATTTCTGTGGAATCTGAGAACAGATATTTCAAATCCCTTTTACGACTATAGGTCCAAAGGAAATATCCTCCTATAACAAAGAGAAAGAAGCTTTCTGAGAAACTTCTTTGTGTTCTGTGAAATCATCTCAGAGTTACAGCTTTCCCGTAAAGAAGCCTTTCGCTAAGACAGTTCTTGTGGAATTGGCAAAGTGATATTTGGAAGCCCATAGAGGGCTATGGTGAAAAAGGAAATATCCTCAGATGAAATCTGGAAAGAAGCTTTCTGAGAAACTGCTGAGTGTTCTGTCAATTAATCTCACAGAGTTACATCTGTATTTCGTGGAATTCTGTGCTAGCCTTATTTCTGTGGAATCTGAGAACAGATATATCTGATCCATTTGAAGATTATAGGGAAAAAGGAAATATCCTCCGATAACAAAGAGAAAGAAGCTTTCTGAGAAACGTCTTTGTGTTCTGTGAAATCATCTCACAGAGTTACAGCATTCCCCTCAAGAAGCCTTTCGCTAAGACAGTTCTTGTGGAATTGGCAAAGTGATATATGGAAGCCCACAGAGGGCTATGGTGAAAAAGGAAATATCCTCAGAGAAATCTGGAAAGAAGCTTTCTGAGAAACTGCTGAGTGTTCTGTTAATTCATCTCACAGAGTTACATCTGCATTTCGTGGATCTCTTTGCTAGCCTTATTTCTGTGGAATCTGAGAACAGATATTTCGGATCCCTTTGAAGATTATAGGGCCAAAGGAAATATCCTCCGATAACAAAGAGAAAGAAGCTTTCTGAGAAACTTCTTTGTGTTCTGTGAAATCATCTCACAGAGTTACAGCTTTCCCCTCAAGAAGCCTTTCGCTAAGACAGTTCTTGTGGAATGGCAAAGTGATATTTGTAGCCCTTAGAGGTCTATGGTGAAAAAGGAAATATGTTCACATGAAATCTGGAAAGAAGCTTTCTGAGAAACTGCTGAGTGTTCTGTTAATTCATCTCACAGAGTTCCATCTGTATTTCGTGGATCTCTTTGCTAGCCTTATTTCTGTGGAATCTGAGAACAGATATTTCGTATCCCTTTGAAGACTTTAGGGCCAAAGGAAATAACCTCCGATAACAAAGAGAAAGAAGCTTTCTGAGAAACTTCTTTTTGTTCTGTGAATTCATCTCACAGAGTTACAGCTTTCCCCTCAAGAAGCCTCTCGCCAAGACAGTTCTTGTGGAATTGGCAAGGTGATATTTGGAAGCCCTTAGAGGGCTATGGTGAAAAAGGAAATATCCTCAGATGAAATCTGGAAAGAAGCTTTCTGAGAAACTGCTTACTGTTCTGTTAATTTATCTCACAGATTTACATCTGTATTTCGTGGATCTCTTTGCTAGCTTTATTTCTGTGGAATCTGAGAAGAGATATTTCAGATCCCTTTTAAGACTATAGGACCAAAGGAAATATCCTCCTATAACAAAGAGAAAGAAGCTTTCTGAGAAACTTCTTTGTGTTCTGTGAAATCATCTCACAGAGTTACAGCTTTCCCCTAAAGAAGCCTTTCGCTAAGACAGTTCTTGTGGAATTGGCAAAGTGATATTTGGAAGCCCATAGAGGGCTATGGTGAAAAAGGAAATATCCTCAGATGAAATCTGGAAAGAAGCTTTCTGAGAAACTGCTGAGTGTTCTGTTAATTCATCTCACAGAGTTACATCTGCATTTCGTGGAATTCTGTGCTAGCCTTATTTCTGTGGAATCTGAGAACAGATATAACTGATCCCTTTGAAGATTATAGGGAAAAAGGAAATATCCTCCGATAACAAAGAGAAAGAAGCTTTCTGAGAAACGTCTTTGTGTTCTGTGAAATCATCTCACAGAGTTACAGCATTCCCCTCAAGAAGCCTTTCGCTAAGACAGTTCTTGTGGAATTGGCAAAGTGATATTTGGAAGCCCATAGAGGGCTATGGTGAAAAAGGAAATATCCTCAGATGAAATCTGGAAAGAAGCTTTCTGAGAAACTGCTTACTGTTCTGTTAATTCATCTCACAGAGTTACCTCTGTATTTCGTGGATCTGTTTGCTAGCCTTATTTCTTTCGAATCTGAGAACAGATATTTCGGATCCCTTTGAAGACTATAGGGCCGAAGGAAATATCCTCCGATAACAAAGAGAACGAAGCTTTCTGAGAAACTTCTTTGTGTTCTGTGAAATCATCTCACAGAGTTACAGCTTTCCCCTCAAGAAGCCTTTCGCTAAGACAGTTCTTGTGGAATTGGCAAAGTGATATTTGGAAGCCCTTAGAGGGCTATGGTGAAAAAGGAAATATCCTCAGATGAAATCTGGAAAGAAGCTTCCTGAGAAACTGCTGAGTGTTCTGTTAATTCATCTCACAGAGTTACATCTGTATTTCGTGGATCTCTTTGCTAGTCTTATTTCTGTGGAAACTGAGAACAGATATTTCGGATCCCTTTGAAGACTATAGGGCCAAAGGAAATATCCTCCGATAACAAAGAGAAAGAAGCTTTCTGAGAAACTTGTTTGTGTTCTCTGAAATCATCTCACAGAGTTACCGCTTTCCCCTCAAGAAGCCTTTCGCTAAGACAGTTCTTGTGGAATTGGCAAAGTGATATTTGGAAGCCCATAGAGGGTTATGGTGAAAAAGGAAATATCCTCACATGAAATCTGGAAAGAAGCTTTCTGAGAAATTGCTTAGTGTTCTGCTAATTCATCTCACAGAGTTACCTCTGTATATCGTGGATCTCTTTGCTAGCCTTATTTCTTTGGAATCTGAGAACAGATATTTCGGATCCCTTTGAAGACTATAGGGCCAAAGGAAATATCCTCCGATTACAAAGAGAAAAAAGCTTTCAGAGAAACTTCTTTGTGTTCTGTGAAATCATCTCACAGAGTTACAGCTTTCCCCTCAAGAAGCCTTTCGCTAAGACAGTTCTTGTGGAATTTGCAAAGTGATATTTGGAAGCCCTTAGAGGGCTATGGTGAAAAAGGAAATATCCTAAGATGAAATCTGGAAAGAAGCTTTCTGAGAAACTGCTGAGTGTTCTGTTAATTCATCTCACAGAGTTATATCTGCATTTCGTGGATCTCTTTGCTAGCCTTATTTCTGTGGAATCTGAGAACAGATATTTCGGATCCCTTTGAAGATTATAGGGCCAAAGGAAATATCCTCCGATAAAAAAGAGAAAGAAGCTTTCTGAGAAACTTCTTTGTGTTCTGTGAAATCATCTCACAGAGTTACAGCTTTCCCCTCAAGAAGCCTTTCGCTAAGACAGTTCTTGTGGAATTGGCAAAGTGATATTTGTAGCCCTTAGAGGTCTATGGTGAAAAAGGAAATATGTTCACATGAAATCTGGAAAGAAGCTTTCTGAGAAGCTGCTGAGTGTTGTGTTAATTCATCTCACAGAGTTACATCTGTATTTCGTGGATCTCTTTGCTAACCTTATTTCTGTGGAATCTGAGAACAGATATTTCGGATCCCTTTGAAGACTATAGGGCCAAAGGAAATATCCTCCGATAACAAAGAGAAAGAAGCTTTCTGAGAAACTTCTTTGTGTACTCTGAAATCATCTCACAGAGTTACCGCTTTCCCCTCAAGAAGACTTTCGCTAAGACAGTTCTTGTAGAATTGGCAAAGTGATATTTGGAAGCCCAAAGAGGGCTATGGTGAAAAAGGAAATATCCTCACATGAAATCTGGAAAGAAGCTTTCTGAGAAACTGCTTAGTGTTCTGCTAATTCATCTCACAGAGTTACCTCTGTATTTCGTGGAAATCTTTGCTAGTCTTATTTCTTTGGAATCTGAGAACAGATATTTCGGATCCCTTTGAAGACTATAGGGCCAAAGGAAATATCCTCCGATTACAAAGAGAAAAAAGCTTTCTGAGAAACTTCTTTGTGTTCTGTGAAATCATCTCACAGAGTTACAGCTTTCCCCTCAAGAAGCCTTTCGCTAAGACAGTTCCTTTGGAATTTGCAAAGTGATATTTGGAAGCCCTTAGAGGGCTATGGTGAAAAAGGAAATATCCTCAGATGAAATCTGGAAAGAAGCTTTCAGAGAAACTGCTGAGTGTTCTGTTAATTCATCTCACAGAGTTACATCTGCATTTCGTGGATCTCTTTGCTAGCCTTATTTCTGTGGAATCTGAGAACAGATATTTCGGATCCCTTTGAAGATTATAGGGCCAAAGGAAATATCCTCCGATAACAAAGAGAAAGAAGCTTTCTGAGAAACTTCTTTGTGTTCTGTGAAATCATCTCACAGAGTTACAGCTTTCCCCTCAAGAAGCCTTTCGCTAAGACAGTTCTTGTGGAATTGGCAAAGTGATATTTGTCGCCCTTAGAGGTCTATGGTGAAAAAGGAAATATGTTCACATGAAATCTGGAAAGAAGCTTTCTGAGAAACTGCTGAGTGTTCTGTTAATTCATCTCACAGAGTTACATCTGTATTTCGTGGATCTCTTTGCTAGCCTTATTTCTGTGGAATCTGAGAACAGATATTTCGTATCCCTTTGAAGACTTTAGGGCCAAAGGAAATATCCTCCGATAACAAAGAGAAAGAAGCTTTCTGAGAAACTTCTTTTTGTTCTGTGAATTCATCTCACAGAGTTACAGCTTTCTCCTCAAGAAGCCTCTCGCCAAGACAGTTCTTCTGGAATTGGCAAGGTGATATTTGGAAGCCCTTAGAGGGCTATGTTGAAAAAGGAAATATCCTCAGATGAAATCTGGAAAGAAGCTTTCTGAGAAACTGCTGAGTGTTCTGTTAATTCATCTCACAGAGTTACATCTGTATTTCGTGGATCTCTTTGCTAGCCTTATTTCTGTGGAATCTGAGAACAGATATTTCAGATCACTTTTAAGACTATAGGACCAAAGGAAATATCCTCCTATAACAAAGAGAAAGAAGCTTTCTGAGAAACTTCTTTGTGTCCTGTGAAATCATCTCAGAGTTACAGCTTTCCCCTAAAGAAGCCTTTAGCTAAGACAGTTCTTGTGGAATTGGCAAAGTGATATTTGGAAGCCCATAGAGGGCTATGGTGATAAAGGAAATATCCTCAGATGAAATCTGGAAAGAAGCTTTCTGAGAAACTGCTGAGTGTTCTGTTAATTCATCTCACAGAGTTACATCTGCGTTTCGTGGATCTCTTTGCTAGCCTTATTTCTGTGGAATCTGAGAATAGATATTTCAGATCCGTCTGAAGATTATAGGGCCAAAGGAAATATCCTCCGATAACAAAGAGAAAGAAGCTTTCTGAGAAACTTCTTTGTGTTCTGTGAAATCATCTCACAGAGTTACAGCTTTCCCCTCAAGAAGCCCTTCGCTAAGACAGTTCTTGTGGAATTGGCAAAGTGATATTTGTAGCCCTTAGAGGGCTATGGTGAAAAAGGAAATAAGTTCACATGAAATCTGGAAAGAAGCTTTCTGAGAAACTGCTGAGTGTTCTGTTAATTCATCTCACAGAGTTACATCTGTATTTCCTGGATCCCTTTGCTAGCCTTATTTCTGTGGAAACTGAGAACAGATATTTCCGATCCCTTTGAAGACTATAGGGCCAAAGGAAATATCCTCCGATAACAAAGAGAAAGAAGCTTTCTGAGAAACTTCCTTGTGTTCTGTGAAATCATCTCACAGAGTTACAGCTTTCCCCTCAAGAAGCCTCTCGCCAAGACAGTTCTTCTGGAATTGTCAAGGTGATATTTGGAAGTCCTTAGAGGGCTATGGTGAAAAAGGAAATATCCTCAGATGAAATATGGAAGGAAGCTTTCTGAGAAACTGCTTACTGTTCTGTTAATTCATCTCACAGAGTTACATCTGTATTGCGTGGATCTCTTTGCTGGCCTTATTTCTGTGGAATCTGAGAACAGATATTTCGGATTCCTTTGAAGACTATAGGGCCAAAGGAAATATCCTCCGATAACAAAGAGAAAGAAGCTTTCTGAGAAACTTCTTTGTGTTCTGTGAAATCATCTCACAGAGTTACAGCTTTCCCCTCAAGAAGCCTTTCGCTAAGATAGTTCTTGTGGAATTGGCAAAGTGATATTTGGAAGCCCTTAGAGGGCTATGGTGAAAAAGGAAATATCCTCAGATGAAATCTGGAAAGAAGCTTTCTGAGAAACTGCTTAGTGTTCTCTTAATTCATCTCACAGAGTTACATCTGTATTTCGTGGATCTCTTTGCTAGCCTTATTTCTGTGGAATCTGAGAACAGATATTTCGGATCCCTTTGAAGAGTATAGGGCCAAAGGAAATATCCTCCGATAACAAAGAGAAAGAAGCTTTCTGAGAAACTTCTTTGTGTTCTGTGAAATCATCTCACAGAGTTACAGCTTTCCCCTCAAGAAGCCTCTCGCCAAGACAGTTATTGTGGAATTGACAAAGTGATATTTGGAAGCCCATAGAGGGCTTTGGTGAAAAAGGAAATATCCTCAGATGAAATCTGGAAAGAAGATTTCTGAGAAACTGCTGAGTGTTCTGTTAATTCATCTCACAGAGTTACATCTGTATTTCGTGGATCTCTTTGCTAGCCTTATTTCTGTGGAATCTGAGAACAGGTATTTCGTATCCCTTTGAAGACTTTAAGGCCAAAGGAAATAACCTCCGATAACAAAGAGAAAGAAGCTTTCTGAGAAACTTCTTTTTGTTCTGTGAATTCATCTCACAGAGTTACAGCTTTCCCCTCAAGAAGCCTCTCGCCAAGACAGTTCTTGTGGAATTGGCAAGGTGATATTTGGAAGCCCTTAGAGGGCTATGGTGAAAAAGGAAATATCCTCAGATGAAATCTGTAAAGAAGCTTTCTGAGAAACTGCTTACTGTTCTGTTAATTCATCTCACAGATTTACATCTGTATTTCGTGGATCTCTTTGCTAGCTTTATTTCTGTGGAATCAGAGAAGAGATATTTCAGATCCCTTTTAAGACTATAGGACCAAAGGAAATATCCTCCTATAACAAAGAGAAAGAAGCTTTCTGAGAAACTTTTTGTGTTCTGTGAAATCATCTCACAGAGTTACAGCTTTCCCCTCAAGAAGCCTTTCGCTAAGACAGTTCTTGTGGAATTGGCAAACTGATATTTGGAAGCCCATAGAGGGCTATGGTGAAAAAGGAAATATCCTCAGAGGAAATCTGGAAAGAAGCTTTCTGAGAAACTGCTTTGTGTTCTGTTAATTCATCTCATAGAGTTACATCTGTATTTCGTGGATCTCTTTGCTAGCCTTATTTCTGTGGAATCTGAGAACAGGTATTTCGTATCCCTTTGAAGACTTTAAGGCCAAAGGAAATAACCTCCGATAACAAAGAGAAAGAAGCTTTCTGAGAAACTTCTTTTTGTTCTGTGAATTCATCTCACAGAGTTACAGCTTTCCCCTCAAGAAGCCTCTCGCCAAGACAGTTCTTGTGGAATTGGCAAGGTGATATTTGGAAGCCCTTAGAGGGCTATGGTGAAAAAGGAAATATCCTCAGATGAAATCTGTAAAGAAGCTTTCTGAGAAACTGCTTACTGTTCTGTTAATTCATCTCACAGATTTACATCTGTATTTCGTGGATCTCTTTGCTAGCTTTATTTCTGTGGAATCAGAGAAGAGATATTTCAGATCCCTTTTAAGACTATAGGACCAAAGGAAATATCCTCCTATAACAAAGAGAAAGAAGCTTTCTGAGAAACTTTTTGTGTTCTGTGAAATCATCTCACAGAGTTACAGCTTTCCCCTCAAGAAGCCTTTCGCTAAGACAGTTCTTGTGGAATTGGCAAACTGATATTTGGAAGCCCATAGAGGGCTATGGTGAAAAAGGAAATATCCTCAGAGGAAATCTGGAAAGAAGCTTTCTGAGAAACTGCTTTGTGTTCTGTTAATTCATCTCATAGAGTTACATCTGTATTTCGTGGATCTCTTTGCTAGCCTTATTTCTGAGGAATCTGAGTACAGATATTTCTGTTCCCTTTGAAGACTACAGGGCCAAAGGAAATATCCTCCGATATCAAAGAGAAAGAAGCTTTCTCAGAAACTTCTTTGTGTTCTGTGAAATCATCTCACGGAGTTACATCTCTCCCCTCAAGAAGCCTCTCACCAAGACAGTTATTGTGGAATTGACAAAGTGATATTTGGAAACCCATAGAGGGCTTTGGTGAAAAAGGAAATATCCTTAGATGAAATCTGGAAAGAAGCTTTCTGAGAAACTGCTGAGTGTTCAGTTAATTCATCTCACAGAGTTACATCTGTATTTCGTGGATCTCTTTGCTAGCCTTATTTCTGTGGAATCTGAGAACAGATATTTCGGATCCCTTTGAAGACTATAGGGCCAAAGGAAATATCCTCCGATAACAAAGAGAAAGAAGCTTTCTGAGAAACTTCTTTGTGTTCTGTGAAATCATCTCACAGAGTTACAGCTTTCCCCTCAAGAAGCCTTTCGCTAAAACAGTTCTTCTGGAATTGGCAAAGTGATATTTGGAAGCACTTAGAGGGCTATGGTGAAAAAGGAAATATCCTCAGATGAAATCTGGAAAGAAGATTTCTGAGTAACTGCTGAGTGTTCTCTTAATTCACTTCACAGAGTTACATCTGTATGTCGTGGATCTCTTCGCTAGCCTTATTACTGTGAAATCTGAGAACAGATATTTCGGATCCCTTTGAAGAATACAGGGCCAAAGGAAATATCCTCCGATAACAAAGAGAAGGAAGCTTTCTGAGAAACTTCTTTGTGTTCTGTGAAATTATCTCACAGAGTTACAGCTTTGCCCTCAAGAAGCCTTTCGCTAAGACAGTTCTTGTGGAATTGGCAAAGTGATATTTAGAAGCCTATAGAGGGCTATGGTAAAAAAGGAAATATCCTCAGATGAAATCTGGAAAGAAGCTTTCTGAGAAACTGCTGAGTGTTCTGTTAATTCATCTCACAGAGTTACATCTGTATTTCGTGGATCTCTTTGCTAGCCTTATTTCTGTGGAATCTGAGAACAGATATTTCAGATCACTTTTAAGACTATAGGACCAAAGGAAATATCCTCCTATAACAAAGAGAAAGAAGCTTTCTGAGAAACTTCTTTGTGTTCTGTGAAATCATCTCAGAGTTACAGCTTTCGCCTAAAGAAGCCTTTAGCTAAGACAGTTCTTGTGGAATTGGCAAAGTGATATTTGGAAGCCCATAGAGGGCTATGGTGATAAAGGAAATATCCTCAGATGAAATCTGGAAAGAAGCTTTCTGAGAAACTGCTGAGTGTTCTGTTAATTCATCTCACAGAGTTACATCTGCGTTTCGTGGATCTCTTTGCTAGCCTTATTTCTGTGGAATCTGAGAATAGATATTTCAGATCCGTCTGAAGATTATAGGGCCAAAGGAAATATCCTCCGATAACAAAGAGAAAGAAGCTTTCTGAGAAACTTCTTTGTGTTCTGTGAAATCATCTCACAGAGTTACAGCTTTCCCCTAAAGAAGCCTTTCGCTAAGATAGTTCTTGTGGAATTGGCAAAGTGATATTTGGAAGCCCTTAGAGGGCTATGGTGAAAAAGGAAATATCCTCAGATGAAATCTGGAAAGAAGCTTTCTGAGAAACTGCTTAGTGTTCTCTTAATTCCTCTCACAGAGTTACATCTGTATTTCGTGGATCTCTTTGCTAGCCTTATTTCTGTGGAATCTGAGAACAGATATTTCGGATCCCTTTGAAGAGTATAGGGCCAAAGGAAATATCCTCCGATAACAAAGAGAAAGAAGCTTTCTGAGAAACTTCTTTGTGTTCTGTGAAATCATCTCACAGAGTTACAGCTTTCCCCTCAAGAAGCCTCTCGCCAAGACAGTTATTGTGGAATTGACAAAGTGATATTTGGAAGCCCATAGAGGGCTTTGGTGAAAAAGGAAATATCCTCAGATGAAATCTGGAAAGAAGCTTTCTGAGAAACTGCTGAGTGTTCTGTTAATTCATCTCACAGAGTTACATCTGTATTTCGTGGATCTCTTTGCTAGCCTTATTTCTGTGGAATCTGAGAACAGGTATTTCGTATCCCTTTGAAGACTTTAAGGCCAAAGGAAATATCCTCCGATCACAAAGAGAAAAAAGCTTTCTGAGAAACTTCTTTTTGTTCTGTGAATTCATCTCACAGAGTAACAGCTTTCCCCTCAAGAAGCCTCTCGCCAAGACAGTTCTTGTGGAATTGGCAAGGTAATATTTGGAAGCCCATAGAGGGCTATGGTGAAAAAGGAAATATCCTCAGATGAAATCTGGAAAGAAGCTTTCTGAGAAACTGCTTACTGTTCTGATAATTCATCTCACAGAGTTACATCTGTATTTCGTGGATCTCTTTGCTAGCCTTATTTCTGTAGAATCTGAGAACAGATATTTCAGATCCCTTTTAAGACTATAGGACCAAAGGAAATATCCTCCTATAACAAAGAGAAAGAAGCTTTCTGAGAAACTTCTTTGTATTCTGTGAAATCATCTCACAGAGTGACAGCTTTCCCCTAAAGAAGCCTTTCGCTAAGACAGTTCTTGTGGAATTGGCAAAGTGATATTTGGAAGCCCATAGAGGGCTATGGTGAAAAAGGAAATATCCTCAGATGAAATCTGGAAAGAAGCTATCTGAGAAACTGCTGAGTGCTCTGTTAATTCATCCAACAGAGAACATCTGCATTTCGTGGATCTCTTTGCTAGCCTTATTTCTGAGGAATCTGAGAACTGATATTTCGGATCCCTTTGAAGACTATAGGGCCAAAGGAAATATCCTCCGATAACAAAGAGAAAGAAGCTTTCTCAGAAACTTCTTTGTGTTCTGTGAAATCATCTCACGGAGTTACATCTCTCCCCTCAAGAAGCCTCTCACCAAGACAGTTATTGTGGAATTGACAAAGTGATATTTGGAAACCCATAGAGGGCTTTGGTGAAAAAGGAAATATCCTTAGATGAAATCTGGAAAGAAGCTTTCTGAGAAACTGCTGAGTGTTCAGTTAATTCAACTCACAGAGTTACATCTGTATTTCGTGGATCTCTTTGCTAGCCTTATTTCTGTGGAATCTGAGAACAGATATTTCGGATCCCTTTGAAGACTATAGGGCCAAAGGAAATATCCTCCGATATCAAAGAGAAAGAAGCTTTCTGAGAAACTTCTTTGTGTTCTGTGAAATCATCTCACAGAGTTACAGCTTTCCCCTCAAGAAGCCTCTCGCCAAGACACTTCTTGTGGAATTGGCAAGGTGATATTTGGAAGCCCTTAGAGGGTTATGGTGAAAAAGGAAATATCCTCAGATGAAATCTGGAAAGAAGCTTTCTGAGAAACTGCTGAGTGTTGTGTTAATTCATCTCACAGAGTTACATCTGTATTTCGTGGATCTCTTTGCTAGCCTTATTTCTCTGGAATCTGAGAACAGATATTTCAGATCCCTTTTAAGACTATAGGACCAAAGGAAATATCCTCCTATAACAAAGAGAAAGAAGCTTTCTGAGAAACTTCTTTGTATTCTGTGAAATCATCTCACAGAGTGACAGCTTTCCCCTAAAGAAGCCTTTCGCTAAGACAGTTCTTGTGGAATTGGCAAAGTGATATTTGGAAGCCCATAGAGGGCTATGGTGAAAAAGGAAATATCCTCAGATGAAATCTGGAAAGAAGCTATCTGAGAAACTGCTGAGAGTTCTGTTCATTCATCTCTCAGAGTTACATCTGTATTTCGTGGATCTCTTTGCTAGCCTTATTTCTGTGGAATCTGAGAACAGATATTTCAGATCCCTTTGAAGACTATAGGGCCAAAGGAAATATCCTCCTATAACAAAGAGAAAGAAGCTTTCTGAGAAACTTCTTTGTGTTCTGTGAAATCACCTCACAGAGTTACAGCTTTTCCCTCAAGAAGCCGTTCGCTAAGACAGTTCTTGTGGAATTGTCAAAGTGATATTTGCAAGCCCATAGAGGGCTACGGTGAAAAAGGAAACATCCTCAGATGAAATCTGGAAAGAAGCTTTCTGAGAAACTGCTGAGTGTTCTGTTAAATCATCTCACAGAATTCCATCTGTATTTCTTGGATCTCCTTGCTAGCCTTTTTTCTGAGGAATCTGAGAACAGATATTTCGGATCCCTTTGAAGACTATAGGGCCAAAGGAAATATCCTCCTATAACAAAGAGAAAGAAGCTTTCTGAGAAACTTCTTAGTGTTCTGTGAAATCATCTCACAGAGTTACAGCTTTGCTCTCAAGAAGCCTTTCGCAAAGACAGTTCTTGTGGAATTGGCAAAGTGATATTTGGTCGCCCATAGAGGGCTATGGTGAAAAACGAAATATCCTCTGATGAAATCTGGAAAGAAGCTTTCTGAGAAATTGCTTAGTGTTCTGTTAATTCATCTCACAGAGTTACATCTGTATTTCGTGGATCTCTTTGCTAGCCTTATTTCTGTGGAATCTGAGAACAGATATTTCGGATCCCTTTGAAGAGTATAGGTCCAAAGGAAATATCCTCCGATAACAAAGAGAAGGAAGCTTTCTGAGAAACTTCTTTGTGTTCTGTGAAATCATCTCACAGAGTTACAGCTTTCCCCTCAAGAAGCCTCTCGCCAAGACAGTTATTGTGGAATTGACAAAGTGATATTTGGAAGCCCATAGAGGGCTTTGGTGAAAAAGGAAATATCCTTAGATGAAATCTTGAAAGAAGCTTTCTGAGAAACTGCTGAGTGTTCTGTTAATCCATCTCACAGGGAACATCTGCATTTCGTGTATCTCTTTGCTAGCCTTATGTCTGAGGAATCTGAGAACAGATATTTCAGATGCCTTTGAAGACTATAGGGCCAAAGGAAATATCCTCTGATAACAAATAGAAAGAAGCTTTCTGAGAAACTTCTTTGTGTTCTGTGAAATCATCTCACAGAGATACAGCTTTGCCCTCAAGAAGCCTTTGGCTAAGGCAGTTCTTGTGGAATTGGGAAAGTGATATTTGGAAGCCCATAGAGGGCTATGGTGAAAAAGGAAATATCCTGAGATGAAATCTGGAAAGAAGCTTTCTGAGAAACTGCTGAGTGTTCTGTTAATTCATCTCACAGAGAACAACTGCATTTCGTGGATCTCTTTGCTAGCCTTATTTCTGAGGAATCTGAGAACAGATATTTCGGATCCCTTTGAAGACTATAGGGCCAAAGGAAAAATCCTCTGATAACAAAGAGAAAGAAGTTTTCTGAGAAACTTCTTTGTGTTCTGTGAAATCAGCTCACAGAGTTACAGCTTTCCCCTCAAGAAGCCTTTCGCTAAGACAGTTCTTGTGGAATTGGCAAAGTGATATTTGGAAGCCCATAGAGGGCTATGTTGAAAAAGGAAATATCCTCAGATGAAATCTGGAAAGAAGCTTTCTGAGAAACTGCTGAGTGTTCTCTTAATTCATCTCACAGAGTTACATCTGTATTTCGTGGATCTCTTTGTTAGCCTTATTACTGTGGAATCTGAGAACAGATATTTCGGATCCCTTTGAAGACTACAGGGCCAAAGGAAATATCCTCCGATAAGAAAGAGAAGGAAGCTTTCTGAGAAACTTCTTTGTGTTCTGTGAAATCATCTCACAGAGTTACAGCTTTCCCCTCAAGAAGCCTCTCGCCAAGACAGTTATTGTGGAATTCACAAAGTGATATTTGGAAGCCCATGGAGGGCTTTGGTGAAAAAGGAAATATCCTCAGATGAAATCCGGAAAGAAGCTTTCTGAGAAACTGCTGAGTGCTCTGTTAATTCATCTCACAGAGTTACATCTGTATTTCGTGGATCTCTTTGCTAGCCTTATTTCTGTGGAATCTGAGAACAGATATTTCGGATCCCTTTGAAGACTATAGGGCCAACGGAAATATCCTCCGATAACAAAGAGAAAGAAGCTTTCTGAGAAACTTCTTTGTGTTCTGTGAAATCATCTCACAGAGTTACAGCTTTCCCCTCAAGAAGCCTCTCGCCAAGACAGTTCTTGTGGAATTGGCAAGGTGATATTTGGAAGCCGTTAGAGGGCTATGGAGAAAAAGGAAACATCCTCAGACGAAATCTGGAAAGAAGCTTTCTGAGAAACTGCTTACTGTTCTGTTAATTCATCTCACAGAGTTACATCTGTATTTCGTGGATCACTTTGCTAGCCTTATTTCTGTGGAATCTGAGAACAGATATTTCAGATCCCCTTTAAGACTATAGGACCAAAGGAAATATCCTCCTATAACAAAGAGAAAGAAGCTTTCTGAGAAACTTCTTTGTGTTCTGTGAAATTATCTCACAGAGTTACAGCTTTCCCCTAAAGAAGCCTTTCGCTAAGACAGTTCTTGTGGAATTGGTAAAGTGATATTTGGAAGCCCATAGAGGGCTTTGGTGAAAAAGGAAATATCCTCAGATGAAATCTGGAAAGAAGCTTTCTGAGAAACTGCTGAGTGTTCTGTTAATTCATCTCACAGAGAACATCTGCATTTCGTGGATCTCTTTGCTAGCCTCATTTCTGATGAATCTGAGAACAGATATTTCAGATCCCTTTGAAGACTATAGGGCCAAAGGAAAAATCCTCTGATAACAAAGAGAAAGAAGTTTTCTGAGAAACTTCTTTGTGTTCTGTGAAATCATCTCACAGAGTTACAGCTTTCCCCTCAAGAAGCCTTTCGCTAAGACAGTTCTTGTGGAATTGGCAAAGTGATATTTGGAAGCCCATAGAGGGCTATGGTGAAAAAGGAAATATCCTCACATGAAATCTGGAAAGAAGCTTTCTGAGAAACTGCTGAGTGTTCTCTTAATTCATCTCACAGAGATACATCTGTATGTCGTGGATCTCTTTGTTAGCCTTATTACTGTGGAATCTGAGAACAGATATTTAGGATCCCTTTGAAGACTACAGGGCCGAAGGAAATATCCTCCGATAACAAACAGAAAGAAGCTTTCTGAGAAACTTCTTTTTGTTCTGTGAAATCATCTCACAGAATTACAGCTTTGCCCTCAAGAAGCCTCTCGCCAAGACAGTTATTGTGGAATTGACAAAGTGCTATTTGGAAGCCCATAGAGGGATTTGGTGAAAAAGGAAATATCCTCTGATGAAATCTGGAAAGAAGCTTTCTGAGAAACTGCTGAGTGTTCTGTTAATTCATCTCACAGAGTTACATCTGTATTTCGTGGATCTCTTTGCTAGCATTATTTCTGTGGAATCTGAGAACAGATATTTCGGATCCCTTTGAAGACTATAGGGCCAAAGGAAATATCCTCCGATAACAAAGAGAAAGAAGCTTTCTGAGAAACTTCTTTTTGTTCTGTGAATTCATCTCACAGAGTTACAGCTTTCCCCTCAAGAAGCCTCTCGCCAAGACAGTTCTTGTGGAATTGGCAAAGTGATATTTGGAAGCCCTTAGAGGGCTATGGTGAAAAAGGAAATATCCTCAGATGAAATCTGGAAAGAAGCTTTCTGAGAAACTGCTGAGTTTTCTGTTAATTCATCTCACAGAGTTACATCTGTATTTCGTGGATTTCTATGCTAGCCTTATTTCTGTGGAATCTGAGAACAGATATTTCGGATCCCTTTGAAGACTATAGGGCCAAAGGAAATATCCTCCGAAAACAAAGAGAAAGAAGCTTTCTGAGAAACTTCTTTGTGTTCTGTGAAATCATCTCACAGAGTTACAGCTTTGCCCTCAAGAAGCCTTTCGCTAAGGCAGTTCTTGTGGAATTGGCAAAGTGATATTTGGAAGCCCATAGAGGGCTATGGTGAAAAAGGAAATATCCTCAGATGAAATCTGGAAAGAAGCTTTCTGAGAAACTGCTTACTGTTCTGTTAATTCATCTCACAGAGTTACATCTGTATTTCGTGGATCTCTTTGCTAGCCTTATTTCTGTGGAATCTGAGAACAGATATTTCAGATCCCTTTTAAGACTATAGGACCAAAGGAAATATCCTCCGATAACAAAGAGAAAGAAGCTTTCTGAGAAACTTCTTTGTGTTCTGTGATATCATCTCACAGAGTTACAGCTTTCCTCTCAAGAAGCCTTTCGCTAAGACATTTCTTGTGGAATTGGCCAAGTGATATTTGAAAGCCCATAGAGGGCTATAGTGAAAAAGGAAATATCCTTAGATGAAATCTGGAAAGAAGCTTTCTGAGAAACTGCTGAGTGTTCTGTTAATTCATCTCACAGGGAACATCTGCATTTCGTGGATCTCTTTGCTAGCCTTATTTCTGAGGAATCTGAGAACAGATATTTCGGATCCCTTTGAAGACTATAGGGACAAAGGAAATATCCTCCGATAACAAAGAGAAAGAAGCTTTCTGAGAAACTTCTTTGTGTTCTGTGAAATCATCTCACAGAGTTACAGCTTTCCGCTCAACAAGCCTTTCGCTAAGACAGTTCTTGTGGAATTGGCAAAGTGATATTTGGAAGCCCATAGAGGGCTATGGTGAAAAAGGAAATATCCTCAGATGAAATCTGGAAAGAAGCTTTCTGAGAAACTGCTGACTGTTCTCTTAATTCATCTCACAGTGTTACATCTGTATGTCGTGGATCTCTTTGCTAGCCTTATTACTGTGGAATCTGAGAACAGATATTTCGGATCCCTTTGAAGACTACAGGGCAAAAGGAAAAATCCTCCGATAACAAAGAGAAGGAAGCTTTCTGAGAAACTTCTTTGTGTTCTGTGAAATCATCTCACAGAGTTACAGCTTTCCCCTCAAGAAGCCTTTCGCTAAGACAGATCTTGTGGAATTGGCAAAGTGATATTTGGAAGCCCATAGTGGGTTAAGGTGAAAAAGGAAATATCCTCAGACGAAATCTGGAAAGAAGCTTTCTGAGAAACTGCTGAGTGTTCTGTTAATTCATCTCACAGAGTTATATCTGTATTTCGTGGATCTCTTTGCTAGCCTTATTTCTGTGGAATCTTAGAACAGATATTTCGGATCCCTTTGAAGACTATAAGGCCAAAGGAAATATCCTCTGATAACAAAGAGAAAGATGCTTTCTGAGAAACGTCTTTGTGTTCTGTGAAATCATATCACAGAGATACAGCTTTCCCCTCAAGAAGCCTCTCGCTAAGACAGTTCTTGTGGATTTGGCAAAGTGATATTTGGAAGCGCATAGAGGGCTATGGTGAAAAAGGAAATATCCTCAGATGAAATCTGGAAAGAAGCTCTCTGAGAAACTGCTGAGTGTTCTGTTAATTCATCTCACAGAGTTACTTCTGTATTTCGTATATCTCTTTGCTAGCCTTATTTCTGTGGAATCTGAGAACACATATTTCAGATCCCTTTGAAGCCTATAGGGCCAAAGGAAATATCCACCTATAACAAAGAGAAAGAAGCTTTCTGAGAAACTTCTTTGTGTTCTGTGAAATCACCTCACAGAGTTACAGCTTTCCTCTCAAGAAGCCTTTCGCTAAGACAGTTCTTGTGGAATTGGCAAAGTGATATTTGGAAGCCCATAGAGGGCTATGGTGAAAAAGGAAATATCCTTAGATGAAATCTTGAAAGAAGCTTTCTGAGAAACTGCTGAGTGTTCTGTTAATCCATCTCACAGGGAACATCTGCATTTCGTGGATCTCTTTGCTAGCCTTATTTCTGAGGAATCTGAGAACAGATATTTCGGATCCCTTTGAAGACTATAGGGCCAAAGGAAATATCCTCCGATAACAAAGAGAAAGAAGCTTTCTGAGAAACTTCTTTGTGTTCTGTGAAATCATCTCACAGAGATACAGCTTTGCCCTCAAGAAGCCTTTGGCTAAGGCAGTTCTTGTGGAATTGGGAAAGTGATATTTGGAAGCCCATAGAGGGCTATGGTGAAAAAGGAAATATCCTCAGATGAAATCTGGAAAGAAGCTTTCTGAGAAACTGCTGAGTGTTCTGTTAATTCATCTCACAGAGAACAACTGCATTTCGTGGATCTCTTTGCTAGCCTTATTTCTGAGGAATCTGAGAACAGATATTTCGGATCCCTTTGAATACTATAGGGCCAAAGGAAAAATCCTCTGATAACAAAGAGAAAGAAGTTTTCTGAGAAACTTCTTTGTTTTCTGTGAAATCATCTCACAGAGTTACAGCTTTCCCCTCAAGAAGCCTTTCGCTAAGACAGTTCTTGTGGAATTGGCAAAGTGATATTTGGAAGCCCATAGAGGGCTATGGTGAAAAAGGAAATATCCTCAGATGAAATCTGGAAAGAAGCTTTCTGAGAAACTGCTGAGTTTTCTGTTAATTCATCTAACAGAGTTACATCTGTATTTCGTGGATCTCTATGCTAGCCTTATTTCTGTGGAATCTGAGAACTGATATTTCGGATCCCTTTGAAGACTATAGGGCCAAAGGAAATATCCTCCGAAAACAAAGAGAAAGAAGCTTTCTGAGAAACTTCTTTGTGTCCTGTGAAATCATCTCACAGAGTTACAGCTTTGCCCTCAAGAAGCCTTTCGCTAAGGCAGTTCTTGTGGAATTGGCAAAGTGATATTTGGAAGCCCATAGAGGGCTATGGTGAAAAAGGAAATATCCTCAGATGAAATCTGGAAAGAAGCTTTCTGAGAAACTGCTTACTGTTCTGTTAATTCATCTCACAGAGTTACATCTGTATTTCGTGGATCTCTTTGCTAGCCTTATTTCTGTGGAATCTGAGAACAGATATTTCAGATCCCTTTTAAGACTATAGGACCAAAGGAAATATCCTCCGATAACAAAGAGAAAGAAGCTTTCTGAGAAACTTCTTTGTGTTCTGTGATATCATCTCACAGAGTTACAGCTTTTCTCTCAAGAAGCCTTTCGCTAAGACAGTTCTTGTGGAATTGGCCAAGTGATATTTGAAAGCCCATAGAGGGCTATAGTGAAAAAGGAAATATCCTTAGATGAAATCTGGAAAGAAGCTTTCTGAGAAACTGCTGAGTGTTCTGTTAATTCATCTCACAGGGAACATCTGCATTTCGTGGATCTCTTTGCTAGCCTTATTTCTGAGGAATCTGAGAACAGATATTTCGGATCCCTTTGAAGACTATAGGGACAAAGGAAATATCCTCCGATAACAAAGAGAAAGAAGCTTTCTGAGAAACTTCTTTGTGTTCTGTGAAATCATCTCACAGAGTTACAGCTTTCCGCTCAACAAGCCTTTCGCTAAGACAGTTCTTGTGGAATTGGCAAAGTGATATTTGGAAGCCCATAGAGGGCTATGGTGAAAAAGGAAATATCCTCAGATGAAATCTGGAAAGAAGCTTTCTGAGAAACTGCTGACTGTTCTCTTAATTCATCTCACAGTGTTACATCTGTATGTCGTGGATCTCTTTGCTAGCCTTATTACTGTGGAATCTGAGAACAGATATTTCGGATCCCTTTGAAGACTACAGGGCAAAAGGAAATATCCTCCGATAACAAAGAGAAGGAAGCTTTCTGAGAAACTTCTTTGTGTTCTGTGAAATCATCTCACAGAGTTACAGCTTTCCCCTCAAGAAGCCTTTCGCTAAGACAGATCTTGTGGAATTGGCAAAGTGATATTTGGAAGCCCATAGAGGGTTAAGGTGAAAAAGGAAATATCCTCAGACGAAATCTGGAAAGAAGCTTTCTGAGAAACTGCTGAGTGTTCTGCTAATTCATCTCACAGAGTTATATCTGTATTTCGTGGATCTCTTTGCTAGCCTTATTTCTGTGGAATCTTAGAACAGATATTTCGGATCCCTTTGAAGACTATAGGGCCAAAGGAAATATCCTCTGATAACAAACAGAAAGAAGCTTTCTGAGAAAAGTCTTTGTGTTCTGTGAAATCATCTCACAGAGATACAGCTTTCCCCTCAAGAAGCCTCTCGCTAAGACAGTTCTTGTGGATTTGGCAAAGTGATATTTGGAAGCGCATAGAGGGCTATGGTGAAAAAGGAAATATCCTCAGATGAAATCTGGAAAGAAGCTCTCTGAGAAACTGCTGAGTGTTCTGTTAATTCATCTCACAGAGTTACATCTGTATTTCGTGGATCTCTTTGCTAGCCTTATTTCTGTGGAATCTGAGAACACATATTTCAGATCCCTTTGAAGACTATAGGGCCAAAGGAAATATCCACCTATAACAAAGAGAAAGAAGCTTTCTGAGAAACTTCTTTGTGTTCTGTGAAATCACCTCACAGAGTTACAGATTTCCTCTCAAGAAGCCTTTCGCTAAGACAGTTCTTATGGAATTGGCAAAGTGATATTTGGAAGCCCATAGAGGGCTATGGTGAAAAAGGAAATATCCTTAGATGAAATCTTGAAAGAAGCTTTCTGAGAAACTGCTGAGTGTTCTGTTAATCCATCTCACAGGGAACATCTGCATTTCGTGGATCTCTTTGCTAGCCTTATTTCTGAGGAATCTGAGAACAGATATTTCGGATCCCTTTGAAGACTATAGGGCCAAAGGAAATATCCTCCGATAACAAAGAGAAAGAAGCTTTCTGAGAAACTTCTTTGTGTTCTGTGAAATCATCTCACAGAGATACAGCTTTGCCCTCAAGAAGCCTTTGGCTAAGGCAGTTCTTGTGGAATTGGCAAAGTGATATTTGGAAGCCCATAGAGGGCTATGGTGAAAAAGGAAATATCCTCAGATGAAATCTGGAAAGAAGCTTTCTGAGAAACTGCTGAGTGTTCTGTTAATTCATCTCACAGAGAACAACTGCATTTCGTGGATCTCTTTGCTAGCCTTATTTCTGAGGAATCTGAGAACAGATATTTCAGATCCCTTTGAAGACTATAGGTCCAAAGGAAAAATCCTCTGATAACAAAGAGAAAGAAGTTTTCTGAGAAACTTCTTTGTGTTCTGTGAAATCATCTCACAGAGTTACAGCTTTCCCCTCAAGAAGCCTTTCGCTAAGACAGTTCTTGTGGAATTGGCAAAGTGATATTTGGAAGCCCATAGAGGGCTATGATGAAAAAGGAAATATCCTCAGATGAAATCTGGAAAGAAGCTTTCTGAGAAACTGCTGAGTGTTCTCTTAATTCATCTCACAGAGTTACATCTGTATTTCGTGGATCTCTTTGTTAGCCTTATTACTGTGGAATCTGAGAACAGATATTTCGGATCCCTTTGAAGACTACAGGGCCAAAGGAAATATCCTCCGATAACAAAGAGAAGGAAGCTTTCTGAGAAACTTCTTTGTGTTCTGTGAAATCATCTCACAGAGTTACAGCTTACCCTCAAGAAGCCTTTCGCTAAGACAGTTCTTGTGGAATTGGCAAAGTGATATTTGGAAGCCCATAGAGGGCTATGGTGAAAAAGCAAATATCCTCAGATGAAATCTGGAAAGAAGCTTTCTGAGAAACTGCAGAGTGTTCTGTTAATTCATCTCACAGAGTTACATCTGTATTTCGTGTATCTCTTTGCTAGCCTTATTTCTGTGGAATCTGAGAACACATATTTCAGATCCCTTTGAAGACTATAGGGCCAAAGGAAATATCCTCCTATAACAAAGAGAATGAAGCTTTCCGAGAAACTTCTTTGTGTTCTGTGAAATCACCTCACAGAGTTACAGCTTTCCCCTCACGAAGCCGTTCGCTAAGACAGTTCTTGTGGAATTGGCAAAGTGATATTTGCAAGCCCATAGAGGGCTACGGTAAAAAAGGAAATATCCTCAGATGAAATCTGGAAAGAAGCTTTCTGAGAAACTGCTGAGTGTTCTGTTAATTCATCTCACAGAGTTACATCTGTATTTCGTGGATCTCCTTGCTAGCCTTTTTTCTGAGGAATCTGAGAACAGATATTTCGGATCCCTTTGAATACTATAGGGCCAAAGGAAAAATCCTCTGATAACAAAGAGAAAGAAGTTTTCTGAGAAACTTCTTTGTTTTCTGTGAAATCATCTCACAGAGTTACAGCTTTCCCCTCAAGAAGCCTTTCGCTAAGACAGTTCTTGTGGAATTGGCAAAGTGATATTTGGAAGCCCTTAGAGGGCTATGGTGAAAAAGGAAATATCCTCAGATGAAATCTGGAAAGAAGCTTTCTGAGAAACTGCTTACTGTTCTGTTAATTCATCTCACAGAGTTACATCTGTATTTCGTGGATCTCTTTGCTAGCCTTATTTCTGTGGAATCTGAGAACAGATATTTCAGAACCCTTTTAAGACTATAGGACCAAAGGAAATATCCTCCGATAACAAAGAGAAAGAAGCTTTCTCAGAAACTTCTTTGGGTTCTGTGAAATCATCTCACAGAGTTACAGCTTTGCCCTCAAGAAGCCTTTCGCTAAGGCAGTTCTTGTGGAATTGGCAAAGTGATATTTAGAAGCCCATAGAGGGCTATGGTGAAAAAGGAAATATCCTCAGATGAAATCTGTAAAGAAGCTTTCTGAGAAACTGCTTAGTGTTCTGTTAATTCATCTCACAGAGTTACATCTGTATTTCGTGGATCTCTTTGCTAGCCTTATTTCGGTGGAATCTGGGAACAGATATTTCGGATCCCTTTGAAGAGTATAGGGCCAAAGGAAATATCCTCCGATAACAAAGAGAAAGAAGCTTTCTGAGAAACTTCTTTGTGTTCTGTGAAATCATCTCACAGAGTTACAGCTTTCCGCTCAAGAAGCCTTTCGCTAAGACAGTTCTTGTGGAATTGGCAAAGTGATATTTGGAAGCCCATAGAGGGCTATGGTGAAAAAGGAAATATCCTCAGATGAAATCTGGAAAGAAGCTTTCTGAGAAACTGCTGACTGTTCTCTTAATTCATCTCACAGTGTTACATCTGTATGTCGTGGATCTCTTTGCTAGCCTTATTACTGTGGAATCTGAGAACAGATATTTCGGATCCCTCTGAAGACTACAGGGCAAAAGGAAATATCCTCCGATAACAAAGAGAAGGAAGCTTTCTGAGAAACTTCTTTGTGTTCTGTGAAATCATCTCACAGAGTTACAGCTTTCCCCTCAAGAAGCCTTTCGCTAAGACAGTTCTTGTGGAATTGGCAAAGTGATATTTGGAAGCCCATAGAGGGCTATGGTGAAAAAGGAAATATCCTCAGATGAAATCTGGAAAGAAGCTCTCTGAGAAACTGCTGAGTGTTCTGTTAATTCATCTCACAGAGTTACATCTGTATTTCGTGGATCTCTTTGCTAGCCTTATTTCTGTGGAATCTGAGAACACATATTTCAGATCCCTTTGAAGCCTATAGGGCCAAAGGAAATATCCACCTATAACAAAGAGAAAGAAGCTTTCTGAGAAACTTCTTTGTGTTCTGTGAAATCACCTCACAGAGTTACAGATTTCCTCTCAAGAAGCCTTTCGCTAAGACAGTTCTTGTGGAATTGGCAAAGTGATATTTGGAAGCCCATAGAGGGCTATGGTGAAAAAGGAAATATCCTTAGATGAAATCTTGAAAGAAGCATTCTGAGAAACTGCTGAGTGTTCCGTTAATCCATCTCACAGGGAACATCTGCATTTCGTGGATCTCTTTGCTAGCCTTATTTCTGAGGAATCTGAGAACAGATATTTCGGATCCCTTTGAAGACTATAGGGCCAAAGGAAATATCCTCCGATAACAAAGAGAAAGAAGCTTTCTGAGAAACTTCTTTGTGTTCTGTGAAATCATCTCACAGAGATACAGCTTTGCCCTCAAGAAGCCTTTGGCTAAGGCAGTTCTTGTGGAATTGGCAAAGTGATATTTGGAAGCCCATAGAGGGCTATGGTGAAAAAGGAAATATCCTCAGATGAAATCTGGAAAGAAGCTTTCTGAGAAACTGCTGAGTGTTCTGTTAATTCATCTCACGGAGAACAACTGCATTTCGTGGATCTCTTTGCTAGCCTTATTTCTGAGGAATCTGAGAACAGATATTTCAGATCCCTTTGAAGACTATAGGGCCAAAGGAAAAATCCTCTGATAACAAAGAGAAAGAAGTTTTCTGAGAAACTTCTTTGTGTTCTGTGAAATCATCTCACAGAGTTACAGCTTTGCCCTCAAGAAGCCTTTCGCTAAGGCAGTTCTTGTGGAATTGGCAAAGTGATATTTGGAAGCCCATAGAGGGCTATGGTGAAAAAGGAAATATCCTCAGATGAAATCTGGAAAGAAGCTTTCTGAGAAACTGCTTACTGTTCTGTTAATTCATCTCACAGAGTTACATCTGTATTTCGTGGATCTCTTTGCTAGCCTTATTTCTGTGGAATCTGAGAACAGATATTTCAGAACCCTTTTAAGACTATAGGACCAAAGGAAATATCCTCCGATAACAAAGAGAAAGAAGCTTTCTCAGAAACTTCTTTGGGTTCTGTGAAATCATCTCACAGAGTTACAGCTTTGCCCTCAAGAAGCCTTTCGCTAAGGCAGTTCTTGTGGAATTGGCAAAGTGATATTTAGAAGCCCATAGAGAGCTATGGTGAAAAAGGAAATATCCTCAGATGAAATCTGGAAAGAAGCTTTCTGAGAAACTGCTTAGTGTTCTGTTAATTCATCTCACAGAGTTACATCTGTATTTCGTGGATCTCTTTGCTAGCCTTATTTCGGTGGAATCTGGGAACAGATATTTCGGATCCCTTTGAAGAGTATAGGGCCAAAGGAAATATCCTCCGATAACAAAGAGAAAGAAGCTTTCTGAGAAACTTCTTTGTGTTCTGTGAAATCATCTCACAGAGTTACAGCTTTCCGCTCAAGAAACCTTTCGCTAAGACAGTTCTTGTGGAATTGGCAAGGTGATATTTGGAAGCCCATAGAGGGCTATGGTGAAAAAGGAAATATCCTCAGATGAAATCTGGAAAGAAGCTTTCTGAGAAACTGCTGACTGTTCTCTTAATTCATCTCACAGTGTTACATCTGTATGTCGTGGATCTCTTTGCTAGCCTTATTACTGTGGAATCTGAGAACAGATATTTCGGATCCCTCTGAAGACTACAGGGCAAAAGGAAATATCCTCCGATAACAAAGAGAAGGAAGCTTTCTGAGAAACTTCTTTGTGTTCTGTGAAATCATCTCACAGAGTTACAGCTTTCCCCTCAAGAAGCCTTTCGCTAAGACAGTTCTTTGGAATTGGCAAAGTGATATTTGGAAGCCCATAGAGGGTTAAGGTGAAAAAGGAAATATCCTCAAACGAAATCTGGAAAGAAGCTTTCTGAGAAACTGCTGAGTGTTCTGTTAATTCAACTCACAGAGTTATATCTGTATTTCGTGGATCTCTTTGCTAGCCTTATTTCTGTGGAATCTGAGAACAGATATTTCGGATCCCTTTGAAGACTATAGGGCCAAAGGAAATATCCTCCGAAAACAAAGAGAAAGAAGCTTTCTGAGAAACGTCTTTGTGTTCTGTGAAATCATCTCACAGAGTTACAGCTTTCCCCTCAAGAAGCCTCTCGCTAAGACAGTTCTTGTGGATTTGGCAAAGTGATATTTGGAAGCGCATAGAGGGCTATGGTGAAAAAGGAAATATCCTCAGATGAAATCTGGAAAGAAGCTCTCTGAGAAACTGCTGAGTGTTCTGTTAATTCATCTCACAGAGTTATATCTGTATTTCGTGGATCTCTTTGCTAGCCTTATTTCTGTGGAATCTTAGAACAGATATTTCGGATCCCTTTGAAGACTATAGGGCCAAAGGAAATATCCTCTGATAACAAACAGAAAGAAGCTTTCTGAGAAACGTCTTTGTGTTCTGTGAAATCATCTCACAGAGATACAGCTTTCCCCTCAAGAAGCCTCTCGCTAAGACAGTTCTTGTGGATTTGGCAAAGTGATATTTGGAAGCGCATAGAGGGCTATGGTGAAAAAGGAAATATCCTCAGATGAAATCTGGAAAGAAGCTCTCTGAGAAACTGCTGAGTGTTCTGTTAATTCATCTCACAGAGTTACATCTGTATTTCGTGGATCTCTTTGCTAGCCTTATTTCTGTGGAAACTGAGAACACATATTTTAGATCCCTTTGAAGACTATAGGGCCAAAGGAAATATCCACCTATAACAAAGAGAAAGAAGCTTTCTGAGAAACTTCTTTGTGTTCTGTGAAATCACCTCACAGAGTTACAGATTTCCTCTCAAGAAGCCTTTCGCTAAGACAGTTCTTGTGGAATTGGCAAAGTGATATTTGGAAGCCCATAGAGGGCTATGGTGAAAAAGGAAATATCCTTAGATGAAATCTTGAAAGAAGCTTTCTGAGAAACTGCTGAGTGTTCTGTTAATCCATCTCACAGGGAACATCTGCATTTCGTGGATCTCTTTGCTAGCCTTATTTCTGAGGAATCTGAGAACAGATATTTCGGATCCCTTTGAAGACTATAGGGCCAAAGGAAATATCCTCCGATAACAAAGAGAAAGAAGCTTTCTGAGAAACTTCTTTGTGTTCTGTGAAATCATCTCACAGAGATACAGCTTTGCCCTCAAGAAGCCTTTGGCTAAGGCAGTTCTTGTGGAATTGGCAAAGTGATATTTGGAAGCCCATAGAGGGCTATGGTGAAAAAGGAAATATCCTCAGATGAAATCTGGAAAGAAGCTTTCTGAGAAACTGCTGAGTGTTCTGTTAATTCATCTCACAGAGAACAACTGCATTTCGTGGATCTCTTTGCTAGCCTTATTTCTGAGGAATCTGAGAACAGATATTTCAGATCCCTTTGAAGACTATAGGTCCAAAGGAAAAATCCTCTGATAACAAAGAGAAAGAAGTTTTCTGAGAAACTTCTTTGTGTTCTGTGAAATCATCTCACAGAGTTACAGCTTTCCCCTCAAGAAGCCTTTCGCTAAGACAGTTCTTGTGGAATTGGCAAAGTGATATTTGGAAGCCCATAGAGGGCTATGATGAAAAAGGAAATATCCTCAGATGAAATCTGGAAAGAAGCTTTCTGAGAAACTGCAGAGTGTTCTGTTAATTCATCTCACAGAGTTACATCTGTATTTCGTGTATCTCTTTGCTAGCCTTATTTCTGTGGAATCTGAGAACACATATTTCAGATCCCTTTGAAGACTATAGGGCCAAAGGAAATATCCTCCTATAACAAAGAGAATGAAGCTTTCCGAGAAACTTCTTTGTGTTCTGTGAAATCACCTCACAGAGTTACAGCTTTCCCCTCACGAAGCCGTTCGCTAAGACAGTTCTTGTGGAATTGGCAAAGTGATATTTGCAAGCCCATAGAGGGCTACGGTAAAAAAGGAAATATCCTCAGATGAAATCTGGAAAGAAGCTTTCTGAGAAACTGCTGAGTGTTCTGTTAATTCATCTCACAGAGTTACATCTGTATTTCGTGGATCTCCTTGCTAGCCTTTTTTCTGAGGAATCTGAGAACAGATATTTCGGATCCCTTTGAATACTATAGGGCCAAAGGAAAAATCCTCTGATAACAAAGAGAAAGAAGTTTTCTGAGAAACTTCTTTGTTTTCTGTGAAATCATCTCACAGAGTTACAGCTTTCCCCTCAAGAAGCCTTTCGCTAAGACAGTTCTTGTGGAATTGGCAAAGTGATATTTGGAAGCCCTTAGAGGGCTATGGTGAAAAAGGAAATATCCTCAGATGAAATCTGGAAAGAAGCTTTCTGAGAAACTGCTTACTGTTCTGTTAATTCATCTCACAGAGTTACATCTGTATTTCGTGGATCTCTTTGCTAGCCTTATTTCTGTGGAATCTGAGAACAGATATTTCAGAACCCTTTTAAGACTATAGGACCAAAGGAAATATCCTCCGATAACAAAGAGAAAGAAGCTTTCTCAGAAACTTCTTTGGGTTCTGTGAAATCATCTCACAGAGTTACAGCTTTGCCCTCAAGAAGCCTTTCGCTAAGGCAGTTCTTGTGGAATTGGCAAAGTGATATTTAGAAGCCCATAGAGGGCTATGGTGAAAAAGGAAATATCCTCAGATGAAATCTGTAAAGAAGCTTTCTGAGAAACTGCTTAGTGTTCTGTTAATTCATCTCACAGAGTTACATCTGTATTTCGTGGATCTCTTTGCTAGCCTTATTTCGGTGGAATCTGGGAACAGATATTTCGGATCCCTTTGAAGAGTATAGGGCCAAAGGAAATATCCTCCGATAACAAAGAGAAAGAAGCTTTCTGAGAAACTTCTTTGTGTTCTGTGAAATCATCTCACAGAGTTACAGCTTTCCGCTCAAGAAGCCTTTCGCTAAGACAGTTCTTGTGGAATTGGCAAAGTGATATTTGGAAGCCCATAGAGGGCTATGGTGAAAAAGGAAATATCCTCAGATGAAATCTGGAAAGAAGCTTTCTGAGAAACTGCTGACTGTTCTCTTAATTCATCTCACAGTGTTACATCTGTATGTCGTGGATCTCTTTGCTAGCCTTATTACTGTGGAATCTGAGAACAGATATTTCGGATCCCTCTGAAGACTACAGGGCAAAAGGAAATATCCTCCGATAACAAAGAGAAGGAAGCTTTCTGAGAAACTTCTTTGTGTTCTGTGAAATCATCTCACAGAGTTACAGCTTTCCCCTCAAGAAGCCTTTCGCTAAGACAGTTCTTGTGGAATTGGCAAAGTGATATTTGGAAGCCCATAGAGGGCTATGGTGAAAAAGGAAATATCCTCAGATGAAATCTGGAAAGAAGCTCTCTGAGAAACTGCTGAGTGTTCTGTTAATTCATCTCACAGAGTTACATCTGTATTTCGTGGATCTCTTTGCTAGCCTTATTTCTGTGGAATCTGAGAACACATATTTCAGATCCCTTTGAAGCCTATAGGGCCAAAGGAAATATCCACCTATAACAAAGAGAAAGAAGCTTTCTGAGAAACTTCTTTGTGTTCTGTGAAATCACCTCACAGAGTTACAGATTTCCTCTCAAGAAGCCTTTCGCTAAGACAGTTCTTGTGGAATTGGCAAAGTGATATTTGGAAGCCCATAGAGGGCTATGGTGAAAAAGGAAATATCCTTAGATGAAATCTTGAAAGAAGCATTCTGAGAAACTGCTGAGTGTTCCGTTAATCCATCTCACAGGGAACATCTGCATTTCGTGGATCTCTTTGCTAGCCTTATTTCTGAGGAATCTGAGAACAGATATTTCGGATCCCTTTGAAGACTATAGGGCCAAAGGAAATATCCTCCGATAACAAAGAGAAAGAAGCTTTCTGAGAAACTTCTTTGTGTTCTGTGAAATCATCTCACAGAGATACAGCTTTGCCCTCAAGAAGCCTTTGGCTAAGGCAGTTCTTGTGGAATTGGCAAAGTGATATTTGGAAGCCCATAGAGGGCTATGGTGAAAAAGGAAATATCCTCAGATGAAATCTGGAAAGAAGCTTTCTGAGAAACTGCTGAGTGTTCTGTTAATTCATCTCACGGAGAACAACTGCATTTCGTGGATCTCTTTGCTAGCCTTATTTCTGAGGAATCTGAGAACAGATATTTCAGATCCCTTTGAAGACTATAGGGCCAAAGGAAAAATCCTCTGATAACAAAGAGAAAGAAGTTTTCTGAGAAACTTCTTTGTGTTCTGTGAAATCATCTCACAGAGTTACAGCTTTGCCCTCAAGAAGCCTTTCGCTAAGGCAGTTCTTGTGGAATTGGCAAAGTGATATTTGGAAGCCCATAGAGGGCTATGGTGAAAAAGGAAATATCCTCAGATGAAATCTGGAAAGAAGCTTTCTGAGAAACTGCTTACTGTTCTGTTAATTCATCTCACAGAGTTACATCTGTATTTCGTGGATCTCTTTGCTAGCCTTATTTCTGTGGAATCTGAGAACAGATATTTCAGAACCCTTTTAAGACTATAGGACCAAAGGAAATATCCTCCGATAACAAAGAGAAAGAAGCTTTCTCAGAAACTTCTTTGGGTTCTGTGAAATCATCTCACAGAGTTACAGCTTTGCCCTCAAGAAGCCTTTCGCTAAGGCAGTTCTTGTGGAATTGGCAAAGTGATATTTAGAAGCCCATAGAGAGCTATGGTGAAAAAGGAAATATCCTCAGATGAAATCTGGAAAGAAGCTTTCTGAGAAACTGCTTAGTGTTCTGTTAATTCATCTCACAGAGTTACATCTGTATTTCGTGGATCTCTTTGCTAGCCTTATTTCGGTGGAATCTGGGAACAGATATTTCGGATCCCTTTGAAGAGTATAGGGCCAAAGGAAATATCCTCCGATAACAAAGAGAAAGAAGCTTTCTGAGAAACTTCTTTGTGTTCTGTGAAATCATCTCACAGAGTTACAGCTTTCCGCTCAAGAAACCTTTCGCTAAGACAGTTCTTGTGGAATTGGCAAGGTGATATTTGGAAGCCCATAGAGGGCTATGGTGAAAAAGGAAATATCCTCAGATGAAATCTGGAAAGAAGCTTTCTGAGAAACTGCTGACTGTTCTCTTAATTCATCTCACAGTGTTACATCTGTATGTCGTGGATCTCTTTGCTAGCCTTATTACTGTGGAATCTGAGAACAGATATTTCGGATCCCTCTGAAGACTACAGGGCAAAAGGAAATATCCTCCGATAACAAAGAGAAGGAAGCTTTCTGAGAAACTTCTTTGTGTTCTGTGAAATCATCTCACAGAGTTACAGCTTTCCCCTCAAGAAGCCTTTCGCTAAGACAGTTCTTTGGAATTGGCAAAGTGATATTTGGAAGCCCATAGAGGGTTAAGGTGAAAAAGGAAATATCCTCAAACGAAATCTGGAAAGAAGCTTTCTGAGAAACTGCTGAGTGTTCTGTTAATTCAACTCACAGAGTTATATCTGTATTTCGTGGATCTCTTTGCTAGCCTTATTTCTGTGGAATCTGAGAACAGATATTTCGGATCCCTTTGAAGACTATAGGGCCAAAGGAAATATCCTCCGAAAACAAAGAGAAAGAAGCTTTCTGAGAAACGTCTTTGTGTTCTGTGAAATCATCTCACAGAGTTACAGCTTTCCCCTCAAGAAGCCTCTCGCTAAGACAGTTCTTGTGGATTTGGCAAAGTGATATTTGGAAGCGCATAGAGGGCTATGGTGAAAAAGGAAATATCCTCAGATGAAATCTGGAAAGAAGCTCTCTGAGAAACTGCTGAGTGTTCTGTTAATTCATCTCACAGAGTTATATCTGTATTTCGTGGATCTCTTTGCTAGCCTTATTTCTGTGGAATCTTAGAACAGATATTTCGGATCCCTTTGAAGACTATAGGGCCAAAGGAAATATCCTCTGATAACAAACAGAAAGAAGCTTTCTGAGAAACGTCTTTGTGTTCTGTGAAATCATCTCACAGAGATACAGCTTTCCCCTCAAGAAGCCTCTCGCTAAGACAGTTCTTGTGGATTTGGCAAAGTGATATTTGGAAGCGCATAGAGGGCTATGGTGAAAAAGGAAATATCCTCAGATGAAATCTGGAAAGAAGCTCTCTGAGAAACTGCTGAGTGTTCTGTTAATTCATCTCACAGAGTTACATCTGTATTTCGTGGATCTCTTTGCTAGCCTTATTTCTGTGGAATCTGAGAACACATATTTTAGATCCCTTTGAAGACTATAGGGCCAAAGGAAATATCCACCTATAACAAAGAGAAAGAAGCTTTCTGAGAAACTTCTTTGTGTTCTGTGAAATCACCTCACAGAGTTACAGATTTCCTCTCAAGAAGCCTTTCGCTAAGACAGTTCTTGTGGAATTGGCAAAGTGATATTTGGAAGCCCATAGAGGGCTATGGTGAAAAAGGAAATATCCTTAGATGAAATCTTGAAAGAAGCTTTCTGAGAAACTGCTGAGTGTTCTGTTAATCCATCTCACAGGGAACATCTGCATTTCGTGGATCTCTTTGCTAGCCTTATTTCTGAGGAATCTGAGAACAGATATTTCGGATCCCTTTGAAGACTATAGGGCCAAAGGAAATATCCTCCGATAACAAAGAGAAAGAAGCTTTCTGAGAAACTTCTTTGTGTTCTGTGAAATCATCTCACAGAGATACAGCTTTGCCCTCAAGAAGCCTTTGGCTAAGGCAGTTCTTGTGGAATTGGCAAAGTGATATTTGGAAGCCCATAGAGGGCTATGGTGAAAAAGGAAATATCCTCAGATGAAATCTGGAAAGAAGCTTTCTGAGAAACTGCTGAGTGTTCTGTTAATTCATCTCACAGAGAACAACTGCATTTCGTGGATCTCTTTGCTAGCCTTATTTCTGAGGAATCTGAGAACAGATATTTCAGATCCCTTTGAAGACTATAGGTCCAAAGGAAAAATCCTCTGATAACAAAGAGAAAGAAGTTTTCTGAGAAACTTCTTTGTGTTCTGTGAAATCATCTCACAGAGTTACAGCTTTCCCCTCAAGAAGCCTTTCGCTAAGACAGTTCTTGTGGAATTGGCAAAGTGATATTTGGAAGCCCATAGAGGGCTATGATGAAAAAGGAAATATCCTCAGATGAAATCTGGAAAGAAGCTTTCTGAGAAACTGCTGAGTGTTCTCTTAATTCATCTCACAGAGTTACATCTGTATTTCGTGGATCTCTTTGTTAGCCTTATTACTGTGGAATCTGAGAACAGATATTTCGGATCCCTTTGAAGACTACAGGGCCAAAGGAAATATCCTCCGATAACAAAGAGAAGGAAGCTTTCTGAGAAACTTCTTTGTGTTCTGTGAAATCATCTCACAGAGTTACAGCTTACCTCAAGAAGCCTTTCGCTAAGACAGTTCTTGTGGAATTGGCAAAGTGATATTTGGAAGCCCATAGAGGGCTATGGTGAAAAAGGAAATATCCTCAGATGAAATCTGGAAAGAAGCTTTCTGAGAAACTGCTGAGTGTTCTGTTAATTCATCTCACAGAGTTACATCTGTATTTCGTGTATCTCTTTGCTAGCCTTATTTCTGTGGAATCTGAGAACACATATTTCAGATCCCTTTGAAGACTATAGGGCCAAAGGAAATATCCTCCTATAACAAAGAGAATGAAGCTTTCCGAGAAACTTCTTTGTGTTCTGTGAAATCACCTCACAGAGTTACAGCTTTCCCCTCACGAAGCCGTTCGCTAAGACAGTTCTTGTGGAATTGGCAAAGTGATATTTGCAAGCCCATAGAGGGCTACGGTAAAAAAGGAAATATCCTCAGATGAAATCTGGAAAGAAGCTTTCTGAGAAACTGCTGAGTGTTCTGTTAATTCATCTCACAGAGTTACATCTGTATTTCGTGGATCTCCTTGCTAGCCTTTTTTCTGAGGAATCTGAGAACAGATATTTCGGATCCCTTTGAATACTATAGGGCCAAAGGAAAAATCCTCTGATAACAAAGAGAAAGAAGTTTTCTGAGAAACTTCTTTGTTTTCTGTGAAATCATCTCACAGAGTTACAGCTTTCCCCTCAAGAAGCCTTTCGCTAAGACAGTTCTTGTGGAATTGGCAAAGTGATATTTGGAAGCCCTTAGAGGGCTATGGTGAAAAAGGAAATATCCTCAGATGAAATCTGGAAAGAAGCTTTCTGAGAAACTGCTGAGTTTTCTGTTAATTCATCTAACAGAGTTACATCTGTATTTCGTGGATCTCTATGCTAGCCTTATTTCTGTGGAATCTGAGAACAGATATTTCGGATCCCTTTGAAGACTATAGGGCCAAAGGAAATATCCTCCGAAAACAAAGAGAAAGAAGCTTTCTGAGAAACTTCTTTGTGTCCTGTGAAATCATCTCACAGAGTTACAGCTTTGCCCTCAAGAAGCCTTTCGCTAAGGCAGTTCTTGTGGAATTGGCAAAGTGATATTTGGAAGCCCATAGAGGGCTATGGTGAAAAAGGAAATATCCTCAGATGAAATCTGGAAAGAAGCTGTCTGAGAAACTGCTTACTGTTCTGTTAATTCATCTCACAGAGTTACATCTGTATTTCGTGGATCTCTTTGCTAGCCTTATTTCTGTGGAATCTGAGAACAGATATTTCAGAACCCTTTTAAGACTATAGGACCAAAGGAAATATCCTCCGATAACAAAGAGAAAGAAGCTTTCTCAGAAACTTCTTTGGGTTCTGTGAAATCATCTCACAGAGTTACAGCTTTGCCCTCAAGAAGCCTTTCGCTAAGGCAGTTCTTGTGGAATTGGCAAAGTGATATTTAGAAGCCCATAGAGGGCTATGGTGAAAAAGGAAATATCCTCAGATGAAATCTGGAAAGAAGCTTTCTGAGAAACTGCTTAGTGTTCTGTTAATTCATCTCACAGAGTTACATCTGTATTTCGTGGATCTCTTTGCTAGCCTTATTTCGGTGGAATCTGGGAACAGATATTTCGGATCCCTTTGAAGAGTATAGGGCCAAAGGAAATATCCTCCGATAACAAAGAGAAAGAAGCTTTCTGAGAAACTTCTTTGTGTTCTGTGAAATCATCTCACAGAGTTACAGCTTTCCGCTCAAGAAGCCTTTCGCTAAGACAGTTCTTGTGGAATTGGCAAAGTGATATCTGGAAGCCCATAGAGGGCTATGGTGAAAAAGGAAATATCCTCAGATGAAATCTGGAAAGAAGCTTTCTGAGAAACTGCTGACTGTTCTCTTAATTCATCTCACAGTGTTACATCTGTATGTCGTGGATCTCTTTGCTAGCCTTATTACTGTGGAATCTGAGAACAGATATTTCGGATCCCTCTGAAGACTACAGGGCAAAAGGAAATATCCTCCGATAACAAAGAGAAGGAAGCTTTCTGAGAAACTTCTTTGTGTTCTGTGAAATCATCTCACAGAGTTACAGCTTTCCCCTCAAGAAGCCTTTCGCTAAGACAGTTCTTGTGGAATTGGCAAAGTGATATTTGGAAGCCCATAGAGGGTTAAGGTGAAAAAGGAAATATCCTCAGACGAAATCTGGAAAGAAGCTTTCTGAGAAACTGCTGAGTGTTCTGTTAATTCAACTCACAGAGTTATATCTGTATTTCGTGGATCTCTTTGCTAGCCTTATTTCTGTGGAATCTTAGAACAGATATTTCGGATCCCTTTGAAGACTATAGGGCCAAAGGAAATATCCTCTGATAACAAACAGAAAGAAGCTTTCTGAGAAACGTCTTTGTGTTCTGTGAAATCATCTCACAGAGATACAGCTTTCCCCTCAAGAAGCCTCTCGCTAAGACAGTTCTTGTGGATTTGGCAAAGTGATATTTGGAAGCGCATAGAGGGCTATGGTGAAAAAGGAAATATCCTCAGATGAAATCTGGAAAGAAGCTCTCTGAGAAACTGCTGAGTGTTCTGTTAATTCATCTCACAGAGTTACATCTGTATTTCGTGGATCTCTTTGCTAGCCTTATTTCTGTGGAATCTGAGAACACATAATTCAGATCCCTTTGAAGACTATAGGGCCAAAGGAAATATCCACCTATAACAAAGAGAAAGAAGCTTTCTGAGAAACTTCTTTGTGTTCTGTGAAATCACCTCACAGAGTTACAGATTTCCTCTCAAGAAGCCTTTCGCTAAGACAGTTCTTGTGGAATTGGCAAAGTGATATTTGGAAGCCCATAGAGGGCTATGGTGAAAAAGGTAATATCCTTAGATGAAATCTTGAAAGAAGCATTCTGAGAAACTGCTGAGTGTTCTGTTAATCCATCTCACAGGGAACATCTGCATTTCGTGGATCTCTTTGCTAGCCTTATTTCTGAGGAATCTGAGAACAGATATTTCGGATCCCTTTGAAGACTATAGGGCCAAAGGAAATATCCTCCGATAACAAAGAGAAAGAAGCTTTCTGAGAAACTTCTTTGTGTTCTGTGAAATCATCTCACAGAGATACAGCTTTGCCCTCAAGAAGCCTTTGGCTAAGGCAGTTCTTGTGGAATTGGCAAAGTGATATTTGGAAGCCCATAGAGGGCTATGGTGAAAAAGGAAATATCCTCAGATGAAATCTGGAAAGAAGCTTTCTGAGAAACTGCTGAGTGTTCTGTTAATTCATCTCACAGAGAAGAACTGCATTTCGTGGATCTCTTTGCTAGCCTTATTTCTGAGGAATCTGAGAACAGATATTTCAGATCCCTTTGAAGACTATAGGGCCAAAGGAAAAATCCTCTGATAACAAAGAGAAAGAAGTTTTCTGAGAAACTTCTTTGTGTTCTGTGAAATCATCTCACAGAGTTACAGCTTTCCCCTCAAGAAGCCTTTGGCTAAGACAGTTCTTGTGGAATTGGCAAAGTGATATTTGGAAGCCCATAGAGGGCTATGATGAAAAAGGAAATATCCTCAGATGAAATCTGGAAAGAAGCTTTCTGAGAAACTGCTGAGTGTTCTCTTAATTCATCTCACAGAGTTACATCTGTATTTCGTGGATCTCTTTGTTAGCCTTATTACTGTGGAATCTGAGAACAGATATTTCGGATCCCTTTGAAGACTACAGGGCCAAAGGAAATATCCTCCGATAACAAAGAGAAGGAAGCTTTCTGAGAAACTTCTTTGTGTTCTGTGATATCATCTCACAGAGTTACAGCTTTCCCCTCAAGAAGCCTTTCGCTAAGACAGTTCTTGTGGAATTGGCAAAGTGATATTTGGAAGCCCATAGAGGGCTATGGTGAAAAAGGAAATATCCTCAGATGAAATCTGGAAAGAAGCTTTCTGAGAAACTGCTGAGTGTTCTGTTAATTCATCTCACAGAGTTACATCTGTATTTCGTGTATCTCTTTGCTAGCCTTATTTCTGTGGAATCTGAGAACAGATATTTCGGATCCCTTTGAAGACTATAGGGCCAAAGGAAATATCCTCCGATAACAAAGAGAAAGAAGCTTTCTGAGAAACTTCTTTTTGTTCTGTGAATTCATCTCACAGAGTTACAGCTTTCCCCTCAAGAAGCCTCTCGCCAAGACAGTTCTTGTGGAATTGGCAAGGTGATATTTGGAAGCCCTTAGAGGGCTATGGTGAAAAAGGAAATATCCTCAGATGAAATCTGGAAAGAAGCTTTCTGAGAAACTGCTTACTGTTCTGTTAATTCATCTCACAGAGTTACATCTGTATTTCGTGGATCTCTTTGCTAGCCTTATTTCTGTGCAATCTGAGAACAGATATTTCAGATCCCTTTTAAGACTATAGAACCAAAGGAAATATCCTCCTATAACAAAGAGAAAGAAGCTTTCTGAGAAACATCTTTGTGTTCTGTGAAATCATCTCACAGAGTTACAGCTTTCCCCTACAGAAGACTTTCGCTAAGACAGTTTTTGTGGAATTGGCAAAGCGATATTTGGAAGCCAATAGAGGGCTATGGTGAAAAAGGAAATATCCTCAGATGAAATCTGGAAAGAAGCTTTCTGAGAAACTGATGAGTGTTCTGTTAATTCATCTCACAGAGAACATCTGCATTTCGTGGATCTCTTTGCTAGCCTTATTTCTGAGGAATCTGAGAACAGATATTTTGGATCCCTTTGAAGACTATAGGGCCAAAGGAAAAATCCTCTGATAACAAAGAGAAAGAAGTTTTCTGAGAAACTTCTTTGTGTTCTGTGAAATCATCTCACAGAGTTACAGCTTTCCGCTCAAGAAGCCTTTCGCTAAGACAGTTCTTGTGGAATTGGCAAAGTGATATATGGAAGCCCATAGAGGGCTATGGTGAAAAAGGAAATATCCTCAGATGAAATCTGGAAAGAAGCTTTCTGAGAAACTTCTGAGTGTTCTCTTAATTCATCTCACAGTGTTACATCTGTATGTCGTGGATCTCTTTGCTAGCCTTATTACTGTGGAATCTGAGAACAGATATTTCGGATCCCTTTGAAGACTACAGGGCCAAAGGAAATATCCTCCGATAACAAAGAGAAGGAAGCTTTCTGAGAAACTTCTTTGTGTTCTGTGAAATCATCTCACAGAGTTACAGCTTTCCCCTCAAGAAGCCTCTCGCCAAGACAGTTATTGTCGAATTGAGAAAGTGATATTTGAAAGCCCATAGAGGGCTTTGGTGAAAAAGGAAATATCCTCAGATGAAATATGGAAGGAAGCTTTCTGAGAAACTGCTGAGTGTTCTGTTAATTCATATCAGAGAGTTACATCTGTATTTCGTGGATCTCTTTGCTAGCCTTATTTCTGTGGAATCTGAGAACAGATATTTCGGATCCCTTTGAAGACTATAGGGCCAAAGGAAATATCCTCCGATAACAAAGAGAAAGATGCTTTCTGAGAAACTTCTTTGTGTTCTGTGAAATCATCTCACAGAGTTACAGCTTTCCCCTCAAGAAGCCTCTCGCCAAGACAGTTCTTGTGGAATTGGCAAGGTGATATTTGGAAGCCCTAAGAGGGCTATGGTGAAAAAGGAAATATTCTCAGATGAAATCTGGAAAGAAGCTTTCTGAGAAACTGCTGAGTGTTCTGTTAATTCATCTCACAGAGTTACATCTGTATTTCGTGGATCTCTTTGCTAGCCTTATTTCTGTGGAATCTGAGAACAGATATTTCGGATCCCTTTGGAGACTATAGGGCCAAAGGAAATATCCTCCGATAACAAAGAGAAAGAAGCTTTCTGAGAAACTTCTTTGTGTTCTGTGAAATCATCTCACAGAGTTACAGCTTTGCCCTCAAGAAGCCTCTCGCCAAGACAGTTATTGTGGAATTGACAAAGTGATATTTGGAAGCCCTTAGAGGGCTTTGGTGAAAAAGGAAATATCCTCAGATGAAATCTGGAAAGAAGCTTTCTGAGAAACTGCTGAGTGTTCTGTTAATTCATCTCACAGAGTTACATCTGTATTTCGTGGATCTCTTTGCTAGCCTTATTTCTGTGGAATCTGAGAACAGATATTTCGGATCCCTTTGAAGACTATAGAGCCAAAGGAAATATCCTCCGATAACAAAGAGAAAGAAGCTTTCTGAGGAACTTCTTTTTGTTCTGTGAATTCATCTCACAGAGTTACAGCTTTCCCCTCAAGAAGCCTCTCGTCAAGACAGTTCTTGTGGAATTGGCAAGGTGATATTTGGAAGCCCTTAGAGGGCTATGGTGAAAAAGGAAATATCCTCAGATGAAATCTGGAAAGAAGCTTTCTGAGAAACTGCTTACTGTTCTGTTAATTCATCTCACAGAGTTACATCTGTATTTCGTGGATCTCTTTGCTAGCCTTATTTCTGTGGAATCTGAGAACAGATATTTCAGATCCCTTTGAAGACTATAGGGCCAAAGGAAATATCCTCTTATAACAAAGAGAAAGAAGCTTTCTGAGAAACTTCTTTTTGTTCTGTGAAATCACCTCACAGAGTTACAGCTTTTCCCTCAAGAAGCCGTTCGCTAAGACAGTTCTTGTGGAATTGGCAAAGTGATATTTGCAAGCCCATAGAGGGCTACGGTGAAAAAGGAAATATCCTCAGATGTAATCTGTAAAGAAGCTTTCTGAGAAACTGCTGAGTGTTCTGTTAATTCATCTCACAGAGTTCCATCTGTATTTCGTGGATCTCCTTGCTAGCCTTATTTCTGTGGAATCTGAGAACACATATTTCGGATCCCTTTGAAGACTATAGGGCCAAAGGAAATATCCTCCGAAAACAAAGAGAAAGAAGCTTTCTGAGAAACTTCTTTGTGTTCTGTGAAATCATCTCACTGAGTTACAGAATTGTCCTCAAGAAGCCTCTCGCCAAGAGAGTTCTTGTGGAATTGGCAAAGTTATATTTGAAAGCCCATAGAGGGCTATGGTGAAAAAGGAAATATCCTCAGATGAAATCTGGAAAGAAGCTTTCTGAGAAACTGCTGAGTGTTCTGTTAATTCATCTCACGGAGTTACATCTGTATTTCGTGGATCTCTTTGCTAGCCTTATTTCTGTGGAATATGAGAACAGATATTTCGGATCCCTTTAGAGACTATGGGGCCAAAGGAAATATCCTCCGATAACAAAGAGAAAGAAGCTTTCTGAGAAACTTCTTTGTGTTCTGTGAAATCATCTCACAGAGTTACAGCTTTGCCCTCAAGAAGCCTCTCGCCAAGACAGTTATTGTGGAATTGACAAAGTGCTATTTGGAAACCCATAGAGGGCTTTGGTGAAAAAGGAAATATCCTCTGATGAAATCTGGAAAGAAGCTTTCTGAGAAACTGCTGAGTGTTCTGTTAATTCATCTCACATAGTTACATCTGTATTTCGTGGATCTCTTTGCTAGCCTTATTTCTGTGGAATCTGAGAACAGATATTTCGGATCCCTTTGAAGACTATAGGGCCAAAGGAAATATCCTCCGATAACAAAGAGAAAGAAGCTTTCTGAGAAACTTCTTTTTGTTCTGTGAATTCATCTCACAGAGTTACAGCTTTCCCCTCAAGAAGCCTCTCGCCAAGACAGTTCTTGTGGAATTGTCAAGGTGATATTTGGAAGCCCTTAGGGGGCTATGGTGAAAAAGGAAATATCCTCAGATGAAATCTGGAAAGAAGCTTTCTGAGAAACTGCTGAGTGTTCTGTTAATTCATCTCACAGAGTTACATCTGTATTTCGTGGATCTCTTTGCTAGCCTTATTTCTGTGGAATCTGAGAAAAGATATTTCAGATACCTTTGAATACTATAGGGCCAAAGGAAATATACTCCTATAACCAAGAGAAAGAAGCTTTCTGAGAAACTTCCTTGTGTTCTGTGAAATCATCTCACAGAGTTACAGCTTTCCCATAAAGAAGCCTTTCGCTAAGACAGTTCTTGTGGAATTGGCAAAGTGATATTTGGAAGCCCATAGAGGGCTATGGTGAAAAAGGAAATATCCTCAGATGAAATCTGGAAAGAAGCTTTCTGAGAAACTGCTGAGTGTTCTCTTAATTCATCTCACAGAGTTCCATCTGTATTTCGTGGATCTCCTTGCTAGCCTTATTTCTGAGGAATCTGAGAACAGATATTTCGGATCCCTTTGAAGACTATAGGGCCAAAGGAAAAATCCTCTGATAACAAAGAGAAAGAAGATTTCTGAGAAACTTCTTAGTGTTCTGTGAAATCATCTCACAGAGTTACAGCTTTCCGCTCAAGAAGCCTTTCGCTAAGACAGTTCTTGTGGAATTGGCAAAGTGATATTTGGAAGCCCATAGAGGGCTATGGTGAAAAAGGAAATATCCTCAGATGAAATCTGGAAAGAAGCTTTCTGAGAAACTGCTGACTGTTCTCTTAATTCATCTCACAGTGTTACATCTGTATGTCGTGGATCTCTTTGCTAGCCTTATTACTGTGGAATCTGAGAACAGATATTTCGGATCCCTTTGAAGACTACAGGGCAAAAGGAAATATCCTCCGATAACAAAGAGAAGGAAGCTTTCTGAGAAACTTCTTTGTGTTCTGTGAAATCTTCTCACAGAGTTACAGCATTCCGCCCAAGAAGCCTTTCGCTAAGACAGTTCTTGTGGAATTGGCAAAGTGATATTTGGAAGCCCATAGAGGGCTATGGTGAAAAAGGAAATATCCTCAGATGAAATCTCGAAAGAAGGTTTCTGAGAAACTGCTGAGTGTTCTGTTAATTCATCTCACAGAGTTATATCTGTATTTCGTGGATCTCTTTGCTACCCTTATTTCTGTGGATTCTGAGAAAAGATATTTCGGATCCCTTTGAGGACTATAGGCCAAAGGAAATATCCTCCGATAACAAACAGAAAGAAGCTTTCTGAGAAACGTCTTTGTGTACTTGTAAATAATCTCACAGAGTTACAGCTTTCCCCTCAAGAAGCCTCTCGCTAAGACAGTTCTTGTGGAATTGGCAAAGTGATATTTGGAAGCCCATAGAGGGCTATGGTGAAAAAGGAAATATCCTCAGATGAAATCTGGAAAGAAGCTCTCTGAGAAACTGCTGAGTGTTCTGTTAATTCATCTCACAGAGTTACATCTGTATTTCGTGGATCTGTTTGCTAGCCTTATTTCTGTGGAATCTGAGAACAGATATTCAGATCCCTTTGAAGACTATAGGGCCAAAGGAAATATCCTCCTATAACAAAGAGAAAGAAGCTTTCTGAGAAACTTCTTTTTGTTCTGTGAAATCATCTCACAGAGTTACAGCTTTCCCCTCAAGAAGCCTCTCGCCAAGACAGTTCTTGTGGAATTGGCAAGGTGATATTTGGAAGCCCTTAGAGGGCTATGGTGAAAAAGGAAATATCCTCAGATGAAATCTGGAAATAAGCTTTCTGAGAAACTGCTGAGTGTTGTGTTAATTCATCTCACAGAGTTACATCTGTATTTCGTGGATCTCTTTGCTAGCCTTATTTCTGTGGAATCTGGGAACAGATATTTCAGTCCCTTTTAAGACTATAGGATCAAAGGAAATATCCTCCGATAACAAAGAGAAAGAAGGTTTCTGAGAAACTTCTTTGTGTTCTGTGAAATCATCTCACAGATTTACAGCTTTCCTCTCAAGAAGCCTTTCGCTAAGACAGTTCTTGTGGAATTGGCAAAGTGATATTTGAAAGCCCATAGAGGGCTATGGTGAAAAAGGAAATATCCTCAGATGAAATCTGGAACGAAGCTTTCTGAGAAACTGCTGAGTGTTCTGATAATTCATCTCACAGAGTTCCATCTGTATTTCGTGGATCTCTTTGCTAGCCTTTTTTCTGAGGAATCTGAGAACAGATATTTCGGATCCCTTTGAAGACTATAGGGCCAAAGGGAAAATCCTCTGATAACAAAGAGAAAGAAGTTTTCTGAGAAACTTCTTTGTGTTCTGTGAAATCATCTCACAGAGTTACAGCTTTCCCCTCAAGAAGCCTTTCGCTAAGACAGTTCTTGTGGAATTGGCAAAGTGATATTTGGAAGCCCTTAGAGGGCTATGGTGAAAAAGGAAATATCCTCAGATGAAATCTGGAAAGAAGCTTTCTGAGAAACTGCTGAGTGTTCTGTTAATTCATCTCACAGAGTTATATCTGTATTTCGTGGATCTCTTTGCTAGCCTTATTTCTGTGGAATCTGAGAACAGATATTTCGGATCCCTTTGAAGACTATAGGGCCAAAGGAAATATCGTCCGATAACAAAGAGAAAGAAGCTTTCTGAGAAACGTCTTTGTGTTCTGGGAAATCATCTCACAGAGTTACAGCTTTCCCCTCAAGAAGCCTCTCGCTAAGACAGTTCTTGTGGAATTGGCAAAGTGATATTTGGAAGCGCATAGAGGGCTATGGTGAAAAAGGAAATATCCTCAGATGAAATCTGGAAAGAAGCTCTCTGAGAAACTGCTGAGAGTTCTGTTAATTCATCTCACAGAGTTACATCTGTATTTCGTGGATCTCTTTGCTAGCCTTATTTCTGTGGAATCTGAGAACAGATATTTCAGATCCCTTTGAAGACTATAGGGCCAAAGGAAATATCCTCTTATAACAAAGAGAAAGAAGCTTTCTGAGAAACTTCTTTGTGTTCTGTGAAATCACCTCACAGAGTTACAGCTTTTCCCTCAAGAAGCCGTTCGCTAAGACAGTTCTTGTGGAACTGACAAAGTGATATTTGCAAGCCCATAGAGGGCTACGGTGAAAAAGGAAATATCCTCAGATGTAATCTGGAAAGAAGCTTTCTGAGAAACTTCTGAGTGTTCTGTTAATTCATCTCACAGAGTTCCATCTGTATTTCGTGGATCTCCTTGCTAGCCTTATTTCTGAGGAATCTGAGAACAGATATTTCGGATCCCTTCGAAGACTATAGGGCCAAAGGAAAAATTCTCTGATAACAAAGAGATAGAAATTTTCTGAGAAACTTCTTTGTGTTCTGTGAAATCATCTCACAGATTAACAGCTTTCCCCTCAAGAAGCCTCTCGCCAAGACAGTTCTTGTGGAATTGGCAAGGTGATATTTGGAAGCCCTTAGAGGGCTATGGTGAAAAACGAAATATCCTCAGATGAAATCTGGAAAGAAGCTTTCTGAGAAACTGCTTACTGTTCTGTTAATTCATCTCACAGAGTTACATCTGTATTTCGTGGATCTCTTTGCTAGCCTTATTTCTGTGGAATCTGAGAACAGATATTTCAGATCCCTTTTAAGACTATAGGACCAAAGGAAATATCCTCCGATAACAAAGAAAAAGAAGCTTTCTGAGAAACTTCTTTGTGTTCTGTGAAATCATCTCACAGAGTTACAGCTTTCCTCTCAAGAAGCCGTTCGCTAAGACAGTTCTTGTGGAATTGGCAAAGTGATATTTGGAAGCCCATAGAGGGCTATGGTCAAAAAGGAAATATCCTTAGATGAAATCTGGAAAGAAGCTTTCTGAGAAACTGCTGAGTGTTCTGTTAATTCATCTCACAGAGAACATCTGCATTTCGTGGATCTCTTTGCTAGCCTTATTTCGGAGGAATCTGAGAACAGATATTTCGGATCCCTTTGAAGACTATAGGGCCAAAGGAAATATCCTCTGATAAGAAAGAGGAAGAAGTTTTCTGAGAAACTTCTTTGTGTTCTGCGAAATCATCTCACAGGGTTACAGCTTTCCCCTCAAGAAGCCTTTCGCTAAGACAGTTCTTGTGGAATTGGCAAAGTGATATTTGAAAGCCCATAGAGGGCTATGGTGAAAAAGGAAATATCCTCAGATGAAATCTGGAAAGAAGCTTTCTGAGAAACTGCTGAGTGTTCTGTTAATTCATCTCACAGAGTTACATCTGTATTTCGTGGATCTCTTTGCTAGCCTTATTTCTGTGGAATCTGAGAACAGATATTTCGATTCCCTTTGAAGACTATAGGGCCAAAGGAAATATCCTCCGATAACAAAGAGAAAGAAGCTTTCTGAGAAACTTCTTTGTGTTCTGTGAAATCATCTCACAGAGTTACAGCTTTCCCCTCAAGAAGCCTTTGGCTAAGACAGTTCTTGTGGAATTGGCAAAGTGATATTTGGAAGCCCATAGAGGGTTATGGTGAAAAAGGAAATATCCTCAGATGAAATCTGGAAAGAAGCTTTCTGAGAAACTGCTTAGTGTTCTGTTAATTCATCTCACAGAGTTACATCTGTATTTCGTGGATCTCTTTGCTAGCCTTATTTCTGTGGAATCTGAGAACAGATATTTCTGATCCCTTTGAAGAGTATAGGGCCAAAGGAAATATCCTCCGATAACAAAGAGAAAGAAGCTTTCTGAGAAACTTCTTTGTGTTCTGTGAAATCATCTCACAGAGTTACAGCTTTCCGCTCAAGAAGCCTTTCGCTAAGACAGTTCTTGTGGAATTGGCAAAGTGATATTTGGAAGCCCTTAGAGGGCTATGGTGAAAAAGGAAATATCCTCAGATGAAATCTGGAAAGAAGCTTTCTGAGAAACTGCTGAGTGTTCTGTTAATTCATCTCACGGAGTTACATCTGTATTTCGTGGATCTCTTTGCTAGCCTTATTTCTGTGGAATCTGAGAACAGATATTTCGGATCCCTTTAGAGACTATGGGGCCAAAGGAAATATCCTCCGATAACAAAGAGAAAGAAGCTTTCTGAGAAACTTCTTTTTGTTCTGTGAATTCATCTCACAGAGTTACAGCTTTCCCCTCAAGAAGCCTCTCGCCAAGACAGTTCTTGTGGAATTGTCAAGGTGATATTTGGAAGCCCTTAGAGGGCTATGGTGAAAAAGGAAATATCCTCAGATGAAATCTGGAAAGAAGCTTTCTGAGAAACTGCTGAGTGTTCTGTTAATTCATCTCACAGAGTTACATCTGTATTTCGTGGATCTCTTTGCTAGCCTTATTTCTGTGGAATCTGAGAAAAGATATTTCAGATACCTTTGAATACTATAGGGCCAAAGGAAATATACTCCTATAACCAAGAGAAAGAAGCTTTCTGAGAAACTTCTTTGTGTTCTGTGAAATCATCTCACAGAGTTACAGCTTTCCCATAAAGAAGCCTTTCGCTAAGACAGTTCTTGTGGAATTGGCAAAGTGATATTTGGAAGCCCATAGAGGGCTATGGTGAAAAAGGAAATATCCTCAGATGAAATCTGGAAAGAAGCTTTCTGAGAAACTGCTGAGTGTTCTCTTAATTCATCTCACAGAGTTCCATCTGTATTTCGTGGATCTCCTTGCTAGCCTTATTTCTGAGGAATCTGAGAACAGATATTTCGGATCCCTTTGAAGACTATAGGGCCAAAGGAAAAATCCTCTGATAACAAAGAGAAAGAAGATTTCTGAGAAACTTCTTAGTGTTCTGTGAAATCATCTCACAGAGTTACAGCTTTCCGCTCAAGAAGCCTTTCGCTAAGACAGTTCTTGTGGAATTGGCAAAGTGATATTTGGAAGCCATAGAGGGCTATGGTGAAAAAGGAAATATCCTCAGATGAAATCTGGAAAGAAGCTTTCTGAGAAACTGCTGACTGTTCTCTTAATTCATCTCACAGTGTTACATCTGTATGTCGTGGATCTCTTTGCTAGCCTTATTACTGTGGAATCTGAGAACAGATATTTCGGATCCCTTTGAAGACTACAGGGCAAAAGGAAATATCCTCCGATAACAAAGAGAAGGAAGCTTTCTGAGAAACTTCTTTGTGTTCTGTGAAATCTTCTCACAGAGTTACAGCTTTCCGCCCAAGAAGCCTTTCGCTAAGACAGTTCTTGTGGAATTGGCAAAGTGATATTTGGAAGCCCATAGAGGGCTATGGTGAAAAAGGAAATATCCTCAGATGAAATCTCGAAAGAAGGTTTCTGAGAAACTGCTGAGTGTTCTGTTAATTCATCTCACAGAGTTATATCTGTATTTCGTGGATCTCTTTGCTAGCCTTATTTCTGTGGAATCTGAGAAAAGATATTTCGGATCCCTTTGAGGACTATAGGCCAAAGGAAATATCCTCCGATAACAAACAGAAAGAAGCTTTCTGAGAAACGTCTTTGTGTACTTGTAAATAATCTCACAGAGTTACAGCTTTCCCCTCTAGAAGCCTCTCGCTAAGACAGTTCTTGTGGAATTGGCAAAGTGATATTTGGAAGCGCATAGAGGGCTATGGTGAAAAAGGAAATATCCTCAGATGAAATCTGGAAAGAAGCTCTCTGAGAAACTGCTGAGTGTTCTGTTAATTCATCTCACAGAGTTACATCTGTATTTCGTGGATCTGTTTGCTAGCCTTATTTCTGTGGAATCTGAGAACAGATATTCAGATCCCTTTGAAGACTATAGGGCCAAAGGAAATATCCTCCTATAACAAAGAGAAAGAAGCTTTCTGAGAAACTTCTTTTTGTTCTGTGAAATCATCTCACAGAGTTACAGCTTTCCCCTCAAGAAGCCTCTCGCCAAGAGAGTTATTGTGGAATTGACAAAGTGATATTTGGAAGCCCATAGAGGGCTATGGTGAAAAAAGAAATATCCTCAGATGAAATCTGGAAAGAAGCTTTCTGAGAAACTGCTGAGTGTTCTCTTAATTCATCTCACAGAGTTACATCTGTATTTCGTGGATCTCTTTGCTAGCCTTATTTCTGTGGAATCTGAGAACAGATATTTCGGATCCCTTTGAAGACTACAGGGCCAAAGGAAATATCCTCTGATAACAAAGAGAAAGAAGCTTTCTGAGAAACTTCTTTTTGTTCTGTGAATTCATCTCACAGAGTTACAGCTTACCCCTCAAGAAGCCTCTCGCCAAGACAGTTCTTGTGGAATTGGCAAGGTGATATTTGGAAGCCCTTAGAGGGCTATGGTGAAAAAGGAAATATCCTCAGATGAAATCTGGAAATAAGCTTTCTGAGAAACTGCTGAGTGTTGTGTTAATTCATCTCACAGAGTTACATCTGTATTTCGTGGATCTCTTTGCTAGCCTTATTTCTGTGGAATCTGGGAACAGATATTTCAGATCCCTTTTAAGACTATAGGATCAAAGGAAATATCCTCCGATAACAAAGAGAAAGAAGGTTTCTGAGAAACTTCTTTGTGTTCTGTGAAATCATCTCACAGATTTACAGCTTTCCTCTCAAGAAGCCTTTCGCTAAGACAGTTCTTGTGGAATTGGCAAAGTGATATTTGAAAGCCCATAGAGGGCTATGGTGAAAAAGGAAATATCCTCAGATGAAATCTGGAACGAAGCTTTCTGAGAAACTGCTGAGTGTTCTGATAATTCATCTCACCGAGTTCCATCTGTATTTCGTGGATCTCCTTGCTAGCCTTATTTCTGAGGAATCTGAGAACAGATATTTCGGATCCCTTCGAAGACTATAGGGCCAAAGGAAAAATCCTCTGATAACAAAGAGATAGAAATTTTCTGAGAAACTTCTTTGTGTTCTGTGAAATCATCTCACAGATTAACAGCTTTCCCCTCAAGAAGCCTCTCGCCAAGACAGTTCTTGTGGAATTGGCAAGGTGATATTTGGAAGCCCTTAGAGGGCTATGGTGAAAAACGAAATATCCTCAGATGAAATCTGGAAAGAAGCTTTCTGAGAAACTGCTTAGTGTTCTGTTAATTCATCTCACAGAGTTACATCTGTATTTCGTGGATCTCTTTGCTAGCCTTATTTCTGTGGAATCTGAGAACAGATATTTCAGATCCCTTTTAAGACTATAGGACCAAAGGAAATATCCTCCGATAACAAAGAAAAAGAAGCTTTCTGAGAAACTTCTTTGTGTTCTGTGAAATCATCTCACAGAGTTACAGCTTTCCTCTCAAGAAGCCGTTCGCTAAGACAGTTCTTGTGGAATTGGCAAAGTGATATTTGGAAGCCCATAGAGGGCTATGGTCAAAAAGGAAATATCCTTAGATGAAATCTGGAAAGAAGCTTTCTGAGAAACTGCTGAGTGTTCTGTTAATTCATCTCACAGAGAACATCTGCATTTCGTGGATCTCTTTGCTAGCCTTATTTCGGAGGAATCTGAGAACAGATATTTCGGATCCCTTTGAAGACTATAGGGCCAAAGGAAATATCCTCTGATAAGAAAGAGGAAGAAGTTTTCTGAGAAACTTCTTTGTGTTCTGCGAAATCATCTCACAGGGTTACAGCTTTCCCCTCAAGAAGCCTTTCGCTAAGACAGTTCTTGTGGAATTGGCAAAGTGATATTTGAAAGCCCATAGAGGGCTATGGTGAAAAAGGAAATATCCTCAGATGAAATCTGGAAAGAAGCTTTCTGAGAAACTGCTGAGTGTTCTGTTAATTCATCTCACAGAGTTACATCTGTATTTCGTGGATCTCTTTGCTAGCCTTATTTCTGTGGAATCTGAGAACAGATATTTCGGATCCCTTTGAAGACTATAGGGCCAAAGGAAATATCCTCCGATAACAAAGAGAAAGAAGCTTTCTGAGAAACTTCTTTGTGTTCTGTGAAATCATCTCACAGAGTTACAGCTTTCCCCTCAAGAAGCCTTTGGCTAAGACAGTTCTTGTGGAATTGGCAAAGTGATATTTGGAAGCCCATAGAGGGTTATGGTGAAAAAGGAAATATCCTCAGATGAAATCTGGAAAGAAGCTTTCTGAGAAACTGCTTAGTGTTCTGTTAATTCATCTCACAGAGTTACATCTGTATTTCGTGGATCTCTTTGCTAGCCTTATTTCTGTGGAATCTGAGAACAGATATTTCTGATCCCTTTGAAGAGTATAGGGCCAAAGGAAATATCCTCCGATAACAAAGAGAAAGAAGCTTTCTGAGAAACTTCTTTGTGTTCTGTGAAATCATCTCACAGAGTTACAGCTTTCCGCTCAAGAAGCCTTTCGCTAAGACAGTTCTTGTGGAATTGGCAAAGTGATATTTGGAAGCCCTTAGAGGGCTGTGGTGAAAAAGGAAATATCCTCAGATGAAATCTGGAAAGAAGCTTTCTGAGAAACTGCTGAGTGTTCTGTTAATTCATCTCACAGAGTTATATCTGTATTTCGTGGACCTCTTTGCTAGCCTTATTTCTGTGGAATCTGAGAACAGATATTTCGGATCCCTTTGAAGACTATAGGCCAAAGGAAATATCCTCCGATAACAAAGAGAAAGAAGCTTTCTGAGAAACTTCTTTGTGTTCTGTGAATTCATCTCACAGAGTTACAGCTTTCCCCTCAAGAAGCCTCTCGCCAAGACAGTTCTTGTGGAATTGGCAAAGTGATATTCGGAAGCCCATAGAGGGCTATGGTCAAAAAGGAAATATCCTTAGATGAAATCTGGAAAGAAGCTTTCTGAGAAACTGCTGAGTGTTCTGTTAATTCATCTCACAGAGAACATCTGCATTTCGTGGATCTCTTTGCTAGCCTTATTTCGGAGGAATCTGAGAACAGATTTTTCAGATCCCTTTGAAGACAATAGGGCCAAAGGAAATATCCTCTGATAAGAAAGAGGAAGAAGTTTTCTGAGAAGCTTCTTTGTGTTCTGCGAAATCATCTCACAGGGTTACAGCTTTCCCCTCAAGAAGCCTTTCGCTAAGACAGTTCTTGTGGAATTGGCAAAGTGATATTTGGAAGCCCATAGAGGGCTATGGTGAAAAAGGAAATATCCTCAGATGAAATCTGGAAAGAAGCTTTCTGAGAAACTGCTGAGTGTTCTGTTAATTCATCTCACAGAGTTACATCTGTATTTCGCGGATCTCTTTGCTAGCCTTATTTCTGTGGAATCTGAGAACAGATATTTCGGATCCCTTTGAAGACTATAGGGCCAAAGGAAATATCCTCCGATAACAAAGAGAAAGAAGCTTTCTGAGAAACTTCTTTGTGTTCTGCGAAATCATCTCACTGAGTTACAGAATTCCCCTCAAGAAGCCTCTCGCCAAGAGAGTTCTTGTGAATTGGCAAAGTGATATTTGAAAGCCCATAGAGGGCTATGGTGAAAAAGGAAATATCCTCAGATGAAATCTGGAACGAAGCTTTCTGAGAAACTGCTGAGTGTTCTGTTAATTCATCTCACAGAGTTCCATCTGTATTTCGTGGATCTCCTTGCTAGCCTTTTTTCTGAGGAATCTGAGAACAGATATTTCGGATCCCTTTGAAGACTATAGGGCCAAAGGGAAAATCCTCTGAAAAAAAAGAGAAAGAAGTTTTCTGAGAAACTTCTTTGTGTTCTGTGAAATCATCTCACAGAGTTACGGCTTTCCCCTCAAGAAGCCTTTCGCTAAGACAGTTCTTGTGGAATTGGCAAAGTGATATTTGGAAGCCCTTAGAGGGCTATGGTGAAAAAGGAAATATCCTCAGATGAAATCTGGAAAGAAGCTTTCTGAGAAACTGCTGAGTGTTCTGTTAATTCATCTCACAGAGTTATATCTGTATTTCATGGATCTCTTTGCTAGCCTTATTTCTGTGGAATCTGAGAACAGATATTTCGGATCCCTTTGAAGACTATAGGGCCAAAGGAAATATCCTCCGATAACAAAGAGAAAGAAGCTTTCTGAGAAACTTCTTTGTGTTCTGTGAAATCATCTCACAGAGTTACAGCTTGCCCCTCAAGAAGCCTCTCGCTAAGACAGTTCTTGTGGAATTGGCAAAGTGATATTTGGAAGCGCATAGAGGGCTATGGTGAAAAAGGAAATATCCTCAGATGAAATCTGGAAAGAAGCTCTCTGAGAAACTGCTGAGAGTTCTGTTAATTCATCTCACAGAGTTACACCTGTATTTCGTGGATCTCTTTGCTAGCCTTATTTCTGTGGAATCTGAGAACAGATATTTCAGATCCCTTTGAAGACTATAGGGCCAAAGGAAATATCCTCTTATAACAAAGAGAAAGAAGCTTTCTGAGAAACTTCTTTGTGTTCTGTGAAATCACCTCACAGAGTTACAGCTTTTCCCTCAAGAAGCCGTTCGCTAAGACTGTTCTTGTGGAATTGGCAAAGTGATATTTGCAAGCCCATAGAGGGCTACGGTGAAAAAGGAAATATCCTCAGATGTAATCTGGAAAGAAGCTTTCTGAGAAACTGCTGAGTGTTCTGTTAATTCATCTCACAGAGTTCCATCTGTATTTCGTGGATCTCCTTGCTAGCCTTATTTCTGTTGAATCTGAGAACACATATTTCGGATCCCTTTGAAGACTATAGGGCCAAAGGAAATATCCTCCGAAAACAAAGAGAAAGAAGCTTTCTGAGAAACTTCTTTGTGTTCTGTGAAATCATCTCACTGAGTTACAGAATTCTCCTCAAGAAGCCTCTCGCCAAGAGAGTTCTTGTGGAATTGGCAAAGTTATATTTGAAAGCCCATAGAGGGCTATGGTGAAAAAGGAAATATCCTCAGATGAAATCTGGAAAGAAGCTTTCTGAGAAACTGCTGAGTGTTCTGTTAATTCATCTCACGGAGTTACATCTGTATTTCGTGGATCTCTTTGCTAGCCTTATTTCTGTGGAATATGAGAACAGATATTTCGGATCCCTTTAGAGACTATGGGGCCAAAGGAAATATCCTCCGATAACAAAGAGAAAGAAGCTTTCTGAGAAACTTCTTTGTGTTCTGTGAAATCATCTCACAGAGTTACAGCTTTGCCCTCAAGAAGCCTCTCGCCAAGACAGTTATTGTGGAATTGACAAAGTGCTATTTGGAAACCCATAGAGGGCTTTGGTGAAAAAGGAAATATCCTCTGATGAAATCTGGAAAGAAGCTTTCTGAGAAACTGCTGAGTGTTCTGTTAATTCATCTCACAGAGTTACATCTGTATTTCGTGGATCTCTTTGCTAGCCTTATTTCTGTGGAATCTGAGAACAGATATTTCGGATCCCTTTGAAGACTATAGGGCCAAAGGAAATATCCTCCGATAACAAAGAGAAAGAAGCTTTCTGAGAAACTTCTTTTTGTTCTGTGAATTCATCTCACAGAGTTACAGCTTTCCCCTCAAGAAGCCTCTCGCCAAGACAGTTCTTGTGGAATTGGCAAGGTGATATTTGGAAGCCCTTAGAGGGCTATGGTGAAAAAGGAAATATCCTCAGATGAAATCTGGAAAGAAGCTTTCTGAGAAACTGCTGAGTGTTCTGTTAATTCATCTCACAGAGTTACATCTGTATTTCGTGGATCTCTTTGCTAGCCTTATTTCTGTGGAATCTGAGAAAAGATATTTCAGATACCTTTGAATACTATAGGGCCAAAGGAAATATACTCCTATAACCAAGAGAAAGAAGCTTTCTGAGAAACTTCTTTGTGTTCTGTGAAATCATCTCACAGAGTTACAGCTTTCCCATAAAGAAGCCTTTCGCTAAGACAGTTCTTGTGGAATTGGCAAAGTGATATTTGGAAGCCCATAGAGGGCTATGGTGAAAAAGGAAATATCCTCAGATGAAATCTGGAAAGAAGCTTTCTGAGAAACTGCTGAGTGTTCTCTTAATTCATCTCACAGAGTTCCATCTGTATTTCGTGGATCTCCTTGCTAGCCTTATTTCTGAGGAATCTGAGAACAGATATTTCGGATCCCTTTGAAGACTATAGGGCCAAAGGAAAAATCCTCTGATAACAAAGAGAAAGAAGTTTTCTGAGAAACTTCTTAGTGTTCTGTGAAATCATCTCACAGAGTTACAGCTTTCCGCTCAAGAAGCCTTTCGCTAAGACAGTTCTTGTGGAATTGGCAAAGTGATATTTGGAAGCCCATAGAGGGCTATGGTGAAAAAGGAAATATCCTCAGATGAAATCTGGAAAGAAGCTTTCTGAGAAACTGCTGACTGTTCTCTTAATTCATCTCACAGTGTTACATCTGTATGTCGTGGATCTCTTTGCTAGCCTTATTACTGTGGAATCTGAGAACAGATATTTCGAATCCCTTTGAAGACTACAGGGCAAAAGGAAATATCCTCCGATAACAAAGAGAAGGAAGCTTTCTGAGAAACTTCTTTGTGTTCGGTGAAATCATCTCACAGAGTTACAGCTTTCCACCCAAGAAGCCTTTCGCTAAGACAGTTCTTGTGGAATTGGCAAAGTGATATTTGGAAGCCCATAGAGGGCTATGGTGAAAAAGGAAATATCCTCAGATGAAATCTCGAAAGAAGGTTTCTGAGAAACTGCTGAGTGTTCTGTTAATTCATCTCACAGAGTTATATCTGTATTTCGTGGATCTCTTTTCTAGCCTAATTTCTGTGGAATCTGAGAAAAGATATTTCGGATCCCTTTGAGGACTATAGGCCAAAGGAAATATCCTCCGATAACAAACAGAAAGAAGCTTTCTGAGAAACGTCTTTGTGTTCTTGTAAATAATCTCACAGAGTTACAGCTTTCCCCTCAAGAAGCCTCTCGCTAAGACAGTTCTTGTGGAATTGGCAAAGTGATATTTGGAAGCGCATAGAGGGCTATGGTGAAAAAGGAAATATCCTCAGATGAAATCTGGAAAGAAGCTCTCTGAGAAACTGCTGAGTGTTCTGTTAATTCATCTCACAGAGTTACATCTGTATTTCGTGGATCTGTTTGCTAGCCTTATTTCTGTGGAATCTGAGAACAGATATTCAGATCCCTTTGAAGACTATAGGGCCAAAGGAAATATCCTCCTATAACAAAGAGAAAGAAGCTTTCTGAGAAACTTCTTTGTGTTCTGTGAAATCATCTCACAGAGTTACAGCTTTCCCCTCAAGAAGCCTCTCGCCAAGAGAGTTATTGTGGAATTGACAAAGTGATATTTGGAAGCCCATAGAGGGCTATGGTGAAAAAAGAAATATCCACAGATGAAATCTGGAAAGAAGCTTTCTGAGAAACTGCTGAGTGTTCTCTTAATTCATCTCACAGAGTTACATCTGTATTTCGTGGATCTCTTTGCTAGCCTTATTTCTGTGGAATCTGAGAACAGATATTTCGGATCCCTTTGAAGACTATAGGGCCAAAGGAAATATCCTCCGATAACAAAGAGAAAGAAGCTTTCTGAGAAACTTCTTTGTGTTCTGTGAAATCATCTCACAGAGTTACAGCTTTCCCCTCAAGAAGCCTTTGGCTAAGACAGTTCTTTTGGAATTGGCAAAGTGATATTTGGAAGCCCATAGAGGGCTATGGTGAAAAAGGAAATATCCTCAGATGAAATCTGGAAAGAAGCTTTCTGAGAAACTGCTTAGTGTTCTGTTAATTCATCTCACAGAGTTACATCTGTATTTCGTGGATCTCTTTGCTAGCCTTCTTTCTGTGGAATCTGAGAACAGATATTTCTGATCCCTTTGAATAGTATAGGGCCAAAGGAAATATCCTCCGATAACAAAGAGAAAGAAGCTTTCTGAGAAACTTCTTTGTGTTCTGTGAAATCATCTCACAGAGTTACAGCTTTCCGCTCAAGAAGCCTTTCGCTAAGACAGTTCTTGTGGAATTGGCAAAGTGATATTTGGAAGCCCTTAGAGGGCTGTGGTGAAAAAGGAAATATCCTCAGATGAAATCTGGAAAGAAGCTTTCTGAGAAACTGCTGAGTGTTCTGTTAATTCATCTCACAGAGTTATATCTGTATTTCGTGGACCTCTTTGCTAGCCTTATTTCTGTGGAATCTGAGAACAGATATTTCGGATCCCTTTGAAGACTATAGGCCAAAGGAAATATCCTCCGATAACAAAGAGAAAGAAGCTTTCTGAGAAACTTCTTTGTGTTCTGTGAATTCATCTCACAGAGTTACAGCTTTCCCCTCAAGAAGCCTCTCGCCAAGACAGTTCTTGTGGAATTGGCAAGGTGATATTTGGAAGCCCTTAGAGGGCTATGGTGAAAAAGGAAATATCCTCAGATGAAATCTGGAAAGAAGCTTTCTGAGAAACTGCTTACTGTTCTGTTAATTCGTCTCACAGAGTTACATCTGTATTTCGTGGATCTCTTTGCTAGCCTTATTTCTGTGGAATCTGAGAACAGATATTTCAGATCCCTTTTAAGACTATAGGACCAAAGGAAATATCCTCCGATAACAAAGAGAAAGAAGGTTTCTGAGAAACTTCTTTGTGTTCTGTGAAATCATCTCACAGATTTATAGCTTTCCTCTCAAGAAGCCTTTCGCTAAGACAGTTCTTGTGGAATTGGCAAAGTGATATTTGGAAGCCCCTAGAGGGCTATGGTGAAAAAGGAAATATCCTTAGATGAAATCTAGAAAGAAGCTTTCTGAGAAACTGCTGAGTGTTCTGTTAATTCATCTCACAGAGAACATCTGCATTTCGTGGATCTCTTTGCTAGCCTTATTTCTGAGGAATCTGAGAACAGATATTTCGGATCCCTTTGAAGACTATAGGGCCAAAGGAAATATCCTCTGATAAGAAAGAGAAAGAAGTTCTCTGAGAAACTTCTTTGTGTTCTGCGAAATCATCTCACAGGGTTACTGCTTTCCCCTCAAGAAGCCTTTCGCTAAGACAGTTCTTGTGGAATTGGCAAAGTGATATTTGGAAGCCCATAGAGGGCTATGGTGAAAAAGGAAATATCCTCAGATGAAATCTGGAAAGAAGATTTCTGAGAAACTGCTGAGTGTTCTGTTAATTCATCTCACAGAGTTACATCTGTATTTCCTGGATCTCTTTGCTAGCCTTATTTCTGTGGATTCTGAGAACAGATATTTCGGATCCCTTTCAAGAGTATAGGGCCAAAGGAAATATCCTCGGATAACAAAGAGAAAGAAGCTTTCTGAGAATCTTCTTTGTGTTCTGTGAAATCATCTCACAGAGTTACAGCTTTCCGCTCAAGAACCCTTTCGCTGAGACAGTTCTTGTGGAATTGGCAAAGTGATATTTGGAAGCACATAGAGGGCTATGGTGAAAAAGGAAATATCCTCAGATGAAATCTGGAAAGAAGCTTTCTGAGAAACTGCTCAGTGTTCTCTTAATTCATCTCACAGTGTTACATCTGTATGTCGTGGATCTCTTTGCTAGCCTTATTACTGTGGAATCTGAGAACAGATATTTCGGATCCCTTTGAAGACTACAGGGCAAAAGGAAATATCCTCCCATAACAAAGAGAAGGAAGCTTTCTGAGAAACTTCTTTGTGTTCTGTGAAATCATCTCACAGAGTTACAGCTTTCCCCTCAAGAAGCCTTTCGCTAAGACAGTTCTTGTGGAATTGGCAAAGTGATATTTGGAAGCCCAAAGAGGGGTAAGGTGAAAAAGGAAATATCCTCAGATGAAATCTGGAAAGAAGCTTTCTGAGAAACTGCTGAGAGTTCTGTTAATTCATCTCACAGAGTTATATCTGTATTTCGTGGATCTCTTTGCTAGCCTTATTTCTGTGGAATCTGAGAACAGATATTTCGGATCCCTTTGAAGGCTTAGGGCCAAAGGAAATATCCTCCGATAACAAACAGAAAGAAGCTTTCTGAGAAACGACTTTGTGTTCTGTGAAATCATCTCACAGAGTTACAGCTTTCCCCTCAAGAAGCCTCTCGCTAAGACAGTTCTTGTGGAATTGGCAAAGTGATATTTGGAAGCCCATAGAGGGTTATGGTGAAAAAGGAAATATCCTCAGATGAAATCTGGAAAGAAGCTTTCTGAGAAACTGCTGAGTGTTCTCTTAATTCATCTCACAGTGTTACATCTGTATGTCGTGGATCTCTTTGCTAGCCTTATTACTGTGGAATCTGAGAACAGATATTTCTGATCCCTTTGAAGACTACAGGGCAAAAGGAAATATCCTCCGATAACAAAGAGAAGGAAGCTTTCTGAAAAACTTCTTTGTGTTCTGTGAAATCATATCACAGAGTTACAGCTTTCCCCTCAAGAAGCCTCTCGCTAAGACAGTTCTTGTGGAATTGGCAAAGGGATACTTGGAAGCGCATAGAGGGCTATGGTGAAAAAGGAAATATCCTCAGATGAAATCTGGAAAGTAGCTCTCTGAGAAACTGCTGAGTGATCTGTTAATTCATCTCACAGAGTTACATCTTTATTTCGTGGATCTCTTTGCTAGCCTTATTTCTGTGGAATCTGAAAACAGATATTTCCGATCCCTTTGAAGACTATAGGGCCAAAGGAAATATCCTCTATAACAAAGAGAAAGAAGCTTTCTGAGAAACTTCTCTGTGTTCTGTGAAATCATCTCACAGAGTTACAGCTTTCCCCTCAAGAAGCCTTTCGCTAAGACAGTTCTTTTGGAATTGACAAACTGATATTTGGAAGCCGGTAGAGGGCTATGGTGAAAAAGGAAATATCCTCAGATGAAATCTGGAAAGAAGCTTTCTGAGAAACTGCTGAGTGTTCTGTTAATTCATCTCACAGAGTTCCATCTGTATTTCGTGGATCTCCTTGCTAGCCTTATTTCTGAGGAATCTGAGAACAGATATTTCGGATCCCTTTGAAGACTATAGGGCCAAAGGAAAAATCCTCTGATAACAAAGAGAAAGAAGTTTTCTGAGAAACTTCTTTGTGTTCTGTGAAATCATCTCACAGAGTTACAGCTTTGCCCTCAAGAAGCCTCTCGCCAAGACAGTTCTTGTGGAATTGGCAAGGTGATATTTGGAAGCCCTTAGAGAGCTATGGTGAAAAAGGAAATATCCTCAGATGAAATCTGGAAAGAAGCTTTCTGAGAAACTGTTGAGTGTTCTGTTAATTCATCTCACAGAGTTACATGTGTATTTCTTGTATCTCTTTGCAAGCCTTATTGCTGTGGAATCTGAGAACAGATATATCGGATCCCTTTGAAGATTATAGGGAAAAAGGAAATATCCTCCCATAACAAAGAGAATTAAGCTTTCTGAGAAACTTCTTTGTGTTCTGTGAAATCATCTCACAGAGTTACAGCCTTCCCCTCAAGAAGCCTTTCGCTAAGACAGTTCTTGTGGAATTTGCAAAGTGATATTTGGAAGACCTTAGAGGGCTATGGTGAAAAAGGAAATATCCTCAGATGAAATCTGGAAAGAAGCTTTCTGAGAAACTGCTTAGTGTTCTGTTAATTCATCTCACACAGTTACCTCTGTATTTCGTGGATCTCTTTGCTAGCCTTATTTCTGTGGAATCTGAGAACAGATAATTCGGATCACTTTGAAGACTATAGGGCCAAAGGTAATATCCTCCGATAACAAAGAGAAAGAAGCTTTCTGAGAAACTTCTTTGTGTTCTGTGAAATCATCTCACAGAGTTACAGCTTTGCCCTCAAGAAGCCTCTCGCCAAGACAGTTATTGTGGAATTGACAAAGTGCTATTTGGAAACCCATAGAGGGCTTTGGTGAAAAAGGAAATATCCTCTGATGAAATCTGGAAAGAAGCTTTCTGAGAAACTGCTGAGTGTTCTGTTAATTCATCTCACAGAGTTACATCTGTATTTCGTGGATCTCTTTGCTAGCCTTATTTCTGTGGAATCTGAGAACAGATATTTCGGATCCCTTTGAAGACTATAGGGCCAAAGGAAATATCCTCCGATAACAAAGAGAAAGAAGCTTTCTGAGAAACTTCTTTTTGTTCTGTGAATTCATCTCACAGAGTTACAGCTTTCCCCTCAAGAAGCCTCTCGCCAAGACAGTTCTTGTGGAATTGGCAAGGTGATATTTGGAAGCCCTTAGAGGGCTATGGTGAAAAAGGAAATATCCTCAGATGAAATCTGGAAAGAAGCTTTCTGAGAAACTGCTGAGTGTTCTGTTAATTCATCTCACAGAGTTACATCTGTATTTCGTGGATCTCTTTGCTAGCCTTATTTCTGTGGAATCTGAGAAAAGATATTTCAGATACCTTTGAATACTATAGGGCCAAAGGAAATATACTCCTATAACCAAGAGAAAGAAGCTTTCTGAGAAACTTCTTTGTGTTCTGTGAAATCATCTCACAGAGTTACAGCTTTCCCATAAAGAAGCCTTTCGCTAAGACAGTTCTTGTGGAATTGGCAAAGTGATATTTGGAAGCCCATAGAGGGCTATGGTGAAAAAGGAAATATCCTCAGATGAAATCTGGAAAGAAGCTTTCTGAGAAACTGCTGAGTGTTCTCTTAATTCATCTCACAGAGTTCCATCTGTATTTCGTGGATCTCCTTGCTAGCCTTATTTCTGAGGAATCTGAGAACAGATATTTCGGATCCCTTTGAAGACTATAGGGCCAAAGGAAAAATCCTCTGATAACAAAGAGAAAGAAGTTTTCTGAGAAACTTCTTAGTGTTCTGTGAAATCATCTCACAGAGTTACAGCTTTCCGCTCAAGAAGCCTTTCGCTAAGACAGTTCTTGTGGAATTGGCAAAGTGATATTTGGAAGCCCATAGAGGGCTATGGTGAAAAAGGAAATATCCTCAGATGAAATCTGGAAAGAAGCTTTCTGAGAAACTGCTGACTGTTCTCTTAATTCATCTCACAGTGTTACATCTGTATGTCGTGGATCTCTTTGCTAGCCTTATTACTGTGGAATCTGAGAAAAGATATTTCGAATCCCTTTGAAGACTACAGGGCAAAAGGAAATATCCTCCGATAACAAAGAGAAGGAAGCTTTCTGAGAAACTTCTTTGTGTTCGGTGAAATCATCTCACAGAGTTACAGCTTTCCACCCAAGAAGCCTTTCGCTAAGACAGTTCTTGTGGAATTGGCAAAGTGATATTTGGAAGCCCATAGAGGGCTATGGTGAAAAAGGAAATATCCTCAGATGAAATCTCGAAAGAAGGTTTCTGAGAAACTGCTGAGTGTTCTGTTAATTCATCTCACAGAGTTATATCTGTATTTCGTGGATCTCTTTTCTAGCCTAATTTCTGTGGAATCTGAGAAAAGATATTTCGGATCCCTTTGAGGACTATAGGCCAAAGGAAATATCCTCCGATAACAAACAGAAAGAAGCTTTCTGAGAAACGTCTTTGTGTTCTTGTAAATAATCTCACAGAGTTACAGCTTTCCCCTCAAGAAGCCTCTCGCTAAGACAGTTCTTGTGGAATTGGCAAAGTGATATTTGGAAGCGCATAGAGGGCTATGGTGAAAAAGGAAATATCCTCAGATGAAATCTGGAAAGAAGCTCTCTGAGAAACTGCTGAGTGTTCTGTTAATTCATCTCACAGAGTTACATCTGTATTTCGTGGATCTGTTTGCTAGCCTTATTTCTGTGGAATCTGAGAACAGATATTCAGATCCCTTTGAAGACTATAGGGCCAAAGGAAATATCCTCCTATAACAAAGAGAAAGAAGCTTTCTGAGAAACTTCTTTGTGTTCTGTGAAATCATCTCACAGAGTTACAGCTTTCCCCTCAAGAAGCCTCTCGCCAAGAGAGTTATTGTGGAATTGACAAAGTGATATTTGGAAGCCCATAGAGGGCTATGGTGAAAAAAGAAATATCCACAGATGAAATCTGGAAAGAAGCTTTCTGAGAAACTGCTGAGTGTTCTCTTAATTCATCTCACAGAGTTACATCTGTATTTCGTGGATCTCTTTGCTAGCCTTATTTCTGTGGAATCTGAGAACAGATATTTCGGATCCCTTTGAAGACTATAGGGCCAAAGGAAATATCCTCCGATAACAAAGAGAAAGAAGCTTTCTGAGAAACTTCTTTGTGTTCTGTGAAATCATCTCACAGAGTTACAGCTTTCCCCTCAAGAAGCCTTTGGCTAAGACAGTTCTTTTGGAATTGGCAAAGTGATATTTGGAAGCCCATAGAGGGCTATGGTGAAAAAGGAAATATCCTCAGATGAAATCTGGAAAGAAGCTTTCTGAGAAACTGCTTAGTGTTCTGTTAATTCATCTCACAGAGTTACATCTGTATTTCGTGGATCTCTTTGCTAGCCTTCTTTCTGTGGAATCTGAGAACAGATATTTCTGATCCCTTTGAATAGTATAGGGCCAAAGGAAATATCCTCCGATAACAAAGAGAAAGAAGCTTTCTGAGAAACTTCTTTGTGTTCTGTGAAATCATCTCACAGAGTTACAGCTTTCCGCTCAAGAAGCCTTTCGCTAAGACAGTTCTTGTGGAATTGGCAAAGTGATATTTGGAAGCCCTTAGAGGGCTGTGGTGAAAAAGGAAATATCCTCAGATGAAATCTGGAAAGAAGCTTTCTGAGAAACTGCTGAGTGTTCTGTTAATTCATCTCACAGAGTTATATCTGTATTTCGTGGACCTCTTTGCTAGCCTTATTTCTGTGGAATCTGAGAACAGATATTTCGGATCCCTTTGAAGACTATAGGCCAAAGGAAATATCCTCCGATAACAAAGAGAAAGAAGCTTTCTGAGAAACTTCTTTGTGTTCTGTGAATTCATCTCACAGAGTTACAGCTTTCCCCTCAAGAAGCCTCTCGCCAAGACAGTTCTTGTGGAATTGGCAAGGTGATATTTGGAAGCCCTTAGAGGGCTATGGTGAAAAAGGAAATATCCTCAGATGAAATCTGGAAAGAAGCTTTCTGAGAAACTGCTTACTGTTCTGTTAATTCGTCTCACAGAGTTACATCTGTATTTCGTGGATCTCTTTGCTAGCCTTATTTCTGTGGAATCTGAGAACAGATATTTCAGATCCCTTTTAAGACTATAGGACCAAAGGAAATATCCTCCGATAACAAAGAGAAAGAAGGTTTCTGAGAAACTTCTTTGTGTTCTGTGAAATCATCTCACAGATTTATAGCTTTCCTCTCAAGAAGCCTTTCGCTAAGACAGTTCTTGTGGAATTGGCAAAGTGATATTTGGAAGCCCCTAGAGGGCTATGGTGAAAAAGGAAATATCCTTAGATGAAATCTAGAAAGAAGCTTTCTGAGAAACTGCTGAGTGTTCTGTTAATTCATCTCACAGAGAACATCTGCATTTCGTGGATCTCTTTGCTAGCCTTATTTCTGAGGAATCTGAGAACAGATATTTCGGATCCCTTTGAAGACTATAGGGCCAAAGGAAATATCCTCTGATAAGAAAGAGAAAGAAGTTCTCTGAGAAACTTCTTTGTGTTCTGCGAAATCATCTCACAGGGTTACTGCTTTCCCCTCAAGAAGCCTTTCGCTAAGACAGTTCTTGTGGAATTGGCAAAGTGATATTTGGAAGCCCATAGAGGGCTATGGTGAAAAAGGAAATATCCTCAGATGAAATCTGGAAAGAAGATTTCTGAGAAACTGCTGAGTGTTCTGTTAATTCATCTCACAGAGTTACATCTGTATTTCCTGGATCTCTTTGCTAGCCTTATTTCTGTGGATTCTGAGAACAGATATTTCGGATCCCTTTCAAGAGTATAGGGCCAAAGGAAATATCCTCGGATAACAAAGAGAAAGAAGCTTTCTGAGAATCTTCTTTGTGTTCTGTGAAATCATCTCACAGAGTTACAGCTTTCCGCTCAAGAACCCTTTCGCTGAGACAGTTCTTGTGGAATTGGCAAAGTGATATTTGGAAGCACATAGAGGGCTATGGTGAAAAAGGAAATATCCTCAGATGAAATCTGGAAAGAAGCTTTCTGAGAAACTGCTCAGTGTTCTCTTAATTCATCTCACAGTGTTACATCTGTATGTCGTGGATCTCTTTGCTAGCTTTATTACTGTGGAATCTGAGAACAGATATTTCGGATCCCTTTGAAGACTACAGGGCAAAAGGAAATATCCTCCCATAACAAAGAGAAGGAAGCTTTCTGAGAAACTTCTTTGTGTTCTGTGAAATCATCTCACAGAGTTACAGCTTTCCCCTCAAGAAGCCTTTCGCTAAGACAGTTCTTGTGGAATTGGCAAAGTGATATTTGGAAGCCCAAAGAGGGGTAAGGTGAAAAAGGAAATATCCTCAGATGAAATCTGGAAAGAAGCTTTCTGAGAAACTGCTGAGAGTTCTGTTAATTCATCTCACAGAGTTATATCTGTATTTCGTGGATCTCTTTGCTAGCCTTATTTCTGTGGAATCTGAGAACAGATATTTCGGATCCCTTTGAAGGCTTAGGGCCAAAGGAAATATCCTCCGATAACAAACAGAAAGAAGCTTTCTGAGAAACGACTTTGTGTTCTGTGAAATCATCTCACAGAGTTACAGCTTTCCCCTCAAGAAGCCTCTCGCTAAGACAGTTCTTGTGGAATTGGCAAAGTGATATTTGGAAGCCCATAGAGGGTTATGGTGAAAAAGGAAATATCCTCAGATGAAATCTGGAAAGAAGCTTTCTGAGAAACTGCTGAGTGTTCTCTTAATTCATCTCACAGTGTTACATCTGTATGTCGTGGATCTCTTTGCTAGCCTTATTACTGTGGAATCTGAGAACAGATATTTCTGATCCCTTTGAAGACTACAGGGCAAAAGGAAATATCCTCCGATAACAAAGAGAAGGAAGCTTTCTGAAAAACTTCTTTGTGTTCTGTGAAATCATATCACAGAGTTACAGCTTTCCCCTCAAGAAGCCTCTCGCTAAGACAGTTCTTGTGGAATTGGCAAAGGGATACTTGGAAGCGCATAGAGGGCTATGGTGAAAAAGGAAATATCCTCAGATGAAATCTGGAAAGTAGCTCTCTGAGAAACTGCTGAGTGATCTGTTAATTCATCTCACAGAGTTACATCTTTATTTCGTGGATCTCTTTGCTAGCCTTATTTCTGTGGAATCTGAAAACAGATATTTCCGATCCCTTTGAAGACTATAGGGCCAAAGGAAATATCCTCTATAACAAAGAGAAAGAAGCTTTCTGAGAAACTTCTCTGTGTTCTGTGAAATCATCTCACAGAGTTACAGCTTTCCCCTCAAGAAGCCTTTCGCTAAGACAGTTCTTTTGGAATTGACAAACTGATATTTGGAAGCCGGTAGAGGGCTATGGTGAAAAAGGAAATATCCTCAGATGAAATCTGGAAAGAAGCTTTCTGAGAAACTGCTGAGTGTTCTGTTAATTCATCTCACAGAGTTCCATCTGTATTTCGTGGATCTCCTTGCTAGCCTTATTTCTGAGGAATCTGAGAACAGATATTTCGGATCCCTTTGAAGACTATAGGGCCAAAGGAAAAATCCTCTGATAACAAAGAGAAAGAAGTTTTCTGAGAAACTTCTTTGTGTTCTGTGAAATCATCTCACAGAGTTACAGCTTTGCCCTCAAGAAGCCTCTCGCCAAGACAGTTCTTGTGGAATTGGCAAGGTGATATTTGGAAGCCCTTAGAGAGCTATGGTGAAAAAGGAAATATCCTCAGATGAAATCTGGAAAGAAGCTTTCTGAGAAACTGTTGAGTGTTCTGTTAATTCATCTCACAGAGTTACATGTGTATTTCTTGTATCTCTTTGCAAGCCTTATTGCTGTGGAATCTGAGAACAGATATATCGGATCCCTTTGAAGATTATAGGGAAAAAGGAAATATCCTCCCATAACAAAGAGAATTAAGCTTTCTGAGAAACTTCTTTGTGTTCTGTGAAATCATCTCACAGAGTTACAGCCTTCCCCTCAAGAAGCCTTTCGCTAAGACAGTTCTTGTGGAATTTGCAAAGTGATATTTGGAAGACCTTAGAGGGCTATGGTGAAAAAGGAAATATCCTCAGATGAAATCTGGAAAGAAGCTTTCTGAGAAACTGCTTAGTGTTCTGTTAATTCATCTCACACAGTTACCTCTGTATTTCGTGGATCTCTTTGCTAGCCTTATTTCTGTGGAATCTGAGAACAGATAATTCGGATCACTTTGAAGACTATAGGGCCAAAGGTAATATCCTCCGATAACAAAGAGAAAGAAGCTTTCTGAGAAACTTCTTTGTGTTCTGTGAAATCATCTCACAGAGTTACAGCTTTCCCCTCAAGAAGCCTTTTGCTAAGACAGTTCTTGTGGAATTTCCAAAGTGATATTTGGAAGCCCTTAGAGGGCTATGGTGAAAAAGGCAATATCCTCAGATGAAATCTGGAAAGAAGCTTTCTGAGAAACTGCTGAGTGTTCTGTTAATTCATCTAACAGAGAACATCTACATTTCGTGGATCTCTTTGCTAGCCTTATTTCTTTGGAATCTGAGAACAGATATTTCGGATCCCTTTGAAGACTATAGGGCCAAAGGAAATATCCTCCTATAACAAAGAGAAAGAAGCTTTCTGAGAAACTTCTTTGTGTTCTGTGAAATCATCTCACAGAGTTACAGCTTTCCCCTCAAGAAGCCTTTCGCTAAGACAGTTCTTGTGGAATTGGCAAAGTGATATTTGGAATCCCATAGAGGGCTATGGTGAAAAAGGAAATATCCTGAGATGAAATCTGGATAGAAGCTTTCTGAGAAACTGCTGAGTGTTCTGTTAATTCATCTCACAGAGTTCCATCTCTATTTCGTGGATCTCCTTGCTGGCCTTATTTCTGAGGAATCTGAGAACAGATATTTCGGATCCTTTGAAGACTGTAGGGCCAAAGGAAATATCCTCTGATAAGAAAGAGAAAGAAGTTTTCTGAGAAACTTCTTTGTGTTCTGTGAAATCATCTCACAGAGTTACAGCTCTCCCCTCAAGAAGCCTTTCGCTAAGACAGTTCTTGTGGAATTGGCAAAGTGATATTTGGAAGCCCATAGAGGGCTATGGTGAAAAAGGAAATATCCTCACATGAAATCTGGAAAGAAGTTTTCTGCGAAACTTCTGAGTGTTCTCTTAATTCATGTCACAGAGTTACATCTGTATTTCGTGGATCTCTTTGCTAGCCTTATTTCTGTGGAATCTGAGAACAGATAATTCGGATCCCTTTGAAGACTATAGGGCCATAGGAAATATCCTCCGATAACAAAGAGAAAGAAGCTTTCTGAGAACCTTCTTTGTGTTCTGTGAAATCATCTCAAAGAGTTACAGCCTTCCCCTCAAGAAGCCTTTCGCTAAGACAGTTCTTGTGGAATTGGCAAAGTGATATTTGGAAGCCCATAGAGGGCTATGGTGAAAAAGGAAATATTCTCAGATGAAATCTGGAAAGAAGCCTTCTGAGAAACTGCTGAGTGTTCTGTTAATTCATCTCACAGAGTTACATATGTATTTCGTGGATCTCTATGGTCGCCTTATTTCTGTGGAATCTGAGAACTGATATTTCGGATCCCTTTGAAGACTATAGGGACAAAGGAAATATCCTCCGCTAACAACGAGAAAGAAGCTTTCTGAGAAACTTCTTTGTGTTCTGTGAAATCATCTCACAGAGTTACAGCTTTCCCCTCAAGAAGCCTCTCGCTAAGACAGTTCTTGTGGAATTGGCAAAGTGATATTTGGAAGCCCACAGAGGGCTATGGTGAAAAAGGAAATATCCTCAGATGAAATCTGGAAAGAAGATTTCTGAGAAACTGCTGAGTGTTCTGTTAATTCATCTCACAGAGTTCCATCTGTATTTCGTTGATCTCCTTGCTAGCCTTATTTCTGAGGAATCTGAGAACAGATATTTCGGATCCTTTGAAGACTATAGGGTCAAAGGAAAAATCCTCTGATAACAAAGAGAAAGAAGTTTTCTGAGAAACAGCTTTGTGTTCTGTGAAATCATCTCACAGAGTTACAGCTTTCCCCACTAGAAGCCTTTCGCTAAGACAGTTCTTGTGGAATTGGCAAAGTGATATTTGGAAGCCCATAGAGGGCTATGGTGAAAAAGGAAATATCCAAAGATGAAATCTGGAAAGAAGCTTTCTGAGAAACTGCTGAGTGTTCTGTTAATTCATCTCACAGAGTTACATCTGTATTTCGTGGATCTCTTTGCTAGCCTTATTTCTGAGGAATCTGAGAACAGATATTTCGGATCCCTTTGAAGACTATAGGGCCAAAGGAAATATCCTCTGATAACAAAGAGAAAGAAGCTGTCTGGGAAACGTGTTTGTGTTCTGTGAAATCATCTCACCGAGTTACAGCTTTCCCCTCCAGAAGCCTTTCGCTAAGACAGTTCTTGTGGCATTGTCAAAGTGATATTTGGAAGCCCATAGAGGGCTATGGTGAAAAAGGAAATATCCTCAGATGAAATCTGGAAAGAAGCTTTCTGAGAAACTGCTTAGTGTTCTGTTAATTCATCTCATAGAGTTACATCTGTATTTCGTGGCTCTCTTTGCTAGTCTTATTTCTGTGGAATCTGAGAACAGATATTTCCTATCCCTTTGAAGACTATAGGGCCAAGGGAAATATCCTCCGATGACAAAGAGAAAGAAGCTTTCTGAGAAACTTCTTTGTGTTCTGTGAAATCATCTCACAGAGTTACAGCTTTCCCCTCAAGAAGCCTTTCGCTAAGACAGTTCTTGTGGAATTGGCAAAGTGATATTTGGAAGCCCGTTGAGGGCTATGGTTAAAAAGGAAATATCCTCAGATGAAATCTGGAAAGAAGCTTTCCGAGAAACTGCTGAGTGTTCTGTTAATTCATCTCACAGAGTTACATCTGTATTTCGTGGATCTCTTTGGTAGCCTTATTTCTGTGGAATCTGAGAACAGATATTTCGGATTAATTTGAAGACTATAGGGCCAAAGGAAATATCCTCCGATAACAAAGAGAAAGAAGCTTTCTGAGAAACTTCTTTGTATTCTTTGAAATCATCTCACAGAGTTACAGCTTTCCCCTCAAGAAGCCTTTCGCTAAGAGAGTTCTTGTGGAATTGACAAAGTGATATTTGGAAGCCCTTAGAGGGCTATGGTGAAAAAGGAAATAACCTCACATGAAATCTGGTAAGAAGCTTTCTGAGAAACTGCTGAGTGTTCTGTTAATTCATCTCACAGAGTTACATCTGTATGTCGTGGATCTCTTTGCTAGCCTTATTACTGTGGAATCTGAGAACAGGTATTTCGGATCCCTTTGAAGACTACAGGGCGAAAGAAAATATCCACCGATAACAAAGAGAAGGAAGCTTTCTGAGAAACTTCTTTGTGTTCTGTGAAATCATCTCACAGAGTTACAGCTTTCCCCTGCAGAAGCCTTTCGCTAAGACAGTTCTTGTGGAATTGGCAAAGTGATATTTGGAAGCCCATAGAGGGCTATGGTGAAAAAGGAAATATCCTCAGATGAAATCTGGAAAGAAGCTTTCTGAGAAACTGCTGAGTGTTCTGTTAATTCATCTCACAGAGTTCAATCTGTATTTCGTGGATCTCCTTGCTAGCCTTATTTCTGCGGTATCCGATAACAGATATTTCGGATCGCTTGGAAGACTATAGGGCCAAAGGAAAAATCCTCTGATAACAAAGAGAAAGAAGTTTTCTGAGAAACTTCTTTGTGTTCTGTGAAATCATCTTACAGAGTTACAGCTTTGCCCTCAAGAAGCCTCTCGCCAAGACAGTTATTGTGGAATTGGCAAAGTGATATTTGGAAGCCCATAGAGGGCTATGGTGAAAAAGGAAATATCCTCAGATGAAATCTGGAGAGAAGCTTTCTGAGAAACTGCTGAGTGTTCTCTTAATTCATCTCACAGAGTAACATCTGTATGTCGGGGATCTCTCTGCTAGCCTTATTACTGTGGAATCTGAAAACAGATATTTCGGATCCCTTTGAAGACTACAGGGCCAAAGGAAATATCCTCCGATAACAAAGAGAAGGAAGCTTTCTGAGAAACTTCTTTGTGTTCTGTGAAATCATCTCACAGAGTTACAGCTTTCCCCTCAAGAATCCTTTGGCTAAGACAGTTCTTGTGGAATTGGCAAAGTGATATTTGGAAGTCCATAGAGGGCTATGATGAAAAAGGAAATATCCTCCGATGAAATCTGGAAAGAAGCTTTCTGAGAAACTGCTGAGTGTTCTGTTAATTCATCTGACAGAGTTACTTCTGTATTTCGTGCATCTCTTTGCTAGCCTTATTTCTGTGGAATCTGAGAACAGACACTTCGGATCCCTTTGAAGACTATAGGGACGAAGGAAATATCCTCCGATAACAAAGAGAAAGAAGCTGTCTGGCAAACGTGTTTGTGTTCTGTGAAATCATCTCACAGATTTACAGCTTTCCCCTCAAGAAGCCTTTCGCTAAGACAGTTCTTGTGGCATTGGCAAAGTGATATTTGGAAGCCCATAGAGGGCTATGGTGAAAAAGGAAATATCCTCAGATGAAATCTGGAAAGAAGCTTTCTGAGAAACGGCTTAGTGTTCTGTTAATTCATCTCATAGAGTTACATCTGTATTTCGTGGATCTCTTTGCTAGTCTTATTTCTGTGGAATCTGAGAACAGATATTTCCTATCCCTTTGAAGACTATATTGAGAAAGGAAATATCCTCCGATGATAAAGAGAAAGAAGCTTTCTGAGAAACTTCTTTGTGTTCTGTGAAATCATCTCACAGAGTTACAGCTTTGCCCTCAAGAAGCCTCTCGCCAAGACAGTTATTGTGGAATTGGCAAAGTGATATTTGGAAGCCCATAGAGGGCTATGGTGAAAAAGGAAATATCCTCAGATGAAATCTGGAAAGAAGCTTTCTGAGAAACTGCTGAGTGTTCTCTTAATTCATCTCACAGAGTAACATCTGTATGTCGGGGATCTCTTTGCTAGCCTTATTACTGTGGAGTCTGAGAACAGATATTTCGGATCCCTTTGAAGACTACAGGGCCAATGGAAATATCCTCCGATAACAAAGAGAAGGAAGCTTTCTGAGAAACTTCTTTGTGTTCTGTGAAATCATCTCACAGAGTTACAGCTTACCCCTCAAGAAGCCTTTCGCTAAGACAGTTCTTGTGGAATTTGCAAAGTGATATTTGGAAGTCCATAGAGGGCTATGGTGAAAAAGGAAATATCCTCAGATGAAATCTGGAAAGAAGCTTTCTGAGAAACTGCTGAGCGTTCTGTTAATTCATCTGACAGAGTTACTTCTGTATTTCGTGCATCTCTTTGCTAGCCTTATTTCTGTGGAATCTGAGAACAGATATTTCGGATCCCTTTGAAGACTATAGGGACGAAGGAAATATCCTCCGATAACAAAGAGAAAGAATTTTTCTGAGAAACTTCTTTGTGTTCTTTGAAATCATCTCACAGAATTACAGCTTTCCCCTCAAGAAGCCTTTCGCTAAGACAGTTCTTGTGGAATTGGCAAAGTGATATTTGGAAGCCCATAGAGGGCTATGGTGAAAAAGGAAATACCCTCAGATGAAATCCGGAAAGAAGCTTTCTGAGAAACTGCTGAGTGTTCTGTTAATTCATCTCACAGAGTTACATCTATATTTCGTGAATCTCTTTGCTAGCCTTATTTCTGACGAATCTGATAACAGATATTTCGGATCCCTTTGAAGACTATAGGGCCAAAGGAAAAATCCTCCGATAACAAAGAGAAAGAAGCTTTCTGAGAAACTTCTTTGTGTTCTTTGAAATCATCTCACAGAGTTACAGCTTTCCCCTCAAGAAGCCTTTCGCTAAGACAGTTCTTGTGGAATTGGCAAAGTGATATTTGGAAGCCCATAAAGGGCTAGGGTGAAAAAGGAAATATCCTCAGATGAAATCTGGAAATAAGCTTTCTGAGAAACTGCTGAGTGTTCTCTTAATTCATCTCACAGAGTTTCATCTGTATTTTGTGGATCTCCTTGCTAGCCTCATTTCTGTGGAATCTGAGAACAGATATTTCTGATCCCTTTTAAGACTATAGGGAAAAAGGAAATATCCTATGATAACAAAGAGAAAGAAGCTTTCTGAGAAACTTCTTTGTGTTCTGTGAAATCATCTCACAGATTTACAGCTTTCCCCTCAAGAAGCCTCTCGCTAAGACAGTTCTTGTGGAATTGGCAAAGTGATATTTGGAAGCCCATACAGGGCTATGGTGAAAAAGGAAATATCCTCAGATGAAATCTGGAAAGAAGCTTTCGGAGAAACTGCTGAGTGTTCTGTTAATTCATCTCACAGAGTTACATCTGTATTTCGTGGATCTCTTTGCTACCTCATTTCTGTGGAATCTGAGAACAGATATTTCGGATCCCTTTGAAGACTATAGGGCCAAGGGAAATATCCTCCGTTAACAAAGAGAAATAAGCATTCTGAGAAACTTCTTTGTGTTCTGTGAAATCATCTCACAGAGTTACAGCTTTCCCCTCAAGAAGCCTTTCGCTAAGACAGTTCTTGTCGAATTGGCAAAGTGATATTAGGAAGCCCATAGAGGGCTACGGTGAAAAAGGAAATATCCTCAGATGAAATCTGGAAAGAAGCTTTCTGAGAAACTACTGAGTGTTCTGTTAATTCATCTCTCAGAGAACATATGCATTTCGTGGATCTCTTTGCTAGCCTTATTTCTTTGGAATCTGAGAACAGATATTTCGGATCCCTTTGAAGACTATAGGGCCAAAGGAAATATCCTCCTATAACAAAGAGAAAGAAGCTTTCTGAGAAACTTCTTTGTGGTCTGTGGAATCATCACACAGAGTTACAGCTTTCCCCTCAAGAAGCCTTTCGCTAAGACAGTTCTTGTGGAATTGGCAAAGTGATATTTGGAAACCCATAGAGGGCTATGGTGAAAAAGGAAATATCCTCAGATGAAATCTGGATAGAAGCTTTCTGAGAAACTGCTGAGTGTTCTGTTAATTCATCTCACAGTGTTCCATCTCTATTTCGTGGATCTCCTTGCTAGCCTTATTTCTGAGGAATCTGAGAACAGATATTTCGGATCCTTTGAAGACTGTAGGGCCAAAGGAAAAATCCTCTGATTACAAAGAGAAAGAAGTTTTCTGAGAAACTTCTTTGTGCTCTGTGAAATCATCTCACAGAGTTACAGCTTTCCCCTCAAGAAGCCTTTCGCTAAGACAGTTCTTGTGGAATTGGCAAAGTGATATTTGGATGCCCATTGAGGGCTATGGTGAAAAAGGAAATATCCTCACATGAAATCTGGAAAGAAGCTTTCTGCGAAACTTCTGAGTGTTCTCTTAATTCATCTCACATAGTTACATCTGTATTTCGTGGATCTCTTTGCTCGCCTTATTTCTGTGGAATCTGAGAACAGATAATTCGGATCCCTTTGAAGACTATAGGGCCATAGGAAATATCCTCCGATAACAAAGAGAAAGAAGCTTTCTGAGAACCTTCTTTGTGTTCTGTGAAATCATCTCAAAGAGTTACAGCCTTCCCCTCAAGAAGCCTTTCGCTAAGACAGTTCTTGTGGAATTGGCAAAGTGATATTTGGAAGCCCATAGAGGGCTATGGTGAAAAAGGAAATATTCTCAGATGAAATCTGGAAAGAAGCTTTCTGAGAAACTGCTGAGTGTTCTGTTAATTCATCTCAGAGAGTTACATATGTATTTCGTGGATCTCTATGGTCGCCTTATTTCTGTGGAATCTGAGAACTGATATTTCGGATCCCTTTGAAGACTATAGGGCCAAAGGAAATATCCTCCGCTAACAAAGAGAAAGAAGCTTTCTAAAAAACTTCTTTGTGTTCTGTGAAATCATCTCACAGAGTTACAGCTTTCCCCTCAAGAAGCCTCTCGCTAAGACAGTTCTTGTGGAATTGGCAAGGTGATATTTGGAAGCCCTTAGAGGGCTATGGTGAAAAAGGAAATATCCTCAGATGAAATCTGGAAAGAAGCTTTCTGAGAAACTGCTTACTGTTCTGTTAATTCGTCTCACAGAGTTACATCTGTATTTCGTGGATCTCTTTGCTAGCCTTATTTCTGTGGAATCTGAGAACAGATATTTCAGATCCCTTTTAAGACTATAGGACCAAAGGAAATATCCTCCGATAACAAAGAGAAAGAAGGTTTCTGAGAAACTTCTTTGTGTTCTGTGAAATCATCTCACAGATTTATAGCTTTCCTCTCAAGAAGCCTTTCGCTAAGACAGTTCTTTTGGAATTGGCAAAGTGATATTTGGAAGCCCCTAGAGGGCTATGGTGAAAAAGGAAATATCCTTAGATGAAATCTAGAAAGAAGCTTTCTGAGAAACTGCTGAGTGTTCTGTTAATTCATCTCACAGAGAACATCTGCATTTCGTGGATCTCTTTGCTAGCCTTATTTCTGAGGAATCTGAGAACAGATATTTCGGATCCCTTTGAAGACTATAGGGCCAAAGGAAATATCCTCTGATAAGAAAGAGAAAGAAGTTCTCTGAGAAACTTCTTTGTGTTCTGCGAAATCATCTCACAGGGTTACTGCTTTCCCCTCAAGAAGCCTTTCGCTAAGACAGTTCTTGTGGAATTGGCAAAGTGATATTTGGAAGCCCATAGAGGGCTATGGTGAAAAAGGAAATATCCTCAGATGAAATCTGGAAAGAAGATTTCTGAGAAACTGCTGAGTGTTCTGTTAATTCATCTCACAGAGTTACATCTGTATTTCCTGGATCTCTTTGCTAGCCTTATTTCTGTGGATTCTGAGAACAGATATTTCGGATCCCTTTCAAGAGTATAGGGCCAAAGGAAATATCCTCGGATAACAAAGAGAAAGAAGCTTTCTGAGAAACTTCTTTGTGTTCTGTGAAATCATCTCACAGAGTTACAGCTTTCCGCTCAAGAACCCTTTCGCTGAGACAGTTCTTGTGGAATTGGCAAAGTGATATTTGGAAGCACATAGAGGGCTATGGTGAAAAAGGAAATATCCTCAGATGAAATCTGGAAAGAAGCTTTCTGAGAAACTGCTCAGTGTTCTCTTAATTCATCTCACAGTGTTACATCTGTATGTCGTGGATCTCTTTGCTAGCCTTATTACTGTGGAATCTGAGAACAGATATTTCGGATCCCTTTGAAGACTACAGGGCAAAAGGAAATATCCTCCCATAACAAAGAGAAGGAAGCTTTCTGAGAAACTTCTTTGTGTTCTGTGAAATCATCTCACAGAGTTACAGCTTTCCCCTCAAGAAGCCTTTCGCTAAGACAGTTCTTGTGGAATTGGCAAAGTGATATTTGGAAGCCCAAAGAGGGGTAAGGTGAAAAAGGAAATATCCTCAGATGAAATCTGGAAAGAAGCTTTCTGAGAAACTGCTGAGAGTTCTGTTAATTCATCTCACAGAGTTATATCTGTATTTCGTGGATCTCTTTGCTAGCCTTATTTCTGTGGAATCTGAGAACAGATATTTCGGATCCCTTTGAAGACTTAGGGCCAAAGGAAATATCCTCCGATAACAAACAGAAAGAAGCTTTCTGAGAAACGACTTTGTGTTCTGTGAAATCATCTCACAGAGTTACAGCTTTCCCCTCAAGAAGCCTCTCGCTAAGACAGTTCTTGTGGAATTGGGAAAGTGATATTTGGAAGCCCATAGAGGGTTATGGTGAAAAAGGAAATATCCTCAGATGAAATCTGGAAAGAAGCTTTCTGAGAAACTGCTGAGTGTTCTCTTAATTCATCTCACAGTGTTACATCTGTATGTCGTGGATCTCTTTGCTAGCCTTATTACTGTGGAATCTGAGAACAGATATTTCTGATCCCTTTGAAGACTACAGGGCAAAAGGAAATATCCTCCGATAACAAAGAGAAGGAAGCTTTCTGAAAAACTTCTTTGTGTTCTGTGAAATCATATCACAGAGTTACAGCTTTCCCCTCAAGAAGCCTCTCGCTAAGACAGTTCTTGTGGAATTGGCAAAGGGATACTTGGAAGCGCATAGAGGGCTATGGTGAAAAAGGAAATATCCTCAGATGAAATCTGGAAAGTAGCTCTCTGAGAAACTGCTGAGTGATCTGTTAATTCATCTCACAGAGTTACATCTGTATTTCGTGGATCTCTTTGCTAGCCTTATTTCTGTGGAATCTGAAAACAGATATTTCCGATCCCTTTGAAGACTATAGGGCCAAAGGAAGTATCCTCTATCACAAAGAGAAAGAAGCTTTCTGAGAAACTTCTCTGTGTTCTGTGAAATCATCTCACAGAGTTACAGCTTTCCCCTCAAGAAGCCTTTCGCTAAGACAGTTCTTTTGGAATTGACAAACTGATATTTGGAAGCCGGTAGAGGGCTATGGTGAAAAAGGAAATATCCTCAGATGAAATCTGGAAAGAAGCTTTCTGAGAAACTGCTGAGTGTTCTGTTAATTCATCTCACAGAGTTCCATCTGTATTTCGTGGATCTCCTTGCTAGCCTTATTTCTGAGGAATCTGAGAACAGATATTTCGGATCCCTTTGAAGACTATAGGGCCAAAGGAAAAATCCTCTGATAACAAAGAGAAAGAAGTTTTCTGAGAAACTTCTTTGTGTTCTGTGAAATCATCTCACAGAGTTACAGCTTTGCCCTCAAGAAGCCTCTCGCCAAGACAGTTCTTGTGGAATTGGCAAGGTGATATTTGGAAGCCCTTAGAGAGCTATGGTGAAAAAGGAAATATCCTCAGATGAAATCTGGAAAGAAGCTTTCTGAGAAACTGTTGAGTGTTCTGTTAATTCATCTCACAGAGTTACATGTGTATTTCTTGTATCTCTTTGCAAGCCTTATTGCTGTGGAATCTGAGAACAGATATATCGGATCCCTTTGAAGATTATAGGGAAAAAGGAAATATCCTCCCATAACAAAGAGAATTAAGCTTTCTGAGAAACTTCTTTGTGTTCTGTGAAATCATCTCACAGAGTTACAGCCTTCCCCTCAAGAAGCCTTTCGCTAAGACAGTTCTTGTGGAATTTGCAAAGTGATATTTGGAAGACCTTAGAGGGCTATGGTGAAAAAGGAAATATCCTCAGATGAAATCTGGAAAGAAGCTTTCTGAGAAACTGCTTAGTGTTCTGTTAATTCATCTCACACAGTTACCTCTGTATTTCGTGGATCTCTTTGCTAGCCTTATTTCTGTGGAATCTGAGAACAGATAATTCGGATCACTTTGAAGCCTATAGGGCCAAAGGTAATATCCTCCGATAACAAAGAGAAAGAAGCTTTCTGAGAAACTTCTTTGTGTTCTGTGAAATCATCTCACAGAGTTACAGCTTTCCCCTCAAGAAGCCTTTTGCTAAGACAGTTCTTGTGGAATTTCCAAAGTGATATTTGGAAGCCCTTAGAGGGCTATGGTGAAAAAGGCAATATCCTCAGATGAAATCTGGAAAGAAGCTTTCTGAGAAACTGCTGAGTGTTCTGTTAATTCATCTAACAGAGAACATCTGCATTTCGTGGATCTCTTTGCTAGCCTTATTTCTTTGGAATCTGAGAACAGATATTTCGGATCCCTTTGAAGACTATAGGGCCAAAGGAAATATCCTCCTATAACAAAGAGAAAGAAGCTTTCTGAGAAACTTCTTTGTGTTCTGTGAAATCATCTCACAGAGTTACAGCTTTCCCCTCAAGAAGCCTTTCGCTAAGACAGTTCTTGTGGAATTGGCAAAGTGATATTTGGAATCCCATAGAGGGCTATGGTGAAAAAGGAAATATCCTGAGATGAAATCTGGATAGAAGCTTTCTGAGAAACTGCTGAGTGTTCTGTTAATTCATCTCACAGAGTTCCATCTCTATTTCGTGGATCTCCTTGCTGGCCTTATTTCTGAGGAATCTGAGAACAGATATTTCGGATCCTTTGAAGACTGTAGGGCCAAAGGAAATATCCTCTGATAAGAAAGAGAAAGAAGTTTTCTGAGAAACTTCTTTGTGTTCTGTGAAATCATCTCACAGAGTTACAGCTCTCCCCTCAAGAAGCCTTTCGCTAAGACAGTTCTTGTGGAATTGGCAAAGTGATATTTGGAAGCCCATAGAGGGCTATGGTGAAAAAGGAAATATCCTCACATGAAATCTGGAAAGAAGCTTTCTGCGAAACTTCTGAGTGTTCTCTTAATTCATGTCACAGAGTTACATCTGTATTTCGTGGATCTCTTTGCTAGCCTTATTTCTGTGGAATCTGAGAACAGATAATTCGGATCCCTTTGAAGACTATAGGGCCATAGGAAATATCCTCCGATAACAAAGAGAAAGAAGCTTTCTGAGAACCTTCTTTGTGTTCTGTGAAATCATCTCAAAGAGTTACAGCCTTCCCCTCAAGAAGCCTTTCGCTAAGACAGTTCTTGTGGAATTGGCAAAGTGATATTTGGAAGCCCATAGAGGGCTATGGTGAAAAAGGAAATATTCTCAGATGAAATCTGGAAAGAAGCCTTCTGAGAAACTGCTGAGTGTTCTGTTAATTCATCTCACAGAGTTACATATGTATTTCGTGGATCTCTATGGTCGCCTTATTTCTGTGGAATCTGAGAACTGATATTTCGGATCCCTTTGAAGACTATAGGGACAAAGGAAATATCCTCCGCTAACAACGAGAAAGAAGCTTTCTGAGAAACTTCTTTGTGTTCTGTGAAATCATCTCACAGAGTTACAGCTTTCCCCTCAAGAAGCCTCTCGCTAAGACAGTTCTTGTGGAATTGGCAAAGTGATATTTGGAAGCCCACAGAGGGCTATGGTGAAAAAGGAAATATCCTCAGATGAAATCTGGAAAGAAGATTTCTGAGAAACTGCTGAGTGTTCTGTTAATTCATCTCACAGAGTTCCATCTGTATTTCGTTGATCTCCTTGCTAGCCTTATTTCTGAGGAATCTGAGAACAGATATTTCGGATCCTTTGAAGACTATAGGGTCAAAGGAAAAATCCTCTGATAACAAAGAGAAAGAAGTTTTCTGAGAAACAGCTTTGTGTTCTGTGAAATCATCTCACAGAGTTACAGCTTTCCCCACTAGAAGCCTTTCGCTAAGACAGTTCTTGTGGAATTGGCAAAGTGATATTTGGAAGCCCATAGAGGGCTATGGTGAAAAAGGAAATATCCAAAGATGAAATCTGGAAAGAAGCTTTCTGAGAAACTGCTGAGTGTTCTGTTAATTCATCTCACAGAGTTACATCTGTATTTCGTGGATCTCTTTGCTAGCCTTATTTCTGAGGAATCTGAGAACAGATATTTCGGATCCCTTTGAAGACTATAGGGCCAAAGGAAATATCCTCTGATAACAAAGAGAAAGAAGCTGTCTGGGAAACGTGTTTGTGTTCTGTGAAATCATCTCACCGAGTTACAGCTTTCCCCTCCAGAAGCCTTTCGCTAAGACAGTTCTTGTGGCATTGTCAAAGTGATATTTGGAAGCCCATAGAGGGCTATGGTGAAAAAGGAAATATCCTCACATGAAATCTGGAAAGAAGCTTTCTGAGAAACTGCTTAGTGTTCTGTTAATTCATCTCATAGAGTTACATCTGTATTTCGTGGCTCTCTTTGCTAGTCTTATTTCTGTGGAATCTGAGAACAGATATTTCCTATCCCTTTGAAGACTATAGGGCCAAGGGAAATATCCTCCGATGACAAAGAGAAAGAAGCTTTCTGAGAAACTTCTTTGTGTTCTGTGAAATCATCTCACAGAGTTACAGCTTTCCCCTCAAGAAGCCTTTCGCTAAGACAGTTCTTGTGGAATTGGCAAAGTGATATTTGGAAGCCCGTTGAGGGCTATGGTTAAAAAGGAAATATCCTCAGATGAAATCTGGAAAGAAGCTTTCCGAGAAACTGCTGAGTGTTCTGTTAATTCATCTCACAGAGTTACATCTGTATTTCGTGGATCTCTTTGGTAGGCTTATTTCTGTGGAATCTGAGAACAGATATTTCGGATTAATTTGAAGACTATAGGGCCAAAGGAAAAATCCTCTGATAACAAAGAGAAAGAAGTTTTCTGAGAAACAGCTTTGTGTTCTGTGAAATCATCTCACAGAGTTACAGCTTTCCCCACTAGAAGCCTTTCGCTAAGACAGTTCTTGTGGAATTGGCAAAGTGATTATTGGAAGCCCATAGAGGGCTATGGTGAAAAAGGAAAAATCCAAAGATGAAATCTGGAAAGAAGCTTTCTGAGAAACTGCTGACTGTTCTGTTAATTCATCTCACAGAGTTACATCAGTATTTCATGGATCTCTTTGCTAGCCTTATTTCTGACGAATCTGAGAACAGATATTTCGGATCCCTTTGAAGACTATAGGGCCAAAGGAAATATCCTCCGATAACAAAGAGAAAGAATTTTTCTGAGAAACTTCTTTGTGTTCTTTGAAATCATCTCACAGAGTTACAGCTTTCCCCTCAAGAAGCCTTTCGCTAAGACAGTTCTTGTTAAATTGGCAAAGTGATATTTGGAAGCCCATAGAGGACTATGTTGAAAAAGGAAATACCCTCAGATGAAATCCGGAAAGAAGCTTTCTGAGAAACTGCTGAGTGTTCTGTTAATTCATCTCACAGAGTTAATTCTGTATTTCGTGGATCTCTTTGCTAGCCTTATTTCTTTGGAATCTGAGAACAGATATTTCGGATCCCTTTGAAGACTAAAGGGCCAAAGGAAATATCCTCTGATAACAAAGAGAAAGAAGCTGTCTGGGAAACTTGTTTGTGTTCTGTGAAATCATCTCACAGAGTTACAGCCTTCCCCTCAAGAAGCCTTTCGCTAAGACATTTCTTGTGGCATTGGCAAAGTGATATTTGGAAGCCCATAGAGTGCTATGGTGAAAAAGGAAATATCCTCAGATGAAATCTGGAAAGAAGCTTTCTGAGAAACTGCTTAGTGTTCTGTTAATTCATCTCACAGAGTTACATCTGTATATCGTGGATCTCTTTGCTAGTCTTATTTCTGTGGAATCTGAGAACAGATATTTCCTATCCCTTTGAAGACTATATTGAGAAAGGAAATATCCTCCGATGACAAAGAGAAGGAAGCTTTCTGAGAAACTTCTTTGTGTTCTGTGAAATCATCTCACAGAGTTACAGCTTTCCCCTCAAGAAGCCTTTCGCTAAGACAGTTCTTGGGGAATTGGCAAAGTGATATTTGGAAGCCCATAGAGGGCTATGGTGAAAAAGGAAATATCCTCACATGAAATCTGGTAAGAAGCTTTCTGAGAAACTGCTGAGTGTTCTCTTAATTCATCTCACAGAGTTACATCTGTATGTCGTGGATCTCTTTGCTAGCCTTATTACTGTGGAATCTGAGAACAGGTATTTCGGATCCCTTTGAAGACTACAGGGCCAAAGAAAATATCCTCCGATAACAAAGAGAAGGAAGCTTTCTGAGAAACTTCTTTGTGTTCTGTGAAATCATCTCACAGAGTTACAGCTTTCCCCTGAAGAAGCCTTTCGCTAAGACAGTTCTTGTGGAATTGGCAAAGTGATATTTGGAAGCCCACAGAGGGCTATGTTGAAAAAGGAAATATCCTCAGATGAAATCTGGAAAGAAGCTTTCTGAGAAAATGCTGAGTGTTCTGTTAATTCATCTCACAGAGTTATATCTGTATTTCGTGGATCTATTTGCTAGCCTTATTTCTGTGGAATCTGAGAACAGATATTTCGGATCCCTTTGAAGACTATAGGGCCAAAGGAAATATCCTCCGATAACAAAGAGAAAGAAGCTTTCTGAGAAACGTCTTTGTGTTCTGTGAAATCATCTCACAGAGTTACAGCTTTCCCCTCAAGAAGCCTTTCGCTAAGACAGTTCTTGTGGAATTGGCAAAGTGATATTTGGAAGCCCATAGAGGGCTATGGTGAAAAAGGAAATACCCTTAGATGAAATCCGGAAAGAAGCTTTCTGAGAAACTGCTGAGTGTTCTGTTAGTTCATCTCACAGAGTTACATCTGTATTTCGTGAATCTCTTTGCTAGCCTTATTTCTGACGAATCTGATAACAGATATTTCGGATCCCTTTGAAGACTATAGGGCCAAAGGAAAAATCCTCCGATAACAAAGAGAAAGAAGCTTTCTGAGAAACTTCTTTGTGTTCTTTGAAATCATCTCACAGAGTTACAGCTTTCCCCTCAAGAAGCCTTTCGCTAAGACAGTTCTTGAGGAATTGGCAAAGTGATATTTGGAAGCCCATAAAGGGCTATGGTGAAAAAGGAAATATCCTCAGATGAAATCTGGAAATAAGCTTTCTGAGAAACTGCTGAGTGTTCTCTTAATTCATCTCACAGAGTTTCATCTGTATTTTGTGGATCTCCTTGCTAGCCTTATTTCTGTGGAATCTGAGAACAGATATTTCTGATCCCTATGAAGACTATAGGGAAAAAGGAAATATCCTCCGATAACAAAGAGAAAGAAGCTTTCTGAGAAACTTCTTTGTGTTCTGTGAAATCATCTCACAGATTTACAGCTTTCCCCTCAAGAAGCCTCTCGCTAAGACAGTTCTTGTGGAATTGGCAAAGTGATATTTGGAAGCCCATAGAGGGCTATGGTGAAAAAGGAAATATCCTCAGCTGAAATCTGGAAAGAAGCTTTCGGAGAAACTGCTGAGTGTTCTGTTAATTCATCTCACAGAGTTACATCTGTATTTCGTGGATCTCTTTGCTAGCCTCATTTCTGTGGAATCTGAGAACAGATATTTCGGATCCCTTTGAAGACTATAGGGCCAAGGGAAATATCCTCCGATAACAAAGAGAAATAAGCTTTCTGAGAAACGTCTTTGTGTTCTGTGAAATCATCTCAAAGAGTTACAGCTTTCCCCTCAAGAAGCCTTTCGCTAAGACAGTTCTTGTGGAATTGGCAAAGTGATATTAGGAAGCCCATAGAGGGCTACGGTGAAAAAGGAAATATCCTCAGATGAAATCTGGAAAGAAGCTTTCTGAGAAACTGCTGAGTGTTCTGTTAATTCATCTCACAGAGTTACATGTGTATTTCGTGTATCTCTTTGCAAGCCTTATTGCTGTGGAATCTGAGAACAGATATATCGGATCCCTTTGAAGTTTACAGGGAAAAAGGAAATATCCTCCCATAACAAAGAGAAATAAGCTTTCTGAGAAACATCTTTGTGTTCTGTGAAATCATCTCACAGAGTTACAGCCTTCCCCTCAAGAAGCCTTTCGCTAAGACAGTTCTTGTGGAATTTGCAAAGTGATATTTGGAAGCCCTTAGAGGGCTATGGTGAAAAAGGAAATATCCTCAGATGAAATCTGGAAAGAAGCTTTCTGAGAAACTGCTTAGTGTTCTGTTAATTCATCTCACAGAGTTACCTCTGTATTTCGTGGATCTCTTTGCTAGCCTTATTTCTGTGGAATCTGAGAACAGATATTTCGGATCCCTTTGAAGACTATAGGGCCAAAGGTAATATCCTCTGATAACAAAGAGAAAGAAGCTTTCTGAGAAACTTCTTTGTGATCTGTGAAATCATCTCACAGAGTTACAGCTTTCCCCTCAAGAAGCCTTTTGCTAAGACAGTTCTTGTGGAATTTCCAAAGTGATATTTGGAAGCCCTTAGAGGGCTATGGAGAAAAAGGAAATATCCTCAGATGAAATCTGGAAAGAAGCTTTCTGAGAAACTGCTGAGTGTTCTGTTAATTCATCTCACAGAGAACATATGCATTTCGTGAATCTCTTTGCTAGCCTTATTTCTTTGGAATCTGAGAACAGCTATTTCGGATCCCTTTGAAGACTATAGGGCCAAAGGAAATATCCTCCTATAACAAAGAGAAAGAAGCTTTCTGAGAAACTTCTTTGTGTTCTGTGGAGTCATCTCACAGAGTTACAGCTTTACCCTCAAGAAGCCTTTCGCTAAGACAGTTCTTGTGGAATTGGCAAAGTGATATTTGGAAACCTATAGAGGGCTATGGTGAAAAAGGAAATATCCTGAGATGAAATCTGGATAGAAGCTTTCTGAGAAACTGCTGAGTGTTCTCTTAATTCATCTCACAGTGTTCCATCTCTATTTCGTGGATCTCCTTGCTAGCCTTATTTCTGAGGAATCTGAGAACAGATATTTCGGATCCTTTGAAGACTGTAGGGCCAAAGGAAAAATCCTCTGATAACAAAGAGAAAGAAGTTTTCTGAGAAACTTCTTTGTGCTCTGTGAAATCATCTCACAGAGTTACAGCTTTCCCCTCAAGAAGCCTTTCGCTAAGACAGTTCTTGTGGAATTGGCAAAGTGATATTTGGATGCCCATTGAGGGCTATGGTGAAAAAGGAAATATCCTCACATGAAATCTGGAAAGAAGCTTTCTGCGAAACTTCTGAGTGTTCTCTTAATTCATCTCACAGAGTTACATCTGTATTTCGTGGATCTCTTTGCTAGCCTTATTTCTGTGGAATCTGAGAACAGATAATTCGGATCTCTTTCAAGACTATTGGGCCATAGGAAATATACTCCGATAACAAAGAGAAAGAAGCTTTCTGAGAACCTTCTTTGTGTTCTGTGAAATCATCTCAAAGAGTTACAGCCTTCCCCTCAAGAAGCCTTTCGCTAAGACAGTTCTTGTGGAATTGGCAAAGTGATATTTGGAAGCCCATAGAGGGCTATGGTGAAAAAGGAAATATTCTCAGATGAAATCTGGAAAGAAGCTTTCTGAGAAACTGCTGAGTGTTCTGTTAATTCATCTCAGAGAGTTACATATGTACTTCGTGGATCTCTATGGTCGCCTTATTTCTATGGAATCTGAGAACTGATATTTCGGATCCCTTTGAAGACTATAGGGCCAAAGGAAATATCCTCCGCTAACAAAGAGAAAGAAGCTTTCTAAAAAACTTCTTTGTGTTCTTTGAAATCATCTCACAGAGTTACAGCTTTCCCCTCAAGAAGCCTTTCGCTAAGACAGTTCTTGTTGAATTGGCAAAGTGATATTTGGAAGCCCATAGAGGTCTATGGTGAAAAAGGAAATACCCTCAGATGAAATCCGGAAAGAAGCTTTCTGAGAAACTGCTGAGTGTTCTGTTAATTCTTCTCACAGAGTTAATTCTGTATTTCGTGGATCTCTTTGCTAGCCTTATTTCTGTGGAATCTGAGGACAGATATTTCGGATCCCTTTGAAGACTATAGGGCCAAAGGAAATATCCTCTGATAACAAAGAGAAAGAAGCTGTCTGGGAAACGTGTTTGTGTTCTGTGAAATCATCTCACAGAGTTACAGCTTTCCCCTCAAGAAGCCTTTCACTAAGACAGTTCTTGTGGCATTGGCAAAGTGATATTTGGAAGCCCATAGAGGGCTATGGTGAAAAAGGAAATATCCTCAGATGAAATCTGGAAAGAAGCTTTCTGAGAAACTGCTGAGTGTTCTGTTAATTCATCTCACAGAGTTACATCTGTATTTCGTGGATCTCTTTGCTAGTCTTATTTCTATGGAATCTGAGAACAGATATTTCCTATCCCTTTGAAGACTATATTGAGAAAGGAAATATCCTCCGATGACAAAGAGAAGGAAGCTTTCTGAGAAACTTCTTTGTGTTCTGTGAAATCATCTCACAGAGTTACAGCTTTCCCCTCAAGAAGCCTTTCGCTAAGACAGTTCTTGTGGAATTGGCAAAGTGATATTTGGAAGCCCATAGAGGGCTATGGTGAAAAAGGAAATATCCTCACATGAAATCTGGTAAGAAGCTTTCTGAGAAACTGCTGAGTGTTCTCCTAATTCATCTCACAGAGTTACATCTGTATGTCGTGGATCTCTTTGCTAGCCTTATTACTGTGGAATCTGAGAACAGGTATTTCGGATCCCTTTGAAGACTACAGGGCCAAAGAAAATATCCTCCGATAACAAAGAGAAGGAAGCTTTCTGAGAAACTTCTTTGTGTTCTGTGAAATCATCTCACAGAGTTACAGCTTTCCCCTGAAGAAGCCTTTCGCTAAGACAGTTCTTGTGGAATTGGCAAAGTGATATTTGGAAGCCCATAGAGGGCTATGTTGAAAAAGGAAATATCCTCAGATGAAATCTGGAAAGAAGCTTTCTGAGAAACTGCTGAGTGTTCTGTTAATTCATCTCAGAGAGTTATATCTGTATTTCTTGGATCTATTTGCTAGCCTTATTTCTGTGGAATCTGAGAACAGATATTTCGGATCCCTTTGAAGACTATAGGGCCAAAGGAAATATCCTCCGATAACAAAGAGAAAGAAGCTTTCTGAGAAACTTCTTTGTGTTCTGTGAAATCATCTCACAGAGTTACAGCTTTCCCCACTAGAAGCCTTTCGCTAAGACAGTTCTTGTGGAATTGGCAAAGTGATATTTGGAAGCCCATAGAGGGCTATGGTGAAAAAGGAAAAATCCAAAGATGAAATCTGGAAAGAAGCTTTCTGAGAAACTGCTGAGTGTTCTGTTAATTCATCTCACAGAGTTACATCTGTATTTCGTGGATCTCTTTGCTAGCCTTATTTCTGAGGAATCTGAGAACAGATATTTCGCATCCCTTTGAAGACTATAGGGCCAAAGGAAATATCCTCCGATAACAAAGAGAAAGAATTTTTCTGAGAAACTTCTTTGTGGTCTTTGAAATCATCTCACAGAGTTACAGCTTTCCCCTCAAGAAGCCTTTCGCTAAGACAGTTCTTGTTGAATTGGCAAAGTGATATTTGGAAGCCCATAGAAGTCTATGGTGAAAAAGGAAATACCCTCAGATGAAATCCGGAAAGAAGCTTTCTGAGAAACTGCTGAGTGTTCTGTTAATTCATCTCACAGAGTTACATCTGTATTTCGTGGATCTCTTTGCTAGCCTTATTTCTGTGGAATCTGAGAACAGATATTTCGGATCCCTTTGAAGACTATAGGGCCAAAGGAAATATCCTCTGATAACAAAGAGAAAGAAGCTGTCTGGGAAACGTGTTTGTGTTCTGTGAAATCATCTCACAGAGTTACAGCTTTCCCCTCAAGAAGCCTTTCGCTAAGACATTTCTTGTGGCATTGGCAAAGTGATATTTGGAAGCCCATAGAGGGCTATGGTGAAAAAGGAAATATCCTCAGATGAAATCTGGAAAGAAGCTTTCTGAGAAACTGCTTAGTGTTCTGTTAATTCATCTCACAGAGTTACCTCTGTATTTTGTGGATCTCTTTGCTAGTCTTATTTCTGTGGAATCTGAGAACAGATATTTCCTATCCCTTTGAAGACTATATTGAGAAAGGAAATATCCTCCGATGACAAAGAGAAGGAAGCTTTCTGAGAAACTTCTTTGTGTTCTGTGAAATCATCTCACAGAGTTACAGCTTTCCCCTCAAGAAGCCTTTCGCTAAGACAGTTCTTGTGGAATTGGCAAAGTGATATTTGGAAGCCCATAGAGGGCTACGTTGAAAAAGGAAATATCCTCAGATGAAATCTGGAAAGAAGCTTTCTGAGAAACTGCTGAGTGTTCTGTTAATTCATCTCACAGAGTTATATCTGTATTTCGTGGATCTATTGGCTAGCCTTATTTCTGTGGAATCTGAGAACAGATATTTCGGATCCCTTTGAAGACTATAGGGCCAAAGGAAATATCCTCCGATAACAAATAGAAAGAAGCTTTCTGAGAAACGTCTTTGTGTTCTGTGAAATCATCTCACAGAGTTACAGCTTTCCCCTCAAGAAGCCTCTCGCTAAAACAGTTCTTGTGGAATGGGCAAAGTGATATTTGGAAGACCTTAGAGGGCTATGGTGAGAAAGGAAATATCCTCAGATGAAATCTGGAAAGAAGCTCTCTGAGAAACTGCTGAGTGTTCTGTTAATTCATCTCACAGAGTTACATCTGTATTTCGTGGATCTCTTTGCTAGCCTAATTTCTGTGGAATCTGAGAACAGATATTTCGGATCCCTTTGAAGACTATTGGGCCAAAGGAATTATCCTCCTATAACAAAGAGAAAGAAGCTTTCTGAGAAACTTCTTTGTGTTCTGTGAAATCATCTCACAGAGTTACAGTTTTCCCCTCCAGAAACCTTTAGCTAAGACAGTTCTTGTGGAATTGGCAAAGTGATATTTGGAAGCCCATAGAGGGCTATGGTGAAAAAGGACATATCCTCAGATGAAATCTGGAAAGAAGCTTTCTGAGAAACTCCTGAGTGTTCTGTTAATTCATCTCACAGAGTTACATCTGTATTTCGTGGATCTCCTTGCTAGCCTTATTTCTGAGGAATCTGATAACAGATATTTCGGATCCCTTGGAAGACTATAGGGCCAAAGGAAAAATCCTCTGATAACAAAGAGAAAGAAGTTTTCTGAGAAACTTCTTTGTGTTCTGTGAAATCATCTCACAGAGTTACAGCTTTGCCCTCAAAAAGCCTCTCGCCACGACAGTTCTTGTGGAATTGGCAAAGTGATATATGGAAGCCCATAGAGGGCTATGGTGAAAAAGGAAATATCCTCAGATGAAATCTGGAAAGAAGCTTTCTGAGAAACTGCTGAGTGTTCTCTTAATTCATCTCACAGAGTAACATCTGTATGTCGTGGATCTCTTTGCTAGCCTTATTACTGTGGAATCTGAGAACAGATATTTCGGATCCCTTTGAAGACTACAGGGCCAAAGGAAATATCCTCCGATAACAAAGAGAAGGAAGCTTTCTGAGAAACTTCTTTGTGTTCTGTGAAATCATCTTACAGAGTTACAGCTTACCCCTCAAGAAGCCTTTCGCTAAGACAGTTCTTGTGGAATTGGCAAAGTGATATTTGGAAGCCCATAGAGGGCTATGGTGAAAAAGGAAATATCCTCAGATGAAATCTGGAAAGAAGCTTTCTGAGAAACTGCTGAGTGTTCTGTTAATTCATCTGACAGAGTTACTTCTGTATTTCGTGCATCTCTTTGCTAGCCTTATTTCTGTGGAATCTGAGAAGAGATATTTCGGATCCCTTTGAAGACTATAGGGACGAAGGAAATATACTCCGATAACAAAGAGAAAGAATTTTTCTGAGAAACTTCTTTGTGTTCTTTGAAATCATCTCACAGAGTTACAGCTTTCCCCTCAAGAAGCCTTTCGCTAAGACAGTTCTTGTGGAATTGGCAAAGTGATATTTGGAAGCCCATAGAGGGCTATGGTGAAAAAGGAAATACCCTCAGATGAAATCCGGAAAGAAGCTTTCTGCGAAACTGCTGAGTGTTCTGTTAATTCATCTCACAGAGTTACATCTGTATTTCGTGAATCTTTTGCTAGCTTTATTTCTGAGGAATCTGATAACAGATATTTCGGATCCCTTTGAAGACTATAGGGCCAAAGGAAAAATCCTCCGATAACAAAGAGAAAGAAGCTTTCTGAGAAACTTCTTTGTGTTCTGTGAAATCATCTCACAGAGTTACAGCTTTCCCCTCAAGAAGCCTTTCGCTAAGACAGTTCTTGTGGAATTGGCAAAGTGATATTTGGAAGCCCATAGAGGGCTATGGTGAAAAAGGAAATATCCTCAGATGAAATCTGGAAATAAGCTTTCTGAGAAACTGCTGAGTGTTCTCTTAATTCCTCTCACAGAGTTTCATCTGTATTTTGTGGATCTCCTTGCTAGCCTTATTTCTGTGGAATCTGAGAACAGATATTTCGGATCCCTTTGAAGACTATAGGGAAAAAGGAAATATCCTCCGATAACAAAGAGAAAGAAGCTTTCTGAGAAACTTCTTTGTGTTCTGTGAAATCATCTCACAGATTTACAGCTTTCCCCTCAAGAAGCCTCTCGCTAAGACAGTTCTTGTGGAATTGGCAAAGTGTTTTTTGGAAGCCCATAGAGGGCTATGGTGAAAAAGGAAATATCCTCAGATGAAATCTGGAAAGAAGCTTTCGGAGAAACTGCTGAGTGTTCTGTTACTTCATCTCACAGAGTTACATCTGTACTTCGTGGATCTCTTTGCTAGCCTTATTTCTGTGGAATCTGAGAACAGATATTTCGGATCCCTTTGAAGACTATAGGGCCAAGGGAAATATCCTCCGATAACAAAGAGAAATAAGCTTTCTGAGAAACGTCTTTGTGTTCTGTGAAATCATCTCACAGAGTTACAGCTTTCCCCTCAAGAAGCCTTTCGCTAAGACACTTCTTGTGGAATTGGCAAAGTGATATTAGGAAGCCCATAGAGGGCTATGGTGAAAAAGGAAATATCCTGAGATGAAATCTGGATAGAAGCTTTCTGAGAAACTGCTGAGTGTTCTCTTAATTCATCTCACAGTGTTCCATCTCTATTTCGTGGATCTCCTTGCTAGCCTTATTTCTGAGGAATCTGAGAACAGATATTTCGGATCCTTTGAAGACTGTAGGGCCAAAGGAAAAATCCTCTGATAACAAAGAGAAAGAAGTTTTCTGAGAAACTTCTTTGTGCTCTGTGAAATCATCTCACAGAGTTACAGCTTTCCCCTCAAGAAGCCTTTCGCTAAGACAGTTCTTGTGGAATTGGCAAAGTGATATTTGGATGCCCATTGAGGGCTATGGTGAAAAAGGAAATATCCTCACATGAAATCTGGAAAGAAGCTTTCTGCGAAACTTCTGAGTGTTCTCTTAATTCATCTCACAGAGTTACATCTGTATTTCGTGGATCTCTTTGCTAGCCTTATTTCTGTGGAATCTGAGAACAGATAATTCGGATCCCTTTGAAGACTATAGGGCCATAGGAAATATCCTCCGATAACAAAGAGAAAGAAGCTTTCTGAGAACCTTCTTTCTGTTCTGTGAAATCATCTCAAAGAGTTACAGCCTTCCCCTCAAGAAGCCTTTCGCTAAGACAGTTCTCGTGGAATTGGCAAAGTGATATTTGGAAGCCCATAGAGGGCTATGGTGAAAAAGGAAATATTCTCAGATGAAATCTGGAAAGAAGCTTTCTGAGAAACTGCTGAGTGTTCTGTTAATTCATCTCAGAGAGTTACATATGTATTTCGTGGATCTCTATGGTCGCCTTATTTCTGTGGAATCTGAGAACAGATATTTCGGATCCCTTTGAAGACTATAGGGCCAAAGGAAATATCCTCCGATAACAAAGAGAAAGAAGCTTTCTAAAAAACTTCTTTGTGTTCTGTGAAATCATCTCACAGAGTTACAGCTTTCCCCTCAAGAAGCCTTTCGCTAAGACAGTTCTTGTGGAATTGGCAAAGTGATATTTGGAAGCCCATAGATGGCTATGGTGAAAAAGGAAATATCCTCAGATGAAATCTGGAAAGAAGCTTTCTGAGAAACTGCTGAGGGTTCTGTTAATTCATCTCACAGAGTTATATCTGTATTTCTTGGATCTATTTGCTAGCTTTATATCTGTGGAATCTGAGAACAGATATTTCGGATCCCTTTGAAGACTATAGGGCCAAAGGAAATATCCTCCGATAACAAAGAGAAAGAAGCTTTCTGAGAAACGTCTTTGTGTTCTGTGAAATCATCTCACAGAGATACAGCTTTCCCCACTAGAAGCCTTTCGCTAAGACAGTTCTTGTGGAATTGGCAAAGTGATATTTGGTAGCCGATAGAGGGCTATGGTGAAAAAGGAAAAATCCAAAGGTGAAATCTGGAAAGAAGCTTTCTGAGAAACTGCTGAGTGTTCTGTTAATTCATCTCACAGAGTTACATCTGTATTTCGTGGATCTCTTTGCTAGCCTTATTTCTGAGGAATCTGAGAACAGATATTTCGGATCCCTTTGAAGACTATAGGGCCAAAGGAAATATCCTCCGATAACAAAGAGAAAGAATTTTTCTGAGAAACTTCTTTGTGTTCTTTGAAATCATCTCACAGAGTTACAGCTTTCCCCTCAAGAAGCCTTTCGCTAAGACAGTTCTTGTTGAATTGGCAAAGTGATATTTGGAAGCCCATAGAGGTCTATGGTGAAAAAGGAAATACCCTCAGATGAAATCCGGAAAGAAGCTTTCTGAGAAACTGCTGAGTGTTCTGTTAATTCATCTCACAGAGTTAATTCTGTATTTCGTGGATCTCTTTGCTAGCCTTATTTCTGTGGAATCTGAGAACAGATATTTCGGATCCCTTTGAAGACTATAGGGCCAAAGGAAATATCCTCTGATAACAAAGAGAAAGAAGCTGTCTGGGAAACGTGTTTGTGTTCTGTGAAATCATCTCACAGAGTTACAGCTTTCCCCTCAAGAAGCCTTTCGCTAAGACATTTCTTGTGGCATTGGCAAAGTGATATTTGGAAATCATCCATCATATTTGGAAAGTGATATTTGGATAGAGGGCTATGGTGAAAAAGGAAATATCCTCAGATGAAATCTGGAAAGAAGCTTTCTGAGAAACTGCTTAGTGTTCTGTTAATTCATCTCACAGAGTTACATCTGTATTTCGTGGATCTCTTTGCTAGTCTTATTTCTGTGGAATCTGAGAACAGATATTTCCTATCCCTTTGAAGACTATATTGAGAAAGGAAATATCCTCCGATGACAAAGAGAAGGAAGCTTTCTGAGAAACTTCTTTGTGTTCTGTGAAATCATCTCACAGAGTTACAGCTTTCCCCTCAAGAAGCCTTTCGCTAAGACAGTTCTTGTGGAATTGGCAAAGTGATATTTGGAAGCCCATAGAGGGCTATGTTGAAAAAGGAAACATCCTCAGATGAAATCTGGAAAGAAGCTTTCTGAGAAACTGCTGAGTGTTCTGTTAATTCATCTCACAGAGTTATATCTGTATTTCTTGGATCTATTTGCTAGCCTTATTTCTGTGGAATCTGAGAACAGATATTTCGGATCCCTTTGAAGACTATAGGGCCAAAGGAAATATCCTCCGATAACAAAGAGAAAGAAGCTTTCTGAGAAACGTCTTTGTGTTCTGTGAAATCATCTCACAGAGTTACAGCTTTCCCCTCAAGAAGCCTCTCGCTAAAACAGTTCTTGTGGAATGGGCAAAGTGATATTTGGAAGACCTTAGAGGGCTATGGTGAAAAAGGAAACATCCTCAGATGAAATCTGGAAGGAAGCTCTCTGAGAAACTGCTGAGTGTTCTGTTAATTCATCTCACAGAGTTAATTCTGTATTTCGTGGATCTCTTTGCTAGCCTTATTTCTGTGGAATCTCAGAACAGATATTTCGGATCCCTTTGAAGACTATAGGGCCAAAGGAAATATCCTCTGATAAAAAAGAGAAAGAAGCTGTCTGGGAAACGTGTTTGTGTTCTGTGAAATCATCTCACAGAGTTACAGCTTTCCCCTCAAGAAGCCTTTCGCTAAGACATTTCTTGTGGCATTGGCAAAGTGATATTTGGAAGCCCATAGAGGGCTATGGTGAAAAAGGAAATATCCTCAGATGAAATCTGGAAAGAAGCTTTCTGAGAAACTGCTTAGTGTTCTGTTAATTCATCTCACAGAGTTACATCTGTATTTCGTGGATCTCTTTGCTAGTCTTATTTCTGTGGAATCTGAGAACAGATATTTCCTATCCCTTTGAAGACTATATTGAGAAAGGAAATATCCTCCGATGACAAAGAGAAGGAAGCTTTCTGAGAAACTTCTTTGTGTTCTGTGAAATCATCTCACAGAGTTACAGCTTTCCCCTCAAGAAGCCTTTCGCTAAGACAGTTCTTGTGGAATTGGCAAAGTGATATTTGGAAGCCCATAGAGGGCTATGGTGAAAAAGGAAATATCCTCACATGAAATCTGGTAAGAAGCTTTCTGAGAAACTGCTGAGTGTTCTCTTAATTCATCTCACAGAGTTACATCTGTATGTCGTGGATCTCTTTGCTAGCCTTATTACTGTGGAATCTGAGAACAGGTATTTCGGATCCCTTTGAAGACTACAGGGCCAAAGAAAATATCCTCCGATAACAAAGAGAAGGAAGCTTTCTGAGAAACTTCTTTGTGTTCTGTGAAATCATCTCACAGAGTTACAGCTTTCCCCTGAAGAAGCCTTTCGCTAAGACAGTTCTTGTGGAATTGGCAAAGTGATATTTGGAAGCCCATAGAGGGCTATGTTGAAAAAGGAAATATCCTCAGATGAAATCTGGAAAGAAGCTTTCTGAGAAACTGCTGAGTGTTCTGTTAATTCATCTCACAGAGTTATATCTGTATTTCTTGGATCTATTTGCTAGCCTTATTTCTGTGGAATCTGAGAACAGATATTTCGGATCCCTTTGAAGACTATAGGGCCAAAGGAAATATCCTCCGATAACAAAGAGAAAGAAGCTTTCTGAGAAACGTCTTTGTGTTCTGTGAAATCATCTCACAGAGTTACAGCTTTCCCCACTAGAAGCCTTTCGCTAAGACAGTTCTTGTGGAATTGGCAAAGTGATATTTGGAAGCCCATAGAGGGCTATGGTGAAAAAGGAAAAATCCAAAGGTGAAATCTGGAAAGAAGCTTTCTGAGAAACTGCTGAGTGTTCTGTTAATTCATCTCACAGAGTTACATCTGTATTTCGTGGATCTCTTTGCTAGCCTTATTTCTGAGGAATCTGAGAACAGATATTTCGGATCCCTTTGAAGACTATAGGGCCAAAGGAAATATCCTCCGATAACAAAGAGAAAGAATTTTTCTGAGAAACTTCTTTGTGTTCTTTGAAATCATCTCACAGAGTTACAGCTTTCCCCTCAAGAAGCCTTTCGCTAAGACAGTTCTTGTTGATTTGGCAAAGTGATATTTGGAAGCCCATAGAGGTCTATGGTGAAAAAGGAAATACCCTCAGATGAAATCCGGAAAGAAGCTTTCTGAGAAACTGCTGAGTGTTCTGTTAATTCATCTCACAGAGTTAATTCTGTATGTCGTGGATCTCTTTGCTAGCCTTATTTCTGTGGAATCTGAGAACAGATATTTCGGATCCCTTTGAAGACTATAGGGCCAAAGGAAATATCCTCTGATAACAAAGAGAAAGAAGCTGTCTGGGAAACGTGTTTGTGTTCTGTGAAATCATCTCACAGAGTTACAGCTTTCCCCTCAAGAAGCCTTTCGCTAAGACATTTCTTGTGGCATTGGCAAAGTGATATTTGGAAGCCCATAGAGGGCTATGGTGAAAAATGAAATATCCTCAGATGAAATCTGGAAAGAAGCTTTCTGAGAAACTGCTTAGTGTTCTGTTAATTCATCTCACAGAGTTACATCTGTATTTCGTGGATCTCTTTGCTAGTCTTATTTCTGTGGAATCTGAGAACAGATATTTCCTATCCCTTTGAAGACTATATTGAGAAAGGAAATATCCTCCGATGACAAAGAGAAGGAAGCTTTCTGAGAAACTTCTTTGTGTTCTGTGAAATCATCTCACAGAGTTACAGCTTTCCCCTCAAGAAGCCTTTCGCTAAGACAGTTCTTGTGGAATTGGCAAAGTGATATTTGGAAGCCCATAGAGGGCTATGGTGAAAAACGAAATATCCTCACATGAAATCTGGTAAGAAGCTTTCTGAGAAACTGCTGAGTGTTCTCTTAATTCATCTCACAGAGTTACATCTGTATGTCGTGGATCTCTTTGCTAGCCTTATTACTGTGGAATCTGAGAACAGGTATTTCGGATCCCTTTGAAGACTACAGGGCCAAAGAAAATATCCTCCGATAACAAAGAGAAGGAAGCTTTCTGAGAAACTTCTTTGTGTTCTGTGAAATCATCTCACAGAGTTACAGCTTTCCCCTGAAGAAGCCTTTCGCTAAGACAGTTCTTGTGGAATTGGCTAATTGATATTTGGAAGCCCATAGAGGGCTACGTTGAAAAAGGAAATATCCTCAGATGAAATCTGGAAAGAAGCTTTCTGAGAAACTGCTGAGTGTTCTGTTAATTCATCTCACAGAGTTATATCTGTATTTCGTGGATCTCTTTGCTAGCCTTATTTCTGTGGAATCTGAGAACAGATATTTCGGATCCCTTTGAAGACTATAGGGCCAAAGGAAATATCCTCCGATAACAAAGAGAAAGAAGCTTTCTGAGAAACGTCTTTGTGTTCTGTGAAATCATCTCACAGAGTTACAGCTTTCCCCTCAAGAAGCCTCTCGCTAAAACAGTTCTTGTGGAATGGGCAAATTGATATTTGGAAGACCTTAGAGGGCTATGGTGAGAAAGGAAATATCCTCAGATGAAATCTGGAAAGAAGCTCTCTGAGAAACTGCTGAGTGTTCTGTTAATTCATCTCACAGAGTTACATCTGTATTTCGTGGATCTCTTTGCTAGCCTAATTTCTGTGGAATCTGAGAACAGATATTTCAGATCCCTTTGAAGACTATTGCGCCAAAGGAAATATCCTCCTATAACAAAGAGAAAGAAGCATTCTGAGAAACTTCTTTGTGTTCTGTGAAATCATCTCACAGAGTTACAGTTTTCCCCTCAAGAAGCCTTTCGCTAAGACAGTTCTTGTGGAATTGGCAAAGTGATATTTGGAAGCCCATAGTGGGCTACGGTGAAAAAGGAAATATCCTCAGATGAAATCTGGAAAGAAGCTTTCTGAGAAACTGCTGAGTGTTCTGTTAATTCATCTCACAGTGTTCAATCTGTATTTCGTGGATCTCCTTGCTAGCCTTATTTCTGAGGAATCTGATAACAGATATTTCGGATCCCTTGGAAGACTATAGGGCCAAAGGAAAAATCCTCTGATAACAAAGAGAAAGAAGTTTTCTGAGAAACTTCTTTGTGTTCTGTGAAATCATCTCACAGAGTTACAGCTTTCCCCTCAGGAAGCGTTTCGCTAAAACAGTTCTTGTGTAATTGGCAAAGTGATATTTGGAAGTCCCTAGAGGGCTATGGTGAAAAAGGAAATATCCTCAGATGAAATCTGGAAAGAAGCTTTCTGAGAAACTGCTGAGTGTTCTCTTAATTCATCTCACAGAGTAACATCTGTATGTCGTGGATCTCTTTGCTAGCCTTATTTCTGTGGAATCTAAGAACAGATATTTCGGATCCCTTTGAAGACTACAGGGCCAAAGGAAATATCCTCCGATAACAAAGAGAAGGAAGCTTTCTGAGAAACTTCTTTGTGTTCTGTGAAATCATCTCACAGAGTTACAGCTTTCCCCTCAAGAAGCCTTTCGCTAAGACAGTTCTTGTGGAATTGGCAAAGTGATATTTGGAAGCCCATAGAGGGCTAGGGTGAAAAAGGAAATATCCTCAGATGAAATCTGGAAAGAAGCTTTCTGAGAAACTGCTGAGTGTTCTGTTAATTCATCTGACAGAGTTACTTCTGTGTTTCGTGCATCTCTTTGCTAGCCTTATTTCTGTGGAATCTGAGAACAGATATTTCGGATCCCTTTGAAGACTATAGGGACGAAGGAAATATCCTCCGATAACAAAGAGAAAGAATTTTTCTGAGAAACTTCTTTGTGTTCTTTGTAATCATCTCACAGAGTTACAGCTTTCCCCTCAAGAAGCCTTTCGCTAAGACAGTTCTTGTGGAATTGGCAAAGTGATATTTGGAAGCCCATAGAGGGCTATGGTGAAAAAGGAAATATCCTCAGATGAAATCTGGAAAGAAGCTCTCTGAGAAACTGCTGAGTGTTCTGTTAATTCATCTCACCGAGTTACATCTGTATTTCGTGGATCTCTTTGCTAGCCTTATTTCTGTGGAATCTTAGAACAGATATTTCGGATCCCTTTGAAGACTATAGGGCCAAAGAAAAAATCCTCCGATAACAAAGAGAAAGAAGCTTTCTGAGAAACTTCTTTGTGTTCTTTGAAATCATCTCACAGAGTTACAACATTCCCCTCAAGAAGCCTTTCGCTAAGACAGTTCTTGTGGAATTGGCAAAGTGATATTTGGAAGCCCATAGAGGGCTATGGTGAAAAAGGAAATATCCTCAGATGAAATCTGGAAAGAAGCTTTCTGAGAAACTGCTGAGTGTTCTCTTAATTCATCTCACAGAGTTTCATCTGTATTTTGTGGATCTCCTTGCTAGCCTTATTTCTGTGGAATCTGAGAACACATATTTCTGATACCTTTGAAGACTATAGGGCCAAAGGAAATATCCTCCGATAACAAAGAGAAAGAAGCTTTCTGAGAAACTTCTTTGTGTTCTGTGAAATCATCTCACAGATTTACAGCTTTCCCCTCAAGAAGCCTCTCGCTAACACAGTTCTTATGGAATTGGCAAAGTGATATTTGGAAGCCCATAGAGGGCTATGGTGAAAAAGGAAATATCCTCATATGAAATCTGGAAAGAAGCTTTCGGAGAAACTGCTGAGTGTTCTGTTAATTCATCTCACAGAGTTACATCTGTATTTCGTGGATCTCTTTGCTAGCCTCAAATCTGTGGAATCTGAGAACAGATATTTCGGATCCCTTTGAAGACTATAGGGCCAAGGGAAATATCCTCCGATAACAAAGAGAAAGAAGCTTTCTGAGAAACTTCTTTGTGTTCTGTGAAATCATCTCACAGAGTTACAGCTTTCCCCTCAAGAAGCCTTTCGCTAAGACAGTTCTTGTGGAATTGGCAAAGTGATATTAGGAAGCCCATAGGGGCTACGGTGAAAAAGGAAATATTCTCAGATGAAATCTGGAAAGAAGCTTTCTGAGAAACTGCTGAGTGTTCTGTTAATTCATCTCACAGAGTTACATCTGTATTTCGTGGATCTCTTCGCTAGCCTCATTTCTGTGGAATATGAGAACAGATATTTCGGATCCCTTTGAAGACTATAGGGCCAAGGGAAATATCCTCCGATAACAAAGAGAAGGAAGCTTTCTGAGAAACTTCTTTGTGTTCTGTGAAATCATCTCACAGAGTTACAGCTTTCCCCTCAAGAAGCCTTTCGCTAAGACAGTTCTTGTGGAATTGGCTAATTGATATTTGGAAGCCCATAGAGGGCTACGTTGAAAAAGGAAATATCCTCAGATGAAATCTGGAAAGAAGCTTTCTGAGAAACTGCTGAGTGTTCTGTTAATTCATCTCACAGAGTTATATCTGTATTTCGTGGATCTCTTTGCTAGCCTTATTTCTGTGGAATCTGAGAACAGATATTTCGGATCCCTTTGAAGACTATAGGGCCAAAGGAAATATCCTCCGATAACAAAGAGAAAGAAGCTTTCTGAGAAACGTCTTTGTGTTCTGTGAAATCATCTCACAGAGTTACAGCTTTCCCCTCAAGAAGCCTCTCGCTAAAACAGTTCTTGTGGAATGGGCAAATTGATATTTGGAAGACCTTAGAGGGCTATGGTGAGAAAGGAAATATCCTCAGATGAAATCTGGAAAGAAGCTCTCTGAGAAACTGCTGAGTGTTCTGTTAATTCATCTCACAGAGTTACATCTGTATTTCGTGGATCTCTTTGCTAGCCTAATTTCTGTGGAATCTGAGAACAGATATTTCAGATCCCTTTGAAGACTATTGGGCCAAAGGAAATATCCTCCTATAACAAAGAGAAAGAAGCATTCTGAGAAACTTCTTTGTGTTCTGTGAAATCATCTCACAGAGTTACAGTTTTCCCCTCAAGAAGCCTTTCGCTAAGACAGTTCTTGTGGAATTGGCAAAGTGATATTTGGAAGCCCATAGTGGGCTACGGTGAAAAAGGAAATATACTCAGATGAAATCTGGAAAGAAGCTTTCTGAGAAACTGCTCGGTGATGTGTGACTTCCACTCACAGAATTACATCTGTATTTCGTGGATCTCTTTGCTAGCCTTATTTCTGGGGAATCTGAGAACACATATTTCGGATCCCTTTGAAGACTATAGGGCCAAAGGAAATATCCTCCGATAACAAAGAGAAAGAAGCTTTCTGATAAACTTCTTTGTGTTGTGTGAAATCATCTCACAGAGTTATAGCTTTCCCCTCAAGAAGCCTTTCGCTAAGACAGTTCTTGTGGAATTTTCAAAGTGACATTTGGAAGCCCATAGAGGGCTATGGTGAAAAAGGAAATATCCTCAGATGAAATCTGGAAAGAAGCTTTCTGAGAAACTGCTGAGTGTTCTGTTATTTCATCTCACAGAGTTACGTCTGTATTTTGTGGACCTCTTTGCTAGCCTTATTTCTGTGGAATCTGAGAACAGATATTTCGGATCCCTTTGAAGACTATAGGGCCAAAGGAAATATCCTCAGATAACAAAGAGAAAGAAGCTTTTTCAGAAACGTCTTTGTGTTCTGTGAAATCATCTAGCAGAGTTACAGCTTTCCCCTCAAGAAGCCTCTCTCTAAGACAGTTCTTGGGAATTGGCAAAGTGATATTTGGACGCCCATATAGGGCTATGGTGAAGAAGGAAATATCCTCACATGAAATCTGGAAAGAAGCTTTCTGAGAAACTGCTCTGTGATATGTGACTTCCACTCACAGAGTTACATCTGTATTTCGTGGATCTCTTTGCTAGCCTTATTTCTCTGGAATCTGAGAACAGATATTTCGGATCCCTTTGAAGACTATGGGGCCAAAGGAAATATCCTCCGATAACAAAGAGAAAGAAGCTTTCTGAGAAACTTCTTTGTGTTCTGTGAAATCACCTTACAGAGTTACAGCTTTCCCCTCAAGAAGCCTTTCGCTAAGACAGTTCTTGTGGAATTATCAATGTAATATTTGGAAGCCCATAGAGGCCTATGGTGAAAAAGGAAATATCCTCAGATGAAATCTGGAAAGAAGCTTTCTGAGAAACTGCTTAGTGTTCTGGTAATTCATCTCACAGAGTTACGTCTGTATTTTGTGGACCTCTTTGCTAGCCTTATTTCTGTGGAATCTGAGAACAGATATTTAGGATCCCTTTGAAGACGATAGGGCCAAAGGAAATATCCTCCGATAACAAAGAGAAAGAAGCTTTCTGAGAAACTTCTTTGTGTTCTGTGAAATCATCTCACAGAGTTACAGCTTTCCCCTCAAGAAGCCTCTCTCTAAGACAGTTCTTGCGGAATTCGCAAAGTGATATTTGGAAGCCGATAGAGGGCTATGGTGAAAAAGGAAATATCCCCAGATGAAATCTGGAAAGAAGGTTTCTGAGAAACTGCTCTGCGATATGTGACTTCCACTCAAAAAGTTACATCTGTATTTCGTGGATCGCTTTGCTAGCCTTATTTCTGTGGAATCTGAGAACAGATATTTCGGATCCCTTTGAAGACTATACGGCCAAAGCAAATATCCTCCGATAACAAAGAGAAAGAAGCTTTCTGAGAAACTTCTTTGTGTTCTGTGAAATCATCTCACAGAGTTACAGCCTTCCCATCAAGAAGCCTCTCGCTAAGGCAGTTCTTGTGGAAATGGCAAAGTGATATTTGAAAGCCCATAAAGGGCTATGGTGAAAAAGGAAATATCCTCAGATGAAATCTGGAAAGAAGCTTTCTGGGAAACTGCTTAGTGTTCTGTTAATTCATCTCTCAGAGTTACTTCTGTATTTCGAGGATCTCTTTGCTAGCCTAATTTCTGTGGAATCTGAGAACAGATATTTAACATCCCTTTGAAGACTATAGGGCCAAAAAAATATCCTCCGATAACAAAGAGAGAGAAGCATTCTGAGAAACTTCTTTGTGTTCTGTGAAATCATCTCACATAGTTACAGCTTTCCCCTCAAGAAGCCTTTCGCTAAGACAGTTCTTGTGGAATTGGCAAAGTGATATTTGGAAGCCCATAGAGGGCTTTGTTGAAAAAGGAAATATCCTCAGATGAAATCTGGAAAGAAGCTTTCTGAGAAACTGCTTAGTGTTCTGTTAATTCATCTCACAGTGTTACATCTGTATTTCGTGGATCTCTTTGTTAGCCTTATTTCTGTGGAATCTGTCAACAGATATTTCGGATCCCTTTGAAGAACATAGGGTCAAAGGCAATATCCTCCGATAACAAAGAGAAAGAAGCTTTCTGAGGAACTACTTTGTGTTCTGTGAAATCAACTCACGGAGTTACCGCTTTCCCTTCAAAAAGCCTTTCGCTAAGACAGTTTTTTGGAATTGGCAAAGTGATATTTGGAAGACCATAGAGGGCTATGGTGAAAAAGGAAATATCCTCAGATGAAATCTGGAAAGAATCTTTCTGAGAAACTGCTTTGTGATGTGTGACTTCCACTCACAGAGTTACATCTGTATTTCGTGTTTCTCTTTGCTAGCCTTTTTTCTGTGGAATCTGAGAACAGATATTTCCGATCCCTTTGAAGTCTATAGGGTCGAAGGAAATATCCTCCGGTAACAAAGAGAAAGAAGCTTTCTGAGAAACTTCTTTGTGTTCTGTGAAATCATCTCACAGAGTTACAGCTTTCCCCTCAAGAAGCCTTTCAATAAGACAGTTCTTGTGGAATTGGCAAAGTGATATTTGGAAGCCCTTAGAGGGCTATGGTGAAAAAGGAAATATCCTCAATGAAATCTGGAAAGAAGCTTTCTGAGAAACTGCTCTGTGATGTGTGACTTCCACTCAGAGAGTTACATCTGTATTTCGTGGATCTCTTTGCTAGCCTTATTTCTGTGGAATCTGAGAACAGATATTTCGGATCCCTTGGAAGTCTACAGGGCCAAAGGAAATATCCTCCGGTAACAAAGAGAAAGAAGCTTTCTGAGAAACTTCTTTGTGTTCTGTGAAATCATCTCACAGAGTTACAGCTTTCCCCTCAAGAAGCCTTTCAATAAGACAGTTCTTGTGGAATTGACAAAGTGATATTTGGAAGCCCTTAGAGGGCTATGGTGAAAAAGGAAGTATCCTCAGATGAAATCTGGAAAGAAGCTTTGTGAAAAACTGCTTAATGTTCTATTAATTCATCTCACAGCGATACATCTCTATTTCGTGGATCTCTTTGCTAGCCTTATTTCTGTGGAATCTGAGAACAGATATTTCTGATCCCTTTGAAGACTATAGGGACAAAGGAAATATCCTCCGATAACAAAGAGAAAGAAGCTTTCTGAGAAACTTCTCTGTGTTCTGTGAAATCACCTCACAGTGTTACAGCTATCCCCTCAAGAAGCCTTTCGCTAAGACAGTTCTTGTGGAATTGGCAAAGTGATATTTGGAAGCCCTTACCGGGCTACGGAGATAAAGGAAATATCCTCAGATGAAATGTGGAAAGAAGATTTCTGAGAAACTGCTTAGTGTTCTGTTAATACATCTCAGAGAGTTACATGTGTATTTAGTGGATCTCCTTGCTAGCCTTTTTTCTGTGGAATCTGGGAACAGATATTTGAGATTCATTTGAAGACTATAGTGCCAAAGGAAATATCCTCCGGTAACAAAGAGAAAGAAGCTTTCTGAGAAACTTCTTTGTGTTCTGTGAAATCACCTCACAGAGTTACAGCTTTCCCCTCAAGAAGCCTTTCGCTAAGACAGTTCTTCTGGAATTGGCAAAGTGATATTTGGAAGCCCAAAGAGGGCTATGGTGAAAAAGGAAATATCCTAGGATGAAATCTGGAAAGATTTCTGAGAAACTGCTCTGTGATGTGTGACTTCCACTCACAGAGTTACATCTTTATTTCGTGTTTCTCTTTTCTAGCATTTTTACTGTGGAATCTGAGAACAGATATTTCGTATCCCTTTGAAGTTTATAGGGTCAAAGGAAATATCCTCCGATAGTAAAGAAATAGAAGCTTTCTGAGAAACTTCCTTGTGTTCTGTGAAATCATCTCACAGAGTTACAGCTTTGCCCTCAAGAAGCATTTCGCTAAGACAGTTCTTGTAGAATTGGCAAAGTGATATTTGGAAGCCCATAGAGGGCTAAGGTGAAAAAGGAAATATCCTCAGATGAACTCTGGAAAGAAGCTTTCTGAGAAACTGATCTGTGACCTGTGACTTCCACTCACAGAGTTACATCTGTATTTCGTGGATCTCCTTGCTAGCCTTATTTCTGTGGAATCTGAGAACAGATATTTCGGATCCCTTTGAAGAGTATACGGCCAAAGGAAATCCTCCGATAACAAAGAGAAAGAAGCTTTCTGAGAAACTTCTTTGTGTTCTGTGAAATCATCTCACAGAGTTAAAGCTTTCCCGTCAAGAAGCCTTTCGCTTAGACAGTTCTTGTGGAATTGGCAAAGTGATATTTGGAAGCCCCTAGAGGGCAATGGTGAAAAAGGAAATATCCTCAGATGAAATCTGGAAAGAAGCTTTCTGAGAAAGTGCTTAGTGTTCTGTTAATTCATCTGAGAGAGTTACATCTGTACTTCGTGGATCTCTTTGCAAGCCTTATTTCTGTGGAATTTGAGAACAGATATTTCGAATCCCTTTGAAGTCTATAGGGCCAAAGGAAGTATCCTCAGATATCAAAGAGAAAGAAGCTTTCTGAGAAACTTCTTTGTGTTCTGTGAAATCATCTAACAGAGTTACAGCTTTCACCTCAAGAATCCTTTCGCTAACAAAGTTCTTGTGGAATTGGCAAAGTGATATTTGGAAGCCCATAGAGGGCAATGGTGAAAAAGGAAATGTCCTCAGATGAAAGCTGGAAAGAAGCTTTCTGAGAAACTTGTTAGTGTTCTCTTAATTCATCTCACGGAGTTACATCTGTATTTCGTGGATCTCTTTGCTAGCCTTATTTCTGTGAAATCTGAGAACAGATATTTCTGAACCTTTTGAAGTGTATAGGGCGAAGGAAATATCCTCTGATAACAAAGAGAAAGAAGCTTTCTGAGAAACTTCTTTGTGTTCTGTGAAATAACCTCACAGAGTTACAGATCTCCCCTCAAGAAGCCTTTCGCTAAGACAGTTATTGTGGAATTGACAAGGTGATATTTGGAAGCCCATAGTGGGCTGTGGTGAAAAAGGAAATATCCTGAGGTGAAATCTGGAAAGAAGCTTTCTGAGAAACTGCTTAGTGTTCTGTTAATTCATCTCACAGAGTTACATCTGTATTTCGTGGATCTCTTTGCTAGCCTTATTTCTGTGGAATCTGAGAACAGATATTTCGGATCCCTTTGAAGTCTATAGGGCCAAAGGAAATATCCTCAGATACCAAGGAGAAAGAAGCTTTCTGAGTAACTTCTTTGTGTTCTGTGAAATCATCTCACAGAGTTACAGCTTTCCTCTCAAGAAGCCTTTCCCTAAGACAGTTGTTTGGAATTGGCAAAGTGATATTTGGAAGACCATAGAGGGCTATGGTTAAAAAGTAAATATCCTCAGATGAAATCCGGAAAGAAGCTTTCTGAGAAACTGCTCTGTGATGTGTGACTTCCACTCAGAGAGTTACATCTGTATTTCGTGGATCTCTTTGCTAGCCTTACTTCTGTGGAATCTGAGAACAGATATTTCGGATCCCTTTGAAGTCTACAGGGCCAAAGGAAATATCCTTCGATAACAAAGAGAAAGAAGCTTTCAGAGAAACTTCTTTGTGTTCTGTGAAATCACCTCACAGAGTTACAGCTTTCCCCTCAAGGAGACTTTTGCTAAGACAGTTCTTGTGGAATTGGCTAAGTGATATTTGGAAGCCCAGAGAGTGCTGTGGTGAAAAAGGAAATATCCTCAGGTGAAATCTGGAAAGAAGCTTTCTGAGAAACTGCCAACTGTTCTGTTAATTCATCTCACAGAGTTACATCTGTATTTCGTGGATGTCTTTGCTAGCCTTATTTCTGTGGAATTTGAGAACAGATATTTAGGATCCCTTTGAAGTCTATAGGGCCAAAGGAAATATCCCCAGATAACAAAGAGAAAGAAACTTTCTGAGGAACTTCTTTGTGTTCTGTGAAATCAACTCACAGAGTTACAGCTTTCCCCTCAAGAAGCCTTTCGCTAAGACAGTTCTTATGGAATTGGCAAAGTGATATTTGGAAGCCCATTGAGGACTATGGTGAAAAAGGAAATATCCTCAATGAAATCTGGAAAGAAGCTTTCTGAGAAACTGCTCTGTGATGTGTGACTTCCACTCAGAGAGTTACATCTGTATTTCGTGGATCTCTTTGCTAGCCTTATTTCTGTGGAATCTGCGAACAGATATTTCGGATCCCCTGGAAGTCTACAGGGCCAAAGGAAATATCCTCCGGTAACAAAGAGAAAGAAGCTTTCTGAGAAACTTCTTTGTGTTCTGTGAAATCATCTCACAGAGTTACAGCTTTCCCCTCAAGAAGCCTTTCAATAAGACAGTTCTTGTGGAATTGACAAAGTGATATTTGGAAGCCCTTAGAGGGCTATGGTGAAAAAGGAAGTATCCTCAGATGAAATCTGGAAAGAAGCTTTGTGAAAAACTGCTTAATGTTCTATTAATTCATCTCACAGCGATACATCTCTATTTCGTGGATCTCTTTGCTAGCCTTATTTCTGTGGAATCTGAGAACAGATATTTCTGATCCCTTTGAAGACTATAGGGACAAAGGAAATATCCTCCGATAACAAAGAGAAAGAAGCTTTCTGAGAAACTTCTCTGTGTTCTGTGAAATCACCTCACAGTGTTACAGCTATCCCCTCAAGAAGCCTTTCGCTAAGACAGTTCTTGTGGAATTGGCAAAGTGATATTTGGAAGCCCTTACCGGGCTACGGAGATAAAGGAAATATCCTCAGATGAAATGTGGAAAGAAGATTTCTGAGAAACTGCTTAGTGTTCTGTTAATACATCTCAGAGAGTTACATCTGTATTTAGTGGATCTCCTTGCTAGCCTTTTTTCTGTGGAATCTGGGAACAGATATTTGAGATTCATTTGAAGACTATAGTGCCAAAGGAAATATCCTCCGGTAACAAAGAGAAAGAAGCTTTCTGAGAAACTTCTTTGTGTTCTGTGAAATCATCTCACAGAGTTACAGCTTTCCCCTCAAGAAGCCTTTCGCTAAGACAGTTCTTCTGGAATTGGCAAAGTGATATATGGAAGCCCAAAGAGGGCTATGGTGAAAAAGGAAATATCCTAGGATGAAATCTGGAAAGATTTCTGAGAAACTGCTCTGTGATGTGTGACTTCCACTCACAGACTTACATCTGTATTTCGTGTTTCTCTTTTCTAGCATTTTTACTGTGGAATCTGAGAACAGATATTTCGTATCCCTTTGAAGTTTATAGGGTCAAAGGAAATATCCTCCGATAGTAAAGAAATAGAAGCTTTCTGAGAAACTTCCTTGTGTTCTGTGAAATCATCTCACAGAGTTACAGCTTTGCCCTCAAGAAGCATTTCGCTAAGACAGTTCTTGTAGAATTGGTAAAGTGATATTTGGAAGCCCATAGAGGGCTAAGGTGAAAAAGGAAATATCCTCAGATGAACTCTGGAAAGAAGCTTTCTGAGAAACTGATCTGTGACCTGTGACTTCCACTCACAGAGTTACATCTGTATTTCGTGGATCTCCTTGCTAGCCTTATTTCTGTGGAATCTGAGAACAGATATTTCGGATCCCTTTGAAGAGTATACGGCCAAAGGAAATCCTCCGATAACAAAGAGAAAGAAGCTTTCTGAGAAACTTCTTTGTGTTCTGTGAAATCATCTCACAGAGTTAAAGCTTTCCCGTCAAGAAGCCTTTCGCTTAGACAGTTCTTGTGGAATTGGCAAAGTGATATTTGGAAGCCCCTAGAGGGCAATGGTGAAAAAGGAAATATCCTCAGATGAAATCTGGAAAGAAGCTTTCTGAGAAAGTGCTTAGTGTTCTGTTAATTCATCTGAGAGAGTTACATGTGTACTTCGTGGATCTCTTTGCAAGCCTTATTTCTGTGGAATTTGAGAACAGATATTTCGAATCCCTTTGAAGTCTATAGGGCCAAAGGAAGTATCCTCAGATATCAAAGAGAAAGAAGCTTTCTGAGAAACTTCTTTGTGTTCTGTGAAATCATCTAACAGAGTTACAGCTTTCACCTCAAGAATCCTTTCGCTAACAAAGTTCTTGTGGAATTGGCAAAGTGATATTTGGAAGCCCATAGAGGGCAATGGTGAAAAAGGAAATATCCTCAGATGAAAGCTGGAAAGAAGCTTTCTGAGAAACTTGTTAGTGTTCTCTTAATTCATCTCACGGAGTTACATCTGTATTTCGTGGATCTCTTTGCTAGCCTTATTTCTGTGGAATCTGAGAACAGATATTTCGGATCCCTTTGAAGACTATAGGGCCAAAGGAAATATCCTCCGATAACAAAGAGAAAGAAGCTTTCTGAGAAACTTCTCTGTGTTCTGTGAAATCACCTCACAGAGTTACAGATTTCCTCTCAAGAAGCCTTTCGCTAAGACAGTTCTTGTGGAATTGGGAAAGTGATATTTGGAAGCCCATAGAGGGCTATGGTGAAAAAGGAAATATCCTCAGATGAAATCTGGAAAGAACCTCTCTGAGAAACTGCTCTGTGATGTGTGACTTCCACTCAGAGAGTTATATCTCTCTTTCGTGGATGTCTTTGTTAGCCTTATTTCTGTGGAATCTGAGAACAGATATTTCGGATCCCTTTGAAGACTATAGGGCCAAAGGAATATCCTCCGATAACAAAGAGAAAGAAGCTTTCTGAGAAACTTCTCTGTGTTCTGTGAAATCACCTCACAGAGTTACAGCTTTCCTCTCAAGAAGCCTTTCGCTAAGACAGTTCTTATGGAATTGGGAAAGTGATATTTGGAAGCCCATAGAGGGCTATGGTGAAAAAGGAAATATCCTCAGATGAAATCTGGAAAGAACCTCTCTGAGAAACTGCTCTGTGATGTGTGACTTCCACTCAGAGAGTTATATCTCTCTTTCGTGGAATTCTTTGTTAGCCTTATTTCTGTGGAATCTTAGAACAGATATTTCGGATCCCTTTGAAGACTATAGGGCCAAAGGAAATATCCTCCGATAACAAAGAGAAAGAAGCTTTCTGAGAAACTTCTTTGTGTTCTGTGAAATCGTCTCACAGAATTAAAGCTTTCCCCTCAAGAAGCCTTTCGCTAAGTCTGTTCTTGTGGAATTGGCAAAGAGATATTTGGAAGCCCATTGAGGGCTACAGTGAAAAAGCAAATATCCTAGGATGAAATCTGGAAAGATTTCTGAGAAACTGCTCTGTGATGTGTGACTTCCACTCACAGAGTTACATCTGTATTTCGTGTTTCTCTTTTCTAGCCTTTTTACTGTGGAATCTGAGAACAGATATTTCGTATCCCTTTGAAGTTTATAGGGTCAAAGGAAATATCCTCCGATAGTAAAGAAATAGAAGCTTTCTGAGAAATTTCCTTGTGTTCTGTGAAATCATCTCACAGAGTTAGAGCTTTCCCCTCAAGAAGCATTTCGCTAAGACAGTTCTTGTGGAATTGGCAAAGTGATATTTGGAAGCCCATAGAGGGCTATGGTAAAAAAGGAAATATCCTCAGAAGAAATCTGGAAAGAAACATTCTGAGAAACGGCTTAGTGTTCTGTTAATTCATCTCACAGGGTTACATCTGTGTTTCGTGGATTTCTTTGCTAGCCTTATTTCTGTGGAATCTGAGAACAGATATTTCGGATCCCTTTGAAGTATATAGGGCCAAAGGAAATAACCTCCGATAACAAAGAGAAAGAAGCTTTCTGAGATACTTTTTGTGTCCTGTGAAATCATCTCACAGAGTTACAGCTTTCTCCTCAAGATGCCTTTCGCTAAGACAGTTCTTGTGAAATTGGCAAAGTGATATTTGGAAGCCCTTAGAAGGCTATGGTGAATAAGGAAATATCCTCAGATGAAATCTGGAAAGAAGCTTTCTGAGAAACTGCTCTTTGATGTATTACTTCCACTCAGAGAGTTACATCTGTATTTCGTGGATCTCTTTTGTAGCCTTCTTTCTGTGGAATCTGAGAACAGATATTTCGGATCCCTTTGAAGACTATAGGGCCAAAGGAAATATCCTCCGATAACAAACAGAAAGAATCTTTCTGAGAAACTTCTTTGTGTTCTGTGAAATCATCGCACAGAGTTACAGCTTTCCCCTCAAGAAGTCTTTTGCTAAGACAGTTCTTGTGGAATTGGCAAAGTGATATTTGGAAGACCATAGATGGCTATGGTGAAAAAGGAAATATCCTAAGATGAAATCTGGAAAGAAGCTTTCTGAGAAACTGCTTAGTGTTCTGTTAATTCATCTCACAGAGTTACATCTGTATTTAGTGGATCTCTTTGCTAGCCTTATTTCTGTGGAATCTGAGAACAGATATTTCGGATCCCTTTTTAGTGTATAGGGCCAAAGGAAATATCCTCCGATAACAAAGAAAAGGAGCTTTCTGAGAAACTTCTTTGTGTTCTGTGAATTTATCTCACAGAGTTACAGCATTCCCCTCAAGAAGCCTTTCGCTAAGACTGTTCTTGTGGAATTGGCAAAGTGATATTTGGAAGCCCACAGAGGGCTATGGTGAAAAAGGAAATATCGTCAGATGAAATCTGGAAATAAGTTTTCTGAAAAACTGCTTGTTCTTCTGTTAATTCTTCTCACAGAGTTACATCTGTATTTCATGGATCTCTTTGCTAACCTTATTTCTGTGGAATCTGAGAACAGATATTTCGCATCCCTTTGAAGACTATAGGGACAAAGGAAATTTCCTCCGATACAAAGAGAAAGAAGCTTTCTGAGAAACTTCTTTGTGTTCTGTGAAAAAAATCTCACAGAGTTACAGCTTTCCCCTCAAGAATCCTTTCGCTGAGACAGTTCCTGTGGAATTGGCAAAGTGATATTTGGAAGCCCCTAGAGGGCTATGGTGAAAACGGAAATATTCTCAGGTGAAATCTTGAAAGAAGCTTTCTGAGAAACTGCTTAGTGTTCTGTTAATTCATCTCACAGAGTTACATCTGTATTTCGTGGATCTCTTTGCTAGCCTTATATCTTTGGAATCTGAGAACAGATATTTCGGATCCCTTTTTAGTGTATAGGGCCAAAGGAAATATCCTCCGATAACAAAGAGAAAGAAGCATTCTGAGAAACTTCTTTGTGTTCGGTGAAATCATCTCACAGAGTTACAGCTTTCCCCTCAAGAAGCCTTTCGCTAAGGCAGTTCTTGTGGAATTGGCAAAGTGATATTCGTATGCCCATAGAGGGCTATGGTGAAAAAGGAAATATCCTCAGATGAAATCTGGAAAGACGCTTTCTGAGAAACTGCTCTGTGATGTGTGACTTCCACTCAGAGAGTTACATCTATATTTCGTGTTTCTCTTTTCGAGCCTTTTTTCTGTGGAATCTGAGAGCAGATATTTCATATCCCTTTGAAGTCTACAGGGTCAAAGGAAATATCCTCCGATAACAAAGAAATAGAAGCTTTCTGAGAAACTTCCTTGTGTTCTGTGAAGTCATCTCACAGAGTTACAGCTTTCTCCTCAAGAAGTATTTCGCTAAGACAGTTCTTGTGGAATTGGCAAAGTGATATTTGGAAGCCCATAGAGGGCTATGGTGAAAAAGGCAATATCCTCAGATGAAATCTGGAAAGAAGCTTTCTGAGAAACTGCTTAGTGTTCTGTTAATTCATCTGACAGAGTTACATCTGTATTTCGTGGATCTCTTTGCTGGCCTTATTTCTGTGGGTTATGAGAACAGATATTTCGAATCCCTTTGAAGTCTATAGGGCCAAAGGAAGTATCCTCTGATAACAAAGAGAAAGAATCTGTCTGAGAAACTTCTTTGCGTTCTGTGAAATCATCTCACAGAGTTACAGCTTTCCCCTCAAGAAGCCTTTCGCTAACAAAGTTCTTGTGGAATTGGCAAAGTGATATTTGGAAGCCCATAGAGGGCTACGGTAAAAAGGAAATATCCTCAGATCAAATCTGGATAGAAGCTTTCTGAGAAACTGCTGAGTGTTCTGTTAATTCATCTCACAGAGTTACATCTGCATTTCGTGGATCTCTTTGCTAGCCTTATTTCTGTGGAATCTGACAACAGGTATTTCAGATCCCTTTGAAGTGTATAGGGCCAAAGGAAATAACCTCCGATAACAAAGAGAAAGAAGCTTTCTGAGAAACTTTTTGTGTCCTGTGAAATCATCTCACAGAGTTACAGCTTTCTCCTCAAGATGCCTTTAGCTAAGACAGTTCTTGTGGAATTGGCAAAGTGATATTTGGAAGCCCTTAGAAGGCTATGGTGAAAAAGGAAATATCCTCAGATGAAATCTGGAAAGAAGCTTTCTGAGAAACTGCTCTGTGATGTATTACTTCCACTCAGAGAGTTACATCTGTATTTCGTGGATCTCTTTGCTAGCCTTCTTTCTGTGGAATCTGAGAACAGATATTTCGGATCCCTTTGAAGACCTTGGGGCCAAAGGAAATATCCTCCGATAACAAAGAGAAAGAAGCTTTCTGAGAAACTTCTTTGTGTTCTGTGAAATCATCTCACAGAGTTACAGCTTTCCCCTCAAGAAGTCTTTCGCTAAGACAGTTCTTGTGGAATTGGCAAAGTGATATTTGGAAGCCCATAGATGGCTATTGTGAAAAAGGAAATATCCTAAGGTGAAATCTGGAAAGAAGCTTTCTGAGAAACTGTTAGTGTTCTGTTAATTCATCTCACAGAGTTACATCTGTATTTCCTGGATCTCTTTGCTAGCCTTATATCTTTGGAATCTGAGAACAGATATTTCGGATCCCTTTGAACTCTATAGGGCCAAAGGAAATATCCTCCGATAACAAAGAGGAAGAAGCTTTCTCGGAAACTTCTTTGTGTTCTGTGAAATCATCTCACAGAGTTACAGCTTTCCCCTCAAGAAGCCTTTCGCTAACACAGTTCTTGTGGAATTGGCAAAGTGATATTTGGAATCCCTTAGAGGGCTATCGTAAAAAAGGAAATATCCTCAGATGAAATCTGGAAAGAAGCTTTCTGAGAAACTGCTCTGTGATGTGTGACTTCCACTCACAGAGTTACATCTGTATTTAGTGGATCTCTTTGCTAGCCTTATTTCTGTGGAATCTGAGAACAGATATTTCCGATCCCTTTGAAGTCTATAGGGCCAAAGGTATATCCTCCGATAACAAAGAGAAAGAATCTTCTTGAGAAACTTCTTTCTGTTCTGTGAAATCACCTCGCAGGGTTAAAACTTTCCCTCAAGAACCCTTTTGCTAAGACAGTTCTTGTGGAATTGGCAAAGTGATATTTGGAATCCCATAGAGGGCTATGGTGAAAAAGGAAATATCCTCAGATGAAATCTGGAAAGAAGCTTTCTGAGAAACTGCTCTGTGATGTGTGACTTCCACTCACAGGGTTACATCTGTATTTCGTGGATCTCTTTGCTAGCCTTATTTCTGTGGAATCTGAGAACAGATATTACGGATCCCTTTGAAGACTACAGGGCCAAAAGAAATATCCTCCGATAACAAAGAGAAAGAATCTTTCTGAGAAACTTTTCCGTGTTCTGTGAAATCCCCTCACAGAGTTACAGCTTTCTCTTCAAGAAGCCTTTCACTCAGACACTTCTTGTGGAATTGGCAAAGTGATATTTGGAAGCCCGTAGAGGGCTATGGTGAAAAAGGAAATATCCTCAGATGAAATCTGGAAAGAAGCTTTCTGAGAAACTGCTCTGTGAGGTGTGACTTCCACTCAGAGAGTTACATCTGTATTTCGTGGATCTCTTTGCTAGCCTTATTTCTGTGGAATCTGAGAAGAGATATTTCGGATCCCTTTCAGGACTATAGGACCAAAGGAAATATCCTCCGATAACAAAGAGAAAGAACCTGTCTGAGAAACTTCTTTGTGTTCTGTGAAATCACCTCACAGAGTTACAGCTTTCCGCTCAAGAAGTCTTTCGCTAAGACAGTTCTTGTGGAATTGGCAAAGTGATATTTGGAAGCCCATAGATGGCTATTGTGAAAAAGGAAATATCCTAAGGTGAAATCTGTAAAGAAGCTTTCTGAGAAACTGCTTAGTGTTATGTTAATTCATCTCACAGAGTTACATCTGTATTTCCTGGATCTCTTTGCTAGCCTTATATCTTTGGAATCTGAGAACAGATATTTCACATCCCTTTGAGGACTGTAGGGGCAAAGGAAATATCGTCTGATAACAAAGAGAAAGAAGCTTTCGGAGAAACTTCTTTGTGTTCTGTGAAATCATCTCACAGAGTTACAACTTTCCTCTCAAGAAGCCTTTCGCTAAGACAGTTCTTGTGGAATAGGCAAAGTGATATTTGGAAGACCATTGAGGGCTACAGTGAAAAAGGAAATATCCTAGGATGAAATCTGGAAAGAAGATTTCTGAGAAACTGCTCTGTGATGTGTGACTTCCACTCACAGAGTTACATCTGTATTTCGTGCTTCTCTTTTCTAGCCTTTTTTACTGTGGAATCTGAGAACAGATATTTCGTATCCCTTTGTAGTCTATAGGGTCAAAGGAAATATCCTCCGATAATAAAGAAATAGAAGCTTTCTGAGAAACTTCTTTCTGTTCTGTGAAATCACCTCACAGGGTTACAACTTTCCCTCAAGAACCCTTTTGCTAAGACAGTTCTTGTGGAATTGGCAAAGTGATATTTGGAATCCCATAGAGGGCTACGGTGAAAAAGGAAATATCCTCAGATGAAATCTGGAAAGAAGCTTTCTGAGAAACTTCTCTGTGATGTGTGACTTCCACTCACAGAGTTACATCTGTATTTCGTGGATCTCTTTGCTAGCCTTATTTCTGTGGAATCTGAGAACAGATATTTCCGATCCCTTTGAAGTCTATAGGGCCAAAGGAATATCCTCCGATAACAAAGAGAAAGAAGCTTCCTGAGAAACTTCTTTCTGTTCTGTGAAATCACCTCACAGGGTTACAACTTTACCTCAGGAACCCTTTTGCTAAGACAGTTCTTGTGGAATTGGCAAAGTGATATTTGGAATCCCATAGAGGGCTATGGTGAAAAAGGAAATATCCTCAGATGAAATCTGGAAAGAAGCTTTCTGAGAAACTGCTCTGTGATGTGTGACTTAAACTCAGAGAGTTACATCTGTATTTCGTGGATCTCTTTGCTAGCCTTATTTCTGTGGAATCTGAGAAGAGATATTTCGGATCCCTTTGAGTACTATAGGACCAAAGGAAATATCCTCCGATAACAAAGAGAAAGAAGCTGTCTGAGAAATTTCTTTGTGTTCTGTGAAATCACCTCACAGAGTTACAGCTTTCCGCTCAAGAAGCGTTTCGCTAAGACAGTTCTTGCGGAATTGAGAAAGTGATATTTGGAAGCTCATAGAGGGCAATGGTGAAAAAGGAAATATCCTCAGATGAAATCTGGAAAGAAGCTTTCTGAGAAACTGCTTAGTGTTCTGTTAATTCATATCGCAGAGTTACATCTGTATTTCGTGGATCACCTTGTTAGCCTTATTTCTGTGGAATCTGAGAACAGATATTGCGCATCCCTTTGAAGTCTATAGGACCAAAGGAATATCCTCCGATAAATAAGAGATAGAAGCTTTCTGAGAAACTTCTTTGTGTTCTGTGAAATCATCTCACAGAGTTACAGCTTTCCCCTCAAGAAGCATTTCGCTAAGACACTTCCTGTGGAATTGGCAAAGTGATATTTGGAAGCCCATAGATGGCTATGGCGAAAAAGGAAATATCCTCAGATGAAATCTGGAAAGAAACTTTCTGAGAAACTGCTTAGTGTTCTGTTAATTCATCTCACAGACTTACATCTGTATTTCGTGGATATCTTTGCTAGCCTTATTTCTGTGGAATATGAGAACAGATATTTCGGATCCCTTTGAAGTCTATAGGGCCAAAGGAAATATCCTCCGATAACAAAGAGAAAGAAGCTTTCTGAGAAACTTCTCTGTGTTCTGTGAAATCACCTCACAGAGTTACAGCTTTCTCTTCAAGAAGCCTTTCGCTAAGACAGTTCTTGTGAAATTGGCAAAGTGATATTTGGAACCCCGTAGATGGCTATGTTGAAAAAGGAAATATCCTCAGATGAAATCTGGAAAGAAGCTTTCTGAGAAACTGCTCTGTGATGTTTGACTTCCACTCACAGAGTTACATCGGTATTTCGTGGATCTCTTTGCTAGCCTTATTTCTGTGGAATCTGAGAAGAGATATTTCGGATCCCTCTGAAGACTATAGGACCAAAGGACATATAATCCGATAACAAAGAGAAAGAAGCTGTCTGAGAAACTTTTTTGTGTTCTGTGAAATCACCTACCAGAGTTACAGCTTACCCCTCAAGAAGCCTTTCGCTAAGACAGTTCTTGTGGAATTGGCAAAGTGATATTTGGAAGCCCATAGAGGGCTATGGTAAAAAAGGAAATATCCTAGGATGAAATCTGGAAAGAAACTTTCTGAGAAACTACTCTGTGATGTGTGACTTCCACTCAGAGAGTTATATCTCTCTTTCGTGGATGTCTTTGTTAGCCTTATTTCTGTGGAATCTGAGAACATATATTTCGGATCCCTTTGAAGACTATAGGGCCAAAGGAAATATCCTCCGATAACAAAGAGAAAGAAGCTTTCTGAGAAACTTCTCTGTGTTCTGTGAAATCATCTCACAGAGTTACAGCTTTCCCATTAAGAAGCCTTTCGCTAAGACAGTTCTTGTGGAATTGGCAAAGTGATATTTGGAAGCCCATAGAGGGCTACGGTGAAAAAGGAAATATCCTCAGATGAAATCTGGAAAGAAGCTTTCGGAGAAACTGCTTAGTGTTCTGTTAATTCATCTCACAGAGTTACATCTGTATATCGTGGATCTCTTTGCTAGCCTTATTTCTGTGGAATCTGAGAACAGATATTTCGGATCCCTTTGAAGTCTATAGGGCCAAAGGAAATATCCTCCGATAACAAGGAGAAAGAAGATTTCTGAGAAACTTCTTTGTGTTCTGTGAAATCATCTAACAGAGTTAAAGCTTTCCCCTCAAAAAGCCTTTCGCTAAGACAGTTCTTGTGGAATTGGCAAAGTGATATTTGGAAGCCCAAAGAGGGCTATGGTGAAAAAGGAAATATCCTCAGATGAAATCTGGAAAGAAGCTTTCTGAGAAACTGCTCTGTGATGTATTACTTCCACTCAGAGAGTTACATCTGTATTTCGTGGATCCATTTGCTAGCCTTCTTTCTGTGGAATCTGAGAACAGATATTTCGGATCCCTTTGAAGAGTATAGGGCCAAAGGAAATATGCTCCGATATCAAAGAGAAAGAAGCGTTCTGAGAAACTTCTCTGTGTTCTGTGAAATCACCTCAAAGAGTTACAGATTTTCCCTCAAGAAGCCTTTCTCTAAGACAGTTCTTGTGGAATTGTCAAAGTGATATTTGGAAGCCCATAGAGGGCTATGGTGAAAAAGGAAATATCCTCAGATGAAATCTGGAAAGAAGCTTTCTGAGAAACTGCTTAGTGTTCTGTTAATTCATCTCAGAGAGTTACATCTGTATTTCATAGATCTCTTTGCTAGCCTTATTTCTGTGGAATCTGAGAACAGATATTTCGGATCCCTTTGAAGTCTATAGGGAAAAGGAAATATCCTCCGATAACCAAGAGAGAGAAGCTTTCTGAAAAACTTCTTTGTGTTCTGTAAAACCATCTCACAGAGTTACAGCTTTCCCCTCAAGAAGCCTTTCGCTAAGACAGTTCTTGTGGAATTGGCAAAGTGCTATTTGGAACACCTAGAGGGCTACGGTGAAAAAGGAAATATCCTCAGATGAAAGCTGGAAAGAAGCTTTCTGAGACAGTACTTAGTGTTCTCTTAATTCATCTCACGGAGTTACATCTGTACTTCGTGGATCTCTTTGCTAGACTTATTTCTGTGGAATCTGAGAACAGATATTTCGGATCCCTTTGAAGTCTATAGGACCAAAGGAGTATCCTCCGATAACAAAGAGAAAGAAGCTTTCTGAGAAACTTCTTTGTGTTCTGTGAAATCACCTCACAGAGTTACAGCTTTCCCCTCAAGAAGCCTTTCTCTAAGACAGTTCTTGTGGAATAGGGAAAGTCATATTTGGAAGCCCATAGAGGGCTACGGTGAAAAAGGAAATATCCTCAGATGAAATCTGGAAAGCAGCTTTCTGAGAAACTGCTCTGTGATGTGTGACTTCCACTCACAGAGTTACATCGGTATTTCGTGGATCTCTTTGCTAGCCTTATTTCTGTGGAATCTGAGAAGAGATATTTCGGATCCCTTTGAAGACTATAGGACCAAAGGAAATATCCTCCGATAACAAACAGAAAGAAGCTGTCTGAGAAACTTCTCTGTGTTCTGTGAAATCACCTCACAGAGTTACAGCTTTCCCCTCAAGAAGCCTTTCGCTAAGACAGTTCTTGTGGAATTGGGAAAGTGATATTTGGAAGCCCTTAGAGGGCTACGGTGAAAAAGGAAATATCCTCAGATGAAATTTGGAAAGAAGCTTTCTGAGAAACTGCTTAGTGTTCTGTAAATTAATCTCACAGAGTTACATATGTATTTCGTGGATCTCTTTGCTAGCCTTATTTCTGTGGAATCTGAGAACAGATATTTCTGTTCCCTTTGAAGTCTATAGGGCCAAAGGAAAAATCCTCCGATAACAAAGAGAAAGAAGTTTTCTGAGAAACTTCTTTGGTTCTGTGAAGTCATCTCACAGAGTTACAGCTTTCCCCTCAAGAAGCCTTTCGCTAAGACAGTTCTTGTTGAATAGGGAAAGTCATATTTGGAAGCCCATAGAGGGCTACGGTGAAAAAGGAAATATCCTCAGATGAAATCTGAAAAGAAGCTTTCTGAGAAACTGCTTAGTGTTCTGTAAATTCGTCTCACAGAGTTACATCTGTATTTCGTGGATCTCTTTGCTAGCCTTATTTCTGTGGAAGCTGATAACAGATATTTCGGATCTCTTTGAAGTCTATAGGGCAAAGGAAATATCCTCCGATAACAAAGAGAAAGAAGATTTCTGAGAAACGTCTTTGTGTTCTGTGAAATCATCTCAGAGAGTTACAGCTTCCCCTCAAGAAGCCTTTCGCTAAGACAGTTCTTGTGGAATAGGCAAAGTGATATTTGGAAGCCCATTGAGGGCTATGGTAAAAAAGGAAATATCCTCAGATGAAATCTGGAAAGAAGCTTTCTGAGAAACTGCTTAGTGTTCTGTTAATTCATCTAACCGAGTTACATCTGTATTTCGTGGATCTCTTTGCTAGCCTTTTTTCTGTGGAATATGAGAACAGATATTTCGGATCCCTTTGAAGTCTATAGGGCGAAAGGAAATATCCTCTGATAACAAAGAGAAAGAAGCTTTCTGAGAAACGTCTTTGTGTTCTGTGAAATCATCTCACAGAGTTACAGCTTTTCCCTCAAGACGTCTTCCGCTAAGACAGTTCTTGTGGAATTGGCAAAGTGATATTTGGAAGCCCATAGAGGGCTATGGTGAAAAAGGAAATATCCTCAGATGAAATCTGGAAAGAAGCTTTCTGAGAAACTGCTTAGTGTTCTGTAAATTCGTCTCACAGAGTTACATCTGTATTTTGTGGATCTCTTCGCTAGCCTTATTTCTGTGGAATCTGACAACAGATATTTCGGATCCCTTTGAAGTCTATAGGGCCAAAGGAAATATCCTCCGATAACAAAGAGAAAGAAGCTTTCTGAGAAACTTCTTTGTGTTCTCTGAAATCATCTCAGAGTTACAGCTTTCCCCTCAAGAAGCCTTTCGCTAAGACAGTTCTTGTGGAATTGGCAAAGTGATATTCGGAAGCCCATTGGGGGCTATGGTGAAAAAGGAAATATCCTAAGATGAAATCTGGAAAGAAGCTTTCTGAGTAACTGCTTATGTTCTGTTAATTCATCTCACAGAGTTACCTCTGTATTTCGTGGATCTCTTTGCTAGCGTTATTTCTGTGGAATCTCAGAACAGATAATTCGGATCCCTTTGAAGTCTATAGGGCCAAAGGAAATATCCTCCGATAACAAAGAGAAAGAAGATTTCTGAGAAACTGCTTTGTGTTCTGTGAAATCATCTCACAGTGTTACAGCTTCCACTCAAGAAGCCTTTCGCTAAGACAGTTCTTGTGGAATTGGCAAAGTGATATTTGGAAGCCCATAGAGGGCTATGGTGAAAAAGGAAATATACTCAGATGAAATCTGGAAAGAAGCTTTCCGAGAAACTGCTTAGTGTTCTGTTAATTCATCTCACAGAGTTACATCGGTATGTCGTGGATCTCTTTGCTACTCTTATTTCTGTTGGATCTGAGATCAGATATTTCGGATCCCTTTGAAGTCTATAGGGCCAAAGGAAATATCCTCCGATAACAAAGAGAAAGAAGCTTTCTGAGAAACTTCTTGGTGTTCTGTGAAATCATCTAACAGAGTTACAGCTTTCCCTTCAAAACGCCTTTCGCTAAGACAGTTCTTGTGAAATTGGCAAAGTGATATTTGGAAGCCCATAGAGGGCTATGGTGAGAAAGGAAATATCCTCAGATGAAATCTGGAAAGACGCTTTCTGAGAAACTGCTCTGTGATGTGTGACTTCCACTCACAGAGTTACATCTATATTTCGTGTTTCTCTTTTCGAGCCTTTTTTCTGTGGAATATGAGAAAAGATATTTCGTATCCCTTTGAAGTCTACAGGGTCAAAGGAAATATCCTCCGATAACAAAGAAATAGAAACTTTCTGAGAAACTTCCTTGTGTTCTGTGAAGTCATCACACAGAGTTACAGCTTTCCCCTCAAGAAGCATTTCGCCAAAACAGTTCTTGTGGAATTGGCAAAGTGATATTTGGAAGCCCATAGAGGGCTATGGTGAAAAAGGCAATATCCTCAGATGAAATCTGGAAAGAAGCTTTCTGAGAAACTGCTTAGTGTTCTGTTAATTCATCTGACAGAGTTACATCTGTATTTCGTGGATCTCTTTGCTGGCCTTATTTCTGTGGGTTATGAGAACAGATATTTCGAATCCCTTTGAAGTCTATAGGGCCAAAGGAAGTATCCTCTGATAACAAAGAGAAAGAATCTGTCTGAGAAACTTCTTTGTGTTCTGTGAAATCATCTCACAGAGTTACAGCTTTCCCCTCAAGAAGCCTTTCGCTAACAAAGTTCTTGTGGAATTGGCAAAGTGATATTTGGAAGCCCATAGAGGGCTACGGTAAAAAGGAAATATCCTCAGATCAAATCTCGATAGAAGCTTTCTGAGAAACTGCTGAGTGTTCTTTTAATTCATCTCACAGAGTTACATCTGCATTTCGTGGATCTCTTTGCTAGCCTTATCTCTGTGGAATCTGACAAAAGATATTTCGGATCCCTTTGAAGTGTATAGGGCCAAAGGAAATAACCTCCGATAACAAAGAGAAAGAAGCTTTCTGAGAAATTTATTGTGTCCTGTGAAATCATCTCACAGAGTTACAGCTTTCTCCTCAAGATGCCTTTCGCTAAGACAGTTCTTGTGGAATTGCAAAGTGATATTTGGAAGCCCTTAGAAGGCTATGGTGAAAAAGGAAATATCCTCAGATGAAATCTGGAAAGAAGCTTTCTGAGAAACTGCTCTGTGATGTGTGACTTCCACTCAGAGAGTTATATCTCTCTTTCGTGGATCTCTTTGTTAGCCTTATTTCTGTGGAATCTGAGAACAGATATTTCGGATCCCTTTAAAGACTACAGGGCCAAAGGAAATATCCTCCGATAACAAAGAAAAAGAAGCTTTCTGAGAAACTTCTTTGTGTTCTGTGAAATCATCTCACAGAGTTACAGCTTTCCCCTCAAGAAGCCTTTCGCTAAGTCAGTTCTTGTGGAATTGGCAAAGTGATATTTATAAGCCCAAAGAGGGCTATGGTGAAAAAGGAAATATCCTCAGATGAAATCTGGAAAGAAGCTTTCTGAGAAACTGCTTAGTGTTCTGTTAACTTATCTCACAGAGTTACATCTGTATTTCGTGGATCTCTTTGCTAGCCTTATTTCTGTGGAATCTGAGAACAGATATTTCGGATCCCTTTGAAGTCTATAGGACCAAAGGAATATCCTCCGATAACAAAGAGAAAGAAGCTTTCTGAGAAACTTCTTTGTGTTCTGTGAAATCACCTCACAGAGTTACAGCTTTCCCCTCAAGAAGCCTTTCGCTAAGACAGTTCTTGTGGAATTGGCAAAGTGATATTTGGAAGCCCAGAGAGGGCTACGGTGAAAAAGGAAATATCATCAGATGAAATCTGGAAAGAAGGTTTCGGAGAAACTGCTTAGTGTTCTGTTAATTCATCTCACAGAGTTACATCTGCATTTCATGGATATCTTTGCTTGCCTTATTTCTGTGGAATATGAGAACAGATATTTCGGATCCCTTTGAAGTCTATAGGGCCAAAGGAAATATCCTCCGATAACAAAGAGAAAGAAGGTTTCTGAGAAACTTCTGTGTGTTCTGTGAAATCATCTCACAGAGTTACAGCTTTCCCTCCAGAAGCCTTTCGATAAGACAGTTCTTGTGGAATTGGCAAAGTGATATTTGGAAGCCCATAGAGGGCTACAGTGAAAAAGGAAATATCCTCAGATGAAATCTGGAAAGAAGCTTTCTGAGAAACTGCTTAGTGTTCTGTTAATTCATCTCACAGAGTTACATCTGTATATCCTGGATCTCTTTGCTAGCCTTATTTCTGTGGAATCTGAGAACAGATATTTCGGATCCCTTTGAAGTCTATAGGGCCAAAGGAAATATACTCCGATAACAGGGAGAAAGAAGATTTCTGAGAAACTTCTTTGTGTTCTGTGAAATCATCTAACAGAGTTACAGCTTTCCCCTCAAAAAGCCTTTCGCTAAGACAGTTCTTGTGGAATTGGCAAAGTGATATTTGGAATCCCATAGAGGGCTATGGTGAAAAAGGAAATATCCTCAGATGAAATCTGGAAAGAAGCTTTCTGAGAAACTGCTCTGTGATGTATTACTTCCACTCAGAGAGTTACATCTGTATTTCGTGGATCTCTTTGCTAGCCTTCTTTCTGTGGAATCTGAGAACAGATATTTCGGATCCCTTTGAAGAGTATAGGGCCAAAGGAAATATCCTCCGATAACCAAGAGAGAGAAGCTGTCTGAAAAACTTCTTTGTGTTCTGTAAAATCATCTCACAGAGTTACAGCTTTCCCCTCAAGAAGCCTTTCGCTAAGACAGTTCTTGTGGAATTGGCAAAGTGCTATTTGGAACCCCTAGAGGGCTATGGTGAAAAAGGAAATATACTCAGATGAAAGCTGGAAAGAAGCTTTCTGAGAATGTTCTTAGTGTTCTCTTAATTCATCTCACGGAGTTACATCTGTACTTCGTGGATCTCTTTGCTAGACTTATTTCTGTGGAATCTGAGAACAGATATTTCGGATCCCTTTGAAGTCTATAGAACCAAAGGAATATCCTCCGATAACAAAGAGAAAGAAGCTTTCTGAGAAACTTCTTTGTGTTCTGTGAAATCACCTCACAGAGTTACAGCTTTCCCCTCAAGAAGCCTTTCGCTAAGACAGTTCTTGTGGAATTGGCAAAGTGATATTTGGAAGCCCATAGAGGGCTACGGTGAAAAAGGAAATATCCTCAGATGAAATCTGGAAAGAAGCTTTCTGAGAAACTGCTCTGTGATGTGTGACTTCCACTCACAGAGTTAAATCGGTATTTCGTGGATCTCTTTGCTAGCCTTATTTCTGTGGAATCTGAGAAGAGATATTTCGGATCCCTTTGAAGTCTATAGGGCCAAAGGAAATATTCTCCGATAACAAAGAGAAAGAAGCTTTCTGAGAAACTTCTTTGTGTTCTCTGAAATCATCTCAGAGTTACAGCTTTCCCCTCAAGAAGCCTTTCTCTAATACAGTTCTTGTGGAATTGGCAAAGTGATATTCGGAAGCCCATTGGGGGCTATGGTGAAAAAGGAAATATCCTCAGATGAAATCTGGAAAGAAGCTTTCTGAGAAACTGCTGAGTGTTCTGTTAATTCATCTGACAGAGTTACATCTGTATTTCGTGGATCTCTTTGCTAGCCTGATTTCTGTGGAATCTGAGAACAGATATTTCTGTTCCCTTTTTAAGTCTATAGGGCCAAAGGAAATATCCTCCTATAACAAAGAGAAAGAATCTTTCTGAGAAACTTCTTTGTGTTCTGTGAAATCACCTCCCAGAGTTACAGCTTTCCCCTCAAGAAGCCTTTCGCTAAGACAGTTCTTGTGGAATTGGCAAAGTGATATTTGGAAGCCCATAGAGGGCTATGGTGAAAAAGGAAATATTCTCAGATGGAATCTGGAAAGAAGCTTTCTGAGAAAGTGCTCTGTGATGTGTGACTTCCACTCACAGAGTTACATCGGTATTTCGTGGATCTCTTTGCTAGCCTTATTTCTGTGGAATCTGGGAAGAGATATTTCGGATCCCTTTGAAGACTATAGGACCAAAGGAAATATCCTCCGATAACAAAGAGAAAGAAGCTGAGAAACTTCTGTGTGTTCTGTGTAATCACCTCACAGATTTACAGCTTTCCCCTCAAGAAGCGTTTCGCTAAGACAGTTCTTGTGGAATTGGAAAAGTGATATTTGGAAGCCCATAGAGGGCTATGGTGAAAAAGGAAATATCCTCAGATGAAATCTGGAAAGAACCTTTCTGAGAAACTGCTCTTTGATGTGTGAATTCCACTCAGAGAGTTATATCTCTATTTCCTGGATCTCTTTGTTAGCCTTATTTCTGTGGAATCTGAGAACAGATATTTCGGATCCCTTTGAAGACTATAGGGCCAAAGGAAATATCCTCCGATAACAAAGAGAAAGAAGCTTTATGAGAAACTTCTTTGTGTTCTTTGAAATCATCTCACAGAGTTACAGCTTTCCCCTCAAGAAGCCTTTCGCTAAGACAGTTCTTGTGGAATTGGCAAAGTGAAACTTGGAAGCCCATAGAGGGCGATGGTGAAAAAGGAAATATCCTCAGATGAATTCTGGAAAGAAGCTTTCTGAGAAACTGCTTAGTGTTCTGTTAATTCATCTCACGGAGTTACATCTGTATTTCGTGGATCTCTTTGCTAGCCTTATTTCTGTGGAATCTGAGAACAGATATTTCGGTTCCCATTGAAGTCTATAGGGCCAAAGGAAATATCCTCCGATAACAAAGAGTAAGAAGCTTTCTGAGAAACTTCTTTGTGTTCTGTGAAATCATCTCACAGAGTTACAGCTTTCCCCTCAAGAAGCCTTTCTCTAAAACAGTTCTTGTGGAATTGGCAAAGTGATATTTGGAAGCCCATAGACGGCAATGGTGAAAAAGGAAATATCCTCAGAAGATATCTGGAAAGAAGCTTTCTGAGAAACTGCTTAGTGATCTGTTAATTCATATCGCAGAGTTACATCTGTATTTCAGGGATCTCTTTGCTAGCCTTATTTCTGTGGAATCTGAGAACAGATATTTCGGATTCCTTTGAAGACTATACGGCCAAAGGAAATGTCCTCCGATAACAAAGAGAAAAAAGCTTTCTGAGAAACTTCTTTGTGTTCTGTGAAATCATCTCACAGAGTTACAGCTTCCCTTCAGGAAGCCTTTCGCTAAGACAGTTATTGTGGAATAGGCAAAGTGATATTTGGAAGCCCATTGAGGGCTATGGTAAAAAAGGAAATATCCTCAGATGAAATCTGGAAAGAAGCTTTCTGAGAAACTGCTCAGTGTTCTGTTAATTCATCTCCTAGAGTTACATCTGTATTTCGTGGATCTCTTTGCTAGCCTTATTTCTGTGGAATCTGAGAACAGATATTTCGGATCCCTTTGAAGTACATAGGGCCAAAGGAAAAATCCCCCAATAACAAAGAGAAACAAGCTTTCTGAAAAACTTCTTTGTGTTCTGTGAATTCATCACACACAGTTACAGCTTTCCCCTCAAGAAGCCTTTCGCTAAGACAGTTTTTGTGGAATTGGCAAAGAGATATTTGGAACCCCATAGAGGGGTATGGTGAAAAAGGAAATATCCTCAGATGAAAGCTGGAAAGAATCTTTCTGAGAAACTTCTTAGTGTTCTCTTAATTCATCTCACGGAGTTACATCTGTATTTCGTGGATCTCTTTGCTAGCCTTTTTTCTGTGGAATCTGAGAACAGATATTTCGGATCCCTATGAATACTATAGGGCAAAAGGAAATATCCTCCGATAACAAAGAGAAAGAAGATTTCTGAGAAACTTCTCTGTATTCTGTGAAATCACCTCACAGAGTTACAGCTTTCTCTTCAAGAAGCCTTTCGCTAAGACAGTTCTTGTGGAGTTGTCAAAGTGACATTTGGAAGCCCGTAGAGGTATATGGTGAAAAAGGAAATATCCTCAGATGAAATCTGGAAAGAAGATTTCTGAGAAACTGCTCTGGAATGTGTGACTTCCACTCACAGAGTTACATCTGTATTTCGTGGATCTCTTTGCTAGCCTTATTTCTGTGGAATCTGAGAAGAGATATTTCAGATCCCTTTGAAGACTATAGGGCCTAAGGAAATATCCTCCGATAACAAAGAGAAAGAAGCTGTCTGAGAAACTTCTTTGTGTTCTGTGAAATCATCTCACAGAGTTACAGCTTCCCCTCAAGAAGCCTTTCGCTAAGACAGTTCTTGTGGAATAGGCAAAGTGATATTTGGAAGCCCATTGAGGCCTATGGTAAAAAAGGAAATATCCTCAGATGAAATCTGGAAAGAAGCTTTCTGAGAAACTGCTTAGTTTTCTGTTAATTCATCTCAGAGAGTTACATCTGTTTTTCGTGCATCTCTTTGCTAGCCTTTTTTCTGTGGAATCTGAGAACAGATATTTAGGATCCCTTTGAAGTCTATACGGCAAAAGGAAATATCCTCCGATAACAAAGGGAAAGAAGCTTTCTGAGAAACTTCTTTGTGTTCTGTGAAATCATCTCACAGAGTTACAGCTTTTCCCTCAAGAAGCCTTTCGCTAAGACAGTTCTTGTGGAATTGGCAAAGTTATATTTGGAAGCCCATTGAGGGCTATATTAAAAAGGAAATATCCTCAGATGAAATCTGGAAAGAAGGTTTCTGAGAAACTGCTTAGTGTTCTGTTAATTCATCTCACGGAGTTACATCTGTATTTCGTGGATCTTTTTGCTAGCCTTATTTCTGTGGTATCTGAGAACAGATATTTCGGATCCCTTTGAAGTCTACAGGGCCAAAGGAAATATCCGCCTATAACAAAGAGAAAGAAGCTTTCTGAGAAACTTCTTAGTGTTCTGTGAAATCATCTCACAGAGTTACAGCTTTCCCCTCAAGAAGCCTTTCAGTAAGACAGTTCTTGTGGAATTCGCAAAGTGATATTTGGAAGCCCATAGAGGGCTATGGTGAAAAAGGAAATATCCTCAGATGAAATCTGGAAAGAAGCTTTCTGAGAAACTGCTTAGTGTTCTGTTAATTCATCTCAAAGCGTTACATCTGTATATCGCGGATCTCTTTGCTAGTCTTATTTCTGTGCAATCTGAGAAAGGATATTTGGGATCCCTTTGAAGTCTATAAGGCCAAAGGAAATATCCTCCGATAACAAAGAGAAATAAACTTTCTGAGAAACATCTTTGTGTTCTGTGAAATCATCTCACAGAGTTACATTTTTCCCCTCAAGAAGCCTTTCGCTAAGACAGTTCTTGTGGAATTGGCAAAGTGATATTTGGAACCCCATAGAGGGCTAAGGTGAAAAAGGAAATATCCTCAGATGAAATTTGGAAAGAAACTTCTGAGAAACTGCGCTGTGATGTGTTACTTCCACTCAGAGAGTTACATCTGTATTTCGTGGATATCTTTGCTAGCCTTTAGCCTTATTTCTGTGGAATCTGATAACAGATATTTCGGATTCCTTTGAAGACTAGAGGGTCAAAGGAAATATCCTCCGATAACAAAGAGAAAGAAACTTTCTAAGAAACTTCTTCATGTTCTGTGAAATCATCTCACAGAGTTACAGCTTTCCCCTCAAGAAGCCTTTCGCTAAGACAGTTCTTGTGGAATTGGCAAAGTGATATTTGGAAGCCCTTAGATGGCTATGGTGAAAAAGGAAATATCCTCAGATGAAATCTGGAAAGAAGCTTTCTGAGAAACTGCTTAGTGTTCTGTTAATTCATCTCACAGAGTTACATCTCTATTTCGTGGATCTCTTTGCTAGTCTTATTTCTGTGGAATCTGAGAACAGATATTTCGGATCCCTTTGAAGTCTGTAGGGCCAAAGGAAATATCCTCCGATAACAAAGAGAAAGAAGCTTTCTGAGAAACTTCTTGGTGTTCTGTGAAATCATCTCACAGAGTTACAGCTTTCCCCTCAAGAAGCCTTTCGCTAAGACAGTTCTTGTGGAATTGGCAAAGAGATATTTGGAATCCCTTAGAGGGCTATGGTGAAAAAGGAAATATCCTCAGATGAAACCTGGAAAGAAGCTTTCTGAGAAACTGCTTAGTGTTCTGTTAATTCATCTCACAGAGGTACATCTGTATTTCGTGGATCTCTTTGCTAGCCTCATTTCTGTGGAATCAGAGAACAGATATTTCGGATCCCTTTGAATTCTATAGGGACAAAGGAAATATCCTCCGATAACAAAGAGAAAGAAGCTTTCTGAGACACTTCTTTGTGTTCTGTGAAATCATCACACAGAGTTACAGCTTTCCCCTCAAGAAGCCTTTCGATAAGACAGGTCTTGTGGAATTGGAAAAGTGATATTTGGAAGCCCATAGAAGGCTATGGTAAAAAAGGAAATATCCTCAGATGAAATCTGGAAAGAAGCTTTCTGAGAAACTGCTCTGTGATGTGTTACTTCCACTCAGGGAGTTACATCTGTATTTCGTGGATCTCTTTGCTAACCTTCTTTCTGTGGAATCTGAGAACAGATATTTTGGATCCCTTCGAAGACTATAGGGCCAAAGGAAATATCCTCCGATAACAAAGAGAACGAAGCTTTCTGAGAAACTTCTTTGTGTTCTGTGAAATCATCTCACAGAGTTACAGCTTTCCCCTCAAGAAGATTTTCGCTAAGACAGTTCTTGTGTAATTGGCAAAGTGATATTTGGAAGTCCATAGAGGGCTATGGTGAAAAAGTAAATATCCTCAGATGAAATCTGGAAAGAAGCTTTCTGAGAAACTGCTTAGTGTTGTGTAAATTCGTCTCACAGAGTTACATGTGTATTTCGTGGATCTCTTTGCTAGCCGTATTTCTGTGGAATCTGGTAGCAGATATTTCGCATCCCTTTGACGTCTATAGGGCCAAAGGAAATATCCTCCGATAATAAACAGAAAGAAGCTTTTTGAGAAACTACTTTGTGTTCTGTGAAATCATCTCACAGAGATACAGCTTTCCCCTCAAGAAGCCGTTTGCTAAGACAGTTCTTGTGGAATTGGAAAAGTGATATTGGGAATCCCTTAGAGAGCTATGGTGAAAAAGGAAATATATTCAGATGAAACCTGGAAAGAAGCTTCCTGAGAAACTGCTTAGTGTTCTGTTAATTCGTCTCACGGAGGTACATCTGTATTTCGTGGATCTCTTTGCTAGCGTTATTTCTGTGGAATCTGAGAACAGATATTTCAGATCCCTTTGAAGTCTATAGGGCCAAAGGAAATATCCTCTGATAACAAAGAGAAAGAAGCTTTCTGAGAAACTTCTTTGTGTTTTGTGAAATCATCTCACAGAGTTACAGCTTTCCCCTCAAGAAGCCTTTCACTAAGACACATCTTGTGTAATTGGGAAAGGGATATTTGGAAGCCACTAGAGGGCTATGGTGAAAAAGGAAATATCCTCAGATGAAATCTGGAAAGAAGCTTTCTGAGAAACTGATTAGTGTTCTGTTAATTCATCTCACAGAGTTACATCTGTATTTCGTGGATTTCTTTGCTAGTCTTATTTCTGTGGAATCTGAGAACAGATATTTCGGATCCCTTTGCAGTCTATAGGGCCAAAGGAAATATCCTCCGATAACAAAGAGAAAGAGGCTTTCTGAGAAACTTCCTTCTATTCTGTGAAATCATCTCACAGAGTTACAACTTTCCCCTCAAGAAGCCTTTCGCTAAGACAGTTCTTGTGGAATTCGCAAAGTGATATTTGGAAGCCCTTAGAGGGCTAGGGTGAAAAAGGAAATATACTCAGATGAAACCTGGAAAGAAGCTTTCTGAGAAACTGCTTAGTGTTCTGTTAATTCATCTCACAGAGTTACATCTGTATTTCTTGGATCTTTTTGCTATCCTCATTTCTGTGGAATCTGAGAACAGATATTTCGGATCCCTTTGTAGTCTATAGGGCCAAAGGAAATATCCTCCGATAACAAAGAGAAAGAAGCTTTCTGAGAAACTTCTTTGTGTTCTGTGAAATCATCTCACAGAGTTACAACTTTCACCCCAAGAAGCCTTTCGCTAAGACAGTTCTTGTGGAATAGGCAAGGTGATATTTGGAAGTCCATAGAGGGCTATGGTGAAAAAGAAAATATCCTCAGATGAAATCTGGAAAGAAGCTTTCTGAGAAAGTGCTCTGCGATGTATGACTTCCACTCACAGAGTTACATCTGTATTTCGTGGATCTCTTTGCTAGCATTATTTCCGTGGAATCTGAGAACAGATATTTCGGATCCCTTTCAAGACTATAGGTCCAAAGGAAATATCCTCCGATAACAAAGAGAAAGAAGCTTTCTGAGAATCTTCTTTGTGTTCTGTGAAATCATCTCACAGAGTTACAGCTTTCGCCTCAAGAAGCCTTTCGCTAAGACAGTTCTTCTGGAATAGGCCAAGTGATATTTGGAAGCACATTGAGGGCTATATTAAAAAAGGAAATATCCTCAGATGAAATCTGGAAAGAAGCTTTCTGAGAAACTGCTTAGTGTTCTGTTAATTCATCTCACGGAGTTACATCTGTATGTCGTGGATCTTTTTGCTAGCCTTATTTCTGTGGTATCTGAGAACAGATATTTCGGATCCCTTTGAAGTGTACAGGGCCAAAGGAAATATCCGTCGATAAAAAAGACAAAGAAGCTTTCTGAGAAACTTCTTAGTGTTCTGTGAAATCATCTCACAGAGTTACAGCTTTCCCCTCAAGAAGCCTTTCGCTAAGACAGTTCTTGTGGAATTCGCAAAGTGATATTTGGAAGCCCATAGAGGGCTATGGTGAAAAAGGAAATATCCTCAGATGAAATCTGGAAAGAAGCTTTCTGAGAAACTGCTTAGTGTTCTGTTAATTCATCTCACAGCGTTACATCTGTATTTCGTGGATCTCTTTGCTAGTCTTGTTTCTGTGGAATGTGATAACAGGTATGTCGGATCCCTTTGAAGTCTATAGGGCCAAAGGAAATATCCTCGGATAACAACGAGAAAGAAGCTTTCTGAGAAACTTTTTTGTGTTCTTTGAAATCATCTCAGAGAGTTACAGCTTTCCCCTCAAGAAGCCTTTCGCTAAGACAGTTCTTGTGGAATTGGCAAAGTGATATTTGGTAGCCCATGGAGGGCTATGGTGAAAAAGGAAATATCCTCAGATGATACCTGGAAAGAAGCTTTCTGAGAAACTGCTTCGTGTTCTGTTAATTCATCTAACAGAGTTACATCTGTATTTCGTGGATCTCTTTGCTAGCCTCATTTCTGTGGAATCTGAGAACAGATATTTCGGATCCCTTTGAAGTCTATAGGGCCAAAGGAAATATCCTCTGATTACAAAGAGAAAGAAGCTTTCTGAGAAACTTCTTTGTGTTCTCTGAAATCTTCTCACAGAGTTACAGCTTTCCCCTCAAGAAGCCTTTCGCTAAGACAATTCTTGTGGAATAGGCAAAGTGATATTTGGAAGCCCTTAGAGGGCTATGGAGAAAAAGGATATATCCTCAGATGAAATCTGTAAAGAAGCTTTCTGAGAAACTGCTGAGTGTTCTATTAATTCGTCTCACGGAGTTACATCTGTATTTCGTGGATCTCTTTGCTAGCCTTATTTCTGTGGAATCTGAGAACAGATATATCGGATCCCTTTGAAGACTATAGGGCCAAAGGAAATATCCTCCGATAACAAAGAGAAAGAAGCTTTCTGAGAAACTTCTTTGTGTTCTGTGAAATTATCTCACAGAGTTACAGCTTTCCCCTCAAGAAGCCTTTCGCTAAGACAGTTCTTGTGGAATTGGCAAAGTGATATTTGGAAGCCCATTGAGGGCGATGGTGAAAAAGGAAATATCCTCAGATGAAATCTGGAAAGAGGCTTTCTGAGAAACTGCTCTGTGCTGTGTGACTTCGACTCTCAGAGTTACATCTGTATTTCGTGGATCTCTTTGCTAGCCTTATTTCTGTGGAATCTGAGAAAGGATATTTCGGATCCCTTTGAAGTCTATAAGGCCAAAGGAAATATCCTCCGATAACAAAGAGAAAGAAACTTTCTGAGTAACATCTTTGTGTTCTGTGAAATCATCTGACAGAGTTACAGCTTTGCCCTCAAGAAACCTTTCGCTAAGACAATTCTTGTGGAATTGGCAAAGTGATATTTGGAAGCCCTTAGAAGGCTATGATGAAAAAGGAAATATCCTCAGATGAAATCTGGAAAGAAGCTTTCTGAGAAACTGCTTAGTGTTCTGTTAATTCATCTTATAGAGTTACATCTGTAAATCGTGGATCTTCTTGCTACCCTTTTTTCTGTGGAATCTGAGAACAGATATTTCGGATCCCTTTGAAGACTATAGGGCCAAAGGAAATATCCTCCGATATCAAAGAGAAAGAAGCTTTCTGAGAAACTTCTTGGTGTTCTGTGAAATCATCTCACAGAGTTACAGTTTTCCCCTCAAGAAAGCCTTTCGCTAAGACAGTTCTTGTGGAATAGGCAAAGTGATATTTGTAAGCCGATAGAGGGCTATGGTGAAAAAGGAAATATCCTCAGATGAAATCTGGAAAGAAGCTTTCTGAGAAACTGCTTAGTGTTGTGTTAATTCGTCTCACGGAGTTACATCTGTATTTCGTGAATCTCTTTGCTAGCCTTATTTCTGTGGAATCTGATAACAGATATTTCGGATCCCTTTGAAGTCTAGAGGGCCAAAGGAAATATCCTCCGATAACAAAGAGAAAGAAGCTTTCTGAGAAACTTCTTTGTGTTCTGTGAAATCATCTCACAGAGTTACAGCTTTTCCCTCAAGAAGCCTTTCGCTAAGACAGTTCTTGTTGAATTGGCAAAGTGATATTTGGAAGCCCATAGAGTGCTACGGTGAAAAAGGAAATATCCTCAGATGAAATCTGGAAAGAAGCTTTCTGAGAAACTGCTCTGTGATGTGTCACTTCGACTCACAGAGTTACAACTGTATTTCGTGGATCTCTTTGGTAGCCTTATTTCTGTGGAATCTGAGAACAGATATTTCGGATCCCTTTGAAGTCAATAGGGCCAAAGGAGATATCCTCCGATAACAAAGAGAAAGAAGCTTTCTGAGAAACTACTTTGTGTTCTGTGAAATCATCTCACAGAGTTACAGCTTTCCCCTCAAGAAGCCTTTCGCTAAGACAGTTCTTGTGGAATTGGCAAAGTGATATTTGGAATCCCTTAGAGTGCTATGGTGAAAAAGGAAATATCTTCAGATGAAACATGAAAAGAAACTTTCTGAGAAACTGCTTAGTGTTCTGTTAATTCATCTCACAGAGTTACATCTGTATTTCGTGGATCTCTTTGCTAGCCTCATTTCTGTGGAATCTGAGAACAGATATTTCGTATCCCTTTGAAGACTATAGGGCCAAAGGAAATATCCTCCGATAACAAAGAGAAATTAGCTTTTTGAGAAACTTCTTTGTGTTCTGTGAAATCATCTCACAGAGTTACAGCTTTCCCCTCAAGAAGCCTTTCTCTAAGACACTTCTTGTGGAATTCGCAAAGTGATATTTGGAAGCCCATATAGGGCTATGGTGAAAAAGGAAATATCCTCAGATGAAATCTGGAAAGAAGCTTTCTGAGAAACTGCTCTGTGATGTGTGACTTCCACTCACAGAGTTACATCTGTATTTCGTGGATCTCTTTGCTAGCCTTATTTCTGTGGAATCTGAGAACAGATATTTCGGATCCCTTTGAAGACTACAGTGCCAAAGGAAATATCCTCCGATAACAAAGAGGAAGAAGCTTTCTGAGAAACTTCTTTGTGTTCTGTGAAATCTTCTCACAGAGTTACAGCTTTCCCCTCAAGAAGCCTTTCGCTAAGACAGTTCTTGTGGAATAGGCAAAGTGATATTTGGAAGCCCATTGAGGGCTATGGTGAAAAAGTACATATCCTCAGATGAAATCCGAAAAGAAGCTTTCTGAGTAACTGCTTAGTGTTCTGTTAATTCATCTCACAGAGTTACATCTGTATTTCGTGGATCTCTTTCTTACCCTTATTTCTGTGGAATGTGAGAACAGATATTTCGGATCCCTTTGAAGACTATTGGGCCAAAGGAACTATCCTCCGATAACAAAGAGAAAGAAGCTTTCTGAGAAACTTCTTTGTGTTCTGTGAAATCATCTCACAGAGTTACAGTTTTCCCCTCAAGAAGCCTTTCACTAAGACACTTCTTTTGGAATTGGCAAAGTGATATTTGGAAGCCCATAGAGGGCTATGGTGAAAAAGGAAATATCCTGAGATGAAATCTGGAAAGAAGCTTTCTGAGAAACTGCTCTGTGATGTGTTACTTCCACTCACAGAGTTACATCTCTATATCGTGGATCTCTTTGCTTGCCTTATTTCTGTGGAATCTCAGAACAGATTTTTCCGATCCCTTTGAAGACTATAGGGCCAAGGGAAATGTCCTCCGATAACAAAGAGAAAGAAGGTTTCTGACAAACTTCTTAGTGTTCTGTGAAATCATCTCACAGAGTTACAGCTTTCCCCTCAAGAAGCCTTTCGCTAAGACAGTTCTTGTGGAATTGGCAAAGTGATATTTGGAAGCCCATAGAGGGCTATGGTGAAAAAGGAAATATCCTCAGATAAAATCTGGAAAGAAGCTTTCTGAGAAACTGCTTAGTGTTCTGTAAATTCGTCTAACAGAGTTACATCTGTATTTCCTGGATCTCTTTTCTAGCCTTATTTCTGTGGAATCTGATAACAGATATTTCGCATCCCTTTGAAGTCTATAGGGCCAAAGGAAATATCCTCCGATAACAAAGAGAAAGAAGCTTTTTGAGAAACTTCTTTGTGTTCTGTGAAATCATCTCACAGAGTTACAGCTTTCCCCTCAAGAAACCTTTTGCTAAGACAGTTCTTGTGGAATTGGCAAAGTGATATTTGGAATCCCTTAGAGGGCTATGGAGAAAAAGGAAATATCTTCAGATGAAACCTGGAAAGAAGCTTTCTGAGAAACTGCTTAGTGTTCTGTTAATTCATCTCACAGAGTTACATCTGTATTTCGTGGATCTCTTTGCTAGCCTCATTTCTGTGGGATGTGAGAACAGATATTTCGGATCCCTTTGTAGACTATAGGGCCAAAGGAAATATCCTCTGATAACAAAGAGAAAGAAGCTTTCTGAGAAACTTCTTTGTGTTCTGTGAAATCATCTCACAGAGTTACAGCTTCCACTCAAGAAGCCTTTTGCTAAGACAGTTCTTGTGGAATAGGCAAAGTGATATTTGGAAGGCCATTGAGGGCTACGGTAAAAAAGGAAGTATCCTCAGATGAAATCTGGAAAGAAGCTTTCTGAGAAACTGCTTAGTGTTCTGTTAATTCATCTCACAGTGTTACATCTGTATTTCGTCGATGTCTTTGCTAGCGTTATTTCTGTGGAATCTGAGAACAGATATTTCGGATCCCTTTGGAGTGTATAGGGCCAAAGGAAATATCCTCCGATAACAAATAGAAAGAATCTTTTTGAGAAACTTCTTTGTGTTCATTGAAGTCATCTCACAGAGTTACAGCTTTCCCTTCAAGAAGCCTTACGCTAAGAGAGTTCTTGTTTAATTGGCAAAGTGATATTTGGAAGCCCATAGAGGGCTATGGTGAAAAAGGAAATATCCTCAGATGAAATCTGGAAAGAAGCTTTCTGAGAAACTGCTTAGTGTTCTGTGAATTCAACTCACAGTGTTACATCTGTATTTCGTGGATCTCTTTGCTAGCCTTACTTCTGTGGAATCTGAGAACAGATATTTCGGATCCATTTGAAGTCTATAGGGCCAATGGAAGTATCCTCCGATAACAAAGAGAAAGAAGCTTTCTGAGAAACTTCTTTGTGTTCTGTGAAATCATCACACAGAGCTACAGCTTTCCCCTCAAGAAGCCTTTCGCTAAGACAGTTCTTGTGGAATTGGCAAAGTGATATTTGGAACCCCTAGAGGACTATGGTGAAAAAGGAAATATCCTCAGATGAAATCTGGAAAGAAGCTTTCTGAGAAACTGCTCTGTGATGTGTGACTTCCACTCACAGAGTTACATCTGTATTTCGTGGATCTCTTTGCTAGCCTTATTTCTGTGGAATCTGAAAACAGATATTTCGGATCCCTTTGAAGACTATAGGGCCAAAGGAAATGTCCTCCGATAACAAAGAGAAAGAAGCTTTCTGAGAAACTTCTTTGTGTTCTGTGAAATCATATCACAGAGTTACAGCTTTCCCCTCAAGAAGCCTTTCGCTAAGACAGTTCTTGTGGAATAGGCAAAGTGATATTTGGAAGCCCATTGAGGGCTATATTAAAAAAGGAAATATCCACAAATGAAATCTGGAAAGAAGTTTTCTGAGAAACTGCTTAGTGTTCTGTTAATTCATCTCACAGAGTTACATCTGTATTTCGTGGATCTCTTTGCTAGCCTTATTTATGTGGAATAAGAGAACAGATATTTCGGATCCCTTTGAGTTCTACAGGGCCAAGGCAATATCCGCAGATAACAAAGAGAAAGAAGCTTTCTGAGAAACTTCTTTGTGTTCTGTGAAATCATCTCACAGAGTTACAGCTTTCCCCTCAAGAAGCCTTTCGCTAAGACAGTTCTTGTGGAATGGGCAAAGTGATATTTCGAAGCCCATGGAGGGCGATGGTGAAAAAGGAAATATCCTCAGATGAAATCTGGAAAGAAGCTTTCTGAGAAACTGCTCTGTGATGTGTGACTTCGACTCACAGAGTTACATCTGTATTTCGTGGATCTCTTTGCTAGTCTTATTTCTGTGGAATCTGAGAACAGATATTTCGGATCCCTTTGAAGAGTATAGGGCCAAAGGAAATATCCTCCGATAACAAAGAGAAAGAAGCTTTTTGAGAAACTTTTTTGTGTTCTGTGAAATCATCTCACAGAGTTACAGCTTCCACTCAAGAAGCCTTTTGCTAAGACAGTTCTTGTGGAATAGGCAAAGTGATATTTGGAAGGCCATTGAGGGCTACGGTAAAAAAGGAAGTATCCTCAGATGAAATCTGGAAAGAAGCTTTCTGAGAAACTGCTTAGTGTTCTGTTAATTCATCTCACAGTGTTACATCTGTATTTCGTCGATGTCTTTGCTAGCGTTATTTCTGTGGAATCTGAGAACAGATATTTCGGATCCCTTTGGAGTGTATAGGGCCAAAGGAAATATCCTCCGATAACAAATAGAAAGAATCTTTTTGAGAAACTTCTTTGTGTTCATTGAAGTCATCTCACAGAGTTACAGCTTTCCCTTCAAGAAGCCTTACGCTAAGAGAGTTCTTGTTTAATTGGCAAAGTGATATTTGGAAGCCCATAGAGGGCTATGGTGAAAAAGGAAATATCCTCAGATGAAATCTGGAAAGAAGCTTTCTGAGAAACTGCTTAGTGTTCTGTGAATTCAACTCACAGTGTTACATCTGTATTTCGTGGATCTCTTTGCTAGCCTTACTTCTGTGGAATCTGAGAACAGATATTTCGGATCCATTTGAAGTCTATAGGGCCAAAGGAAGTATCCTCCGATAACAAAGAGAAAGAAGCTTTCTGAGAAACTTCTTTGTGTTCTGTGAAATCATCACACAGAGCTACAGCTTTCCCCTCAAGAAGCCTTTCGCTAAGACAGTTCTTGTGGAATTGGCAAAGTGATATTTGGAAGCCCATAGAGGACTATGGTGAAAAAGGAAATATCCTCAGATGAAATCTGGAAAGAAGCTTTCTGAGAAACTGCTCTGTGATGTGTGACTTCCACTCACAGAGTTACATCTGTATTTCGTGGATCTCTTTGCTAGCCTTATTTCTGTGGAATCTGAAAACAGATATTTCGGATCCCTTTGAAGACTATAGGGCCAAAGGAAATGTCCTCCGATAACAAAGAGAAAGAAGCTTTCTGAGAAACTTCTTTGTGTTCTGTGAAATCATATCACAGAGTTACAGCTTTCCCCTCAAGAAGCCTTTCGCTAAGACAGTTCTTGTGGAATAGGCAAAGTGATATTTGGAAGCCCATTGAGGGCTATATTAAAAAAGGAAATATCCACAAATGAAATCTGGAAAGAAGTTTTCTGAGAAACTGCTTAGTGTTCTGTTAATTCATCTCACAGAGTTACATCTGTATTTCGTGGATCTCTTTGCTAGCCTTATTTATGTGGAATAAGAGAACAGATATTTCGGATCCCTTTGAGTTCTACAGGGCCAAGGCAATATCCGCAGATAACAAAGAGAAAGAAGCTTTCTGAGAAACTTCTTTGTGTTCTGTGAAATCATCTCACAGAGTTACAGCTTTCCCCTCAAGAAGCCTTTCGCTAAGACAGTTCTTGTGGAATGGGCAAAGTGATATTTCGAAGCCCATGGAGGGCGATGGTGAAAAAGGAAATATCCTCAGATGAAATCTGGAAAGAAGCTTTCTGAGAAACTGCTCTGTGATGTGTGACTTCGACTCACAGAGTTACATCTGTATTTCGTGGATCTCTTTGCTAGTCTTATTTCTGTGGAATCTGAGAACAGATATTTCGGATCCCTTTGAAGAGTATAGGGCCAAAGGAAATATCCTCCGATAACAAAGAGAAAGAAGCTTTTTGAGAAACTTTTTTGTGTTCTGTGAAATCATCTCACAGAGTTACAGCTTTCCCCTCAAGAAGCCTTTCGCTAAGGCAGTTCTTGTGGAATTGCCAAAGTGATATTTGGAAGCCCATAGAGGGCTATGGTGAAAAAGGAAATATCCTCAGATGAAATCTGAAAAGAAGCTTTCTGAGAAACTGCTTAGTGTTCTGTTAATTCATCTCACAGAGTTACATCTGTATTCCGTGGATCTCTTTGCCAGTCTTATTTATGTGGAATCTGAGAACATATATTTCGGATCCCTTTGAAGTCTATAGGGCCAAAGGAAATATCCTCGGATAACAACGAGAAAGAAGCTTTCTGAGAAACTTTTTTGTGTTCTGTGAAATCATCTCACAGAGATACAGCTTTCTCCTCAAGAAGCCTTTCACTAAGACAGTTCTTGTGGAACTGGAAAAGTGATATTTGGAATGCCTAAGAGGGCTGTGGTGAAAAAGGAAATATCCTCCGACGAAATCTGGAAAGAAGCTTTCTGAGAAATTACTTAGTGTTCCGTTAATTCATCTCACGGAGTTTCATCTGTATTTCGTGGATCTCTTTGCTAGCCTTATTTCTCTGGTATGTGAGAACAGATATTTCGGATCCCTTTGTAGTCTATAAGGCCAAAGGAAATATCCTCCGATAAAAAAGAGAAAGAAACTTTCTGAAAAACATCTTTTTGTTCTGTGAAATCATCTCACAGAGTTACATTTTTCCCCTCAGGAAGCCTTTCGCTAAGACAGTTCTTGTGGAACTTGCAAAGTGATATTTGGAACCCCATAGATGGCTAACGTGAAAAAGGAAATATCCTCAGATGAAATTTGGAAAGAAACTTTCTGAGAAACTGCTCTGTGATGTGTTACTTCCACTCAGAGAGTTACATGTGTATTTCGTGGATCTCTTTGCTAGCCTTTAGCCTTATTTCTGTGGAATCTGATATCAGATATTTCGGATCCCTTTGAAGTCTAGAGGGCCAAAGGAAATATCCTCCGATAAGAAAGAAAAAGAAGATTTCTGAGAAACTTCTTTGTGTTCTGTGAAATCATCTCACAGAGTTACAGCTTTCCCCTCAAGAAGCCTTTCGCTAAGACAGTTCTTGTGGAATTCGCAACGTGATATTTGGAAGCACATATAGGGCTATGGTGAAAAATGAAATATCCTCAGATGAAATCTGGAAAGAAGCTTTCTGAGAAACTGCTCTGTGATGTGTTACTTCCACTCACAGAGTCACATCTGTATTTCGTGGATCTCTTTGCTACCCTTATTTCTGTGGAATCTGAGAACAGATATTTCGGATCCCTTTGAAGACTATAGGGCCAAAGGAAATATCCTCCGATAACAAAGAGCAAGAAGCTTTCTGAGAAACTTCTTCGTGTTCTGTGAAATCATCTCACAGAGTTACAGCTTTCCCTCAAGAAGCCTTTCGCTAAGACAGTTCTTGTGGAATTGACAAAGTGATATTTGGAATCACTTAGAAGGCTATGGTGAAAAAGGAAATATCATTAGATGAAACCTGGAAAGAAGCTTTCTGAGAAACTGCTTAGTGTTCTTTTAATTCATCTCACAGAGTTACATCTGTGTTTCCTGGATCTCTTTGCAAGCCTCATTTCTGTGGAATCTGAGAACAGATATTTCAGATCCCTTTGAAGTCTATAGGGCCAAAGGAAATATCCTCCGATAACAAAGAGAAAGAAGCTTTCTGAGAAACTTCTTTGTGTTCTGTGAAATCATCTCACAGAGTTACAGCTTTCCCCTCAAGAAGCCTTTCGCTAAGACAGTTCTTGTGGAATTGGCAAAGTGATATTTCGAAGCCCATAGAGGGCTAATGTGAAAAAGGATATATACTCAGATGAAATCTTGAAAGAAGCTTTTTGAGAAACTGCTCTGCGATGTGTTACTTCTACTCAGAGAGTTACATCTCCATTTCGTGGATCTCTTTGCTAGTCTTTAGCCTTATTTCTGTGGAATCTGATACAGATATTTCGGATCCCTTTGAAGGCTATAGGGCCAAAGGAAATATCCTCTGATAACAAAGAGAAAGAAGCTTTCTGAGATACTTCTTTGTGTTCTGTGAAATCACCTCACAGAGTTACAGCTTACCCCTCAAGAAGCCTTTCGCTAAGACAGTTCTTGTGGAATTGGGAAAGTTATATTTCGAAGCCCTTAGAGTGCTATGGTGAAAAAGGAAATATCCTCAGATGAAATCTGGAAAGAAGCTATCTGAGAAACTTCTCTGTGATGTGTGACTTCCACTCACAGAGTTACATCTGTATTTCGTGGATCTCTTTGCTAGCCTTATTTCTGTGGAATCTGAGAACAGATGTTTCGGATTCCTTTGAAGACTATTGGGCCAAAGGAAATATCCTCCGATAACAAAGAGAAAGAAGCTTTCTGAGAAACTTCTTTGTGTTCTGTGAAATCATCTCACAGAGTTACAGCTTTCCCCTAAAGAAGCCTTTCGCTAAGACAGTTCTTGTGGAATTGGCAAAGTGATATTTGGAAGCCCATAGAGGGCTATGGTGAAAAAGGAAATATCCTCACATGAAATCTGGAAGGAAGCTCTCTGAGAAACTGCGTAGTGTTCTGTTAATTCATCTCACAGAGTTTCATCTGTATTTCGTGGATCTCTTTGCTAGCCTTATTTCTGTGGAATCTGAGAACAGATATTTCGGATCCCTTTGAAGTCTATAGGGCGAAAGGAAATATCCTCCGATAACAAAGAGAAAGAAGCTTTCTGAGAAACTTCTTTGGGTTCTGTGAAATCATCTCACAGAGTTCCAGCTTTCCCCTCAAGAAGCCTTTCGCTAAGACAGTTCTTGTGGAATGGGCAAAGTGATATTTCGAAGCCCATAGAGGGCTATGGTGAAAAAGGAAATATACTCACATGAAATCTGGCAGGAAGCTCTCTGAGAAACTGCTTAGTGTTCTGTTAATTCATCTCAAAGAGTTACATCTGTATTTCGTGGATCTCTTTGATAGCCTTATTTCTGTGGAACCTGAGAAAGGATATTTCGGATCCCTTTGAAGACCATAGGGCCAAAGGAAATATCCTCCGATAACAAAGAGAAAGAAATTTCTGAGAAACTTCCGTGTGTTCTGTGATATCATCTCACAGAGTTACATTTTTCCCCTCAAGAAGCCTTTCGCTAAGACAGTTCTTGTGGAATTCGCAAAGTGATATTTGGAAGCCCATAGAGGGCTAAGGTGAAAAAGGAAATATTCTCAGATGAAATCTGGAAAGAAGTTTTCTGAGAAACTGCTCTGTGATGTGTTACTTCCACTCAGAGAGTTACATCCGTATTTCGTGGATCTCCTTGCTAGCCTTATTTCTGTGGAATCTGAAAACAGATATTTCGGATCCCTTTGAAGACTATAGGGTCAAAGGAAAAATCCTCCTATAACAAAGAGAAAGAAGCTTTCTGAGAAACTTCTTTGTATTCTGTGAAATCACCTCTAAGTGTTACAGCTTTCCATTCAAGAAGCCTTTCGCTAAGACAGTTCTTGTGGAATTGGCAAAGTGATATTTGGAAACCTTTAGAGGGCTATGGTGAAAAAGGAAATATCCTGAGATGAAATCTGGAAAGAAGCTTTCTGAGAAACTGCTTTGTGTTCTGTTAATTCATCTCACAGAGTTACATCTGTATTTCGTGGATCTCTTTGCTAGCCTTATTTCTGTGGAATCTGAGAACAGATATTTCGGATCCCTTTGAAGACTTTAGGGCCAAAGGAAATATCCTCCGATAACAAAGAGAAAGAAGCTTTCTCAGAAACTTCTTTGTGTTCTGTGAAATCATCTCACAGAGTTACAGCTTTCTCCTCAAGACGCCTTTCGTTAAGACAGTTCTTGTGGAATTGGCAAAGTGATATTTGGAAACCTTTAGAGGGCTATGGTGAAAAAGGAAATATCCTGAGATGAAATCTGGAAAGAAGCTTTCTGAGAAACTGCTTTGTGTTCTGTTAATTCATCTCACAGTGTTACATCTGTATTTCGTGGATTTCCTTGCCTGTCTTATTTCTGTTGAATATGAGAACAGATATTTCGAATCCCTTTGAAGTCTATAGGGCCAAAGGAAATATCCTCCGATAACAAAGAGAAAGAAGCTTTCTGAGAAACTTCTTGGTGTTTTGTGAAATCATCTCACAGAGTTACAGCTTCCCCCTCAAGAAGCCTTTCGCTAATACAGTTCTTGTGAAATTGGCAAAGTGATATTTGGAATCCCATAGAGGGCTATGGTGAGGAAAGAAATATCCTCAGATGAAATCTGGAAAGAAGCTTTCTGAGAAACTGCTCTGTGATGTCTTACTTCCACTCACAGAGTTACATCCGTATTTCGTGGATCTCTTTGCTGGCCTTATTTCAGTGGAATCTGGGAACAGATATTTCGGATCCCTTTGAAGACTATAGGGCCAAATTAAAAGTCCTCCGATAACAAAGAGAAAGAAGCTTTCTGAGAAACTTCTTTGTGTTCTGTGAAATCATCTCACAGAGTTACAGCTTTCCCCTCAAGAAGCCTTTCGCTAAGACAGTTCTTGTGGAATTGGCAAAGTGATATTTGGAAGCCCATAGAGGGCTATGGTGAAAAAGGAAATATCCTCACATGAAATCTGGAAGGAAGCTCTCTGAGAAACTGCTTAGTGTTCTGTTAATTCATCTCACAGAGTTTCATCTGTATTTCGTGGATCTCTTTGCTAGCCTTATTTCTGTGGAATCTGAGAACAGATATTTCGGATCCCTTTGAAGTCTATAGGGCGAAAGGAAATATCCTCCGATAACAAAGAGAAAGAAGCTTTCTGAGAAACTTCTTTGTGTTCTGTGAAATCATCTCACAGAGTTCCAGCTTTCCCCTCAAGAAGCCTTTCGCTAAGACAGTTCTTGTGGAATGGGCAAAGTGATATTTGGAAGCCCATAGAGGGCTATGGTGAAAAAGGAAATATACTCACATGAAATCTGGAAGGAAGCTCTCTGAGAAACTGCTCAGTGTTCTGTTAATTCATCTCAAAGAGTTACATCTGTATTTCGTGGATCTCTTTGCTAGCCTTATTTCTGTGGAACCTGAGAAAGGATATTTCGGATCCCTTTGAAGTCTATAGGGCCAAAGGAAATATCCTCCGATAACAAAGAGAAAGAAATTTCTGAGAAACTTCCGTGTGTTCTGTGATATCATCTCACAGAGTTACATTTTTCCCCTCAAGAAGCCTTTCGCTAAGACAGTTATTGTGGAATAGGCAAAGTGATATTTGGAAGCCCATAGAGGGCTAAGGTGAAAAAGGAAATTTTCTCAGATGAAATCTGGAAAGAAGTTTTCTGAGAAACTGCTCTGTGATGTGTCACTTCCACTCAGAGAGTTACATCTGTATTTCGTGGATCTCCTTGCTAGCCTTATTTCTGTGGAATCTGAAAACAGATATTTCGGATCCCTTTGAAGACTATAGGGTCAAAGGAAAAATCCTCCTATAACAAAGAGAAAGAAGCTTTCTGAGAAACTTCTTTGTGTTCTGTGAAATCACCTCTAAGTGTTACAGCTTTCCATTCAAGAAGCCTTTCGCTAAGACAGTTCTTGAGGAATTGGCAAAGTGATAATTGGAAGCCCTTAGAGGGCTATGGTGAAAAAGGAAATATCCTCAGATGAAAAGTGGAAAGAAGCTTTCTGAGAAACTGCTTAGTGTTCTGTTATTTCATCTCACAGAGTTACATCTGTATTTCGTGGATCTCTTTGCTAGTCTTATTTCTGTTGAACATGAGAACAGATATTTCGAATCCCTTTGAAGTCTATAGGGCCAAAGGAAATATCCTCCGATAACAAATAGAAAGAAGCTTTCTGAGAAACTTCTTGGTGTTTTGTGAAATCATCTCACAGAGTTACAGCTTCCCCCTCAAGAAGCCTTTCGCTAATATAGTTCTTGTGAAATTGGCAAAGTGATATTTGGAAGCCCATAGAGGGCTATGGTGAGGAAAGAAATATCCTCAGATGAAATCTGGAAAGAAGCTTTCTGAGAAACTGCTCTGTGATGTCTTACTTCCACTCACAGAGTTACATCCGTATTTCGTGGATCTCTTTGCTAGCCTTATTTCAGTGGAATCTGGGAACAGATATTTCGGATCCCTTTGAAGACTCTAGGGCCAAATTAAAAGTCCTCCGATAACAAAGAGAAAGAAGCTTTCTGAGAAACTTCTTTGTGTTCTGTGAAATCATCTCACAGAGTTACAGCTTTCCCCTCAAGAAGCCTTTCGCTAAGACAGTTCTTGTGGAATTGGCAAAGTGATATTTGGAAGCCCCTATAGGGCTATGGAGAAAAAGGAAATAGCCTCAGATGAAATCTGGAAAGAAGCTTTCTGAGAAACTGCTCTGTGATGTGTGAATTCCACTCACAGAGTTACATCTGTATTTCATGGATCTCTTTGCTAGCCTTATTTCTGTGGAATATGAGAACAGATATTTCGGATCCCTTTGAAGTCAATAGGGCCAAAGGAAATATCCTCCGATAACAAAGAGAAAGAAGCTTTCTGAGAAACTTCCTGGTGTTCTGGGAAATCACCTCAGAGAGTTACAGCTATCCTCTCAAGAAGCCTTTCGCTAAGACACTTCTTGTGGAATTGGCAAAGTGATATTTGGAAGCCCATAGAGGGCTAGGGTGAAAAAGGAAATATCCTCTGATGAAATCTGGAAAGAAGCTTTCTGAGAAACTGCTCTGTGATGTGTGACTTCCACTCACCGAGTAAATCTGTATTTCGTGGATCTCTTTGCTAGCCTTATTTCTGTGGATTCTGAGAACAGATATTTCGGATCCCTTTGAAGTCTATAGGGCCAAAGGAAATATCCTCCGATAACAAAGAGAAAGAAGCTTTCTGAGAAACTTCTTTGTGTTCTGTGAAATCACCTCACAGAGTTACAGCTTTCCCCTCAAGAAGCCTTTCGCTAAGACACTTCTTGTGGAATTGGCAAAGTGATATTTGGAAGCCCATGGAGGGCTACGGTGAAAAAGGAAATATCCTCTAATGAAATCTGGAAAGAAGCTTTCTGAGAAACTGCTCTGTGATGTGTGACTTCCACTCACAGAGTTACATCTCTATTTCTTGGATCTCTTTGCTAGCCTTATTTCTGTGGAATCTGAGAACAGATATTTCGGATCCCTTTGAAATCTATAGGGCCCAAGGAAATACCCTCCGATAACAAAGAGAGAGAAGCTTTCTGAGAAACTTCTTTGTGTCCTGTGAAATCATCTCACAGAGTTACAGCTTTCCCCTCAAGAAGCCTTTCGCTAAGACAGTTCTTGTGGAATTGGCAAAGTGATATTTGGAAGCCCATAGAGGGCTATGGTGAAAAAGGAAATATCCTCTGGTGAAAGTTGGAAAGAAGCTTTCTGAGAAACTGCTTAGTGTTCTGTTAATTCCTCTAACAGAGTTACATCTGTATTTCGTGGATCTCTTTGCTAGCCTTATTTCTGTGGAATCTGAGAAAGGATATTTCGGATCCCTTTGAAGACTATAAGGCCAAAGGAAATATCCTCCGATAACAAAGTGAAAGAATCTTTCTGAGAAACACTTTGTGTTCTGTGAAATCATCTCACAGAGTTACATTTTTCCCCTCAAGAAGCCTTTCGCTAAGACAGTTCTTGTGGAATTGGCAAAGTGATATTTGGAAGCCCATAGAGGGCTATGGTGAAAAAGGAAATATCCTCAGATGAAATCTGGAAAGAAGCTTTCTGAGAAACTGCTCTGTGATGTGTTACTTCCACTCAGAGGGTTACATCTGTATTTCGTGGATCTCTTTTCTAGCCTTTAGCCTTTTTTCTGTGGAATCTGATACCAGATATTTCGGATCCCTTTGAAGTCTAGAGGGCCAAAGGAAATATACTCCGATAACAAAGAGAAAGAAGCGTTCAGAGAAACTACTTAGTTTTCTGTTAATTCTTCTCACAGAGTTACATTTGTATTTCGTGGATCTCTTTGCTAGCCTTATTTCAGTGGAATCTGAGAATAGATATTTCGGATCCCTTTGAAGACGCTAGGGCCAAAGGAAAAGTCCTCCGATAACAAAGAGAAAGAAGCTTTCTGAGAAACTCCTTTGTGTTCTGTGAAATCATCTCACAGAGTTACAGCTTTCCCCTCAAGAAGCCTTTTGCTAAGACAGTTCTTGTGGAATTGGCAAAGTGATATTTGGAAGCCCATAGAGGGCTATGGTGAAAAAGGAAATATCCTCAGATGAAATCGGAAAAGAAGTTTTCTGAGAAAGTACTTAGTGTTCTGTTAATTCGTCTCACAGAGTTACATCTGTATTTCGTGGATCTCTTTGCTAGCCTTATTTCTGTGGAATCTGATAACAGATATTTCGGATCCCTTTGAAGCCTAGAGGGCCAAAGGAAATATCCTCCGATAACAAAGAGAAAGAAGATTTCTGAGAAACTTCTTGGTGTTCTGTGAAATCATCTCACAGAGTTACAGCTTTCACCTCAAGACGCCTTTCGCTAAGACAATTCTTGTGGAATTGGCAAAGGGATATTTGGAAGCCCATAGAGGGCTAAGGTGAAAAAGGAAATATCCTCAGATGAAATCTGGAAAGAAGCTTTCTGAGAAACTGCTCTGTGATGTGTTACTTCCACTCAGAGAGTTATATCTGTATTTCGTGGATCTCTTTGCTAGCCTTTAGCCTTATTTCTGTGGAATCTGATAACAGATATTTCGGATCCCTTTGAAGTCTAGAGGGGCAAAGTAAATATCCTCCGATAACAAAGAGGAAGAAGCTTTCTGAGAAACTTCTTTGTGTTCTGCGAAATCATCTCACAGAGTTACAGCTTTTCCCTCAAGAAGCCTTTCGCTAAGACAGTTCTTGTGGAATTGGCAAAGTGATATTTGGAAGCCCTTTGAGGGCAATGGTGAAAAAGGAAATATCCTCAGATGAAACCTGGAAAGAAGCTTTCTGAGAAACTGCTTAGTGTTCTGTTAATTCATCTCACAGACTTACATCTGTTTTTCTTGGATCTCTTTGCTAGCCTCATTTCTGTGGAATCTGAGAACAGATATTTCGGATCCCTTTGAAGTGTATAGGGCCAAAGGAATTATCCTCCGATAACAAAGAGAAAGAAACTTTCTGAGAAACTTCTTTGTGTTCTGTGAAATCATCTCACAGAGTTACAGCTTTCCCCTCAAGAAGCCTTTCGCTAAGACAGTTCTTTTGGAATTTCAAAGTGATATTTGGAAGCCCATAGAGGGCTATGGTGAAAAAGGAAATATCCTCAGATGAAATCTGGAAAGAAGCTTTCTGAGAAACTGCTCTGTGATGTGTTACTTCCACTGAGAGAGTTACATCTGTATTTCGTGGATCTCTTTGATATCCTTTAGCCTTATTTCTGTGGAATCGGATAACAGATATTTCGGATCCCTTTGAATTCTAGAGGGCCAAAGGAAATATCCTCCGATAACAAAGAGGAAGGAGCTTTCTGAGAAACTTCTTGGTGTTCTGTGAAATCATCTCACAGAGTTACAGCTTTCCTCTCAAGAAGCCTTTCGCTAAGACACTTCTTGTGGAATTGGCAAAGTGATATTTGGAAGGGGGCTATTGTGAAAAAGGAAATAGCCTCAGTTGAAATCTGGAAAGAAGCTTTCTGAGAAACTTCTTTGTGTTCTGTGAAATCATCTCACAAAGTTACAGTTTTCCTCTCAAGATGCCTCTCGCTAAGAGAGTTCTTGTGGAATTGGCAAAGTGATATTTGGAAGCCTTTAGAGGGCTATGGTGAAAAAGGAAATATCCTCAGATGAAATCTGGAAAGAAGCTTTCTGAGAAACTGCTTTGTGTTCTGTTAATTCATCTCACAGGGTTACATCTGTATTTCGTGGATCTCTTTGCTAGTCTTATTTCTGTGGAATCTGAGAACAGATATTTCGGATCCCTTTGAAGTCTACAGGGCCATAGGAAATATTCTCCGATAACAAAGAGAAAGAAGCTTTCCGAGAAACTTCTTTGTGTTCTGAGAAATCATCTCACAGAGTTACAGCTTTCCCCTCAAGAAGCCTTTCGCTAAGACAGTTCTTGTGGAATTGGCAAAGTGATATTTGGAATCCCATAGAGGGCTATGGTGAGAAAAGAAGTATCCTCAGATGTAATCTGGAAAGAAGCTTTCTGAGAAACTGCTCTGTGATGTCTTACTTCCACTCATAGAGTTACATCTGTATTTCATGGATCTCTTTGCTAGCCTTATTTGAGTGGAATCTGAAAACAGATATTTCGGATCCCTTTGAAGACTCTAGGGCCAAAGGAAAAGTCCTGTGATAACAAAGAGAAAGAGGCTTTCTGAGAAACTCCTTTGTGTTCTGTGAAATCATCTCACAGAATTACAGCTTTCCCCTCAAGAAGCTTTTCGCTAAGACAATTCTTGTGGAATTGGCAAAGTGATATTTGGAAGCACATAGAGGGCTATGGTGGAAAAGTAAATAGCCTCAGATGATATCTGGAAAGAAGCTTTCTGAGAAACTGCTCTGTGATGTGTGAATTCCACTCACAGAGTTACATCTGTATTTCGTGGATCTCTTTGCTAGCCTTTTTTCTGTGGAATCTGAGAACAGATATTTCGGATCCGTTTGAAGACTATAGGGCCAAAGGAAATATCCTCCGATAACAAAGAGAAAGAAGCTTTCTGAGAAACTTCTTTGTGTTCTGTGAAATCATCTCACAGTGTTACAGCTTTCCCCTAAAGAAGCCTTTCTCTATGACAGTTCTTGTGGAATTGGCAAAGTGATATTAGGAAGCCCTTAGAGGGCTATGGTGAAAAAGGAAATATCCTCAGGTGAAATCTGGAAAGAAGATTTCTGAGAAACTGCTCTGTGATGAGTTACTTCCACTCAGAGAGTTACATCTGTATTTCGTGGATCTCTTTGCTAGCCTTATTTCTGTGGAATCTGAGAACAGATATTTCGGATCCCTTTGAAGTCTACAGGGCCAAAGGAAATATCCTCCAATAACAAAGAGAAAGAAGCTTTCTGAGAAACTTCTTTGTGTTCTGTGAAATCATCTCACAGAGTTACAGCTTTCTCTTCCAGAAGCCTTTCGCTAAGACAGTTCTTGTGGAATTGGCAAAGTGATATTTGGAAGCCCATAGAGGGCTATGGTGAAAAAGGAAATATCCTCACATGAAATCTGGAAGGAAGCTCTCTGAGAAACTGCTTAGTGTTCTGTTAATTCATCTCACAGAGTTACATCTGTATTTCGTGGATCTCTTTGCGAGCCTTATTTCTGTGGAATCTGAGAAAGGACATCTCGGATCCCTTTGAAGTCTATAGGGCCAAAGGAAATATCCTTCGATTACAAAGAGAAATAAACTTTCTGAGAAACTTCTTTGTGTTCTGTTATATCATCTCACAGAGTTACATTTTTCCCCTCAAGAAGCCTTTCGCTAAGACAGTTCTTGTGGAATTGGCAAAGTGATATTTGGAAGCCCTTAGAGGGCTAAGGTGAAAAAGGAAATATCCTCAGATGAAATCTGAAAAGAAGCTTACTGAGAAACTGCTCTGTGATGTGTTACTTCCACTGAGAGAGTTACATCTGTATTTCGTGGATGTGTTTGCTATCCTTTAGCCTTATTTCTGTGGAATCGGATAACAGATATTTCGGATCCCTTTGAAGTCTAGAGGGCCAAAGGAAATATCCTCCGATAACAAATAGAAAGGAGCTTTCTGAGAAACTTCTTGGTGTTCTGTGAAATCATCTCACAGAGTTAAAGCTTTCCCCTCAAGAAGCCTTTCGCTAAGACAGTTCTTGTGGTATTGGCAAAGTGATATTTGGAAGCCCATAGACGGCTATGGTGAAAAAGGAAATAGCCTCAGATGAAATCTGGAAAGAAGGCTTTCTGAGAAACTGCTCTGTGATGTGTGAATTAAACTCACAGAGTTACATCTGTATTTCGTGGATCTGTTTGCTAGCCTTATTTCTGTGGAATCTGGAAACAGATATTTCGGATCCCTTTGAAGACTATAGGGTAAAAGGAAAAATCCTCCGATAACAAAGAGAAAGAAGCTTTCTGAGAAACTTCCTTGTGTTCTGTGAAATCATTTCTAAGTGTTACAGCTTTCCCCTCAAGAAGCCTTTCGCTAAGACAGTTCTTGTGGAATTGGCAAAGTGATAATTGGAAGACCTGAGAGGGCTATGGTGAAAAAGGAAATATCCTCAGATGAAACCTGGAAAGAAGCTTTCTGAGAAACTGCTTAGTGTTCTCTTAATTCATCTCACAGAGTTACATCTGTATTTCGTGGATCTCTTTGCTAGCCTTATTTCTGTGGAATCTGAGAATAGATATTTCGGATCCCTTTGAAGACGCTAGGGCCAAAGGAAAAGTCCTCCGATAACAAAGAGAAAGAAGCTTTCTGAGAAACTCCTTTGTGTTCTGTGAAATCATCTCACAGAGTTACAGCTTTCCCCTCAAGAAGCCTTTTGCTAAGACAGTTCTTGTGGAATTGGCAAAGTGATATTTGGAAGCCCATAGAGGGCTATGGTGAAAAAGGAAATATCCTCAGATGAAATCGGAAAAGAAGTTTTCTGAGAAAGTACTTAGTGTTCTGTTAATTCGTCTCACAGAGTTACATCTGTATTTCGTGGATCTCTTTGCTAGCCTTATTTCTGTGGAATCTGATAACAGATATTTCGGATCCCTTTGAAGCCTAGAGGGCCAAAGGAAATATCCTCCGATAACAAAGAGAAAGAAGATTTCTGAGAAACTTCTTGGTGTTCTGTGAAATCATCTCACAGAGTTACAGCTTTCACCTCAAGACGCCTTTCGCTAAGACAATTCTTGTGGAATTGGCAAAGGGATATTTGGAAGCCCATAGAGGGCTAAGGTGAAAAAGGAAATATCCTCAGATGAAATCTGGAAAGAAGCTTTCTGAGAAACTGCTCTGTGATGTGTTACTTCCACTCAGAGAGTTATATCTGTATTTCGTGGATCTCTTTGCTAGCCTTTAGCCTTATTTCTGTGGAATCTGATAACAGATATTTCGGATCCCTTTGAAGTCTAGAGGGGCAAAGTAAATATCCTCCGATAACAAAGAGGAAGAAGCTTTCTGAGAAACTTCTTTGTGTTCTGCGAAATCATCTCACAGAGTTACAGCTTTTCCCTCAAGAAGCCTTTCGCTAAGACAGTTCTTGTGGAATTGGCAAAGTGATATTTGGAAGCCCTTTGAGGGCAATGGTGAAAAAGGAAATATCCTCAGATGAAACCTGGAAAGAAGCTTTCTGAGAAACTGCTTAGTGTTCTGTTAATTCATCTCACAGACTTACATCTGTTTTTCTTGGATCTCTTTGCTAGCCTCATTTCTGTGGAATCTGAGAACAGATATTTCGGATCCCTTTGAAGTGTATAGGGCCAAAGGAATTATCCTCCGATAACAAAGAGAAAGAAACTTTCTGAGAAACTTCTTTGTGTTCTGTGAAATCATCTCACAGAGTTACAGCTTTCCCCTCAAGAAGCCTTTCGCTAAGACAGTTCTTTTGGAATTTCAAAGTGATATTTGGAAGCCCATAGAGGGCTATGGTGAAAAAGGAAATATCCTCAGATGAAATCTGGAAAGAAGCTTTCTGAGAAACTCCTCTGTGATGTGTTACTTCCACTGAGAGAGTTACATCTGTATTTCGTGGATCTCTTTGATATCCTTTAGCCTTATTTCTGTGGAATCGGATAACAGATATTTCGGATCCCTTTGAATTCTAGAGGGCCAAAGGAAATATCCTCCGATAACAAAGAGGAAGGAGCTTTCTGAGAAACTTCTTGGTGTTCTGTGAAATCATCTCACAGAGTTACAGCTTTCCTCTCAAGAAGCCTTTCGCTAAGACACTTCTTGTGGAATTGGCAAAGTGATATTTGGAAGGGGGCTATTGTGAAAAAGGAAATAGCCTCAGTTGAAATCTGGAAAGAAGCTTTCTGAGAAACTTCTTTGTGTTCTGTGAAATCATCTCACAAAGTTACAGTTTTCCTCTCAAGATGCCTCTCGCTAAGAGAGTTCTTGTGGAATTGGCAAAGTGATATTTGGAAGCCTTTAGAGGGCTATGGTGAAAAAGGAAATATCCTCAGATGAAATCTGGAAAGAAGCTTTCTGAGAAACTGCTTTGTGTTCTGTTAATTCATCTCACAGGGTTACATCTGTATTTCGTGGATCTCTTTGCTAGTCTTATTTCTGTGGAATCTGAGAACAGATATTTCGGATCCCTTTGAAGTCTACAGGGCCATAGGAAATATTCTCCGATAACAAAGAGAAAGAAGCTTTCCGAGAAACTTCTTTGTGTTCTGAGAAATCATCTCACAGAGTTACAGCTTTCCCCTCAAGAAGCCTTTCGCTAAGACAGTTCTTGTGGAATTGGCAAAGTGATATTTGGAATCCCATAGAGGGCTATGGTGAGAAAAGAAGTATCCTCAGATGTAATCTGGAAAGAAGCTTTCTGAGAAACTGCTCTGTGATGTCTTACTTCCACTCATAGAGTTACATCTGTATTTCATGGATCTCTTTGCTAGCCTTATTTGAGTGGAATCTGAAAACAGATATTTCGGATCCCTTTGAAGACTCTAGGGCCAAAGGAAAAGTCCTGTGATAACAAAGAGAAAGAGGCTTTCTGAGAAACTCCTTTGTGTTCTGTGAAATCATCTCACAGAATTACAGCTTTCCCCTCAAGAAGCTTTTCGCTAAGACAATTCTTGTGGAATTGGCAAAGTGATATTTGGAAGCACATAGAGGGCTATGGTGGAAAAGTAAATAGCCTCAGATGATATCTGGAAAGAAGCTTTCTGAGAAACTGCTCTGTGATGTGTGAATTCCACTCACAGAGTTACATCTGTATTTCGTGGATCTCTTTGCTAGCCTTTTTTCTGTGGAATCTGAGAACAGATATTTCGGATCCGTTTGAAGACTATAGGGCCAAAGGAAATATCCTCCGATAACAAAGAGAAAGAAGCTTTCTGAGAAACTTCTTTGTGTTCTGTGAAATCATCTCACAGTGTTACAGCTTTCCCCTAAAGAAGCCTTTCTCTATGACAGTTCTTGTGGAATTGGCAAAGTGATATTAGGAAGCCCTTAGAGGGCTATGGTGAAAAAGGAAATATCCTCAGGTGAAATCTGGAAAGAAGATTTCTGAGAAACTGCTCTGTGATGAGTTACTTCCACTCAGAGAGTTACATCTGTATTTCGTGGATCTCTTTGCTAGCCTTATTTCTGTGGAATCTGAGAACAGATATTTCGGATCCCTTTGAAGTCTACAGGGCCAAAGGAAATATCCTCCAATAACAAAGAGAAAGAAGCTTTCTGAGAAACTTCTTTGTGTTCTGTGAAATCATCTCACAGAGTTACAGCTTTCTCTTCCAGAAGCCTTTCGCTAAGACAGTTCTTGTGGAATTGGCAAAGTGATATTTGGAAGCCCATAGAGGGCTATGGTGAAAAAGGAAATATCCTCACATGAAATCTGGAAGGAAGCTCTCTGAGAAACTGCTTAGTGTTCTGTTAATTCATCTCACAGAGTTACATCTGTATTTCGTGGATCTCTTTGCGAGCCTTATTTCTGTGGAATCTGAGAAAGGACATCTCGGATCCCTTTGAAGTCTATAGGGCCAAAGGAAATATCCTTCGATTACAAAGAGAAATAAACTTTCTGAGAAACTTCTTTGTGTTCTGTTATATCATCTCACAGAGTTACATTTTTCCCCTCAAGAAGCCTTTCGCTAAGACAGTTCTTGTGGAATTGGCAAAGTGATATTTGGAAGCCCTTAGAGGGCTAAGGTGAAAAAGGAAATATCCTCAGATGAAATCTGAAAAGAAGCTTACTGAGAAACTGCTCTGTGATGTGTTACTTCCACTGAGAGAGTTACATCTGTATTTCGTGGATGTGTTTGCTATCCTTTAGCCTTATTTCTGTGGAATCGGATAACAGATATTTCGGATCCCTTTGAAGTCTAGAGGGCCAAAGGAAATATCCTCCGATAACAAATAGAAAGGAGCTTTCTGAGAAACTTCTTGGTGTTCTGTGAAATCATCTCACAGAGTTAAAGCTTTCCCCTCAAGAAGCCTTTCGCTAAGACAGTTCTTGTGGTATTGGCAAAGTGATATTTGGAAGCCCATAGACGGCTATGGTGAAAAAGGAAATAGCCTCAGATGAAATCTGGAAAGAAGGCTTTCTGAGAAACTGCTCTGTGATGTGTGAATTAAACTCACAGAGTTACATCTGTATTTCGTGGATCTGTTTGCTAGCCTTATTTCTGTGGAATCTGGAAACAGATATTTCGGATCCCTTTGAAGACTATAGGGTAAAAGGAAAAATCCTCCGATAACAAAGAGAAAGAAGCTTTCTGAGAAACTTCCTTGTGTTCTGTGAAATCATTTCTAAGTGTTACAGATTTCCCCTCAAGAAGCCTTTCGCTAAGACAGTTCTTGTGGAATTGGCAAAGTGATAATTGGAAGACCTGAGAGGGCTATGGTGAAAAAGGAAATATCCTCAGATGAAACCTGGAAAGAAGCTTTCTGAGAAACTGCTTAGTGTTCTCTTAATTCATCTCACAGAGTTACATCTGTATTTCGTGGATCTCTTTGCTAGCCTTATTTCTGTGGAATCTGAGAACAGATATTTCGGATCCCTTTGAAGACGCTAGGGCCAAAGGAAAAGTCCTCCGATAACAAAGAGAAAGAAGCTTTCTGAGAAACTTCTTTGTGTTCTGTCAAATCATCTAACAGAGTTGCAGCTTTTCCCTCAAGAAGCCTTTCGCTAAGACAGTTGTTGTGGAATTGGCAAAGTGATATTTCGAAGCCCATAGAAGGCTATGGTGAAAAAGGAAATATCCTCAGATGAAATCTGGAAAGAAGCTTTCTGAGAAACTGCTCTGTGATGTGTGATTTCGACTCACAGAGTTACATCTGTATTTCGTGGATCTCTTTGCTAGCCTTATTTCTGTGGAATCTGAGAACAGATATTTCGGATCCCTTTGAAGACTATAGGGCCAAAGGAAATATCCTCCGATAACAAAGAGAAAGAAGCTTTCTGAGAAACTTCTTTGTGTTCTGTGAAATCACCTCACAGAGTTACAGCTTTCCCCTCCAGATGCCTTTCGCTAAGACAGTTCTTGTGGAATTGGCAAAGTGATATTTGGAAGCCTTTAGAGGGCTATGGTGAAAAAGGAAATATCCTCACATGAAATCTGGAAAGAAGCTTTCTGAGAAACTGCTTTGTGTTCTCTTAATTCATCTCACAGGGTTACATCTGTATTTCGTGGATCTCTTTGCTAGTCTTATTTCTGTGGAATCTGAGAACAGATATTTCGGATCCCTTTGAAGACTATAGGGCCAAAGGAAATATCCTCCGATTACAAAGAGAAAGAAGCTTTCTGAGAAAATTCTTTGTGTTCTGTGAAATCACCTCACAGAGTTACAGCTTTCCCCTCAAGAAGCCTTTCGCTAAGACAGTTCTTGTGGATTTGGCAAAGTGATATTTGGAAGCCCTTAGAGGGCTATGGTGAAAAAGGAAATAGCTTCAGATGAAATCTGGAAAGAAGCTTTCTGAGAAACTGCTCTGTGATGTTTGACTTCGACTCACAGAGTTACATCTGTATTTCGTGGATCTCTTTGCTAGCCTTATTTCTGTGGAATCTGAAAACAAATATTTCAGATCCCTTTAAAGACTATAGGGCCAAAGGAAATATCCTCCAATAACAAAGAGAAAGAAGCTTTCTGAGAAACTTCTTTGTGTTCTCTGAAATCATCTCACAGAGTTACAGCTTTCCCCACAAGAATCCTTTCGCTAAGACAGTTCTTGTATAATTGGTAAAGTGATATTTGGAATCCTTTAGAGGTCTATGGTGAAAAAGGAAATATCCTCAGATGAAACCTGGAAAGAAGCTTTCTGAAAAACTGCTTAGTGTTCTGTTAATTCATCTCACAGAGTTACATCTGTATTTCGTGTATCTCTTTGCTACCCTTATTTCTGTGGAATATGAGAACAGATATTTCGGATCCCTTTGAAGTCTATAGGGCCAAAGGAAATATCCTCCGATAACAAAGAGAAAGAAACTTTCTGAGAAACTTCTTTGTGTTCTGTGAAATCAACTCACAGAGTTACAGCTTTCCCTGCAAGAAGCCTTTGGCTAAGACAGTTCTTGTGGAATTGGCAAAGAGATATTTCGAAGCCTATAGAGGGCTATGGTGAAAAAGGAAATATCCTCAGATGAAATCTGCAAAGAAATTTTCTGGGAAACTGCTTTGTGATCTGTGACTTACACTCTCAGAGTTACATCTGTATGTCGTGGATCTCTTTGCTAGCCTTATTTCTGTGGAATCTCAGAATAGATATTTCGGATCCCTTTAAAATCTACAGGGCCAAAGGAAATATCCTCCGATAACAAAGAGAAAGAAGCTTTCTGAGAAACTTTTTTGTGTTCCGTGAAATCACCTCACTGAGTTACAGCTTTCCCCTCAAGAAGCCTTTCGCTAAGACAGTTCTTGTGGAATTGGCAAAGTGATATTTGGAAGCCCATAGAGGGCTAAGGTGAAAAAGGAAATATCCTCAGATGAAATCTGGAAAGAAGCTTTCTGAGAAACTGCTTAGTGTTCTGTTAATTCATCTCAAAGAGTTACATCTGTATTTCGTGGATCTCTTTGCTAGCCTTATTTCTGTGGAATCTGAGAACACATATTTCGGATCCCTTTGAAGTCTGTAGGGCCAAAGGAAATATCCTCCGATAACAAAGAGAAAGAAGCTTTCTGAGAAACTTCTTTGTGTTCTGTGAAATCATCTCCCAGAGTTACAGCTTTCCCCTCAAGAAGCCTTTCGCTAAGACAGTTCTTGTGGAATTGGCAAAGTGATATTTGGAAGCCCATAGAGGGCCATGGTGAAAAAGGAAATATCCTCAGGTGTAATCTGGAAAGAAGCTTTCTGAGAAACTGCTCTGTGATGTGTGACTTCCACTCAGAGAATTACATCCGCATTTCGTGTATCTCATTGCTAGCCTTATTTCTTTGGAATACGAGAACAGATATTTCGGATCCCTTTGAAGTCTATACGGCCAAAGGAAATATCCTCGAATAACAAAGAGAAAGAAGCTTTCTGAGAAACTTCTCTGTGTTCTGTGAAATCCTCTCACAGAGTTACAGCTTTCCCCTCAAGAAGCCTTTCGGTAAGACACTGGCTGTGGAATTGGCAAAGTGATATTTGGAAGCCCACAGAGGGCTATGGTGAAAAAGGAAATATCCTCAGATGAAATCTGGAAACATGCGTTCTGAGAAACTGCTTAGTGTTCTGTTAATTCATCTCACGGAGTTACATCTGTATTTCGTGGAACTCTTTGCTAATCTTATATCTGTGGAATGTGAGAAAAGATATTTCGCATCCCTTTGAAGTCTATAGGGCCAAAGGGAATATCCTCCAATAACGAAGAGAAAGAAGCTTTCTGAGAAACTTCTTTGTGTTCTGTGAAATCATCTCACAGACTGACAGCTTTCCCCTCAAGAATACTTTCACTAAGACAGGTTTTGTGGAATTGGCAAAGTGATATTTGGAAGCCCATGGAGGGCCATGGTGAAAAAGGAAATATCCTCAGGTGAAATCTGGAAAGAAGCTTTCTGAGAAACTGCTCTGAGAAGTGTGTCTTCCACTCACAAATTTACAACTGTATTTCGTAGATGTCTTTGCTAGCCTTATTTCTGTGGAATCTGAGAACAGATATTTCGGATCCCTTTGAAGACTATAGGGCCAAAGTAAATATACCCGATAAAAAAGAGGAAGAAGCTTTCTGAGAAACTTCTTTGTGTTCTGTGAAATCATCTCACAGAGTTGCTGCTTTCCCCTCAAGAAGCCTTTCGCTAAGACAGTTCTTGTGGAATTGGGAAAGTGATATTTGGAAGCTCATAGAGGGCTATGGTGAAAAAGGAAATATCCTCAGATGAAATCTGGAAAGAAGCTTTCTGAGAAACTGCTCTGTGATGTGTGACTTCCACTCACAGAGTTACATCGGTATTTCGTGGATCTCTTTGCTAGCCTTATTTCTGTGGAATCTGAGAACAGATATTTCGGATCCCTTTGAAGTCTATAGGGCCAAAGGAAATATCCTCCGATATCAAAGAGAAAGAAGCTTTCTGAGAAAATTCTCTGTGTTCTGTTAAATCACCTCACAGAGTTACACCTTTCCCCTCAAGAAGCCTTTCTCTAAGATAGTTCTTGTGGAATAGGCAAAATGATATTTGGAAGCCCATTGAGGGCTATGGTGAAAAAGGAAATATCCTCAGATGAAATATGGAAAGAAGCTTTCTGAGAAACTGCTTAGTGTTCTGTTAATTCATCTCCAGGAGTTACATCTGTATTTCGTGAATCTCTTTGCTAGAATTATTTCTGTGGAATCTGAGAACAGATATTTCGGATCCCTATGAAGTCTGTAGGGCCAAAGGAAATATCCTCCGATAACAAAGAGAAAGAAGCTTTCTGAGAAACTTCTTTGTGTTCTGTGAAATCATCTCCCAGAGTTACAGCTTTCCCCTCAAGAAGCCTTTCGCTAAAACAGTTCTTGTGGAATTGGCAAAGTGATATTTGGAAGCCCATAGAGGGCTATGGTGAAAAAGGAAAAATCCTCAGATGAAACTGGAAAGAAGCGTTCTGAGAAACTGTTTAGTGTTCTGTTAATTCATCTCACAGAGTTACATCTGTATTTCATGGATCTCTTTCCTAGTCTTATATCTGTGGAATGTGAGAACAGATATTTCGGATCCCTTTGAAGTCTATAGGGCCAAAGGAAATATCCTCCGATAACGAAGAGAAAGAGCTTTCTGAGAAACTTCTTGTGTTCTGTGAAATCATCTCACAGAGTGACAGCCCTCCCCTCAAGAATACTTTCGCTAATACAGTTCTTGTGGAATTTGCAAAGTGATATTTGGAAGCCCATAGAAGGCCATGTTGAAAAAGGAAATATCCTCAGGTGTAATCTGGAAAGAAGCTTTCTGAGAAACTGCTCTGTGATGTGTGACTTCCACTCAGAGAGTTACATCCGCATTTCGTGGATCTCGTTGCTAGCCTTATTTCTGTGGAATACGAGAACAGATATTTCGGATCCCTTTGAAGTCTATACGGCCAAAGGAAATATCCTCGAATAACAAAGAGAAAGAAGCTTTCTGAGAAACTTCTCTGTGTTCTGTGAAATCCTCTCACAGAGTTACAGCTTTCCCCTCAAGAAGCCTTTCGGTAAGACACTTGCTGTGGAATTGGCAAAGTGATATTTGGAAGCCCACAGAGGGCTATGGTGAAAAAGGAAATATCCTCAGATGAAATCTGGAAAGAAGCGTTCTGAGAAATTGCTTAGTGTTCTGTTAATTCATCTCACGGAGTTACATCTGTATTTCGTGGAACTCTTTGCTAGCCTTATATCTGTGGAATGTGAGAAAAGATATTTCGCATCCCTTTCAAGTCTATAGGGCCAAAGAAAATATCCTCCAATAACGAAGAGAAAGAAGCTTTCTGAGAAACTTCTTTGTGTTCTGTGAAATCATCTCACAGACTGACAGCTTTCCCCTCAAGAATACTTTCGCTAAGACAGGTTTTGTGGAATTGGCAAAGTGATATTTGGAAGCCCATGGAGGGCCATGGTGAAAAAGGAAATATCCTCAGGTGAAATCTGGAAAGAAGATTTCTGAGAAACTGCTCTGTGATGTGTGACTTCCACTCACAGAGTTACATCGGTATTTCGTGGATCTCTTTGCTAGCCTTATTTCTGTGGAATCTGAGAACAGATATTTCGGATCCCTTTGAAGTCTATAGGGCCAAAGGAAATATCCTCCGATTTCAAAGAGAAAGAAGCTTTCTGAGAAACTTCTCTGTGTTCTATTAAATCACCTCACAGAGTTACACCTTTCCCCTGAAGAAGCCTTTCGCTAAGATAGTTCTTGTGGAATAGGCAAAATGATATTTGGAAGCCCATTGAGGGCTATGGTGAAAAAGGAAATATCCTCAGATGAAATCTGGAAAGAAGCTTTCTGAGAAACTGCCTAGTGTTCTGTTAATTCATCTCACAGAGTTACATCTGTTTTTCGTGGATCTCTTTGCTAGCCTTATTTCTGTGGAATCTGAGAACAGATATTTCGGATCCCTTTGAAGTCTATAGGGCCAAAGGAAATACCCTCCGATAACAAAGAGAAAGAAGCTTTCTGGGAAACTTCTTTGTGTTCTGTGAAATCATCTCCCAGAGTTACAGCTTTCCCCTCAAGAAGCCTTTCGCTAAGACAGTTCTTGTGGAATTGGCAAAGTGATATTTGGAAGCCCATAGAGGGCTATGGTGAAAAAGGAAATATCCTCAGATGAAATCTTGAAAGAAGCGTTCTGACACACTGCTTAGTGTTCTGTTAATACATCTCACAGAGTTACATCTGTATTTCGTGGATCTCTTTGCTAGTCTTATATCTGTGGAAAGTGAGAACAGATATTTCGGATCCCTTTCAAGTCAATAGGGCGAAAGGAAATATCCTACGATAACGAAGGGAAAGAAGCTTTATGAGAAACTACTTTGTGTTCTGTGAAATCATCTCACAGAGTGACAGCTTTCCCCTAAAGAATACTTTCGCTAAGACAGATATTGTGGAATTGGCAAAGTGATATTTGGAAGCCCATAGAATGCCATGGTGAAAAGGAAATATCCTCAAATGAAATCTTTAAAGAAGCTTTCGGAGAAACTGCTTAGTGTTCTGTTAATTCATTTCACAGAGTTACATCTCTATTTCGTGGATCTCTATGCTAGCCTTATTTCTGTGGAATCTGAGAACAGATATTTCGGATCCCTTTGAAGTGTATAGGGCCAAAGGAAATATCCTCCGATAACAAAGAGAAAGAAGCTTTCGGAGAAACTTTTTTGTGTCTGTGAAATCATCTCACAGAGTTACAGCTTTCCCCTCAAGAAGCCTTTCGCTAAGACAGTTCTTGTGGAATTGGCAAAGGGATATTTGGAAGCCCTTATAGGACTACGGTGAAAAAGGAAATATCCTCAGATGAAAACTGGAAAGAAGCTTTCTCAGAAACTGCTTAGTGTTCTGTTAATTCATCTCACAGAGTTACATCTGTATTTCGTGGATCTCTTTGCTAGCTTTATTTTTGTGGAATCTGAGAACAGATATTTTGGATCCCTTTAAAATCTATAGGGCCAAAAGAAATATCCTCCGATAACAAAGAGAAGGAAGCTTTCTGAGAAACTTCTTTGTGTTCTATAAAATCATTTCACAGAGTTCCAGCTTTGCCCTCAAGAAGCCTTTCGCTAAGACAGTTCTTGTGGAATTGGCAAAGTGATATATGGAAGCCCATAGAGGGCTACGGTGAAAAAGGAAATATCCTCAGATGAAATCTGGAAAGAAGCTTTCTGAGAAACTGCTGAGTGTTCTGTTAATTCATCTCACAGAGTTACATCTGTATTTCGTGGATCTCTTTGCTAGCCTTATTTCTGTGGAATCTGAGAACAGATATTTCGGATCCCTTTGAAGACTATAGGGCCAAAGGAAGTATCCTCTGATAACAAAGGGAAAGAAGCTCTCTGAGAAACTTCTTTGTGTCTGTGAAATCATCTAACAGAGTTACAGCTTTCCCCTCAAGAAGTCTTTCGCTATGACAGTTCTTGTGGAATTGGCAAAGTGATATTTGGAAGCCTTTAGAGGGCTATGGTGAAAAAGGAAACATCCTCACATGAAATCTGGAAAGAAGCTTTCTGAGAAACTGCTTAGTGTTCTGCTAATTCATCTCACAGAGTTACCTCTGCATTTCGTGGATCTCTTTGCTAGCCTTATTTCTTTGGAATCTGAGAACAGATATTTCGGATCCCTTTGAAGACTATAGGGCCAAAGGAAATATCCTCCTATAACAAAGAGAAAGAAGCTTTCTGAGAAACTTCTTTGTGTTCTGTGAAATCATCTCACAGAGTTACAGCTTTCCCCTCAAGAAGCCTTTCGCTAAGACAGTTCTTGTGGAATTGGCAAAGTGATATTTGGAAGCCTTTAGAGGTCTAAGGTGAAAAAGGAAATATCTTCACATGAAATCTGGAAAGAAGCTTTCTGAGAAACTGCTGAGTGTTCTGTTAATTCATCTCACAGAGTTACCTCTGTATTTCGTGGATCTCTTTGCTAGCCTTATTTCTGTGGAAACTGAGAACAGATATTTCGGATCCCTTTGAAGACTATAGGGCCAAAGGAAATATCCTCCGATAACAAAGAGAAAGAAGCTTTCTGAGAAACTTCTTTGTGTTCTGTGAAATCATCTCACAGACTTACAGCTTTCCCCTCAGGAAGCCTTTCGCTAAGACAGTTCTTCTGGAATTGGCAAAGTGATATTTGGAAGCCCTTAGAGGGCTATGGTGAAAAAGGAAATATCGTCAGATGAAATCTGGAAAGAAGATTTCTGAGTAACTGCTGAGTGTTCTCTTAATTCACCTCACAGAGTTACATCTGTATGTCGTGGATCTCTTCGCTAGCCTTATTACTGTGGAATCTGAGAAGAGATATTCCGGATCCCTTTGAAGACTACAGGGCCAAAGGAAATATCCTCCGATAACAAAGAGAAGGAAGCTTTCTGAGAAACTTCTTTGTGTTCTGTGAAATCATCTCACAGAGTTACAGCTTTTCCCTCAAGAAGCCTCTCGCTAAGACAGTTCTTGTGGAATTGGCAAAGTGATATTTGGAAGCGCATAGAGGGCTATGGTGTAAAAGGAAATATCCTCAGATGAAATCTGGAATGAAGCTTTCTGAGAAACTGCTGAGTGTTCTGTTAATTCATCTCACAGAGTTACATCTGTATTTCGTGGATCTCGTTGCTAGCCTTATTTCTGTGGAATCTGAGAACAGATATTTCGGATCCCTTTGAAGACTATAGGGCCAAAGGAAATATCCTCCGATAACAAAGAGAAAGAAGCTTTCTAAGAAACTTCTTTGTGTTCTGTGAAATCATCTCACAGATTTACAGCTTTGCCCTCAAGAAGCCTTTCGCTAAGACAGTTCTTGTGGAATTGGCAAAGTGATATTTGGAAGCCAATAGAGGGCTATGGTGAAAAAGGAAATATCCTCAGATGAAATCTGGAAAGAATCTTTCTGAGAAACTGCTTAGTGTTCTGTTAATTCATCTCACAGAGTTATATCTGCATTTCGTGGATCTCTTTGCTAGCCTTTTTTCTGTGGAATCTGAGAACAGATATTTCGGTTCCCTTTGAAGAGTATAGGGCCAAAGGAAATATCCTCCGATAACAAAGGGAAAGAAGTTTTCTGAGAAACTTCTTTTTGTTCTGTGAAATCATCTCACAGAGTTACAGCTTTCCCCTCAAGAAGCCTCTCGCCAAGACAGTTATTGTGGAATTGACAAAGTGATATTTGGAAGCCCATAGAGGGCTTTGGTGAAAAAGGAAATATCCTCAGATGAAATCTGGAAAGAAGCTTTCTGAGAAACTGCTGAGTGTTCTGTTAATTCATCTCACAGAGTTACATCTGTATTTCGTGGATCTCTTTGCTAGCCTTATTTCTGTGGAATCTGAGAACAGATATTTCGTATCCCTTTGAAGACTTTAGGGCCAAAGGAAATAACCTCCGATAACAAAGAGAAAGAAGCTTTCTGAGAAACTTCTTTTTGTTCTGTGAATTCATCTCACAGAGTTACAGCTTTCCCCTCAAGAAGCCTCTCGCCAAGACAGTTCTTGTGGAATTGGCAAGGTGATATTTGGAAGCCCTTAGAGGGCTATGGTGAAAAAGGAAATATCCTCAGATGAAATCTGAAAAGAAGCTTCCTGAGAAACTGCTTACTGTTCGGTTAATTCATCTCACTGATTTACATCTGTATTTCGTGGATCTCTTTGCTAGCTTTATTTCTGTGGAATCTGAGAACAGATATTTCAGATCCCTTTTAAGACTATAGGACCAAAGGAAATATCCTCCTATAACAAAGAGAAAGAAGCTTTCAGAGAAACTTCTTTGTGTTCTGTGAAATCATCTCACAGAGTGACAGCTTTCCCCTAAAGAAGCCTTTCGCTAAGACAGTTCTTGTGGAATTGGCAAAGTGGTATTTGGAAGCCCATAGAGGGCTATGGTGAAAAAGGAAATATCCTCAGATGAAATCTGGAAAGAAGCTTTCTGAGAAACTGCTGAGTGTTCTGTTAATTCATCTCACAGAGTTACATCTGTATTTCGTGGAATTCTGTGCTAGCCTTATTTCTGTGGAATCTGAGAACAGATATATCTGATAACTTTGAAGATTATAGGGAAAAAGGAAATATCCTCCGATAACAAAGAGAAAGAAGCTTTCTGAGAAACGTCTTTGTGTTCTGTGAAATCATCTCACAGAGTTACAGCATTCCCCTCAAGAAGCCTTTCGCTAAGACAGTTCTTGTGGAATTGGCAAAGTTATATATGGAAGCCCATAGAGGGCTATGGTGAAAAAGGAAATATCCTCAGATGAAATCTGGAAAGAAGCTTTCTGAGAAACTGCTTACTGTTCTGTTAATTAATCTCACAGGGTTACCTCTGTATTTCGTGGATCTCTTTGCTAGCCTTATTTCTTTCGAATCTGAGAACAGATATTTCGGATCCCTTTGAAGACTATAGGGCCGAAGGAAATATCCTCCGATAACAAAGAGAACGAAGCTTTCTGAGAAACTTCTTTGTGTTCTGTGAAATCATCTCACAGAGTTACAGCTTTCCCCTCAAGAAGCCGCTCGCCAAGACAGTTCTTGTGGAATTGTCAAGGTGATATTTGGAAGCCCTTAGAGGGCTATGGTGAAAAAGGAAATATCCTCAGATGAAATATGGAAGGAAGCTTTCTGAGAAACTGCTTACTGTTCTGTTAATTCATCTCACAGAGTTACATCTGTATTTCGTGGATCTCTTTGCTAGCCTTATTTCTGTGGAATCTGAGAACAGATATTTCGGATCCCTTTGAAGACTATAGGACCAAAGGAAATATCCTCCGATAACAAAGAGAAAGAAGCTTTCTGAGAAACTTCTTTGTGTTCTGTGAAATCATCTCACAGATTTACAGCTTTGCCCTCAAGAAGCCTTTCGCTAAGACTGTTCTTGTGGAATTGGCAAAGTGATATTTGGAAGCCCATAGAGGGCTATGGTGAAAAAGGAAATATCCTCAGATGAAATCTGGAAAGAAGCTTTCTGAGAAACTGCTTAGTGTTCTGTTAATTCATCTCACAGAGTTACATCTTCATTTCGTGGATCTCTTTGCTAGCCTTATTTCTGTGGAATCTGAGAACAGATATTTCGGTTCCCTTTGAAGAGTATAGGGCCAAAGGAAATATCCTCCGATAACAAAGAGAAAGAAGCTTTCTGAGAAACTTCTTTGTGTTCTGTGAAATCATCTCACAGAGTTACAGCTTTCCCCTCAAGTAGCCTCTCGCCAAGACAGTTATTGTGGAATTGACAAAGTGATATTTGGAAGCCCATAGAGGGCTTTGGTGAAAAAGGAAATATCCTCAGATGAAATCTGGAAAGAAGCTTTCTGAGAAACTGCTGAGTGTTCTGTTAATTCATCTCACAGAGTTACATCTGTATTTCGTGGATCTCTTTGCTAGCCTTATTTCTGTGGAATCTGAGAACAGATATTTCGTATCCCTTTGAAGACTTTAGGGCCAAAGGAAATAACCTCCCATAACAAAGAGAAAGAAGCTTTCTGAGAAACTTCTTTTTGTTCTGTGAATTCATCTCAGAGTTACAGCTTTCCCCTCAAGAAGCCTCTCGCCAAGACAGTTCTTGTGGAATTGGCAAGGTGATATTTGGAAGCCCTTAGAGGGCTATGGTGAAAAAGGAAATATCCTCAGATGAAATCTGGAAAGAAGCTTCCTGAGAAACTGCTTACTGTTGTGTTAATTCATCTCACAGATTTACATCTGTATTTCGTGGATCTCATTGCTAGCTTTATTTCTGTGGAATCTGAGAACAGATATTTCAGATCCCTTTAAAGACTATAGGACCAAAGGAAATATCCTCCTATAACAAAGAGAAAGAAGCTTTCTGAGAAACTTCTTTGTGTTCTGTGAAATCATCTCACAGAGTTACAGCTTTCCCCTAAAGAAGCCTTTCGCTAAGACAGTTCTTGTGGAATTGGCAAAGTGATATTTGGAAGCCCATAGAGGGCTATGGTGAAAAAGGAAATATCCTCAGATGAAATCTGGAAAGAAGCTTTCTGAGAAACTGCTGAGTGTTCTGTTAATTCATCTCACAGAGTTACATCTGTATTTCGTGGAATTCTGTGCTAGCCTTATTTCTGTGGAATCTGAGAACAGATATATCTGATCCCTTTGAAGATTATAGGGAAAAAGGAAATATCCTCCGATAACAAAGAGAAAGAAGCTTTCTGAGAAACGTCTTTGTGTTCTGTGAAATCATCTCACAGAGTTACAGCATTCCCCTCAAGAAGCCTTTCGCTAAGACAGTTCTTGTGGAATTGGCAAAGTGATATATGGAAGCCTATAGAGGGCTATTGTGAAAAAGGAAATATCCTCAGATGAAATCTGGAAAGAAGCTTTCTGAGAAACTGCTTACTGTTCTGTTAATTAATCTCACAGAGTTACCTCTATATTTCGTGGATCTCTTTCCTAGCCTTATTTCTTTCGAATCTGAGAACAGATATTTCGGATCCCTTTGAAGACTATAGGGCCGAAGGAAATAACCTCCGATAACAAAGAGAAAGAAGCTTTCTTAGAAACTTCTTTGTGTTCTGTGAAATCATCTCACAGAGTTACAGCTTTCCCCTCAAGAAGCCTTTCGCTAAGACAGTTCTTGTGGAATTTGCAAAGTGATATTTGGAAGCCCTTAGAGGGCTATGGTGAAAAAGGAAATATCCTCAGATGAAATCTGGAAAGAAGCTTTCTGAGAAACTGCTGAGTGTTCTGTTAATTCATCTCACAGAGTTACATCTGCATTTCGTGGATCTCTTTGCTAGCCTTATTTCTGTTGAATCTGAGAACAGATATTTCGGATCCCTTTGAAGATTATAGGGCCAAAGGAAATATCCACCGATAACAAAGAGAAAGAAGCTTTCTGAGAAACTTCTTTTTGTTCTGTGAAATCATCTCACAGAGTTACAGCTTTCCCCTCAAGAAGCCTTTCGCTAAGACAGTTCTTGTGGAATTGGCAAAGTGATATTTGGAAGCCCTTAGAGGGCTATGGTGAAAAAGGAAATATCCTCAGATGAAATCTGGAAAGAAGCTTTCTGAGAAACTGCTGAGTGTTCTGTTAATTCATCTCACAGAGTTACATCTGTATTTCGTGGATCTCTTTGCTAGCCTCATTTCTGTGGAATCTGAGAACAGATATTTCGGATCCCTTTGAAGACTATAGGGCCAAAGGAAATATCCTCTGATAACAAAGAGAAAGAAGCTTTCTGAGAAACTTCTTTGTGTTCTGTGAAATCATCTCACAGATTTACAGCTTTGCCCTCAAGAAGCCTTTCGCTAAGACAGTTCTTGTGGAATTGGCAAAGTGATATTTGGAATCCCATAGAGGGCTATGGTGAAAAAGGAAATATCCTCAGATGAAATCAGGAAAGAAGCTTTCTGAGAAACTGCTTAGTGTTCTGTTAATTCATCTCACAGAGTTACATCTGTATTTCGTGGATCTCTTTGCTAGCCTTATTTCTGTGGAATCTGAGAACAGATATTTCGGATCCCTTTGAAGAGTATAGGGCCAAAGGAAATATCCTCCGATAACAAAGAGAAAGAAGCTTTCTGAGAAACTTCTTTGTGTTCTGTGAAATCATCTCACAGAGTTACAGCTTTCCCCTCAAGAAGCCTCTCGCCAAGACAGTTATTGTGGAATTGACAAAGTGATATATGGAAGCCCATAGAGGGCTTTGGTGAAAAAGGAAATATCCTCAGATGAAATGTGGAAAGAAGCTTTCTGAGAAACTGCTGAGTGTTCTGTTAATTCATCTCACAGAGTTACATCTGTATTTCTTGGATCTCTTTGCTAGCCTTATTTCTGTGGAATCTGAGAACAGATATTTCGTATCCCTTTGAAGACTTTAGGGCCAAAGGAAATATCCTCCGATAACAAAGAGAAAGAAGCTTTCTCAGAAACTTCTTTGTGTTCTGTGAAATCATCTCACGGAGTTGCATTTCTCCCCTCAAGAAGCCTCTCACCAAGACAGTTATTGTGGAATTGACAAAGTGATATTTGGAAACCCATAGAGGGCTTTGGTGAAAAAGGAAATTTCCTTAGATGAAATCTGGAAAGAAGCTTTCTGAGAAACTGCTGAGTGTTCAGTTAATTCATCTCACAGAGTTACATCTGTATTTCGTGGATCTCTTTGCTAGCCTTATTTCTGTGGAATCTGAGAACAGATATTTCGGATCCCTTTGAAGACTATAGGGCCAAAGGAAATATCCTCCGATAACAAAGAGAAAGAAGCTTTCTAAGAAACTTCTTTGTGTTCTGTGAAATCATCTCACAGAGTTACAGCTTTCCCCTCAAGAAGCCTCTCGCCAAGACACTTCTTGTGGAATTGGCAAGGTGATATTTGGAAGCCCTTAGAGGGCTATGGTGAAAAAGGAAATATCCTCAGATGAAATCTGGAAAGAAGCTTTCTGAGAAACTGCTGAGTGTTCTGTTAATTCATCTCACAGAGTTACATCTGTATTTCGTGGATCTCTTTGCTAGCCTTATTTCTGTGGAATCTGAGAACAGCTATTTCAGATCCCTTTTAAGACTATAGGACCAAAGGAAATATCCTCCTATAAAAAGAGAAAGAAGCTTTCTGAGAAACTTCTTTGTATTCTGTGAAATCATCTCACAGAGTTACTGCTTTCCCCTAAAGAAGCCTTTCGCTAAGACAGTTCTTGTGGAATTGGCAAAGTGATATTTGGAAGCCCATAGAGGGCTATGGTGAAAAAGGAAATATCCTCAGATGAAATCTGGAAAGAAGCTTTCTGAGAAACTGCTGAGTGTTCTGTTAATTTATCTCACAGAGTTCCATCTGTATTTCTTGGATCTCATTGCTAGCCTTATTTCTGAGGAATCTGAGAACAGATAGTTCCGATCCCTTTGAAGACTATAGGGCCAAAGGAAAAATCCTCTGATAACAAAGAGAAAGAAGTTTTCTGAGAAACTTCTATGTGTTCTGTGAAATCATCTCACAGAGTTACAGCTTTCCGCTCAAGAAGCCTTTCGCTAAGACAGTTCTTGTGGAATTGGCAAAGTGATATTTCGAAGCCCATAGAGGGCTATGGTGAAAAAGGAAATATCCTCAGATGAAATCTGGAAAGAACTTTCTGAGAAACTGCTGAGTGTTCTCTTAATTCATCTCACAGAGTTACATCTGTATTTCGTGGATCTCTTTGGTAGCCTTATTACTGTGGAATCTGAGAACAGATATTTCGGATCCCTTTGAAGACTACAGGGCCAAAGGAAATATCCTCCGATAACAAAGAGAAGGAAGCTTTCTGAGAAACTTCTTTGTGTTCTGTGAAATCATCTCACAGACTTACAGCTTTCCCCTCAAGAAGCCTTTCGCCAAGACAGTTATTGTGGAATAGACAAAGTGATATTTGGAAACCCTTAGAGGGCTATGGTGAAAAAGGAAATATCCTCAGATGAAATCTGGAAAGAAGCTTTCTGAGAAACTGCTGAGTGTTCTGTTAATTCATCTCACAGAGTTACATCTGTATTTCGTGGATCTCTATGCTAGCCTTATTTCTGTGGAATCTGAGAACACATATTTCGGATCCCTTTGAAGACTATAGGGCCAAAGGAAATATCCTCCGAAAACAAAGAGAAAGAAGCTTTCTGAGAAACTTCTTTGTGTTTTGTGAAATCATCTCACTGAGTTACAGAATTCCCCTCAAGAAGCCTCTCGCCAAGAGAGTTCTTGTGGAATTGGCAAAGTGATATTTGAAAGCCCATAGAGGGCTATGGTGAAAAAGGAAATATCCTCAGATGAAATCTGGAAAGAAGCTTTCTGAGAAACTGCTGAGTGTTCTCTTAATTCATCTCACAGAGTTACATCTGTATTGCGTGGATCTCTTTGCTGGCCTTATTTCTGTGGAATCTGAGAACAGATATTTCGGATCCCTTTGAAGACTATAGGGCCAAAGGAAATATCCTCCGATAACAAAGAGAAAGAAGCTTTCTGAGAAACTTCTTTGTTTTCTGTGAAATCATCTCACAGATTTACAGCTTTGCCCTCAAGAAGCCTTTCGCTAAGACAGTTCTTGTCGAATTGGCAAAGTGATATTTGGAAGCCCATAGAGGGCTATGGTGAAAAAGGAAATATCCTCAGATGAAATCTGGAAAGAAGCTTTCTGAGAAACTGCTTAGTGTTCTCTTAATTCATCTCACAGAGTTACATCTGTATTTCGTGGATCTCTTTGCTAGCCTTATTTCTGTGGAATCTGAGAACAGATATTTCGGATCCCTTTGAAGACTACAGGGCCAAAGGAAATATCCTCCGATAACAAAGAGAAGGAAGCTTTCTGAGAAACTTCTTTGTGTTCTGTGAAATCATCTCACAGAGTTACAGCTTTCCCCTCAAGAAGCCTCTCGCCAAGACAGTTCTTGTGGAATTGGCAAAGTGATATTTGGAAGCGCATAGAGGGCTATGGTGTAAAAGGAAATATCCTCAGATGAAATCTGGAATGAAGCTTTCTGAGAAACTGCTGAGTGTTCTGTTAATTCATCTCACAGAGTTACATCTGTATTTCGTGGATCTCGTTGCTAGCCTTATTTCTGTGGAATCTGAGAACAGATATTTCGGATCCCTTTGAAGACTATAGGGCCAAAGGAAATATCCTCCGATAACAAAGAGAAAGAAGCTTTCTAAGAAACTTCTTTGTGTTCTGTGAAATCATCTCACAGATTTACAGCTTTGCCCTCAAGAAGCCTTTCGCTAAGACTGTTCTTGTGGAATTGGCAAAGTGATATTTGGAAGCCCATAGAGGGCTATGGTGAAAAAGGAAATATCCTCAGATGAAATCTGGAAAGAAGCTTTCTGAGAAACTGCTTAGTGTTCTGTTAATTCATCTCACAGAGTTACATCTTCATTTCGTGGATCTCTTTGCTAGCCTTATTTCTGTGGAATCTGAGAACAGATACTTCGGTTCCCTTTGAAGAGTATAGGGCCAAAGGAAATATCCTCCGATAACAAAGAGAAAGAAGCTTTCTGAGAAACTTCTTTTTGTTCTGTGAAATCATCTCACAGAGTTACAGCTTTCCCCTCAAGTAGCCTCCCGCCAAGACAGTTATTGTGGAATTGACAAAGTGATATTTGGAAGCCCATAGAGGGCTTTGGTGAAAAAGGAAATATCCTCAGATGAAATCTGGAAAGAAGCTTTCTGAGAAACTGCTGAGTGTTCTGTTAATTCATCTCACAGAGTTACATCTGTATTTCGTGGATCTCTTTGCTAGCCTTATTTCTGTGGAATCTGAGAACAGATATTTCGGATCCCTTTGAAGACTTTAGGGCCAAAGGAAATAACCTCCGATAACAAAGAGAAAGAAGCTTTCTGAGAAACTTCTTTTTGTTCTGTGAATTCATCTCAGAGTTACAGCTTTCCCCTCAAGAAGCCTCTCGCCAAGACAGTTCTTGTGGAATTGGCAAGGTGATATTTGGAAGCCCTTAGAGGGCTATGGTGAAAAAGGAAATATCCTCAGATGAAATCTGGAAAGAAGCTTCCTGAGAAACTGCTTACTGTTGTGTTAATTCATCTCACAGATTTACATCTGTATTTCGTGGATCTCTTTGCTAGCTTTATTTCTGTGGAATCTGAGAACAGATATTTCAGATCCCTTTTAAGACTATAGGACCAAAGGAAATATCCTCCTATAACAAAGAGAAAGAAGCTTTCTGAGAAACTTCTTTGTGTTCTGTGAAATCATCTCACAGAGTTACAGCTTTCCCCTAAAGAAGCCTTTCGCTAAGACAGTTCTTGTGGAATTGGCAAAGTGATATTTGGAAGCCCATAGAGGGCTATGGTGAAAAAGGAAATATCCTCAGATGAAATCTGGAAAGAAGCTTTCTGAGAAACTGCTGAGTGTTCTGTTAATTCATCTCACAGAGTTACATCTGTATTTCGTGGAATTCTGTGCTAGCCTTATTTCTGTGGAATCTGAGAACAGATATATCTGATCCCTTTGAAGATTATAGGGAAAAAGGAAATATCCTCCGATAACAAAGAGAAAGAAGCTTTCTGAGAAACGTCTTTGTGTTCTGTGAAATCATCTCACAGAGTTACAGCATTCCCCTCAAGAAGCCTTTCGCTAAGACAGTTCTTGTGGAATTGGCAAAGTGATATATGGAAGCCTATAGAGGGCTATGGTGAAAAAGGAAATATCCTCAGATGAAATCTGGAAAGAAGCTTTCTGAGAAACTGCTTACTGTTCTGTTAATTAATCTCACAGAGTTACCTCTATATTTCGTGGATCTCTTTGCTAGCCTTATTTCTTTCGAATCTGAGAACAGATATTTCGGATCCCTTTGAAGACTATAGGGCCGAAGGAAATAACCTCCGATAACAAAGAGAACGAAGCTTTCTTAGAAACTTCTTTGTGTTCTGTGAAATCATCTCACAGAGTTACAGCTTTCCCCTCAAGAAGCCTTTCGCTAAGACAGTTCTTGTGGAATTTGCAAAGTGATATTTGGAAGCCCTTAGAGGGCTATGGTGAAAAAGGAAATATCCTCAGATGAAATCTGGAAAGAAGCTTTCTGAGAAACTGCTGAGTGTTCTGTTAATTCATCTCACAGAGTTACATCTGCATTTCGTGGATCTCTTTGCTAGCCTTATTTCTGTGGAATCTGAGAACAGATATTTCGGATCCCTTTGAAGATTATAGGGCCAAAGGAAATATCCACCGATAACAAAGAGAAAGAAGCTTTCTGAGAAACTTCTTTTTGTTCTGTGAAATCATCTCACAGAGTTACAGCTTTCCCCTCAAGAAGCCTTTCGCTAAGACAGTTCTTGTGGAATTGGCAAAGTGATATTTGGAAGCCCTTAGAGGGCTATGGTGAAAAAGGAAATATCCTCAGATGAAATCTGGAAAGAAGCTTTCTGAGAAACTGCTGAGTGTTCTGTTAATTCATCTCACAGAGTTACATCTGTATTTCGTGGATCTCTTTGCTAGCCTCATTTCTGTGGAATCTGAGAACAGATATTTCGGATCCCTTTGAAGAATATAGGGCCAAAGGAAATATCCTCTGATAACAAAGAGAAAGAAGCTTTCTGAGAAACTTCTTTGTGTTCTGTGAAATCATCTCACAGATTTACAGCTTTGCCCTCAAGAAGCCTTTCGCTAAGACAGTTCTTGTGGAATTGGCAAAGTGATATTTGGAATCCCATGGAGGGCTATGGTGAAAAAGGAAATATCCTCAGATGAAATCAGGAAAGAAGCTTTCTGAGAAACTGCTGAGTGTTCTGTTAATTCATCTCACAGAGTTACATCTGTGTTGCGTGGATCTCTTTGCTGGCCTTATTTCTGTGGAATCTGAGAACAGATATTTCGGATCCCTTTGAAGACTATAGGGCCAAAGGAAATATCCTCCGATAACAAAGAGAAAGAAGCTTTCTGAGAAACTTCTTTGTGTTCTGTGAAATCATCTCACAGATTTACAGCTTTGCCCTCAAGAAGACTTTCGCTAAGACAGTTCTTGTCGAATTGGCAAAGTGATATTTGGAAGCCCATAGAGGGCTATGGTGAAAAAGGAAATATCCTCAGATGAAATCTGGAAAGAAGCTTTCTGAGAAACTGCTTAGTGTTCTCTTAATTCATCTCACAGAGTTACATCTGTATTTCGTGGATCTCTTTGCTAGCCTTATTTCTGTGGAATCTGAGAACAGATATTTCGGATCCCTTTGAAGACTACAGGGCCAAAGGAAATATCCTCCGATAACAAAGAGAAGAAAGCTTTCTGAGAAACTTCTTTGTGTTCTGTGAAATCATCTCACAGAGTTACAGCTTTCCCCTCAAGAAGCCTCTCGCCAAGACAGTTCTTGTGGAATTGGCAAAGTGATATTTGGAAGCGCATAGAGGGCTATGGTGTAAAAGGAAATATCCTCAGATGAAATCTGGAATGAAGCTTTCTGAGAAACTGCTGAGTGTTCTGTTAATTCATCTCACAGAGTTACATCTGTATTTCGTGGATCTCGTTGCTAGCCTTATTTCTGTGGAATCTGAGAACAGATATTTCGGATCCCTTTGAAGACTATAGGGCCAAAGGAAATATCCTCCGATAACAAAGAGAAAGAAGCTTTCTAAGAAACTTCTTTGTGTTCTGTGAAATCATCTCACAGATTTACAGCTTTGCCCTCAAGAAGCCTTTCGCTAAGACAGTTCTTGTGGAATTGGCAAAGTGATATTTGGAAGCCAATAGAGGGCTATGGTGAAAAAGGAAATATCCTCAGATGAAATCTGGAAAGAAGCTTTCTGAGAAACTGCTTAGTGTTCTGTTAATTCATCTCACAGAGTTATATCTGCATTTCGTGGATCTCTTTGCTAGCCTTTTTTCTGTGGAATCTGAGAACAGATATTTCGGTTCCCTTTGAAGAGTATAGGGCCAAAGGAAATATCCTCCGATAACAAAGGGAAAGAAGTTTTCTGAGAAACTTCTTTTTGTTCTGTGAAATCATCTCACAGAGTTACAGCTTTCCCCTCAAGAAGCCTCTCGCCAAGACAGTTATTGTGGAATTGACAAAGTGATATTTGGAAGCCCATAGAGGGCTTTGGTGAACAAGGAAATATCCTCAGATGAAATCTGGAAAGAAGCTTTCTGAGAAACTGCTGAGTGTTCTGTTAATTCATCTCACAGAGTTACATCTGTATTTCGTGGATCTCTTTGCTAGCCTTATTTCTGTGGAATCTGAGAACAGATATTTCGTATCCCTTTGAAGACTTTAGGGCCAAAGGAAATAACCTCCGATAACAAAGAGAAAGAAGCTTTCTGAGAAACTTCTTTTTGTTCTGTGAATTCATCTCACAGAGTTACAGCTTTCCCCTCAAGAAGCCTCTCGCCAAGACAGTTCTTGTGGAATTGGCAAGGTGATATTTGGAAGCCCTTAGAGGGCTATGGTGAAAAAGGAAATATCCTCAGATGAAATCTGAAAAGAAGCTTCCTGAGAAACTGCTTACTGTTCGGTTAATTCATCTCACTGATTTACATCTGTATTTCGTGGATCTGTTTGCTAGCTTTATTTCTGTGGAATCTGAGAACAGATATTTCAGATCCCTTTTAAGACTATAGGACCAAAGGAAATATCCTCCTATAACAAAGAGAAAGAAGCTTTCTGAGAAACTTCTTTGTGTTCTGTGAAATCATCTCACAGAGTTACAGCTTTCCCCTAAAGAAGCCTTTCGCTAAGACAGTTCTTGTGGAATTGGCAAAGTGGTATTTGGAAGCCCATAGAGGGCTATGGTGAAAAAGGAAATATCCTCAGATGAAATCTGGAAAGAAGCTTTCTGAGAAACTGCTGAATGTTCTGTTAATTCATCTCACAGAGTTACATCTGTATGTCGTGGAATTCTGTGCTAGCCTTATTTCTGTGGAATCTGAGAACAGATATATCTGATAACTTTGAAGATTATAGGGAAAAAGGAAATATCCTCCGATAACAAAGAGAAAGAAGCTTTCTGAGAAACGTCTTTGTGTTCTGTGAAATCATCTCACAGAGTTACAGCATTCCCCTCAAGAAGCCTTTCGCTAAGACAGTTCTTGTGGAATTGGCAAAGTTATATATGGAAGCCCATAGAGGGCTATGGTGAAAAAGGAAATATCCTCAGATGAAATCTGGAAAGAAGCTTTCTGAGAAACTGCTTACTGTTCTGTTAATTAATCTCACAGGGTTACCTCTGTATTTCGTGGATCTCTTTGCTAGCCTTATTTCTTTCGAATCTGAGAACAGATATTTCGGATCCCTTTGAAGACTATAGGGCCGAAGGAAATATCCTCCGATAACAAAGAGAACGAAGCTTTCTGAGAAACTTCTTTGTGTTCTGTGAAATCATCTCACAGAGTTACAGCTTTCCCCTCAAGAAGCCGCTCGCCAAGACAGTTCTTGTGGAATTGTCAAGGTGATATTTGGAAGCCCTTAGAGGGCTATGGTGAAAAAGGAAATATCCTCAGATGAAATATGGAAGGAAGCTTTCTGAGAAACTGCTTACTGTTCTGTTAATTCATCTCACAGAGTTACATCTGTATTTCGTGGATCTCTTTGCTAGCCTTATTTCTGTGGAATCTGAGAACAGATATTTCGGATCCCTTTGAAGACTATAGGACCAAAGGAAATATCCTCCGATAACAAAGAGAAAGAAGCTTTCTGAGAAACTTCTTTGTGTTCTGTGAAATCATCTCACAGATTTACAGCTTTGCCCTCAAGAAGCCTTTCGCTAAGACTGTTCTTGTGGAATTGGCAAAGTGATATTTGGAAGCCCATAGAGGGCTATGGTGAAAAAGGAAATATCCTCAGATGAAATCTGGAAAGAAGCTTTCTGAGAAACTGCTTAGTGTTCTGTTAATTCATCTCACAGAGTTACATCTTCATTTCGTGGATCTCTTTGCTAGCCTTATTTCTGTGGAATCTGAGAACAGATATTTCGGTTCCCTTTGAAGAGTATAGGGCCAAAGGAAATATCCTCCGATAACAAAGAGAAAGAAGCTTTCTGAGAAACTTCTTTTTGTTCTGTGAAATCATCTCACAGAGTTACAGCTTTCCCCTCAAGTAGCCTCTCGCCAAGACAGTTATTGTGGAATTGACAAAGTGATATTTGGAAGCCCATAGAGGGCTTTGGTGAAAAAGGAAATATCCTCAGATGAAATCTGGAAAGAAGCTTTCTGAGAAACTGCTGAGTGTTCTGTTAATTCATCTCACAGAGTTACATCTGTATTTCGTGGATCTCCTTGCTAGCCTTATTTCTGGGGAATCTGAGAACAGATATTTCGTATCCCTTTGAAGACTTTAGGGCCAAAGGAAATAACCTCCGATAACAAAGAGAAAGAAGCTTTCTGAGAAACTTCTTTTTGTTCTGTGAATTCATCTCAGAGTTACAGCTTTCCCCTCAAGAAGCCTCTCGCCAAGACAGTTCTTGTGGAATTGGCAAGGTGATATTTGGAAGCCCTTAGAGGGCTATGGTGAAAAAGGAAATATCCTCAGATGAAATCTGGAAAGAAGCTTCCTGAGAAACTGCTTACTGTTGTGTTAATTCATCTCACAGATTTACATCTGTATTTCGTGGATCTCTTTGCTAGCTTTATTTCTGTGGAATCTGAGAACAGATATTTCAGATCCCTTTTAAGACTATTGGACCAAAGGAAATATCCTCCTATAACAAAGAGAAAGAAGCTTTCTGAGAAACTTCTTTGTGTTCTGTGAAATCATCTCACAGAGTTACAGCTTTCCCCTCAAGAAGCCTTTCGCTAAGACAGTTCTTGTGGAATTGGCAAAGTGATATTTGGAAGCCCATAGAGGGCTATGGTGAAAAAGGAAATATCCTCAGATGAAATCTGGAAAGAAGCTTTCTGAGAAACTGCTGAGTGTTCTGTTAATTCATCTCACAGAGTTACATCTGTATTTCGTGGAATTCTGTGCTAGCCTTATTTCTGTGGAATCTGAGAACAGATATATCTGATCCCTTTGAAGATTATAGGGAAAAAGGAAATATCCTCCGATAACAAAGAGAAAGAAGCTTTCTGAGAAACGTCTTTGTGTTCTGTGAAATCATCTCACAGAGTTACAGCATTCCCCTCAAGAAGCCTTTCGCTAAGACAGTTCTTGTGGAATTGGCAAAGTGATATATGGAAGCCTATAGAGGGCTATGGTGAAAAAGGAAATATCCTCAGATGAAATCTGGAAAGAAGCTTTCTGAGAAACTGCTTACTGTTCTGTTAATTAATCTCACAGAGTTACCTCTATATTTCGTGGATCTCTTTGCTAGCCTTATTTCTTTCGAATCTGAGAACAGATATTTCGGATCCCTTTGAAGACTATAGGGCCGAAGGAAATAACCTCCGATAACAAAGAGAACGAAGCTTTCTTAGAAACTTCTTTGTGTTCTGTGAAATCATCTCACAGAGTTACAGCTTTCCCCTCAAGAAGCCTTTCGCTAAGACAGTTCTTGTGGAATTTGCAAAGTGATATTTGGAAGCCCTTAGAGGGCTATGGTGAAAAAGGAAATATCCTCAGATGAAATCTGGAAAGAAGCTTTCTGAGAAACTGCTGAGTGTTCTGTTAATTCATCTCACAGAGTTACATCTGCATTTCGTGGATCTCTTTGCTAGCCTTATTTCTGTGGAATCTGAGAACAGATATTTCGGATCCCTTTGAAGATTATAGGGCCAAAGGAAATATCCACCGATAACAAAGAGAAAGAAGCTTTCTGAGAAACTTCTTTTTGTTCTGTGAAATCATCTCACAGAGTTACAGCTTTCCCCTCAAGAAGCCTTTCGCTAAGACAGTTCTTGTGGAATTGGCAAAGTGATATTTGGAAGCCCTTAGAGGGCTATGGTGAAAAAGGAAATATCCTCAGATGAAATCTGGAAAGAAGCTTTCTGAGAAACTGCTGAGTGTTCTGTTAATTCATCTCACAGATTTACATCTGTATTTCGTGGATCTCTTTGCTAGCCTCATTTCTGTGGAATCTGAGAACAGATATTTCGGATCCCTTTGAAGACTATAGGGCCAAAGGAAATATCCTCTGATAACAAAGAGAAAGAAGCTTTCTGAGAAACTTCTTTGTGTTCTGTGAAATCATCTCACAGATTTACAGCTTTGCCCTCAAGAAGCCTTTCGCTAAGACAGTTCTTGTGGAATTGGCAAAGTGATATTTGGAATCCCATAGAGGGCTATGGTGAAAAAGGAAATATCCTCAGATGAAATTAGGAAAGAAGCTTTCTGAGAAACTGCTTAGTGTTCTGTTAATTCATCTCACAGAGTTACATCTGTATTTCGTGGATCTCTTTGCTAGCCTTATTTCTGTGGAATCTGAAACAGATATTTCGGATCCCTTTGAAGAGTATAGGGCCAAAGGAAATATCCTCCGATAACAAAGAGAAAGAAGCTTTCTGAGAAACTTCTTTGTGTTCTGTGAAATCATCTCACAGAGTTACAGCTTTCCCCTCAAGAAGCCTCTCGCCAAGACAGTTATTGTGGAATTGACAAAGTGATATATGGAAGCCCATAGAGGGCTTTGGTGAAAAAGGAAATATCCTCAGATGAAATGTGGAAAGAAGCTTTCTGAGAAACTGCTGAGTGTTCTGTTAATTCATCTCACAGAGTTACATCTGTATTTCGTGGATCTCTTTGCTAGCCTTATTTCTGTGGAATCTGAGAACAGATATTTCGTATCCCTTTGAAGACTTTAGGGCCAAAGGAAATATCCTCCGATAACAAAGAGAAAGAAGCTTTCTCAGAAACTTCTTTGTGTTCTGTGAAATCATCTCACGGAGTTACATTTCTCCCCACAAGAAGCCTCTCACCAAGACAGTTATTGTGGAATTGACAAAGTGATATTTGGAAACCCATAGAGGGCTTTGGTGAAAAAGGAAATATCCTTAGATGAAATCTGGAAAGAAGCTTTCTGAGAAACTGCTGAGTGTTCAGTTAATTCATCTCACAGAGTTACATCTGTATTTCGTGGATCTCTTTGCTAGCCTTATTTCTGTGGAATCTGAGAACAGATATTTCGGATCCCTTTGAAGACTATAGGGCCAAAGGAAATATCCTCCGATAACAAAGAGAAAGAAGCTTTCTAAGAAACTTCTTTGTGTTCTGTGAAATCATCTCACAGAGTTACAGCTTTCCCCTCAAGAAGCCTCTCGCCAAGACACTTCTTGTGGAATTGGCAAGGTGATATTTGGAAGCCCTTAGAGGGCTCTGGTGAAAAAGGAAATATCCTCAGATGAAATCTGGAAAGAAGCTTTCTGAGAAACTGCTGAGTGTTCTGTTAATTCATCTCACAGAGTTACATCTGTATTTCGTGGATCTCTTTGCTAGCCTTATTTCTGTGGAATCTGAGAACAGCTATTTCAGATCCCTTTTAAGACTATAGGACCAAAGGAAATATCCTCCTATAAAAAGAGGAAGAAGCTTTCTGAGAAACTTCTTTGTATTCTGTGAAATCATCTCACAGAGTTACTGCTTTCCCCTAAAGAAGCCTTTCGCTAAGACAGTTCTTGTGGAATTGGCAAAGTGATATTTGGAAGCCCATAGAGGGCTATGGTGAAAAAGGAAATATCCTCAGATGAAATCTGGAAAGAAGCTTTCTGAGAAACTGCTGAGTGTTCTGTTAATTTATCTCACAGAGTTCCATCTGTATTTCTTGGATCTCATTGCTAGCCTTATTTCTGAGGAATCTGAGAACAGATAGTTCCGATCCCTTTGAAGACTATAGGGCCAAAGGAAAAATCCTCTGATAACAAAGAGAAAGAAGTTTTCTGAGAAACTTCTATGTGTTCTGTGAAATCATCTCACAGAGTTACAGCTTTCCGCTCAAGAATCCTTTCGCTAAGACAGTTCTTGTGGAATTGGCAAAGTGATATTTCGAAGCCCATAGAGGGCTATGGTGAAAAAGGAAATATCCTCAGATGAAATCTGGAAAGAACTTTCTGAGAAACTGCTGAGTGTTCTCTTAATTCATCTCACAGAGTTACATCTGTATTTCGTGGATCTCTTTGGTAGCCTTATTACTGTGGAATCTGTGAACAGATATTTCGGATCCCTTTGAAGACTACAGGGCCAAAGGAAATATCCTCCGATAACAAAGAGAAGGAAGCTTTCTGAGAAACTTCTTTGTGTTCTGTGAAATCATCTCACAGAGTTACAGCTTTCCCCTCAAGAAGCCTTTCGCCAAGACAGTTATTGTGGAATAGACAAAGTGATATTTGGAAGCCCTTAGAGGGCTATGGTGAAAAAGGAAATATCCTCAGATGAAATCTGGAAAGAAGCTTTCTGAGAAACTGCTGAGTGTTCTGTTAATTCATCTCACAGAGTTACATCTGTATTTCGTGGATCTCTATGCTAGCCTTATTTCTGTGGAATCTGAGAACACATATTTCGGATCCCTTTGAAGACTATAGGGCCAAAGGAAATATCCTCCGAAAACAAAGAGAAAGAAGCTTTCTGAGAAACTTCTTTGTGTTTTGTGAAATCATCTCACTGAGTTACAGAATTCCCCTCAAGAAGCCTCTCGCCAAGAGAGTTCTTGTGGAATTGGCAAAGTGATATTTGAAAGCCCATAGAGGGCTATGGTGAAAAAGGAAATATCCTCAGATGAAATCTGGAAAGAAGCGCTCTGAGAAACTGCTGAGTGTTCTGTTAATTCATCTCACAGAGTTACATCTGTATTGCGTGGATCTCTTTGCTGGCCTTATTTCTGTGGAATCTGAGAACAGATATTTCGGATCCCTTTGAAGACTATAGGGCCAAAGGAAATATCCTCCGATAACAAAGAGAAAGAAGCATTCTGAGAAATTCTTTGTGTTCTTTGAAATCATCTCACAGAGTTACAGCTTTCCCCTCAAGAAGCCTTTCGCTAAGACAGTTCTTGTGGAATTGGCAAAGTGATATTTGGAAGCCCATAGAGGGCAATGGTGAAAAAGGAAATATCCTCAGATGAAATCTGGAAAGAAGCTCTCTGAGAAACTGCTGAGTGTTCTGTTAATTCATCTCACAGAATTACCTCGGTGTTTCGTGGATCTCTTTGCTAGACTTATTTCTGTGGAAACTTAGAACAGGTATTTCGGACGCCTTGGAGGCTATAGGGACAAAGGAAATATCCTCCGATAACAAAGAGAAAGAAGCTTTCTGAGAAACTTCTTTGTGTTCTGTGAAATCATCTCACAGAGTTACAGATTTCCCCTCAAGAAGCCTTTCGCTAAGACAGTTCTTGTGGAATTGGCAAAGTGATATATGGAAGCCCATAGAGGGCTATGGTGAAAAAGGAAATATTCTCACATGAAATCTGGAAAGAAGCTTTCTGAGAAACTGCTTAGTGTTCTGTTAATTCATCTCACAGAGTTACGTCTGTATTTCGTGGATCTCTTTGCTAGCCTTATTTCTGTGGAAACTGAGAACAGATATTTCGGATCCCTTTGAAGACTGTAGGGCCAAAGGAAATATCCCCCGATAGCAAAGAGAAAGAAGTTTTCTGAGAAACTTCTTTGTTTTCTTTGAAATCATGTCACAGAGTTACAGCTTTCCCCTCTAGAAGCCTTAGGCTAAGACAATTCTTGTGGAATTGGCAAAGTGATATTTGGAAGCCCATAGAGGGCTATGGTGAAAAAGGAAATATCCTCAGATGAAATCTGGAAAGAAGCTTTCTGAGAAACTGCTGAGTGTTCTGTTAATTCATCTCACAGAGTAACATCTGTATTTCGTGGATCTCTTTGCTAGACATATTTCTGTGGAATCTGAGAACAGATATTTCGTATCCCTTTGAAGACTTTAGGGCCAAAGGAAATATCCTCCGATAACAAAGAGAAAGAAGCTTTCTGAGGAACTTCTTTGTGTTCTGTGAAATCATCTCACAGAGTTACACCTTTCCCCTCCAGAAGCCTTTCGCTAAGACAGTTCTTGTGGAATTGGCAAAGTGATACTTGGCAGCCCATAGAGGGCTATGGTGTAAAAGGAAATATCTTCAGATGAAATCTGGAAAGAAGCTTTCTGAGAAACTGCTTAGTGTTCTGTTAATTCACCTCACAGAGTTACCTCTGTATTTCGTGGATCTCTTTGCTAGCCTTATTTCTGTGGAATCTGAGAACAGATATTTCGGATCCCTTTGAAGACTATAGGGCCAAAGGAAATATCCTCCGATAACAAAGAGAAAGAAGCTTTCTGAGAAACTTCTTTGTGTTCTGTGAAATCATCTCACAGAGTTACAGCTTTCCCCTCAAGAAGCCTTTCGCTAAGACAGTTCTTGTGGAATTCGCAAAGTGATATTTCGAAGCCCATAGAGGGCTATGGTGAAAAAGGAAATATCCTCAGATGAAATCTGGAAAGAAGCTTTCTGAGAAACTGTTGATTGTTCTGTTAATTTACCTCACAGAGTTACATCTGTATTTCGTGGATCTCTTTGCTAGCCTTATTTCTGTGGAATCTGAGAACAGATATTTCGGATCCCTTTGAAGATTATAGGGCAAAAGGAAATATCCTCCGATAACAAAGAGAAAGAAGCTTTCTGAGAAACTTCTTTGGTTCTGTGAAATCATCTCACAGAGTTACAGCTTTCCCCTCAAGAAGCCTTTAGCTAAGACAGTTCTTGTGGAATAGGCAAAGTGATATTTGGAAGCCCATAGAGGGCTATGGTGAAAAAGGAAATATCCTTAGATGAAATCTGGAAAAAAATTTCTGAGAAACTGCTGAGTGTTCTGTTATTTCATCTCACAGAGTTACATCTGTATTTCGTGGATCTCTTTGCTAGCCTTATTTCTGTCGAATCTGAGAACAGATACTTCGAATCCCTTTGAAGACTATAGGGCCTAAGTAAATATCCTCCCATAACAAAGGGAAAGAAGCTTTCTGAGAAACTTCTTTGTGTTCGGTGAAATCATCTCACAGAGTTACAGCTTTCCCCTCAAGAAGCCTTTCGCTAAGACAGTTCTTGTGGAATTGGCAAAGTGATATTTGGAAGCCCATAGAGGGCTATGGTGAAAAAGGAAATATCCTTAGATGAAATCTGGAAAGAAGTTTTCTCAGAAACTGCTGAGTGTTCTGTTAATTCATCTCACGGAGTTACATCTGTGTTTCATGGATCTCTTTGCTAGCCTTATTTCTGTGGAATCTGAGAACAGATACTTCGGATCCCTTTGAAGACTATATGGCCTAAGTAAATATCCTCCGAAAAGAAAGGGAAAGAAGGTTTCTGAGGAACTTCTTTGTGTTCTGTGAAATCATCTCACAGAGTTACAACTTTCCCCTCAAGAAGCCTCTCGCTAAGACAGTTCTTGTGGAATTGGCAAAGTGATATTAGGAAGCCCTTCGAGGGCTATGGTGAAAAAGGAAATATCCTCAGATGAAATCTGGAAAGAAGCTTTCGGAGAATCTGCTGAGTGTTTTGTTAATTCATCTCACCGAGTTACCTCTGTATTTCGTGGATCTCTTTGCTAGCCTTATTTCTGTGGAAACTGACAAGAGATATTTCGGATCCCTTTGAAGACTATAGGGCCAAAGGAAATATCCTCCGATAGCAAAGAGAAAGAAGTTTTCTGAGAAACTTCTTTGTGTTCTTTGAAATCATCTCACCGAGTTACAGCTTTCCACTCAAGAAGCCTTTCGCTAAGACAATTCTTGTGGAATTGGCAAAGTGATATTTGGAAGCCCATAGAGGGCTATGGTGAAAAAGGAAATATCCTCAGATGAAACCTGGAAAGAAGCTTTCTGAGAAACTGCTTAGTGCTCTGTTAATTCATCTCACAGAGTTACATCTGTATTTCATGGATCTCTTTTCTAGCCGTATTTCTGTGGAATCTGAGAACAGATATTTCGGATCCCTATGAAGACTATAGGGCCAAAAGATATATCCTCCGATTACAAAGAGAAAGAAGCTTTCTGAGAAACTTCTTTGTGTTCTGTGAAATCATCTCACAGAGTTACAGCTTTCCCCTCAAGAAGCCTTTCGTTAAGACAGTTCTTGTGGAATTGGCAAAGTGATATTTGGAAGCCCATAGAGGGCTATGGTGAAAAAGGAAATATCCTCAGAAAATCTGGAAAGAAGCTTTCTGAGAAACTGCTTAGTGTTCTGTGAATTCATCTCACAGAGTTACATCTGTATTTCGTGGATCTCTTTGCTAGCCTTTTTTCTGTGGAATCTGAGAACAGATATTTCGGATCCCTTTGAAGACTATAGGGCCAAAGGAAATATCCTCCGATAACAAAGAGAAAGAAGCTTTCTGAGAAACTTCTTTGGGTTCTGTGAAATCATCTCACAGAGTTACACCTTTCCCCTCAAGTAGCCTTTCGCTAAGACAATTCTTGGGGAATTGGCAAAGTGATATTTGGAAGCCCATAGAGGGTTATGGTGAAAAAGGAAATATCCTCAGATGAAATCTGGAAAGAAGCTTTCTGAGAAACTGCTGAGTGTTCTGTTAATTCATTCACAGAGTTACATCTGTATTTCGTGGATCTCTTTGCTAGCCTTATTTCTGTGGAATCTGAGAACAGATATTTCGGATCCCTTTGAAGACTATAGGGCCAAAGGAAATATCCTCCGATAACAAAGAGAAAGAAGCATTCTGAGAAATTCTTTGTGTTCTTTGAAATCATCTCACAGAGTTACAGCTTTCCCCTCAAGAAGCCTTTCGCTAAGACAGTTCTTGTGGAATTGGCAAAGTGATATTTGGAAGCCCATAGAGGGCAATGGTGAAAAAGGAAATATCCTCAGATGAAATCTGGAAAGAAGCTCTCTGAGAAACTGCTGAGTGTTCTGTTAATTCATCTCACAGAATTACCTCTGTGTTTCGTGGATCTCTTTGCTAGACTTATTTCTGTGGAAACTTAGAACAGGTATTTCGGACGCCTTGGAGGCTATAGGGACAAAGGAAATAAACTCCGATAACAAAGAGAAAGAAGCTTTCTGAGAAACTTCTTTGTGTTCTGTGAAATCATCTCACAGAGTTACAGATTTCCCCTCAAGAAGCCTTTCGCTAAGACAGTTCTTGTGGAATTGGCAAAGTGATATATGGAAGCCCATAGAGGGCTATGGTGAAAAAGGAAATATTCTCACATGAAATCTGGAAAGAAGCTTTCTGAGAAACTGCTTAGTGTTCTGTTAATTCATCTCACAGAGTTACGTCTGTATTTCGTGGATCTCTTTGCTAGCCTTATTTCTGTGGAAACTGAGAACAGATATTTCGGATCCCTTTGAAGACTGTAGGGCCAAAGGAAATATCCCCCGATAGCAAAGAGAAAGAAGTTTTCTGAGAAACTTCTTTGTTTTCTTTGAAATCATGTCACAGAGTTACAGCTTTCCCCTCTAGAAGCCTTAGGCTAAGACAATTCTTGTGGAATTGGCAAAGTGATACTTGGAAGCCCATAGAGGGCTATGGTGAAAAAGGAAATATCCTCAGATGAAATCTGGAAAGAAGCTTTCTGAGAAACTGCTGAGTGTTCTGTTAATTCATCTCACAGAGTAACATCTGTATTTCGTGGATCTCTTTGCTAGACATATTTCTGTGGAATCTGAGAAAAGATATTTCGTATCCCTTTGAAGACTTTAGGGCCAAAGGAAATATCCTCCGATAACAAAGAGAAAGAAGCTTTCTGAGGAACTTCTTTGTGTTCTGTGAAATCATCTCACAGAGTTACACCTTTCCCCTCCAGAAGCCTTTCGCTAAGACAGTTCTTGTGGAATTGGCAAAGTGATACTTGGCAGCCCATAGAGGGCTATGGTGTAAAAGGAAATATCTTCAGATGAAATCTGGAAAGAAGCTTTCTGAGAAACTGCTTAGTGTTCTGTTAATTCACCTCACAGAGTTACCTCTGTATTTCGTGGATCTCTTTGCTAGCCTTATTTCTGTGGAATCTGAGAACAGATATTTCGGATCCCTTTGAAGACTATAGGGCCAAAGGAAATATCCTCCGATAACAAAGAGAAAGAAGCTTTCTGAGAAACTTCTTTGTGTTCTGTGAAATCATCTCACAGAGTTACAGCTTTCCCCTCAAGAAGCCTTTCGCTAAGACAGTTCTTGTGGAATTCGCAAAGTGATATTTCGAAGCCCATAGAGGGCTATGGTGAAAAAGGAAATATCCTCAGATGAAATCTGGAAAGAAGCTTTCTGAGAAACTGTTGATTGTTCTGTTAATTTACCTCACAGAGTTACATCTGTATTTCGTGGATCTCTTTGCTAGCCTTATTTCTGTGGAATCTGAGAACAGATATTTCGGATCCCTTTGAAGATTATAGGGCAAAAGGAAATATCCTCCGATAACAAAGAGAAAGAAGCTTTCTGAGAAACTTCTTTGGTTCTGTGAAATCATCTCACAGAGTTACAGCTTTCCCCTCAAGAAGCCTTTAGCTAAGACAGTTCTTGTGGAATAGGCAAAGTGATATTTGGAAGCCCATAGAGGGCTATGGTGAAAAAGGAAATATCCTTAGATGAAATCTGGAAAAAAATTTCTGAGAAACTGCTGAGTGTTCTGTTATTTCATCTCACAGAGTTACATCTGTATTTCGTGGATCTCTTTGCTAGCCTTATTTCTGTCGAATCTGAGAACAGATACTTCGAATCCCTTTGAAGACTATAGGGCCTAAGTAAATATCCTCCCATAACAAAGGGAAAGAAGCTTTCTGAGAAACTTCTTTGTGTTCGGTGAAATCATCTCACAGAGTTACAGCTTTCCCCTCAAGAAGCCTTTCGCTAAGACAGTTCTTGTGGAATTGGCAAAGTGATATTTGGAAGCCCATAGAGGGCAATGGTGAAAAAGGAAATATCCTCAGATGAAATCTGGAAAGAAGCTCTCTGAGAAACTGCTGAGTGTTCTGTTAATTCATCTCACAGAATTACCTCTGTATTTCGTGGATCTCTTTGCTAGACTGATTTCTGTGGAAACTTAGAACAGATATTTCGGACGCCTTGGAGGCTATAGGGACAAAGGAAATATCCTCCGATAACAAAGAGAAAGAAGCTTTCTGAGAAACTTCTTTGTGTTCTGTGAAATCATCTCACAGAGTTACAGCTTTCCCCTCAAGAAGCCTTTCGCTAAGACAGTTCTTGTGGAATTGGCAAAGTGATATTTGGAAGCCCATAGAGGGCTATGGTGAAAAAGGAAATATCCTCAGATGAAATCTGGAAAGAAGCTTTCTGAGAAACTGCTGAGTGTTCTGTTAATTCATCTCACAGAGTTACAACTGTATTTCGTGGATCTCTTTGCTAGCCTTATTTCTGAGGAATCTGAGAACAGATATTTCGGATCCCTTTGAAGACTGTAGGGCCAAAGGAAATATCCTCCGATAGCAAAGAGAAAGAAGTTTTCTGAGAAACTTCTTTGTTTTCTTTGAAATCATCTCACAGAGTTACAGCTTTCCCCTCTAGAAGCCTTAAGCTAAGACAATTCTTGTGGAATTGGCAAAGTGATATTTGGAAGCCCATAGAGGGCTCTGGTGAAAAAGGAAATATCCTCAGAAAATCTGGAAAGAAGCTTTCTGAGAAACTGCTTAGTGTTCTGTGAATTCATCTCACAGATTTACATCTGTATTTCGTGGATCTCTTTGCTAGCCTTTTTTCTGTGCAATCTGAGAACAGATATTTCGGATCCCTTTGAAGACTATAGGGCCAAAGGAAATATCCACCGATAACAAAGAGAAAGAAGCTTTCTGAGAAACTTCTTTGGGTTCTGTGAAATCATCTCACAGAGTTACATCTTTCCCCTCAAGAAGCCTTTCGCTAAGACAATTCTTGGGGAATTGGCAAAGTGATATTTGGAAGCCCATAGAGGGCTACGGTGAAAAAGGAAATATCCTCAGATGAAATCTGGAAAGAAGCTTTCTGAGAAACTGCTGAGTGTTCTGTTAATTCATCTCACAGAGTTACATCTGTATTTCGTGGATCTCTTTGCTAGCCTTATTTCTGTGGAATCTGAGAACAGATATTTCAGATCCCTTTGAAGACTATAGGGCCAAAGGAAATATCCTCCGATAACAAAAAAAAGAAGCTTTCTGAGAAACTTCTTTGTGTTCTGTAAAATCATCTCACAGAGTTACAGCTTTCCCCTCAAGAAGCCTTTCGCTAAGACAGTTCTTGTGGAATTGGCAAAGTGTTATTTGGAAGCCCATAGAGGGCTATGGTGAAAAAGGAAATATGCTCAGATGAAATCTGGAAAGAAGCTTTCTGAGAAACTGCTGAGTGTTCTGTTAATTCATTCACAGAGTTACATCTGTATTTCGTGGATCTCTTTGCTAGCCTTATTTCTGTGGTATCTGAGAACAGATATTTCGGATCCCTTTGAAGACAATAGTGCCAAAGGAAATATCCTCCGATAACAAAGAGAAAGACTCTTTCTGAAAAACTTCTTTGTGTTCTGTGAAATCATCTCACAGAGTTACAGCTTTGCCCTCAAGAAGCCTTTCGCTAAGACAGTTCTTGTGGAATTGGCAAAGTGATATTTGGAAGCCCATAGAGGGCTACGGTGAAAAAGGAAATATCCTCAGATGAAATCTGGAAAGAAGCTTTCTGAGAAACTGCTGAGTGTTCTCTTACTTCATCTCACAGAGTTACATCTGTATGTCGTGGATCTCTTTGGCAGCCTTATTACTGTGGAATCTGAGAACAGATATTTCGGATCCCTTTGAAGACCATAGGGTCAAAGGCAATATCCTCCGATAACAAAGAAAAAGAAGCTTTCTGAGAAACGTCTTTGTGTTTTGTGAAATCATCTCACAGAGTTACAGCTTTCCCCTCAAGAAGCCTCTCGCTAAGACAGTTCTTGTGGAATTGGCAAAGTGATATTTGGAAGCCCATAGTGGGCTATGGTGAAAAAGGAAATATCCTCAGTTGAAATCTGGAAAGAAGCTTTCTCAGAAACTGTTGAGTGTTCTGTTAATTCAACTCACAGAGTAACATCTGTATTTCGTGAATCTCTTTGCTAGCCTTACTTCTGTGGAATCTGAGAACAGATATTTCAGATCCCTTTGAAGACTATAGGGCCAAAGGAAATATCCTCCTATAACAAAGAGAAAGAAGCTTTCTGAGAATCTTCTTTGTGTTCTGTGAAATCATCTCACAGAGTTACAGCTTTCCCCTCAAGAATCCTTTCGCTAAGACAGTTCTTGTGGAATTGGCAAAGTGATATTTGGAAGCCCTTAGAGGTCTATGGTGAAAAAGGAAATATCCTCACATGAAATCTGCAAAGAAGCTTTCTGAGTATCTGCTTAGTGTTCTGTTAATTCATCTCACAGAGTTACCTCTGTATTTCGTGAATCTCTTTGCTAGCCTTATTTCTGTGGAAACTGAGAACTGATATTTTGGATCCCTTTGAAGACTATAGGGCCAAAGGGAATATCCTCCGATAACAAAGAGAAAGAAGCTTTCTGAGAAACTTTTTCGTGTTCTGTGAAATCATCTCACACAGTTACAGCTTTCCCCTCAAGAAGCCTTTCGCTATGACAGTTCTTGTGGAATTGGGAAAGTGACATTTGGAAGCCCGTAGAGGGCTATGGTGAAAAAGGAAATATCCTCAATTGAAACCTGGAAAGAAGCTTTCTGAGAAACTGCTTAGTGTTCTGTTAATTCATCTCACAGAGTTACATCTGTATTTCGTGGATCTCTTTGCTAGCCTTATATCTGTGGAATCTGAGAACAGATATTTCGCATCACTTTGAAGACTATAGGGCCAAAGGATATATCCTCCGATAACAAAGAGAAAGAAGCTTTCTGAGAAACTTCTTCGTGTTCTATGAAATCATCTCACAGAGTTACAGCTTTCCCCTAAAGAAGCCTTTCGCTAAGACAGTTCTTGTGGAATTGGCAAAATGATATTTGGAAGCCCATAGAGGGCTATGGTGAAAAAGGAAATATCCTCAGATGAAATCGGGATAGAAGCTCTCTGAGAAACTGCTGAGTGTTCTGTTAATTCATCTCACAGAGTTACATCTGTATTTCGTGGATCTGTTTGCTAGCCTTATTTCTGTGGAATCTGAGAACAGATATTTCGGATCCCTTTGAAGACTATAGGGCCAAAGGAAATATCCTCCGATAACAAAGAGAAAGAAGCTTTCTGAGAAACTTCTTTGGGTTCTGTGAAATCATCTCACAGAGTTACAGCTTTCCCCTTAAGAAGCCTTTCGCTAAGACAGTTCTTGTGGAATTGGCAAAGTGATATTTGGAAGCCCGTAGAGGGCTATGGTGAAAAAGGAAATATCCTCAGATGAAATCTGGAAAGAAGCTTTCTGAGAAACTGCTGACTGTTGTGTTAATTCATCTCACAGAGTTACATCTGCATTTCTTGGATCTCTTTGCTAGCCTTATATCTGTGGAATCTGAGAACAGATATTTCGGATCCCTTTGAAGACTATAGGGCCAAAGGAAATATCCTCCGATAACAAAGAGAAAGAAGCTTTCTGAGAAACTTCTTTGTGTTCTTTGAAATCATCTCACAGAGTTACAGCATTCCCCTCAAGAAGCCTTTCGCTAAGACAGTTGTTGTGGAATTGGCAAAGTGATATTTGGAAGCACTTAGAGGGCTATGGTGAAAAAGGAAATATCCTTAGATGAAATCTGGAAAAAAGCTTTCTGAGAAACTGCTGAGTGTTCTGTCAATTCCTCTCACAGAGTTACATCTGTATTTCGTGGATCTCTTTGCTAGCCTTATTTCTGTCGAATCTGAGAACAGATACTTCGGATCCCTTTGAAGACTATAGGGCCAAAGGAAATATCCTCCGATAACAAAGGGAAAGAAGCTTTCTGAGAAACTTCTTTGTGTTCTGTGAAATCATCTCACAGAGTTACAGCTTTCCACTCAAGAAGCCTTTCGCTAAGACAGTTCTTGTGGAATTGGCAAAGTGATATTTGGAAGCCCTTAGAGGGCTATGGTGAAAAAGGAAATATCCTCACATCAAATCTGGAAAGAAGCTTTCTGAGAAACTGCTTAGTGTTCTGTTAATCCATCTCACAGAGTTACCTCTGTATTTCGTGGATCTCTTAGCTAGCCTTATTTCTGTGGAAACTGAGAACAGATATTTCGGATCCCTTTGAAGACTTTAGGGCGAAAGGAAATATCCTCCGATAGCAAAGAGAAAGAAGCTTTCTGAGAAACTTCTTTGTGTTCTTTGAAATCATCTCACAGAGTTACAGCTTTCCACTCAAGAAGCGTTTCGCTAAGACAATTCTTGTGGAATTGGCAAAGTGATATTTGGAAGCCCAAAGAGGGCTATGGTGAAAAAGGAAATATCCTCAGATGAAATCTGGAAAGAAGCTTTCTGAGAAACTGCTTAGTACTCTATTAATTCATCTCACAGAGTTACATCTGTATTTCATGGATCTCTTTGCTAGCCTTATTTCTGTGGAATCTGAGAACAGATATTTCGGATCCCTCTGACGACTATAGGGCCAAAAGATATATCCTCCGATAACAAAGAGAAAGAAGCTTTCTGAGAAACTTCTTTGTGTTCTGTGAAATCATCTCACAGAGTTACAGCTTTCCCCTCAAGAATCCTGTCGCTAAGGCAGTTCTTGTGGAATTGGCAAAGTGATATTTGGAAGCCCATAGAGGGCTATGGTGAAAAAGGAAATATCCTCAGAAAATCTGGAAGAAGCTTTCTGAGAAACTGCTTAGTGTTCTCTGAATTCATCTCACAGAGTTGCATCTGTATTTCGTGGATCTCTTTGCTAGCCTTATTTCTGTGGAATCTGAGAACAGATATTTCGGATCCCTTTGAAGACTATAGGGCCGAAGGAAATATCCTCCGATAACAAAGAGAAAGAAGCTTTCTGAGAAACGTCTTGTGTTCCGTGAAATCATCTCACAGAGTTACAGCTTTCCCCTCAAGAAGCCTGTCGCTAAGACAGTTCTTGTGGAATTGGCAAAGTGATATTTGGAAGCCGTTAGCGGGCGATGGTGAAAAAGGAAATATCCTCACATGAAATCTGGAAAGAAGCTTTCTGAGTAACTGCTTAGTGTTCTATTAATTCATCTCACAGAGATAGCTCTGTATGTCGTGGATCTCTTTGCTAGCCTTATTTCTGTGGTATCTGAGAACAGATATTTCGGATCCCTTTGAAGACTACAGGGCTAAAGGAAATATCCTCCGATAACAAAGAGAAAGAAGCTTTCTAAGAACCTTCATTGTGTTCTGTGAAATCATCTCACAGAGTTACAGCTTTCCCCTCAAGAAGCCTTTCACAAAGACAGTTCTTGTGGAATTGGCAATGTGATATTTTGAAGCCCTTAGAGGGCTATGTTAAAAAAGGAATTTTCCTCAGATGAAATCTGGAAAGAAGCTTTCTGAGAAATTGCTGAGTGTTCTGTTAATTCATCTCACAGAGTTACATCTGTATTTCGTGGATCTCTTTGCTAGCCTTATTTCTGAGGAATCTGAGAACAGATATTTCGGATCCCTTTGAAGACTATAGGGCCAAAGGAAATATCCTCCGATAACAAAGAGAAAGAAGTTTTCTGAGAAACTTCTTTGTGTTCTTTGAAATCATCTCACAGAGTTACAGCTTTCCCCTCAAGAAGCCTTTCGCTAAGACAGTTCTTGTGGAATTGGAAAAGTGATATTTGGAAGCCCAAAGAGGGCTATGGTGTAAAAGGAAATATCCTCAGATGAAATCTGGAAAGAAGCTTTCTGAGAAACTGCTTAATGTTATGTTAATTCATCTCACAGAGTTACATCTGTATTTCGTGGATCTCTTAGCTAGCTTTATTTCTGTGGAATCTGAGAACAGATATTTCGGATCCCTTTGAAGACTATAGGGCCGAAGGAAATATCCTCCGATAACAAAGAGAAAGAAGGTTTCTGAGAAACTTCTTGGGTTCTGTGAAATCATCTCACAGAGTTACAGCTTTCCCCTCAAGAAGCCTGTCGCTAAGACAGTTCTTGTGGAATTGGCAAAGTGATATTTGGAAGCCGTTAGCGGGCGATGGTGAAAAAGGAAATATCCTCACATGAAATCTGGAAAGAAGCTTTCTGAGGAACTGCTTAGTGTTCTGTTAATTCATCTCACAGAGTTAGCTCTGTATTTCGTGGATCTCTTTGCTAGCCTTATTTCTGTGGAATCTGAGATCAGATATTTCGGATCCCTTTGAAGACTATAGGGCCAAAGGAAATATCCTCCGATAACAAAGAGAAAGAAGCTTTCTGAGAAACTTCTTTGTGTTCTGTGAAATCATCTCACAGAGTTACAGCTTTCCCCTTAAGAAGCCTTTCGCTAAGACAGTTCTTGTGGAATTGGCAAAGTGATATTTGGAAGCCCGTAGAGGGCTATGGTGAAAAAGGAAATATCCTCAGATGAAATCTGGAAAGAAGCTTTCTGAGAAACTGCTGACTGTTGTGTTAATTCATCTCACAGAGTTACATCTGTATTTCTTGGATCTCTTTGCTAGCCTTATATCTGTGGAATCTGAGAACAGATATTTCGGATCCCTTTGAAGACTATAGGGCCAAAGGAAATATCCTCCGATAACAAAGAGAAAGAAGCTTTCTGAGAAACTTCTTTGTGTTCTGTGAAATCATCTCACAGAGTTACAGCATTCCCCTCAAGAAGCCTTTCGCTGAGACAGTTCTTGTGGAATTGGCAAAATGATATTTGGAAGCCCATAGAGGGCTATGGTGAAAAAGGAAATATCCTCAGATGAAATCGGGATAGAAGCTCTCTGAGAAACTGCTGAGTGTTCTGTTAATTCATCTCACAGAGTTACATCTGTATTTCGTGGATCTGTTTGCTAGCCTTATTTCTGTGGAATCTGAGAACAGATATTTCGGATCCCTTTGAAGACTATAGGGCCAAAGGAAATATCCTCCGATAACAAAGAGAAAGAAGCTTTCTGAGAAACTTCTTTGGGTTCTGTGAAATCATCTCACAGAGTTACAGCTTTCCCCTTAAGAAGCCTTTCGCTAAGACAGTTCTTGTGGAATTGGCAAAGTGATATTTGGAAGCCCGTAGAGGGCTATGGTGAAAAAGGAAATATCCTCAGATGAAATCTGGAAAGAAGCTTTCTGAGAAACTGCTGACTGTTGTGTTAATTCATCTCACAGAGTTACATCTGTATTTCTTGGATCTCTTTGCTAGCCTTATATCTGTGGAATCTGAGAACAGATATTTCGGATCCCTTTGAAGACTATAGGGCCAAAGGAAATATCCTCCGATAACAAAGAGAAAGAAGCTTTCTGAGAAACTTCTTTGTGTTCTTTGAAATCATCTCACAGAGTTACAGCATTCCCCTCAAGAAGCCTTTCGCTAAGACAGTTCTTGTGGAATTGGCAAAGTGATATTTGGAAGCACTTAGAGGGCTATGGTGAAAAAGGAAATATCCTTAGATGAAATCTGGAAAAAAGCTTTCTGAGAAAGTGCTGAGTGTTCTGTCAATTCCTCTCACAGAGTTACATCTGTATTTCGTGGATCTCTTTGCTAGCCTTATTTCTGTCGAATCTGAGAACAGATACTTCGGATCCCTTTGAAGACTATAGGGCCAAAGGAAATATCCTCCGATAACAAAGGGAAAGAAGCTTTCTGAGAAACTTCTTTGTGTTCTGTGAAATCATCTCACAGAGTTACAGCTTTCCACTCAAGAAGCCTTTCGCTAAGACAGTTCTTGTGGAATTGGCAAAGTGATATTTGGAAGCCCTTAGAGGGCTATGGTGAAAAAGGAAATATCCTCACATCAAATCTGGAAAGAAGCTTTCTGAGAAACTGCTTAGTGTTCTGTTAATCCATCTCACAGAGTTACCTCTGTATTTCGTGGATCTCTTAGCTAGCCTTATTTCTGTGGAAACTGAGAACAGATATTTCGGATCCCTTTGATGACTTTAGCGCGAAAGGAAATATCCTCCGATAGCAAAGAGAAAGAAGTTTTCTGAGAAACTTCTTTGTGTTCTTTGAAATCATCTCACAGAGTTGCAGCTTTCCACTCAAGAAGCGTTTCGCTAAGACAATTCTTGTGGAATTGGCAAAGTGATATTTGGAAGCCCAAAGAGGGCTATGGTGAAAAAGGAAATATCCTCAGATGAAATCTGGAAAGAAGCTTTCTGAGAAACTGCTTAGTACTCTGTTAATTTATCTCACAGAGTTACATCTGTATTTCATGGGTCTCTTTGCTAGCCTTATTTCTGTGGAATCTGAGAACAGATATTTCGGATCCCTCTGACGACTATAGGGCCAAAAGATATATCCTCCGATAACAAAGAGAAAGAAGCTTTCTGAGAAACTTCTTTGTGTTCTGTGAAATCATCTCACAGAGTTACAGCTTTCCCCTCAAGAAGCCTTTCGCTAAGACAGTTCTTGTGGAATTGGCAAAGTGATATTTCGAAGCCCATAGAGGGCTATGGTGAAAAAGGAAATATCCTCAGAAAATCTGGAAGAAGCTTTCTGAAAAACTGCTTAGTGTTCTCTGAAGTCATCTCACAGAGTTACATCTGTATTTCGTGGATCTCTTTGCTAGCCTTATTTCTGTGGAATCTGAGAACAGATATTTCGGATCCCTTTGAAGACTATAGGGCCGAAGGAAATATCCTCCGATAACAAAGAGAAAGAAGCTTTCTGAGAAACGTCTTGTGTTCTGTGAAATCATCTCACAGAGTTACAGCTTTCCCCTCAAGAAGCCTGTCGCTAAGACAGTTCTTGTGGAATTGGAAAACTGATATTTGGAAGCCGTTAGCGGGCGATGGTGAAAAAGGAAATATCCTCACATGAAATCTGGAAAGAAGCTTTCTGAGTAACTGCTTAGTGTTCTATTAATTCATCTCACAGAGTTAGCTCTGTATTTCGTGGATCTCTTTGCTAGCCTTATTTCTGTGGAATCTGAGAACAGATATTTCGGATCCCTTTGAAGACTACAGGGCTAAAGGAAATATCCTCCGATAACAAATAGAAAGAAGCTTTCTAAGAACCTTCATTGTGTTCTGTGAAATCATCTCACAGAGTTACAGCTTTCCCCTCAAGAAGCCTTTCACAAAGACAGTTCTTGTGGAATTGGCAATGTGATATTTTGAAGCCCATAGAGGGCTATGTTAAAAAAGGAATTTTCCTCAGATGAAATCTGGAAAGAAGCTTTCTGAGAAACTGCTGAGTGTTCTGTTAATTCATCTCACAGAGTTACATCTGTATTTCGTGGATGTCTTTGCTAGCCTTATTTCTGAGGAATCTGAGAACAGATATTTCGGATCCCTTTGAAGACTATAGGGCCAAAGGAAATATCCTCCGATAACAAAGAGAAAGAAGTTTTCTGAGAACCTTCTTTGTGTTCTTTGAAATCATCTCACAGAGTTACAGCTTTCTCCTCAAGAAGCCTTTCGCTAAGACAGTTCTTGTGGAATTGGAAAAGTGATATTTGGAAGCCCAAAGAGGGCTATGGTGTAAAAGGAAATATCCTCAGATGAAATCTGGAAAGAAGCTTTCTGAGAAACTGCTTAATGTTATGTTAATTCATCTCACAGAGTTACATCTGTATTTCGTGGATCTCTTAGCTAGCTTTATTTCTGTGGAATCTGAGAACAGATATTTCGGATCCCTTTGAAGACTATAGGGCCGAAGGAAATATCCTCCGATAACAAAGAGAAAGAAGGTTTCTGAGAAACTTCTTGGGTTCTGTGAAATCATCTCACAGAGTTACAGCTTTCCCCTCAATAGGCCTGTCGCTAAGACAGTTCTTGTGGAATTGGCAAAGTGATATTTGGAAGCCGTTAGCGGGCGATGGTGAAAAAGGAAATATCCTCACATGAAATCTGGAAAGAAGCTTTCTGAGGAACTGCTTAGTGTTCTGTTAATTCATCTCACAGAGTTAGCTCTGTATTTCGTGGATCTCTTTGCTAGCCTTATTTCTGTGGAATCTGAGATCAGATATTTCGGATCCCTTTGAAGACTATAGGGCCAAAGGAAATATCCTCCGATAACAAAGAGAAAGAAGCTTTCTGAGAAACTTCTTTGTGTTCTGTGAAATCATCTCACAGAGTTACAGCTTTCCCCTTAAGAAGCCTTTCGCTAAGACAGTTCTTGTGGAATTGGCAAAGTGATATTTGGAAGCCCGTAGAGGGCTATGGTGAAAAAGGAAATATCCTCAGATGAAATCTGGAAAGAAGCTTTCAGAGAAACTGCTGACTGTTGTGTTAATTCATCTCACAGAGTTACATCTGTATTTCTTGGATCTCTTTGCTAGCCTTATATCTGTGGAATCTGAGAACAGATATTTCGGATCCCTTTGAAGACTATAGGGCCAAAGGAAATATCCTCCGATAACAAAGAGAAAGAAGCTTTCTGAGAAACTTCTTTGTGTTCTGTGAAATCATCTCACAGAGTTACAGCATTCCCCTCAAGAAGCCTTTCGCTAAGACAGTTCTTGTGGAATTGGCAAAATGATATTTGGAAGCCCATAGAGGGCTATGGTGAAAAAGGAAATATCCTCAGATGAAATCGGGATAGAAGCTCTCTGAGAAACTGCTGAGTGTTCTGTTAATTCATCTCACAGAGTTACATCTGTATTTCGTGGATCTGTTTGCTAGCCTTATTTCTGTGGAATCTGAGAACAGATATTTCGGATCCCTTTGAAGACTATAGGGCCAAAGGAAATATCCTCCGATAACAAAGAGAAAGAAGCTTTCTGAGAAACTTCTTTGTGTTCTGTGAAATCATCTCACAGAGTTACAGCTTTCCCCTTAAGAAGCGTTTCGCTAAGACAGTTCTTGTGGAATTGGCAAAGTGATATTTGGAAGCCCGTAGAGGGCTATGGTGAAAAAGGAAATATCCTCAGATGAAATCTGGAAAGAAGCTTTCAGAGAAACTGCTGACTGTTGTGTTAATTCATCTCACAGAGTTACATCTGTATTTCTTGGATCTCTTTGCTAGCCTTATATCTGTGGAATCTGAGAACAGATATTTCGGATCCCTTTGAAGACTATAGGGCCAAAGGAAATATCCTCCGATAACAAAGAGAAAGAAGCTTTCTGAGAAACTTCTTTGTGTTCTTTGAAATCATCTCACAGAGTTACAGCATTCCCCTCAAGAAGCCTTTCGCTAAGACAGTTCTTGTGGAATTGGCAAAGTGATATTTGGAAGCACTTAGAGGGCTATGGTGAAAAAGGAAATATCCTTAGATGAAATCTGGAAAAAAGCTTTCTGAGAAACTGCTGAGTGTTCTGTCAATTCCTCTCACAGAGTTACATCTGTATTTCATGGGTCTCTTTGCTAGCCTTATTTCTGTGGAATCTGAGAACAGATATTTCGGATCCCACTGACGACTATAGGGCCAAAAGATATATCCTCCGATAACAAAGAGAAGGAAGCTTTCTGAGAAACTTCTTTGTGTTCTGTGAAATCATCTCACAGAGTTACAGCTTTCCCCTCAAGAAGCCTTTCGCTAAGACAGTTCTTGTGGAATTGGCAAAGTGATATTTCGAAGCCCATAGAGGGCTATGGTGAAAAAGGAAATATCCTCAGAAAATCTGGAAGAAGCTTTCTGAAAAACTGCTTAGTGTTCTCTGAAGTCATCTCACAGAGTTACATCTGTATTTCGTGGATCTCTTTGCTAGCCTTATTTCTGTGGAATCTGAGAACAGATATTTCGGATCCCTTTGAAGACTATAGGGCCGAAGGAAATATCCTCCGATAACAAAGAGAAAGAAGCTTTCTGAGAAACGTCTTGTGTTCTGTGAAATCATCTCACAGAGTTACAGCTTTCCCCTCAAGAAGCCTGTCGCTAAGACAGTTCTTGTGGAATTGGAAAACTGATATTTGGAAGCCGTTAGCGGGCGATGGTGAAAAAGGAAATATCCTCACATGAAATCTGGAAAGAAGCTTTCTGAGTAACTGCTTAGTGTTCTATTAATTCATCTCACAGAGTTAGCTCTGTATTTCGTGGATCTCTTTGCTAGCCTTATTTCTGTGGAATCTGAGAACAGATATTTCGGATCCCTTTGAAGACTACAGGGCTAAAGGAAATATCCTCCGATAACAAAGAGAAAGAAGCTTTCTAAGAACCTTCATTGTGTTCTGTGAAATCATCTCACAGAGTTACAGCTTTCCCCTCAAGAAGCCTTTCACAAAGACAGTTCTTGTGGAATTGGCAATGTGATATTTTGAAGCCCCTAGAGGGCTATGTTAAAAAAGGAATTTTCCTCAGATGAAATCTGGAAAGAAGCTTTCTGAGAAACTGCTGAGTGTTCTGTTAATTCATCTCACAGAGTTACATCTGTATTTCGTGGATGTGTTTGCTAGCCTTATTTCTGAGGAATCTGAGAACAGATATTTCGGATCCCTTTGAAGACTATAGGGCCAAAGGAAATATCCTCCGATAACAAAGAGAAAGAAGTTTTCTGAGAAACTTCTTTGTGTTCTTTGAAATCATCTCACAGAGTTACAGCTTTCCCCTCAAGAAGCCTTTCGCTAAGACAGTTCTTGTGGAATTGGAAAAGTGATATTTGGAAGCCCAAAGAGGGCTATGGTGTAAAAGGAAATATCCTCAGATGAAATCTGGAAAGAAGCTTTCTGAGAAACTGCTTAATGTTATGTTAATTCATCTCACAGAGTTACATCTGTATTTCGTGGATCTCTTAGCTAGCTTTATTTCTGTGGAATCTGAGAACAGATATTTCGGATCCCTTTGAAGACTATAGGGCCGAAGGAAATATCCTCCGATAACAAAGAGAAAGAAGGTTTCTGAGAAACTTCTTGGGTTCTGTGAAATCATCTCACAGAGTTACAGCTTTCCCCTCAATAGGCCTGTCGCTAAGACAGTTCTTGTGGAATTGGCAAAGTGATATTTGGAAGCCGTTAGCGGGCGATGGTGAAAAAGGAAATATCCTCACATGAAATCTGGAAAGAAGCTTTCTGAGGAACTGCTTAGTGTTCTGTTAATTCATCTCACAGAGTTAGCTCTGTATTTCGTGGATCTCTTTGCTAGCCTTATTTCTGTGGAATCTGAGATCAGATATTTCGGATCCCTTTGAAGACTATAGGGCCAAAGGAAATATCCTCCGATAACAAAGAGAAAGAAGCTTTCTGAGAAACTTCTTTGTGTTCTGTGAAATCATCTCACAGAGTTACAGCTTTCCCCTTAAGAAGCGTTTCGCTAAGACAGTTCTTGTGGAATTGGCAAAGTGATATTTGGAAGCCCGTAGAGGGCTATGGTGAAAAAGGAAATATCCTCAGATGAAATCTGGAAAGAAGCTTTCAGAGAAACTGCTGACTGTTGTGTTAATTCATCTCACAGAGTTACATCTGTATTTCTTGGATCTCTTTGCTAGCCTTATATCTGTGGAATCTGAGAACAGATATTTCGGATCCCTTTGAAGACTATAGGGCCAAAGGAAATATCCTCCGATAACAAAGAGAAAGAAGCTTTCTGAGAAACTTCTTTGTGTTCTGTGAAATCATCTCACAGAGTTACAGCATTCCCCTCAAGAAGCCTTTCGCTAAGACAGTTCTTGTGGAATTGGCAAAATGATATTTGGAAGCCCATAGAGGGCTATGGTGAAAAAGGAAATATCCTCAGATGAAATCGGGATAGAAGCTCTCTGAGAAACTGCTGAGTGTTCTGTTAATTCATCTCACAGAGTTACATCTGTATTTCGTGGATCTGTTTGCTAGCCTTATTTCTGTGGAATCTGAGAACAGATATTTCGGATCCCTTTGAAGACTATAGGGCCAAAGGAAATATCCTCCGATAACAAAGAGAAAGAAGCTTTCTGAGAAACTTCTTTGGGTTCTGTGAAATCATCTCACAGAGTTACAGCTTTCCCCTTAAGAAGCCTTTCGCTAAGACAGTTCTTGTGGAATTGGCAAAGTGATATTTGGAAGCCCGTAGAGGGCTATGGTGAAAAAGGAAATATCCTCAGATGAAATCTGGAAAAAAGCTTTCTGAGAAACTGCTGAGTGTTCTGTCAATTCCTCTCACAGAGTTACATCTGTATTTCGTGGATCTCTTTGCTAGCCTTATTTCTGTCGAAACTGAGAACAGATACTTCGGATCCCTTTGAAGACTATAGGGCCAAAGGAAATGTCCTCCGATAACAAAGGGAAAGAAGCTTTCTGAGAAACTTCTTTGTGTTCTGTGAAATCATCTCACAGAGTTACAGCTTTCCACTCAAGAAGCCTTTCGCTAAGACAGTTCTTGTGGAATTGGCAAAGTGATATTTGGAAGCCCTTAGAGGGCTATGGTGAAAAAGGAAATATCCTCACATCAAATCTGGAAAGAAGCTTTCTGAGAAACTGCTTAGTGTTCTGTTAATCCATCTCACAGAGTTACCTCTGTATTTCGTGGATCTCTTAGCTAGCCTTATTTCTGTGGAAACTGAGAACAGATATTTCGGATCCCTTTGAAGACTTTAGGGCGAAAGGAAATATCCTCCGATAGCAAAGAGAAAGAAGTTTTCTGAGAAACTTCTTTGTGTTCTTTGAAATCATCTCACAGAGTTACAGCTTTCCACTCAAGAAGCGTTTCGCTAAGACAATTCTTGTGGAATTGGCAAAGTGATATTTGGAAGCCCAAAGAGGGCTATGGTGAAAAAGGAAATATCCTCAGATGAAATCTGGAAAGAAGCTTTCTGAGAAACTGCTTAGTACTCTGTTAATTCATCTCACAGAGTTACATCTGTATTTCATGGGTCTCTTTGCTAGCCTTATTTCTGTGGAATCTGAGAACAGATATTTCGGATCCCTCTGACGACTATAGGGCCAAAAGATATATCCTCCGATAACAAAGAGAAAGAAGCTTTCTGAGAAACTTCTTTGTGTTCTGTGAAATCATCTCACAGAGTTACAGCTTTCCCCTCAAGAAGCCTTTCGCTAAGACAGTTCTTGTGGAATTGGCAAAGTGATATTTCGAAGCCCATAGAGGGCTATGGTGAAAAAGGAAATATCCTCAGAAAATCTGGAAGAAGCTTTCTGAAAAACTGCTTAGTGTTCTCTGAAGTCATCTCACAGAGTTACATCTGTATTTCGTGGATCTCTTTGCTAGCCTTATTTCTGTGGAATCTGAGAACAGATATTTCGGATCCCTTTGAAGACTATAGGGCCGAAGGAAATATCCTCTGATAACAAAGAGAAAGAAGCTTTCTGAGAAACGTCTTGTGTTCTGTGAAATCATCTCACAGAGTTACAGCTTTCCCCTCAAGAAGCCTGTCGCTAAGACAGTTCTTGTGGAATTGGCAAACTGATATTTGGAAGCCGTTAGCGGGCGATGGTGAAAAAGGAAATATCCTCACATGAAATCTGGAAAGAAGCTTTCTGAGTAACTGCTTAGTGTTCTATTAATTCATCTCACAGAGTTAGCTCTGTATTTCGTGGATCTCTTTGCTAGCCTTATTTCTGTGGAATCTGAGAACAGATATTTCGGATCCCTTTGAAGACTACAGGGCTAAAGGAAATATCCTCCGATAACAAAGAGAAAGAAGCTTTCTAAGAACCTTCATTGTGTTCTGTGAAATCATCTCACAGAGTTACAGCTTTCCCCTCAAGAAGCCTTTCACAAAGACAGTTCTTGTGGAATTGGCAATGTGATATTTTGAAGCCCATAGAGGGCTATGTTAAAAAAGGAATTTTCCTCAGATGAAATCTGGAAAGAAGCTTTCTGAGAAACTGCTGAGTGTTCTGTTAATTCATCTCACAGAGTTACATCTGTATTTCGTGGATGTCTTTGCTAGCCTTATTTCTGAGGAATCTGAGAACAGATATTTCGGATCCCTTTGAAGACTATAGGGCCAAAGGAAATATCCTCCGATAACAAAGAGAAAGAAGTTTTCTGAGAAACTTCTTTGTGTTCTTTGAAATCATCTCACAGAGTTACAGCTTTCCCCTCAAGAAGCCTTTCGCTAAGACAGTTCTTGTGGAATTGGAAAAGTGATATTTGGAAGCCCAAAGAGGGCTATGGTGTAAAAGGAAATATCCTCAGATGAAATCTGGAAAGAAGCTTTCTGAGAAACTGCTTAATGTTATGTGAATTCATCTCACAGAGTTACATCTGTATTTCGTGGATCTCTTAGCTAGCTTTATTTCTGTGGAATCTGAGAACAGATATTTCGGATCCCTTTGAAGACTATAGGGCCGAAGGAAATATCCTCCGATAACAAAGAGAAAGAAGGTTTCTGAGAAACTTCTTGGGTTCTGTGAAATCATCTCACAGAGTTACAGCTTTCCCCTCAATAAGCCTGTCGCTAAGACAGTTCTTGTGGAATTGGCAAAGTGATATTTGGAAGCCGTTAGCGGGCGATGGTGAAAAAGGAAATATCCTCACATGAAATCTGGAACGAAGCTTTCTGAGGAACTGCTTAGTGTTCTGTTAATTCATCTCACAGAGTTAGCTCTGTATTTCGTGGATCTCTTTGCTAGCCTTATTTCTGTGGAATCTGAGATCAGATATTTCGGATCCCTTTGAAGACTATAGGGCCAAAGGAAATATCCTCCGATAACAAAGAGAAAGAAGCTTTCTGAGAAACTTCTTTGTGTTCTGTGAAATCATCTCACAGAGTTACAGCTTTCCCCTTAAGAAGCGTTTCGCTAAGACAGTTCTTGTGGAATTGGCAAAGTGATATTTGGAAGCCCGTAGAGGGCTATGGTGAAAAAGGAAATATCCTCAGATGAAATCTGGAAAGAAGCTTTCTGAGAAACTGCTGACTGTTGTGTTAATTCATCTCACAGAGTTACATCTGTATTTCTTGGATCTCTTTGCTAGCCTTATATCTGTGGAATCTGAGAACAGATATTTCGGATCCCTTTGAAGACTATAGGGCCAAAGGAAATATCCTCCGATAACAAAGAGAAAGAAGCTTTCTGAGAAACTTCTTTGTGTTCTGTGAAATCATCTCACAGAGTTACAGCATTCCCCTCAAGAAGCCTTTCGCTAAGACAGTTCTTGTGGAATTGGCAAAATGATATTTGGAAGCCCATAGAGGGCTATGGTGAAAAAGGAAATATCCTCAGATGAAATCGGGATAGAAGCTCTCTGAGAAACTGCTGAGTGTTCTGTTAATTCATCTCACAGAGTTACATCTGTATTTCGTGGATCTGTTTGCTAGCCTTATTTCTGTGGAATCTGAGAACAGATATTTCGGATCCCTTTGAAGACTATAGGGCCAAAGGAAATATCCTCCGATAACAAAGAGAAAGAAGCTTTCTGAGAAACTTCTTTGTGTTCTGTGAAATCATCTCACAGAGTTACAGCTTTCCCCTTAAGAAGCGTTTCGCTAAGACAGTTCTTGTGGAATTGGCAAAGTGATATTTGGAAGCCCGTAGAGGGCTATGGTGAAAAAGGAAATATCCTCAGATGAAATCTGGAAAGAAGCTTTCTGAGAAACTGCTGACTGTTGTGTTAATTCATCTCACAGAGTTACATCTGTATTTCTTGGATCTCTTTGCTAGCCTTATATCTGTGGAATCTGAGAACAGATATTTCGGATCCCTTTGAAGACTATAGGGCCAAAGGAAATATCCTCCGATAACAAAGAGAAAGAAGCTTTCTGAGAAACTTCTTTGTGTTCTTTGAAATCATCTCACAGAGTTACATCATTCCCCTCAAGAAGCCTTTCGCTAAGACAGTTCTTGTGGAATTGGCAAAGTGATATTTGGAAGCACTTAGAGGGCTATGGTGAAAAAGGAAATATCCTTAGATGAAATCTGGAAAAAAGCTTTCTGAGAAACTGCTGAGTGTTCTGTCAATTCCTCTCACAGAGTTACATCTGTATTTCGTGGATCTCTTTGCTAGCCTTATTTCTGTCGAATCTGAGAACAGATACTTCGGATCCCTTGGAAGACTATAGGGCCAAAGGAAATATCCTCCGATAACAAAGGGAAAGAAGCTTTCTGAGAAACTTCTTTGTGTTCTGTGAAATCATCTCACAGAGTTACAGCTTTCCACTCAAGAAGCCTTTCGCTAAGACAGTTCTTGTGGAATTGGCAAAGTGATATTTGGAAGCCCTTAGAGGGCTATGGTGAAAAAGGAAATATCCTCACATCAAATCTGGAAAGAAGCTTTCTGAGAAACTGCTTAGTGTTCTGTTAATCCATCTCACAGAGTTACCTCTGTATTTCGTGGATCTCTTAGCTAGCCTTATTTCTGTGGAAACTGAGAACAGATATTTCGGATCCCTTTGAAGACTTTAGGGCGAAAGGAAATATCCTCCGATAGCAAAGAGAAAGAAGTTTTCTGAGAAACTTCTTTGTGTTCTTTGAAATCATCTCACAGAGTTACAGCTTTCCACTCAAGAAGCGTTTCGCTAAGACAATTCTTGTGGAATTGGCAAAGTGATATTTGGAAGCCCAAAGAGGGCTATGGTGAAAAAGGAAATATCCTCAGATGAAATCTGGAAAGAAGCTTTCTGAGAAACTGCTTAGTACTCTGTTAATTCATCTCACAGAGTTACATCTGTATTTCATGGGTCTCTTTGCTAGCCTTATTTCTGTGGAATCTGAGAACAGATATTTCGGATCCCTCTGACGACTATAGGGCCAAAAGATATATCCTCCGATAACAAAGAGAAAGAAGCTTTCTGAGAAACTTCTTTGTGTTCTGTGAAATCATCTCACAGAGTTACAGCTTTCCCCTCAAGAAGCCTTTCGCTAAGACAGTTCTTGTGGAATTGGCAAAGTGATATTTCGAAGCCCATAGAGGGCTATGGTGAAAAAGGAAATATCCTCAGAAAATCTGGATGAAGCTTTCTGAGAAACTGCTTAGTGTTCTCTGAATTCATCTCACAGAGTTACATCTGTATTTCGTGGATCTCTTTGCTAGCCTTATTTCTGTGGAATCTGAGAACAGATATTTCGGATCCCTTTGAAGACTATAGGGCCGAAGGAAATATCCTCCGATAACAAAGAGAAAGAAGCTTTCTGAGAACCTACATTGTGTTCTGTGAAATCATCTCACAGAGTTACAGCTTTCCCCTCAAGAAGCCTTTCACAAAGACAGTTCTTGTGGAATTGGCAATGTGATATTTTGAAGCCCATAGAGGGCTATTTTAAAAAAGGAATTTTCCTCAGATGAAATCTGGAAAGAAGCTTTCTGAGAAACTGCTGAGTGTTCTGTTAATTCATCTCACAGAGTTACATCTGTATTTCGTGGATCTCTTTGCTAGCCTTATTTCTGAGGAATCTGAGAACAGATATTTCGGATCCCTTTGAAGACTATAGGGCCAAAGGAAATATCCTCCGATAACAAAGAGAAAGAAGTTTTCTGAGAAACTTCTTTGTGTTCTTTGAAATCATCTCACAGAGTTACAGCTTTCCCCTCAAGAAGCCTTTCGCTAAGACAGTTCTTGTGGAATTGGAAAAGTGATATTTGGAAGCCCAAAGAGGGCTATGGTGTAAAAGGAAATATCCTCAGATGAAATCTGGAAAGAAGCTTTCTGAGAAACTGCTTAATGTTATGTTAATTCATCTCACAGAGTTACATCTGTATTTCGTGGATCTCTTAGCTAGCTTTATTTCTGTGGAATCTGAGAACAGATATTTCGGATCCCTTTGAAGACTATAGGGCCGAAGGAAATATCCTCCGATAACAAAGAGAAAGAAGGTTTCTGAGAAACTTCTTGGGTTCTGTGAAATCATCTCACAGAGTTACAGCTTTCCCCTCAAGAAGCCTGTCGCTAAGACAGTTCTTGTGGAATTGGCAAAGTGATATTTGGAAGCCGTTAGCGGGCGATGGTGAAAAAGGAAATATCCTCACATGAAATCTGGAAAGAAGCTTTCTGAGGAACTGCTTAGTGTTCTGTTAATTCATCTCACAGAGTTAGCTCTGTATTTCGTGGATCTCTTTGCTAGCCTTATTTCTGTGGAATCTGAGATCAGATATTTCGGATCCCTTTGAAGACTACAGGGCTAAAGGAAATATCCTCCGATAACAAAGAGAAAGAAGCTTTCTGAGAAACTTCTTTGTGTTCTGTGAAATCATCTCACAGAGTTACAGCTTTCCCCTTAAGAAGCCTTTCGCTAAGACAGTTCTTGTGGAATTGGCAAAGTGATATTTGGAAGCCCGTAGAGGGCTATGGTGAAAAAGGAAATATCCTCAGATGAAATCTGGAAAGAAGCTTTCTGAGAAACTGCTGACTGTTGTGTTAATTCATCTCACAGAGTTACATCTGTATTTCTTGGATCTCTTTGCTAGCCTTATATCTGTGGAATCTGAGAACAGATATTTCGGATCCCTTTGAAGACTATAGGGCCAAAGGAAATATCCTCCGATAACAAAGAGAAAGAAGCTTTCTGAGAAACTTCTTTGTGTTCTGTGAAATCATCTCACAGAGTTACAGCATTCCCCTCAAGAAGCCTTTCGCTAACACAGTTCTTGTGGAATTGGCAAAGTGATATTTGGAAGCACTTAGAGGGCTATGGTGAAAAAGGAAACATCCTTAGATGAAATCTGGAAAAAAGCTTTCTGAGAAACTGCTGAGTGTTCTGTCAATTCCTCTCACAGAGTTACATCTGTATTTCGTGGATCTCTTTGCTAGCCTTATTTCTGTCGAATCTGAGAACAGATACTTCGGATCCCTTTGAAGACTATAGGGCCAAAGGAAATATCCTCCGATAACAAAGGGAAAGAAGCTTTCTGAGAAACTTCTTTGTGTTCTGTGAAATCATCTCACAGAGTTACAGCTTTCCACTCAAGAAGCCTTTCGCTAAGACAGTTCTTGTGGAATTGGCAAAGTGATATTTGGAAGTCCTTAGAGGGCTATGGTGAAAAAGGAAATATCCTCACATCAAATCTGGAAAGAAGCTTTCTGAGAAACTGCTTAGTGTTCTGTTAATCCATCTCACAGAGTTACCTCTGTATTTCATGGATCTCTTAGCTAGACTTATTTCTGTGGAAACTGAGAACAGATATTTCGGATCCCTTTGAAGACTTTAGGGCGAAAGGAAATATCCTCCGATAGCAAAGAGAAAGAAGTTTTCTGAGAAACTTCTTTGTGTTCTGTGAAATCATCTCACAGAGTTACAGCTTTCCCCTCTAGAAGCCTTAGGCTAAGACAATTCTTGTGGAATTGGCAAAGTGATATTTGGAAGCCCATAGAGGGCTATGGTGAAAAAGGAAATATCCTCAGATGAAATCTGGAAAGAAGCTTTCTGAGAAACTGCTGAGTGTTCTGTTAATTCATCTCACAGAGTTACATCTGTATTTCGTGGATCTCTTTGCTAGACATATTTCTGTGGAATCTGAGAACAGATATTTCGGATCCCTTTGAAGACTATAGGGCCAAAGGAAATATCCTCCGATAACAAAGAGAAAGAAGCTTTCTGAGTAACTTCTTTGTTTTCTGTGAAATCATCTCACAGAGTTACAGCTTTCCCCTCAAGAAGCCTTTCGCTAAGACAGTTCTTGTGGAATTGGCAATGTGATACTTGGAAGCCCATAGAGGGCTATGGTGAAAAAGGAAATATCTTCAGATGAAATCTGGAGAGAAGCTTTCTGAGAAACTGCTTAGTGTTCTGTTAATTCATCTCACAGAGTTACCACTGTATTTCGTGGATCTCTTTGCTAGCCTTATTTCTGTGGAATCTGAGAATAGATATTTCGGATCCCTTTGAAGACTATAGGGCCAAAGGAAATATCCTCCGATAACAAAGAGAAAGAAGCTTTCTGAGAAACTTCTTTGGTTCTGTGAAATCATCTCACAGAGTTACAGCTTTCCCCTCAAGAAGCCTTTAGCTAAGACAGTTCTTGTGGAATAGGCAAAGTGATATTTGGAAGCCCCTAGAGGGCTATGGTGAAAAAGGAAATATCCTTAGATGAAATCTGGAAAGAAGCTTTCTGAGAAACTGCTGAGTGTTCAGTTAATTCATCTCACAATTACATTTGTATTTCGTGGATGTCTTTGCTAGTCTTATTTCTGAGGAATCTGAGAACAGATACTTCGGATCCCTTTGAAGACAATAGGGCCTAAGTAAATATCCTCCGATAACAAAGGGAAAGAAGCTTTCTGAGAAACTTCTTTGTGTTCTGTGAAATCATCTCACAGAGTTACAGCTTTCCCCTCAAGAAGCCTTTCGCTAAGACAGTTCTTGTGGAATTGGCAAAGTGATATTTCGAAGCCCATAGAGGGCTTTGGTGAAAAAGGAAATATCCTCAGAAAATCTGGAAGAAGCTTTCTGAGAAACTGCTTAGTGTTCTCTGAATTCATCTCACAGAGTTACATCTGTATTTCGTGGATCTCTTTGCTAGCCTTATTTCTGTGGAATCTGAGAACAGATATTTCGGATCCCTTTGAAGACTATAGGGCCGAAGGAAATATCCTCCGATAACAAAGAGAAGGAAGCTTTCTGAGATACGTCTTGTGTTCTGTGAAATCATCTCACAGAGTTACAGCTTTCCCCTCAAGAAGCCTGTCGCTAAGACAGTTCTTGTGGAAATAGCAAAGTGATATTTGGAAGCCGTTAGCGGGCGATGGTGAAAAAGGAAATATCCTCACATGAAATCTGGAAAGAAGCTTTCTGAGAAACTGCTTAATGTTATGTTAATTCATCTCACAGAGTTACATCTGTATTTCGTGGATCTCTTAGCTAGCTTTATTTCTGTGGAATCTGAGAACAGATATTTCAGATCCCTTTGAAGACTATAGGGCCGAAGGAAATATCCTCCGATAACAAAGAGAAAGAAGGTTTCTGAGAAACTTCTTGGGTTCTGTGAAATCATCTCATAGAATTACAGCATTCCCCTCAAGAAGCCTGTCGCTAAGACAGTTCTTGTGGAATTGGGAAAGTGATATTTGGAAGCCGTTAGCGGGCGGTGGTGAAAAAGGAAATATCCTCACATGAAATCTGGAAAGAATCTTTCTGAGGAACTGCTTAGTGTTCCGTTAATTCATCTCACAGAGTTAGCTCTGTATTTCGTGGATCTGTTTGCTAGCCTTATTTCTGTGGAATCTGAGAACAGATATTTCGGATCCCTTTGAAGACTATAGGGCCAAAGGAAATATCCTCCGATAACAAAGAGAAAGAAGCTTTCTGAGAAACTTCTTTGGGTTCTGTGAAATCATCTCACAGAGTTACAGCATTCCCCTCAAGAAGCCTTTCGCTAAGACAGTTCTTGTGGAATTGGCAAAGTGATATTTGGAAGCACTTAGAGGGCTATGGTGAAAAAGAAAATATCCTTAGATGAAATCTGGAAAAAAGCTTTCTGAGAAACTGCTGAGTGTTCTGTCAATTCCTCTCACAGAGTTACATCTGTATTTCGTGGATCTCTTTGCTAGCCTTATTTCTGTCGAATCTGAGAACAGATACTTCGGATCCCTTTGAAGACTATAGGGCCAAAGGAAATATCCCCGATAACAAAGGGAAAGAAGCTTTCTGAGAAACTTCTTTGTGTTCTCTGAAATCATCTCACAGAGTTACAGCTTTCCCCTCAAGAAGCCTTTCGCTAAGACAGTTCTTGTGGAATTGGCAAAGTGATATTTGGAAGCCCATAGAGGGCTATGGTGAAAAAGGAAATATTCTCAGATGAAATCTGGAAAGAAGCTTTCTGAGAAACTGCTGAGTGTTCTGTTAATTCATCTCACAGAGATACATCTGTATTTCGTGGATCTCTTTGCTAGACATATTTCTGTGGAATCTGAGAACAGATATTTCGGATCCCTTTGAAGACTATAGGGCCAAAGGAAATATCCTCCGATAACAAAGAGAAAGAAGCTTTCTGAGTAACTTCTTTGTGTTCTGTGAAATCATCTCACAGAGTTACAGCTTTCCCCTCAAGAAGCCTTTCGCTAAGACAGTTCTTGTGGAATTGGCAATGTGATACTTGGAAGCCCATAGAGGGCTATGGTGAAAAAGGAAATATCTTCAGATGAAATCTGGAAAGAAGCTTTCTGAGAAACTGCTTAGTGTTCTGTTAATTCATCTCACAGAGTTACCACTGTATTTCGTGGATCTCTTTGCTAGCCTTATTTCTGTGGAATCTGAGAACAGATATTTCGGATCCCTTTGAAGACTATAGGGCCAAAGGAAATATCCTCCGATAACAAAGAGAAAGAAGCTTTCTGAGAAACTTCTTTGGTTCTGTGAAATCATCTCACAGAGTTACAGCTTTCCCCTCAAGAAGCCTTTACCTAAGACAGTTCTTGTGGAATAGGCAAAGTGATATTTGGAAGCCCCTAGAGGGCTATGGTGAAAAAGGAAATATCCTTAGATGAAATCTGGAAAGAAGCTTTCTGAGAAACTGCTGAGTGTTCAGTTAATTCATCTCACAGTTACATTTGTATTTCGTGGATCTCTTTGCTAGTCTTATTTCTGAGGAATCTGAGAACAGATACTTCGGATCCCTTTGAAGACTATAGGGCCTAAGTAAATATCCTCCGATAACAAAGGGAAAGAAGCTTTCTGAGAAACTTCTTTGTGTTCTGTGAAATCATCTCACAGAGTTACAGCTTTCCCCTAAAGAAGCCTTTCGCTAAGACAGTTCTTGTTGAATTGGCAAAGTGATATTTGGAAGCCCATAGAGGGCTGTGGTGAAAAAGGAAATATCCTCAGATGAAATCTGGAAAGAAGCTTTCTGAGAAACTGCTGAGTGTTCTGTTAATTCATCTCACAGAGTTATATTTGTAATTCGTGGATCTCTTTGCTAGACATATTTCTGTGGAATCTGAGAACAGATATTTCGGATCCCTTTGAAGACTATAGGGCCAAAGGAAATATCCTCCGATAACAAAGAGAAAGAAGCTTTCTGAGTAACTTCTTTGTGTTCTGTGAAATCATCTCACAGAGATACAGCTTTCCACTCAAGAAGCGTTTCGCTAAGACAATTCTTGTGGAATTGGCAAAGTGATATTTGGAAGCCCAAAGAGGGCTATGGTGAAAAAGGAAATATCCTCAGATGAAATGTGGAAAGAAGCTTTCTGAGAAACTGCTTAGTACTCTGTTAATTCATCTCACCGAGTTACATCTGTATTTCATGGATCTCTTTGCTAGCCTTATATCTGTGGAATCTGAGAACAGATATTTCGGATCCCTCTGACGACTATAGGGCCAAAAGATATATCCTCCGATAACAAAGAGAAAGAAGCTTTCTGAGAAACTTCTTTGTGTTCTGTGAAATCATCTCACAGAGTTACAGCTTTCCCCTCAAGAAGCCTTTCGCTAAGACAGTTCTTGTGGAATTGGCAAAGTGATATTTCGAAGCCCATAGAGGGCTATGGTGAAAAAGGAAATATCCTCAGAAAATCTGGAAGAAGCTTTCTGAGAAACTGCTTAGTGTTCTCTGAATTCATCTCACAGAGTTACATCTGTATTTCGTGGATCTCTTTGCTAGCCTTATTTCTGTGGAATCTGAGAACAGATATTTCGGATCCCTTTGAAGACTATAGGGCCGAAGGAAATATCCTCCGATAACAAAGAGAAGGAAGCTTTCTGAGATACGTCTTGTGTTCTGTGAAATCATCTCACAGAGTTACAGCTTTCCTCTCAAGAAGCCTGTCGCTAAGACAGTTCTTGTGGAATTGGCAAAGTGATATTTGGAAGCCGTTAGCGGGCGATGGTGAAAAAGGAAATATCCTCAGATGAAATCTGGAAAGAAGCTTTCTGAGAAACTGCTTAATGTTATGTTAATTCATCTCACAGAGTTACATCTGTATTTCGTGGATCTCTTAGCTAGCTTTATTTCTGTGGAATCTGAGAACAGATATTTCGGATCCCTTTGAAGACTATAGGGCCGAAGGAAATATCCTCCGATAACAAAGAGAAAGAAGGTTTCTGAGAAACTTCTTGGGTTCTGTGAAATCATCTCACAGAATTACAGCTTTCCCCTCAAGAAGCCTGTCGCTAAGACAGTTCTTGTGAAATTGGCAAAGTGATATTTGGAAGCCCATAGAGGGCTATGGTGAAAAAGGAAATATCCTCAGATGAAATCTGGAAAGAAGCTTTCTGAGAAACTGCTGAGTGTTCTGTTAATTCATCTCACAGAGTTACATCTGTATTTCGTGGATCTCTTTGCTAGCCTTATTTCTGTGGAATCTGAGAACAGATATTTCGGATCCCTATGAAGACTATAGGGCCAAAGGAAATGCCCTCCGATAACAAAGAGAAAGAAGCTTTCTGAGAAACTTCTTTGTGTTCTCTGAAATCATCTCACAGGGTTACAGCTTTCCCCTCAAGAAGCCTCTCGCTAAGACAGTTCTTGTGGAATTGGCAAAGTGATATTTGGAAGCCAATAGAGGGCTATGGTGAAAAAGGAAATATCCTCAGATGAAATCTGGAAAAAAATTTCTGAGAAACTGCTGAGTGTTCTGTTATTTCATCTCACAGAGTTACATCTGTATTTCGTGGATCTCTTTGCTAGCCTTATTTCTGTCGAATCTGAGAACAGATACTTCGAATCCCTTTGAAGACTATAGGGCCTAAGTAAATATCCTCCCATAACAAAGGGAAAGAAGCTTTCTGAGAAACTTCTTTGTGTTCGGTGAAATCATCTCACAGAGTTACAGCTTTCCCCTCAAGAAGCCTTTCGCTAAGACAGTTCTTGTGGAATTGGCAAAGTGATATTTGGAAGCCCATAGAGGGCTATGGTGAAAAAGGAAATATCCTTAGATGAAATCTGGAAAGAAGCTTTCTCAGAAACTGCTGAGTGTTCTGTTAATTCATCTCACGGAGTTACATCTGTGTTTCATGGATCTCTTTGCTAGCCTTATTTCTGTGGAATCTGAGAACAGATACTTCGGATCCCTTTGAAGACTATATGGCCTAAGTAAATATCCTCCGAAAAGAAAGGGAAAGAAGGTTTCTGAGGAACTTCTTTGTGTTCTGTGAAATCATCTCACAGAGTTACAACTTTCCCCTCAAGAAGCCTCTCGCTAAGACAGTTCTTGTGGAATTGGCAAAGTGATATTAGGAAGCCCTTCGAGGGCTATGGTGAAAAAGGAAATATCCTCAGATGAAATCTGGAAAGAAGCTTTCGGAGAATCTGCTGAGTGTTTTGTTAATTCATCTCACCGAGTTACCTCTGTATTTCGTGTATCTCTTTGCTAGCCTTATTTCTGTGGAAACTGACAAGAGATATTTCGGATCCCTTTGAAGACTATAGGGCCAAAGGAAATATCCTCCGATAGCAAAGAGAAAGAAGTTTTCTGAGAAACTTCTTTGTGTTCTTTGAAATCATCTCACCGAGTTACAGCTTTCCACTCAAGAAGCCTTTCGCTAAGACAATTCTTGTGGAATTGGCAAAGTGATATTTGGAAGCCCATAGAGGGCTATGGTGAAAAAGGAAATATCCTCAGATGAAACCTGGAAAGAAGCTTTCTGAGAAACTGCTTAGTGCTCTGTTAATTCATCTCACAGAGTTACATCTGTATTTCATGGATCTCTTTGCTAGCCGTATTTCTGTGGAATCTGAGAACAGATATTTCGGATCCCTATGAAGACTATAGGGCCAAAAGATATATCCTCCGATTACAAAGAGAAAGAAGCTTTCTGAGAAACTTCTTTGTGTTCTGTGAAATCATCTCACAGAGTTACAGCTTTCCCCTCAAGAAGCCTTTCGTTAAGACAGTTCTTGTGGAATTGGCAAAGTGATATTTGGAAGCCCATAGAGGGCTATGGTGAAAAAGGAAATATCCTCAGAAAATCTGGAAAGAAGCTTTCTGAGAAACTGCTTAGTGTTCTGTGAATTCATCTCACAGAGTTACATCTGTATTTCGTGGATCTCTTTGCTAGCCTTTTTTCTGTGGAATCTGAGAACAGATATTTCGGATCCCTTTGAAGACTATAGGGCCAAAGGAAATATCCTCCGATAACAAAGAGAAAGAAGCTTTCTGAGAAACTTCTTTGGGTTCTGTGAAATCATCTCACAGAGTTACAACTTTCCCCTCAAGTAGCCTTTCGCTAAGACAATTCTTGGGGAATTGGCAAAGTGATATTTGGAAGCCCATAGAGGGCTATGGTGAAAAAGGAAATATCCTCAGATGAAATCTGGAAAGAAGCTTTCTGAGAAACTGCTGAGTGTTCTGTTAATTCATTCACAGAGTTACATCTGTATTTCGTGGATCTCTTTGCTAGCCTTATTTCTGTGGTATCTGAGAACAGATATTTCGGATCCCTTTGAAGACAATAGTGCCAAAGGAAATATCCTCCGATAACAAAGAGAAAGACTCTTTCTGAAAAACTTCTTTGTGTTCTGTGAAATCATCTCACAGAGTTACAGCTTTCCCCTCAAGAAGCCTTTCGCTATGACAGTTCTTGTGGAATTGGGAAAGTGACATTTGGAAGCCCGTAGAGGGCTATGGTGAAAAAGGAAATATCCTCAATTGAAATCTGGAAAGAAGGTTTCTGAGAAACTGCTTAGTGTTCTGTTAATTCATCTCACAGAGTTACGTCTGTATTTCGTGGATCTCTTTGCTAGCCTTATTTCTGTGGAAACTGAGAACAGATATTTTGGATCCCTTTGAAGACTATAGGGCCAAAGGAAATATCCTCCGATAACAAAGAGAAAGAAGCTTTGTGAGAAACTTTTTCGTGTTCTGTGAAATCATCTCACACAGTTACAGCTTTCCCCTCAAGAAGCCTTTCGCTATGACAGTTCTTGTGGAATTGGGAAAGTGACATTTGGAAGCCCGTAGAGGGCTATGGTGAAAAAGGAAATATCCTCAATTGAAATCTGGAAAGAAGCTTTCTGAGAAACTGCTTAGTGTTCTGTTAATTCATCTCACAGAATTACATCTGTATTTCGTGGATCTCTTTGCTAGCCTAATATCTGTGGAATCTGAGAACAGATATTTCGGATCACTTTGAAGACTATAGGGCCAAACGAAATATACTCCGATAACAAAGAGAAAGAAGCTTTCTGAGAAACTTCTTCGTGTTCTTTGAAATCATCTCACAGAGTTACAGCTTTCCCCTAAAGAAGCCTTTCGCTAAGACAGTTCTTGTGGAATTGGCAAAATGATATTTGGAAGCCCTTAGAGGTCTATGGTGAAAAAGGAAATACCCTCAGATGAAATCTGGATAGAAGCTCTCTGAGAAACTGCTGAGTGTTCTGTTAATTCATCTCACAGAGTTACATCTGTATTTCATGGATCTCTTTGCTAGCCTTATTTCTGTGGAATCTGAGAACAGATATTTCGGATCCCTTTGAAGACTATAGGGCCAAAGGAAATATCCTCCGATAACAAAGAGAAAGAAGCTTTCTGAGAAACTTCTTTGTGTCCTGTAAAATCATCTCACAGATTTACAGCTTTCCCCTTAAGAAGCCTTTCGCTAAGACAGTTCTTGTGGAATTGGCAAAGTGATATTTGGAAGCCCGTAGAGGGCTATGGTGAAAAAGGAAATATCCTCAGATGAAATCTGGATAGAATCTCTCTGAGAAACTGCTGAGTGTTCTGTTAATTCATCTCACAGAGTTACATCTGTATTTCGTGGATCACTTTGCTAGCCTTATTTCTGTGGAATCTGAGAACAGATATTTCGGATCCCTTTGAAAACTATAGGGCCAAAGGAAACATCCTCCGATAACAAAGAGAAAGAAGCTTTCTGAGAAACTTCTTTGTGTTCTGTGAAATCACCTCACAGAGTTACAGCTTTCCCCTCAAGAAGCCTTTCGCTAAGACAGTTCTTGTGGAATTGGCAAAGTGATATTTGGAAGCCCGTAGAGGGCTATGGTGAAAAAGGAAATATCCTCAGATGAAATCTGGAAAGAAGCTTTCTGAGAAACTACTGACTGTTGTGTTAATTCATCTCACAGAGTAACATCTGTATTTCTTGGATCTCTTTGCTAGCCTTATATCTGTGGAATCTGAGAACAGATATTTCGGATCCCTTTGAAGACTATAGGGCCAAAGGAAAAATCCTCCGATAACAAAGAGAAAGAAGCATTCTGAGAAATTCTTTGTGTTCTTTGAAATCATCTCACAGAGTTACAGCTTTCCCCTCAAGAAGCCTTTCGCTAAGGCAGTTCTTGTGGAATTGGCAAAGTGATATTTGGAAGCCCATAGAGGGCAATGGTGAAAAAGGAAATATCCTCAGATGAAATCTGGAAAGAAGCTCTCTGAGAAACTGCTGAGTGTTCTGTTAATTCATCTCACAGAATTACCTCTGTATTTCGTGGATCTCTTTGCTAGACTGATTTCTGTGGAAACTTAGAACAGATATTTCGGACGCCTGGGAGGCTATAGGGACAAAGGAAATATCCTCCGATAACAAAGAGAAAGAAGCTTTCTGAGAAACTTCTTTGTGTTCTGTGAAATCATCTCACAGAGTTACAGCTTTCCCCTCAAGAAGCCTTTCGCTAAGACAGTTCTTGTGGAATTGGCAAAGTGATATTTGGAAGCCCATAGAGGGCTATGGTGAAAAAGGAAATATTCTCAGATGAAATCTGGAAAGAAGCTTTCTGAGAAACTGCTGAGTGTTCTGTTAATTCATCTCACAGAGTTACATCTGTATTTCGTGGATCTCTTTGCTAGCCTTATTTCTGAGGAATCTGAGAACAGATATTTCGGATCCCTTTGAAGACTGTAGGGCCAAAGGAAATATCCTCCGATAGCAAAGAGAAAGAAGTTTTCTGAGAAACTTCTTTGTTTTCTTTGAAATCATCTCACAGAGTTACAGCTTTCCCCTCTAGAAGCCTTAGGCTAAGACAATTCTTGTGGAATTGGCAAAGTGATATTTGGAAGCCCATAGAGGGCTCTGGTGAAAAAGGAAATATCCTCAGAAAATCTGGAAAGAAGCTTTCTGAGAAACTGCTTAGTGTTCTGTGAATTCATCTCACAGATTTACATCTGTATTTCGTGGATCTCTTTGCTAGCCTTTTTTCTGTGCAATCTGAGAACAGATATTTCGGATCCCTTTGAAGACTATAGGGCCAAAGGAAATATCCACCGATAACAAAGAGAAAGAAGCTTTCTGAGAAACTTCTTTGGGTTCTGTGAAATCATCTCACAGAGTTACAACTTTCCCCTCAAGAAGCCTTTCGCTAAGACAATTCTTGGGGAATTGGCAAAGTGATATTTGGAAGCCCATAGAGGGCTACGGTGAAAAAGGAAATATCCTCAGATGAAATCTGGAAAGAAGCTTTCTGAGAAACTGCTGAGTGTTCTGTTAATTCATCTCACAGAGTTACATCTGTATTTCGTGGATCTCTTTGCTAGCCTTATTTCTGTGGAATCTGAGAACAGATATTTCAGATCCCTTTGAAGACTATAGGGCCAAAGGAAATATCCTCCGATAACAAAAAAAAGAAGCTTTCTGAGAAACTTCTTTGTGTTCTGTAAAATCATCTCACAGAGTTACAGCTTTCCCCTCAAGAAGCCTTTCGCTAAGACAGTTCTTGTGGAATTGGCAAAGTGTTATTTTGAAGCCCATAGAGGGCTATGGTGAAAAAGGAAATATGCTCAGATGAAATCTGGAAAGAAGCTTTCTGAGAAACTGCTGAGTGTTCTGTTAATTCATTCACAGAGTTACATCTGTATTTCGTGGATCTCTTTGCTAGCCTTATTTCTGTGGTATCTGAGAACAGATATTTCGGATCCCTTTGAAGAGAATAGTGCCAAAGGAAATATCCTCCGATAACAAAGAGAAAGACTCTTTCTGAAAAACTTCTTTGTGTTCTGTGAAATCATCTCACAGAGTTACAGCTTTGCCCTCAAGAAGCCTTTCGCTAAGACAGTTCTTGTGGAATTGGCAAAGTGATATTTGGAAGCCCATAGAGGGCTACGGTGAAAAAGGAAATATCCTCAGATGAAATCTGGAAAGAAGCTTTCTGAGAAACTGCTGAGTGTTCTCTTACTTCATCTCACAGAGGTACATCTGTATGTCGTGGATCTCTTTGGCAGCCTTATTACTGTGGAATCTGAGAACAGATATTTCGGATCCCTTTGAAGACCATAGGGTCAAAGGCAATATCCTCCGATAACAAAGAAAAAGAAGCTTTCTGAGAAACGTCTTTGTGTTTTGTGAAATCATCTCACAGAGTTACAGCTTTCCCCTCAAGAAGCCTCTCGCTAAGACAGTTCTTGTGGAATTGGCAAAGTGATATTTGGAAGCCCATAGTGGGCTATGGTGAAAAAGGAAATATCCTCAGTTGAAATCTGGAAAGAAGCTTTCTCAGAAACTGTTGAGTGTTCTGTTAATTCAACTCACAGAGTAACATCTGTATTTCGTGAATCTCTTTGCTAGCCTTACTTCTGTGGAATCTGAGAACAGATATTTCAGATCCCTTTGAAGACTATAGGGCCAAAGGAAATATCCTCCTATAACAAAGAGAAAGAAGCTTTCTGAGAATCTTCTTTGTGTTCTGTGAAATCATCTCACAGAGTTACAGCTTTCCCCTCAAGAATCCTTTCGCTAAGACAGTTCTTGTGGAATTGGCAAAGTGATATTTGGAAGCCCATAGAGGGCTATGGTGAAAAAGGAAATATCCTCAGATGAAATCTGGAAAGAAGCTTTCTGAGTATCTGCTTAGTGTTCTGTTAATTCATCTCACAGAGTTACCTCTGTATTTCGTGAATCTCTTTGCTAGCCTTATTTCTGTGGAAACTGAGAACAGATATTTTGGATCCCTTTGAAGACTATAGGGCCAAAGGGAATATCCTCCGATAACAAAGAGAAAGAAGCTTTCTGAGAAACTTTTTCGTGTTCTGTGAAATCATCTCACACAGTTACAGCTTTCCCCTCAAGAAGCCTTTCGCTATGACAGTTCTTGTGGAATTGGGAAAGTGACATTTGGAAGCCCGTAGAGGGCTATGGTGAAAAAGGAAATATCCTCAATTGAAATCTGGAAAGAAGCTTTCTGAGAAACTGCTTAGTGTTCTGTTAATTCATCTCACAGAGTTACATCTGTATTACGTGGATCTCTTTGCTAGCCTTATATCTGTGGAATCTGAGAACAGATATTTCGCATCACTTTGAAGACTATAGGGCCAAAGGATATATCCTCCGATAACAAAGAGAAAGAAGCTTTCTGAGAAACTTCTTCGTGTTCTATGAAATCATCTCACAGAGTTACAGCTTTCCCCTAAAGAAGCCTTTCGCTAAGACAGTTCTTGTGGAATTGGAAAAATGATATTTGGAAGCCCATAGAGGGCTATGGTGAAAAAGGAAATATCCTCAGATGAAATCGGGATAGAAGCTCTCTGAGAAACTGCTGAGTGTTCTGTTAATTCATCTCACAGAGTTACATCTGTATTTCGTGGATCTGTTTGCTAGCCTTATTTCTGTGGAATCTGAGAACAGATATTTCGGATCCCTTTGAAGACTATAGGGCCAAAGGAAATATCCTCCGATAACAAAGAGAAAGAAGCTTTCTGAGAAACTTCTTTGGGTTCTGTGAAATCATCTCACAGAGTTACAGCTTTCCCCTTAAGAAGCCTTTCGCTAAGACAGTTCTTGTGGAATTGGCAAAGTGATATTTGGAAGCCCGTAGAGGGCTATGGTGAAAAAGGAAATATCCTCAGATGAAATCTGGAAAGAAGCTTTCTGAGAAACTGCTGACTGTTGTGTTAATTCATCTCACAGAGTTACATCTGCATTTCTTGGATCTCTTTGCTAGCCTTATATCTGTGGAATCTGAGAACAGATATTTCGGATCCCTTTGAAGACTATAGGGCCAAAGGAAATATCCTCCGATAACAAAGAGAAAGAAGCTTTCTGAGAAACTTCTTTGTGTTCTTTGAAATCATCTCACAGAGTTACAGCATTCCCCTCAAGAAGCCTTTCGCTAAGACAGTTGTTGTGGAATTGGCAAAGTGATATTTGGAAGCACTTAGAGGGCTATGGTGAAAAAGGAAATATCCTTAGATGAAATCTGGAAAAAAGCTTTCTGAGAAACTGCTGAGTGTTCTGTCAATTCCTCTCACAGAGTTACATCTGTATTTCGTGGATCTCTTTGCTAGCCTTATTTCTGTCGAATCTGAGAACAGCTACTTCGGATCCCTTTGAGGACTATAGGGCCAAAGGAAATATCCTCCGATAACAAAGGGAAAGAAGCTTTCTGAGAAACTTCTTTGTGTTCTGTGAAATCATCTCACAGAGTTACAGCTTTCCACTCAAGAAGCCTTTCGCTAAGACAGTTCTTGTGGAATTGGCAAAGTGATATTTGGAAGCCCTTAGAGGGGTATGGTGAAAAAGGAAATATCCTCACATCAAATCTGGAAAGAAGCTTTCTGAGAAACTGCTTAGTGTTCTGTTAATCCATCTCACAGAGTTACCTCTGTATTTCGTGGATCTCTTAGCTAGCCTTATTTCTGTGGAAACTGAGAACAGATATTTCGGATCCCTTTGAAGACTTTAGGGCGAAAGGAAATATCCTCCGATAGCAAAGAGAAAGAAGCTTTCTGAGAAACTTCTTTGTGTTCTTTGAAATCATCTCACAGAGTTACAGCTTTCCACTCAAGAAGCGTTTCGCTAAGACAATTCTTGTGGAATTGGCAAAGTGATATTTGGAAGCCCAAAGAGGGCTATGGTGAAAAAGGAAATATCCTCAGATGAAATCTGGAAAGAAGCTTTCTGAGAAACTGCTTAGTACTCTATTAATTCATCTCACAGAGTTACATCTGTATTTCATGGATCTCTTTGCTAGCCTTATTTCTGTGGAATCTGAGAACAGATATTTCGGATCCCTCTGACGACTATAGGGCCAAAAGATATATCCTACGATAACAAAGAGAAAGAAGCTTTCTGAGAAACTTCTTTGTGTTCTGTGAAATCATCTCACAGAGTTACAGCTTTCCCCTCAAGAATCCTGTCGCTAAGACAGTTCTTGTGGAATTGGCAAAGTGATATTTGGAAGCCCATAGAGGGCTATGGTGAAAAAGGAAATATCCTCAGAAAATCTGGAAGAAGCTTTCTGAGAAACTGCTTAGTGTTCTCTGAATTCATCTCACAGAGTTGCATCTGTATTTCGTGGATCTCTTTGCTAGCCTTATTTCTGTGGAATCTGAGAACAGATATTTCGGATCCCTTTGAAGACTATAGGGCCGAAGGAAATATCCTCCGATAACAAAGAGAAAGAAGCTTTCTGAGAAACGTCTTGTGTTCCGTGAAATCATCTCACAGAGTTACAGCTTTCCCCTCAAGAAGCCTGTCGCTAAGACAGTTCTTGTGGAATTGGCAAAGTGATATTTGGAAGCCGTTAGCGGGCGATGGTGAAAAAGGAAATATCCTCACATGAAATCTGGAAAGAAGCTTTCTGAGTAACTGCTTAGTGTTCTATTAATTCATCTCACAGAGTTAGCTCTGTATGTCGTGGATCTCTTTGCTAGCCTTATTTCTGTGGTATCTGAGAACAGATATTTCGGATCCCTTTGAAGACTACAGGGCTAAAGGAAATATCCTCCGATAACAAAGAGAAAGAAGCTTTCTAAGAACCTTCATTGTGTTCTGTGAAATCATCTCACAGAGTTACAGCTTTCCCCTCAAGAAGCCTTTCACAAAGACAGTTCTTGTGGAATTGGCAATGTGATATTTTGAAGCCCTTAGAGGGCTATGTTAAAAAAGGAATTTTCCTCAGATGAAATCTGGAAAGAAGCTTTCTGAGAAACTGCTTAATGTTATGTTAATTCATCTCACAGAGTTACATCTGTATTTCGTGGATCTCTTAGCTAGCTTTATTTCTGTGGAATCTGAGAACAGATATTTCGGATCCCTTTGAAGACTATAGGGCCGAAGGAAATATCCTCCGATAACAAAGAGAAAGAAGGTTTCTGAGAAACTTCTTGGGTTCTGTGAAATCATCTCACAGAGTTACAGCTTTCCCCTCAAGAAGCCTGTCGCTAAGACAGTTCTTGTGGAATTGGCAAAGTGATATTTGGAAGCCGTTAGCGGGCGATGGTGAAAAAGGAAATATCCTCACATGAAATCTGGAAAGAAGCTTTCTGAGGAACTGCTTAGTGTTCTGTTAATTCATCTCACAGAGTTAGCTCTGTATTTCGTGGATCTCTTTGCTAGCCTTATTTCTGTGGAATCTGAGATCAGATATTTCGGATCCCTTTGAAGACTATAGGGCCAAAGGAAATATCCTCCGATAACAAAGAGAAAGAAGCTTTCTGAGAAACTTCTTTGTGTTCTGTGAAATCATCTCACAGAGTTACAGCTTTCCCCTTAAGAAGCCTTTCGCTAAGACAGTTCTTGTGGAATTGGCAAAGTGATATTTGGAAGCCCGTAGAGGGCTATGGTGAAAAAGGAAATATCCTCAGATGAAATCTGGAAAGAAGCTTTCTGAGAAACTGCTGACTGTTGTGTTAATTCATCTCACAGAGTTACATCTGTATTTCTTGGATCTCTTTGCTAGCCTTATATCTGTGGAATCTGAGAACAGATATTTCGGATCCCTTTGAAGACTATAGGGCCAAAGGAAATATCCTCCGATAACAAAGAGAAAGAAGCTTTCTGAGAAACTTCTTTGTGTTCTGTGAAATCATCTCACAGAGTTACAGCACTCCCCTCAAGAAGCCTTTCGCTGAGACAGTTCTTGTGGAATTGGCAAAATGATATTTGGAAGCCCATAGAGGGCTATGGTGAAAAAGGAAATATCCTCAGATGAAATCGGGATAGAAGCTCTCTGAGAAACTGCTGAGTGTTCTGTTAATTCATCTCACAGAGTTACATCTGTATTTCGTGGATCTGTTTGCTAGCCTTATTTCTGTGGAATCTGAGAACAGATATTTCGGATCCCTTTGAAGACTATAGGGCCAAAGGAAATATCCTCCGATAACAAAGAGAAAGAAGCTTTCTGAGAAACTTCTTTGGGTTCTGTGAAATCATCTCACAGAGTTACAGCTTTCCCCTTAAGAAGCCTTTCGCTAAGACAGTTCTTGTGGAATTGGCAAAGTGATATTTGGAAGCCCGTAGAGGGCTATGGTGAAAAAGGAAATATCCTCAGATGAAATCTGGAAAGAAGCTTTCTGAGAAACTACTGACTGTTGTGTTAATTCATCTCACAGAGTAACATCTGTATTTCTTGGATCTCTTTGCTAGCCTTATATCTGTGGAATCTGAGAACAGATATTTCGGATCCCTTTGAAGACTATAGGGCCAAAGGAAAAATCCTCCGATAACAAAGAGAAAGAAGCATTCTGAGAAATTCTTTGTGTTCTTTGAAATCATCTCACAGAGTTACAGCTTTCCCCTCAAGAAGCCTTTCGCTAAGGCAGTTCTTGTGGAATTGGCAAAGTGATATTTGGAAGCCCATAGAGGGCAATGGTGAAAAAGGAAATATCCTCAGATGAAATCTGGAAAGAAGCTCTCTGAGAAACTGCTGAGTGTTCTGTTAATTCATCTCACAGAATTACCTCTGTATTTCGTGGATCTCTTTGCTAGACTGATTTCTGTGGAAACTTAGAACAGATATTTCGGACGCCTGGGAGGCTATAGGGACAAAGGAAATATCCTCCGATAACAAAGAGAAAGAAGCTTTCTGAGAAACTTCTTTGTGTTCTGTGAAATCATCTCACAGAGTTACAGCTTTCCCCTCAAGAAGCCTTTCGCTAAGACAGTTCTTGTGGAATTGGCAAAGTGATATTTGGAAGCCCATAGAGGGCTATGGTGAAAAAGGAAATATTCTCAGATGAAATCTGGAAAGAAGCTTTCTGAGAAACTGCTGAGTGTTCTGTTAATTCATCTCACAGAGTTACATCTGTATTTCGTGGATCTCTTTGCTAGCCTTATTTCTGAGGAATCTGAGAACAGATATTTCGGATCCCTTTGAAGACTGTAGGGCCAAAGGAAATATCCTCCGATAGCAAAGAGAAAGAAGTTTTCTGAGAAACTTCTTTGTTTTCTTTGAAATCATCTCACAGAGTTACAGCTTTCCCCTCTAGAAGCCTTAGGCTAAGACAATTCTTGTGGAATTGGCAAAGTGATATTTGGAAGCCCATAGAGGGCTCTGGTGAAAAAGGAAATATCCTCAGAAAATCTGGAAAGAAGCTTTCTGAGAAACTGCTTAGTGTTCTGTGAATTCATCTCACAGATTTACATCTGTATTTCGTGGATCTCTTTGCTAGCCTTTTTTCTGTGCAATCTGAGAACAGATATTTCGGATCCCTTTGAAGACTATAGGGCCAAAGGAAATATCCACCGATAACAAAGAGAAAGAAGCTTTCTGAGAAACTTCTTTGGGTTCTGTGAAATCATCTCACAGAGTTACAACTTTCCCCTCAAGAAGCCTTTCGCTAAGACAATTCTTGGGGAATTGGCAAAGTGATATTTGGAAGCCCATAGAGGGCTACGGTGAAAAAGGAAATATCCTCAGATGAAATCTGGAAAGAAGCTTTCTGAGAAACTGCTGAGTGTTCTGTTAATTCATCTCACAGAGTTACATCTGTATTTCGTGGATCTCTTTGCTAGCCTTATTTCTGTGGAATCTGAGAACAGATATTTCAGATCCCTTTGAAGACTATAGGGCCAAAGGAAATATCCTCCGATAACAAAAAAAAGAAGCTTTCTGAGAAACTTCTTTGTGTTCTGTAAAATCATCTCACAGAGTTACAGCTTTCCCCTCAAGAAGCCTTTCGCTAAGACAGTTCTTGTGGAATTGGCAAAGTGTTATTTTGAAGCCCATAGAGGGCTATGGTGAAAAAGGAAATATGCTCAGATGAAATCTGGAAAGAAGCTTTCTGAGAAACTGCTGAGTGTTCTGTTAATTCATTCACAGAGTTACATCTGTATTTCGTGGATCTCTTTGCTAGCCTTATTTCTGTGGTATCTGAGAACAGATATTTCGGATCCCTTTGAAGAGAATAGTGCCAAAGGAAATATCCTCCGATAACAAAGAGAAAGACTCTTTCTGAAAAACTTCTTTGTGTTCTGTGAAATCATCTCACAGAGTTACAGCTTTGCCCTCAAGAAGCCTTTCGCTAAGACAGTTCTTGTGGAATTGGCAAAGTGATATTTGGAAGCCCATAGAGGGCTACGGTGAAAAAGGAAATATCCTCAGATGAAATCTGGAAAGAAGCTTTCTGAGAAACTGCTGAGTGTTCTCTTACTTCATCTCACAGAGGTACATCTGTATGTCGTGGATCTCTTTGGCAGCCTTATTACTGTGGAATCTGAGAACAGATATTTCGGATCCCTTTGAAGACCATAGGGTCAAAGGCAATATCCTCCGATAACAAAGAAAAAGAAGCTTTCTGAGAAACGTCTTTGTGTTTTGTGAAATCATCTCACAGAGTTACAGCTTTCCCCTCAAGAAGCCTCTCGCTAAGACAGTTCTTGTGGAATTGGCAAAGTGATATTTGGAAGCCCATAGTGGGCTATGGTGAAAAAGGAAATATCCTCAGTTGAAATCTGGAAAGAAGCTTTCTCAGAAACTGTTGAGTGTTCTGTTAATTCAACTCACAGAGTAACATCTGTATTTCGTGAATCTCTTTGCTAGCCTTACTTCTGTGGAATCTGAGAACAGATATTTCAGATCCCTTTGAAGACTATAGGGCCAAAGGAAATATCCTCCTATAACAAAGAGAAAGAAGCTTTCTGAGAATCTTCTTTGTGTTCTGTGAAATCATCTCACAGAGTTACAGCTTTCCCCTCAAGAATCCTTTCGCTAAGACAGTTCTTGTGGAATTGGCAAAGTGATATTTGGAAGCCCATAGAGGGCTATGGTGAAAAAGGAAATATCCTCAGATGAAATCTGGAAAGAAGCTTTCTGAGTATCTGCTTAGTGTTCTGTTAATTCATCTCACAGAGTTACCTCTGTATTTCGTGAATCTCTTTGCTAGCCTTATTTCTGTGGAAACTGAGAACAGATATTTTGGATCCCTTTGAAGACTATAGGGCCAAAGGGAATATCCTCCGATAACAAAGAGAAAGAAGCTTTCTGAGAAACTTTTTCGTGTTCTGTGAAATCATCTCACACAGTTACAGCTTTCCCCTCAAGAAGCCTTTCGCTATGACAGTTCTTGTGGAATTGGGAAAGTGACATTTGGAAGCCCGTAGAGGGCTATGGTGAAAAAGGAAATATCCTCAATTGAAATCTGGAAAGAAGCTTTCTGAGAAACTGCTTAGTGTTCTGTTAATTCATCTCACAGAGTTACATCTGTATTACGTGGATCTCTTTGCTAGCCTTATATCTGTGGAATCTGAGAACAGATATTTCGCATCACTTTGAAGACTATAGGGCCAAAGGATATATCCTCCGATAACAAAGAGAAAGAAGCTTTCTGAGAAACTTCTTCGTGTTCTATGAAATCATCTCACAGAGTTACAGCTTTCCCCTAAAGAAGCCTTTCGCTAAGACAGTTCTTGTGGAATTGGAAAAATGATATTTGGAAGCCCATAGAGGGCTATGGTGAAAAAGGAAATATCCTCAGATGAAATCGGGATAGAAGCTCTCTGAGAAACTGCTGAGTGTTCTGTTAATTCATCTCACAGAGTTACATCTGTATTTCGTGGATCTGTTTGCTAGCCTTATTTCTGTGGAATCTGAGAACAGATATTTCGGATCCCTTTGAAGACTATAGGGCCAAAGGAAATATCCTCCGATAACAAAGAGAAAGAAGCTTTCTGAGAAACTTCTTTGGGTTCTGTGAAATCATCTCACAGAGTTACAGCTTTCCCCTTAAGAAGCCTTTCGCTAAGACAGTTCTTGTGGAATTGGCAAAGTGATATTTGGAAGCCCGTAGAGGGCTATGGTGAAAAAGGAAATATCCTCAGATGAAATCTGGAAAGAAGCTTTCTGAGAAACTGCTGACTGTTGTGTTAATTCATCTCACAGAGTTACATCTGCATTTCTTGGATCTCTTTGCTAGCCTTATATCTGTGGAATCTGAGAACAGATATTTCGGATCCCTTTGAAGACTATAGGGCCAAAGGAAATATCCTCCGATAACAAAGAGAAAGAAGCTTTCTGAGAAACTTCTTTGTGTTCTTTGAAATCATCTCACAGAGTTACAGCATTCCCCTCAAGAAGCCTTTCGCTAAGACAGTTGTTGTGGAATTGGCAAAGTGATATTTGGAAGCACTTAGAGGGCTATGGTGAAAAAGGAAATATCCTTAGATGAAATCTGGAAAAAAGCTTTCTGAGAAACTGCTGAGTGTTCTGTCAATTCCTCTCACAGAGTTACATCTGTATTTCGTGGATCTCTTTGCTAGCCTTATTTCTGTCGAATCTGAGAACAGCTACTTCGGATCCCTTTGAGGACTATAGGGCCAAAGGAAATATCCTCCGATAACAAAGGGAAAGAAGCTTTCTGAGAAACTTCTTTGTGTTCTGTGAAATCATCTCACAGAGTTACAGCTTTCCACTCAAGAAGCCTTTCGCTAAGACAGTTCTTGTGGAATTGGCAAAGTGATATTTGGAAGCCCTTAGAGGGGTATGGTGAAAAAGGAAATATCCTCACATCAAATCTGGAAAGAAGCTTTCTGAGAAACTGCTTAGTGTTCTGTTAATCCATCTCACAGAGTTACCTCTGTATTTCGTGGATCTCTTAGCTAGCCTTATTTCTGTGGAAACTGAGAACAGATATTTCGGATCCCTTTGAAGACTTTAGGGCGAAAGGAAATATCCTCCGATAGCAAAGAGAAAGAAGCTTTCTGAGAAACTTCTTTGTGTTCTTTGAAATCATCTCACAGAGTTACAGCTTTCCACTCAAGAAGCGTTTCGCTAAGACAATTCTTGTGGAATTGGCAAAGTGATATTTGGAAGCCCAAAGAGGGCTATGGTGAAAAAGGAAATATCCTCAGATGAAATCTGGAAAGAAGCTTTCTGAGAAACTGCTTAGTACTCTATTAATTCATCTCACAGAGTTACATCTGTATTTCATGGATCTCTTTGCTAGCCTTATTTCTGTGGAATCTGAGAACAGATATTTCGGATCCCTCTGACGACTATAGGGCCAAAAGATATATCCTACGATAACAAAGAGAAAGAAGCTTTCTGAGAAACTTCTTTGTGTTCTGTGAAATCATCTCACAGAGTTACAGCTTTCCCCTCAAGAATCCTGTCGCTAAGACAGTTCTTGTGGAATTGGCAAAGTGATATTTGGAAGCCCATAGAGGGCTATGGTGAAAAAGGAAATATCCTCAGAAAATCTGGAAGAAGCTTTCTGAGAAACTGCTTAGTGTTCTCTGAATTCATCTCACAGAGTTGCATCTGTATTTCGTGGATCTCTTTGCTAGCCTTATTTCTGTGGAATCTGAGAACAGATATTTCGGATCCCTTTGAAGACTATAGGGCCGAAGGAAATATCCTCCGATAACAAAGAGAAAGAAGCTTTCTGAGAAACGTCTTGTGTTCCGTGAAATCATCTCACAGAGTTACAGCTTTCCCCTCAAGAAGCCTGTCGCTAAGACAGTTCTTGTGGAATTGGCAAAGTGATATTTGGAAGCCGTTAGCGGGCGATGGTGAAAAAGGAAATATCCTCACATGAAATCTGGAAAGAAGCTTTCTGAGTAACTGCTTAGTGTTCTATTAATTCATCTCACAGAGTTAGCTCTGTATGTCGTGGATCTCTTTGCTAGCCTTATTTCTGTGGTATCTGAGAACAGATATTTCGGATCCCTTTGAAGACTACAGGGCTAAAGGAAATATCCTCAGATAACAAAGAGAAAGAAGCTTTCTAAGAACCTTCATTGTGTTCTGTGAAATCATCTCACAGAGTTACAGCTTTCCCCTCAAGAAGCCTTTCACAAAGACAGTTCTTGTGGAATTGGCAATGTGATATTTTGAAGCCCTTAGAGGGCTATGTTAAAAAAGGAATTTTCCTCAGATGAAATCTGGAAAGAAGCTTTCTGAGAAACTGCTTAATGTTATGTTAATTCATCTCACAGAGTTACATCTGTATTTCGTGGATCTCTTAGCTAGCTTTATTTCTGTGGAATCTGAGAACAGATATTTCGGATCCCTTTGAAGACTATAGGGCCGAAGGAAATATCCTCCGATAACAAAGAGAAAGAAGGTTTCTGAGAAACTTCTTGGGTTCTGTGAAATCATCTCACAGAGTTACAGCTTTCCCCTCAAGAAGCCTGTCGCTAAGACAGTTCTTGTGGAATTGGCAAAGTGATATTTGGAAGCCGTTAGCGGGCGATGGTGAAAAAGGAAATATCCTCACATGAAATCTGGAAAGAAGCTTTCTGAGGAACTGCTTAGTGTTCTGTTAATTCATCTCACAGAGTTAGCTCTGTATTTCGTGGATCTCTTTGCTAGCCTTATTTCTGTGGAATCTGAGATCAGATATTTCGGATCCCTTTGAAGACTATAGGGCCAAAGGAAATATCCTCCGATAACAAAGAGAAAGAAGCTTTCTGAGAAACTTCTTTGTGTTCTGTGAAATCATCTCACAGAGTTACAGCTTTCCCCTTAAGAAGCCTTTCGCTAAGACAGTTCTTGTGGAATTGGCAAAGTGATATTTGGAAGCCCGTAGAGGGCTATGGTGAAAAAGGAAATATCCTCAGATGAAATCTGGAAAGAAGCTTTCTGAGAAACTGCTGACTGTTGTGTTAATTCATCTCACAGAGTTACATCTGTATTTCTTGGATCTCTTTGCTAGCCTTATATCTGTGGAATCTGAGAACAGATATTTCGGATCCCTTTGAAGACTATAGGGCCAAAGGAAATATCCTCCGATAACAAAGAGAAAGAAGCTTTCTGAGAAACTTCTTTGTGTTCTGTGAAATCATCTCACAGAGTTACAGCATTCCCCTCAAGAAGCCTTTCGCTGAGACAGTTCTTGTGGAATTGGCAAAATGATATTTGGAAGCCCATAGAGGGCTATGGTGAAAAAGGAAATATCCTCAGATGAAATCGGGATAGAAGCTCTCTGAGAAACTGCTGAGTGTTCTGTTAATTCATCTCACAGAGTTACATCTGTATTTCGTGGATCTGTTTGCTAGCCTTATTTCTGTGGAATCTGAGAACAGATATTTCGGATCCCTTTGAAGACTATAGGGCCAAAGGAAATATCCTCCGATAACAAAGAGAAAGAAGCTTTCTGAGAAACTTCTTTGGGTTCTGTGAAATCATCTCACAGAGTTACAGCTTTCCCCTTAAGAAGCCTTTCGCTAAGACAGTTCTTGTGGAATTGGCAAAGTGATATTTGGAAGCCCGTAGAGGGCTATGGTGAAAAAGGAAATATCCTCAGATGAAATCTGGAAAGAAGCTTTCTGAGAAACTGCTGACTGTTGTGTTAATTCATCTCACAGAGTTACATCTGTATTTCTTGGATCTCTTTGCTAGCCTTATATCTGTGGAATCTGAGAACAGATATTTCGGATCCCTTTGAAGACTATAGGGCCAAAGGAAATATCCTCCGATAACAAAGAGAAAGAAGCTTTCTGAGAAACTTCTTTGTGTTCTTTGAAATCATCTCACAGAGTTACAGCATTCCCCTCAAGAAGCCTTTCGCTAAGACAGTTCTTGTGGAATTGGCAAAGTGATATTTGGAAGCACTTAGAGGGCTATGGTGAAAAAGGAAATATCCTTAGATGAAATCTGGAAAAAAGCTTTCTGAGAAAGTGCTGAGTGTTCTGTCAATTCCTCTCACAGAGTTACATCTGTATTTCGTGGATCTCTTTACTAGCCTTATTTCTGTCGAATCTGAGAACAGATACTTCGGATCCCTTTGAAGACTATAGGGCCAAAGGAAATATCCTCCGATAACAAAGGGAAAGAAGCTTTCTGAGAAACTTCTTTGTGTTCTGTGAAATCATCTCACAGAGTTACAGCTTTCCACTCAAGAAGCCTTTCGCTAAGACAGTTCTTGTGGAATTGGCAAAGTGATATTTGGAAGCCCTTAGAGGGCTATGGTGAAAAAGGAAATATCCTCACATCAAATCTGGAAAGAAGCTTTCTGAGAAACTGCTTAGTGTTCTGTTAATCCATCTCACAGAGTTACCTCTGTATTTCGTGGATCTCTTAGCTAGCCTTATTTCTGTGGAAACTGAGAACAGATATTTCGGATCCCTTTGATGACTTTAGCGCGAAAGGAAATATCCTCCGATAGCAAAGAGAAAGAAGTTTTCTGAGAAACTTCTTTGTGTTCTTTGAAATCATCTCACAGAGTTACAGCTTTCCACTCAAGAAGCGTTTCGCTAAGACAATTCTTGTGGAATTGGCAAAGTGATATTTGGAAGCCCAAAGAGGGCTATGGTGAAAAAGGAAATATCCTCAGATGAAATCTGGAAAGAAGCTTTCTGAGAAACTGCTTAGTACTCTGTTAATTCATCTCACAGAGTTACATCTGTATTTCATGGGTCTCTTTGCTAGCCTTATTTCTGTGGAATCTGAGAACAGATATTTCGGATCCCTCTGACGACTATAGGGCCAAAAGATATATCCTCCGATAACAAAGAGAAAGAAGCTTTCTGAGAAACTTCTTTGTGTTCTGTGAAATCATCTCACAGAGTTACAGCTTTCCCCTCAAGAAGCCTTTCGCTAAGACAGTTCTTGTGGAATTGGCAAAGTGATATTTCGAAGCCCATAGAGGGCTATGGTGAAAAAGGAAATATCCTCAGAAAATCTGGAAGAAGCTTTCTGAAAAACTGCTTAGTGTTCTCTGAAGTCATCTCACAGAGTTACATCTGTATTTCGTGGATCTCTTTGCTAGCCTTATTTCTGTGGAATCTGAGAACAGATATTTCGGATCCCTTTGAAGACTATAGGGCCGAAGGAAATATCCTCCGATAACAAAGAGAAAGAAGCTTTCTGAGAAACGTCTTGTGTTCTGTGAAATCATCTCACAGAGTTACAGCTTTCCCCTCAAGAAGCCTGTCGCTAAGACAGTTCTTGTGGAATTGGAAAACTGATATTTGGAAGCCGTTAGCGGGCGATGGTGAAAAAGGAAATATCCTCACATGAAATCTGGAAAGAAGCTTTCTGAGAAACTGCTTAGTGTTCTGTTAATTCATCTCACAGAATTACATCTGTATTTCGTGGATCTCTTTGCTAGCCTAATATCTGTGGAATCTGAGAACAGATATTTCGGATCACTTTGAAGACTATAGGGCCAAACGAAATATACTCCGATAACAAAGAGAAAGAAGCTTTCTGAGAAACTTCTTCGTGTTCTTTGAAATCATCTCACAGAGTTACAGCTTTCCCCTAAAGAAGCCTTTCGCTAAGACAGTTCTTGTGGAATTGGCAAAATGATATTTGGAAGCCCTTAGAGGTCTATGGTGAAAAAGGAAATACCCTCAGATGAAATCTGGATAGAAGCTCTCTGAGAAACTGCTGAGTGTTCTGTTAATTCATCTCACAGAGTTACATCTGTATTTCATGGATCTCTTTGCTAGCCTTATTTCTGTGGAATCTGAGAACAGATATTTCGGATCCCTTTGAAGACTATAGGGCCAAAGGAAATATCCTCCGATAACAAAGAGAAAGAAGCTTTCTGAGAAACTTCTTTGTGTCCTGTAAAATCATCTCACAGATTTACAGCTTTCCCCTTAAGAAGCCTTTCGCTAAGACAGTTCTTGTGGAATTGGCAAAGTGATATTTGGAAGCCCGTAGAGGGCTATGGTGAAAAAGGAAATATCCTCAGATGAAATCTGGATAGAATCTCTCTGAGAAACTGCTGAGTGTTCTGTTAATTCATCTCACAGAGTTACATCTGTATTTCGTGGATCACTTTGCTAGCCTTATTTCTGTGGAATCTGAGAACAGATATTTCGGATCCCTTTGAAAACTATAGGGCCAAAGGAAACATCCTCCGATAACAAAGAGAAAGAAGCTTTCTGAGAAACTTCTTTGTGTTCTGTGAAATCACCTCACAGAGTTACAGCTTTCCCCTCAAGAAGCCTTTCGCTAAGACAGTTCTTGTGGAATTGGCAAAGTGATATTTGGAAGCCCGTAGAGGGCTATGGTGAAAAAGGAAATATCCTCAGATGAAATCTGGAAAGAAGCTTTCTGAGAAACTACTGACTGTTGTGTTAATTCATCTCACAGAGTAACATCTGTATTTCTTGGATCTCTTTGCTAGCCTTATATCTGTGGAATCTGAGAACAGATATTTCGGATCCCTTTGAAGACTATAGGGCCAAAGGAAAAATCCTCCGATAACAAAGAGAAAGAAGCATTCTGAGAAATTCTTTGTGTTCTTTGAAATCATCTCACAGAGTTACAGCTTTCCCCTCAAGAAGCCTTTCGCTAAGGCAGTTCTTGTGGAATTGGCAAAGTGATATTTGGAAGCCCATAGAGGGCAATGGTGAAAAAGGAAATATCCTCAGATGAAATCTGGAAAGAAGCTCTCTGAGAAACTGCTGAGTGTTCTGTTAATTCATCTCACAGAATTACCTCTGTATTTCGTGGATCTCTTTGCTAGACTGATTTCTGTGGAAACTTAGAACAGATATTTCGGACGCCTGGGAGGCTATAGGGACAAAGGAAATATCCTCCGATAACAAAGAGAAAGAAGCTTTCTGAGAAACTTCTTTGTGTTCTGTGAAATCATCTCACAGAGTTACAGCTTTCCCCTCAAGAAGCCTTTCGCTAAGACAGTTCTTGTGGAATTGGCAAAGTGATATTTGGAAGCCCATAGAGGGCTATGGTGAAAAAGGAAATATTCTCAGATGAAATCTGGAAAGAAGCTTTCTGAGAAACTGCTGAGTGTTCTGTTAATTCATCTCACAGAGTTACATCTGTATTTCGTGGATCTCTTTGCTAGCCTTATTTCTGAGGAATCTGAGAACAGATATTTCGGATCCCTTTGAAGACTGTAGGGCCAAAGGAAATATCCTCCGATAGCAAAGAGAAAGAAGTTTTCTGAGAAACTTCTTTGTTTTCTTTGAAATCATCTCACAGAGTTACAGCTTTCCCCTCTAGAAGCCTTAGGCTAAGACAATTCTTGTGGAATTGGCAAAGTGATATTTGGAAGCCCATAGAGGGCTCTGGTGAAAAAGGAAATATCCTCAGAAAATCTGGAAAGAAGCTTTCTGAGAAACTGCTTAGTGTTCTGTGAATTCATCTCACAGATTTACATCTGTATTTCGTGGATCTCTTTGCTAGCCTTTTTTCTGTGCAATCTGAGAACAGATATTTCGGATCCCTTTGAAGACTATAGGGCCAAAGGAAATATCCACCGATAACAAAGAGAAAGAAGCTTTCTGAGAAACTTCTTTGGGTTCTGTGAAATCATCTCACAGAGTTACAACTTTCCCCTCAAGAAGCCTTTCGCTAAGACAATTCTTGGGGAATTGGCAAAGTGATATTTGGAAGCCCATAGAGGGCTACCGTGAAAAAGGAAATATCCTCAGATGAAATCTGGAAAGAAGCTTTCTGAGAAACTGCTGAGTGTTCTGTTAATTCATCTCACAGAGTTACATCTGTATTTCGTGGATCTCTTTGCTAGCCTTATTTCTGTGGAATCTGAGAACAGATATTTCAGATCCCTTTGAAGACTATAGGGCCAAAGGAAATATCCTCCGATAACAAAAAAAAGAAGCTTTCTGAGAAACTTCTTTGTGTTCTGTAAAATCATCTCACAGAGTTACAGCTTTCCCCTCAAGAAGCCTTTCGCTAAGACAGTTCTTGTGGAATTGGCAAAGTGTTATTTTGAAGCCCATAGAGGGCTATGGTGAAAAAGGAAATATGCTCAGATGAAATCTGGAAAGAAGCTTTCTGAGAAACTGCTGAGTGTTCTGTTAATTCATTCACAGAGTTACATCTGTATTTCGTGGATCTCTTTGCTAGCCTTATTTCTGTGGTATCTGAGAACAGATATTTCGGATCCCTTTGAAGAGAATAGTGCCAAAGGAAATATCCTCCGATAACAAAGAGAAAGACTCTTTCTGAAAAACTTCTTTGTGTTCTGTGAAATCATCTCACAGAGTTACAGCTTTGCCCTCAAGAAGCCTTTCGCTAAGACAGTTCTTGTGGAATTGGCAAAGTGATATTTGGAAGCCCATAGAGGGCTACGGTGAAAAAGGAAATATCCTCAGATGAAATCTGGAAAGAAGCTTTCTGAGAAACTGCTGAGTGTTCTCTTACTTCATCTCACAGAGGTACATCTGTATGTCGTGGATCTCTTTGGCAGCCTTATTACTGTGGAATCTGAGAACAGATATTTCGGATCCCTTTGAAGACCATAGGGTCAAAGGCAATATCCTCCGATAACAAAGAAAAAGAAGCTTTCTGAGAAACGTCTTTGTGTTTTGTGAAATCATCTCACAGAGTTACAGCTTTCCCCTCAAGAAGCCTCTCGCTAAGACAGTTCTTGTGGAATTGGCAAAGTGATATTTGGAAGCCCATAGTGGGCTATGGTGAAAAAGGAAATATCCTCAGTTGAAATCTGGAAAGAAGCTTTCTCAGAAACTGTTGAGTGTTCTGTTAATTCAACTCACAGAGTAACATCTGTATTTCGTGAATCTCTTTGCTAGCCTTACTTCTGTGGAATCTGAGAACAGATATTTCAGATCCCTTTGAAGACTATAGGGCCAAAGGAAATATCCTCCTATAACAAAGAGAAAGAAGCTTTCTGAGAATCTTCTTTGTGTTCTGTGAAATCATCTCACAGAGTTACAGCTTTCCCCTCAAGAATCCTTTCGCTAAGACAGTTCTTGTGGAATTGGCAAAGTGATATTTGGAAGCCCATAGAGGGCTATGGTGAAAAAGGAAATATCCTCAGATGAAATCTGGAAAGAAGCTTTCTGAGTATCTGCTTAGTGTTCTGTTAATTCATCTCACAGAGTTACCTCTGTATTTCGTGAATCTCTTTGCTAGCCTTATTTCTGTGGAAACTGAGAACAGATATTTTGGATCCCTTTGAAGACTATAGGGCCAAAGGGAATATCCTCCGATAACAAAGAGAAAGAAGCTTTCTGAGAAACTTTTTCGTGTTCTGTGAAATCATCTCACACAGTTACAGCTTTCCCCTCAAGAAGCCTTTCGCTATGACAGTTCTTGTGGAATTGGGAAAGTGACATTTGGAAGCCCGTAGAGGGCTATGGTGAAAAAGGAAATATCCTCAATTGAAATCTGGAAAGAAGCTTTCTGAGAAACTGCTTAGTGTTCTGTTAATTCATCTCACAGAGTTACATCTGTATTACGTGGATCTCTTTGCTAGCCTTATATCTGTGGAATCTGAGAACAGATATTTCGCATCACTTTGAAGACTATAGGGCCAAAGGATATATCCTCCGATAACAAAGAGAAAGAAGCTTTCTGAGAAACTTCTTCGTGTTCTATGAAATCATCTCACAGAGTTACAGCTTTCCCCTAAAGAAGCCTTTCGCTAAGACAGTTCTTGTGGAATTGGAAAAATGATATTTGGAAGCCCATAGAGGGCTATGGTGAAAAAGGAAATATCCTCAGATGAAATCGGGATAGAAGCTCTCTGAGAAACTGCTGAGTGTTCTGTTAATTCATCTCACAGAGTTACATCTGTATTTCGTGGATCTGTTTGCTAGCCTTATTTCTGTGGAATCTGAGAACAGATATTTCGGATCCCTTTGAAGACTATAGGGCCAAAGGAAATATCCTCCGATAACAAAGAGAAAGAAGCTTTCTGAGAAACTTCTTTGGGTTCTGTGAAATCATCTCACAGAGTTACAGCTTTCCCCTTAAGAAGCCTTTCGCTAAGACAGTTCTTGTGGAATTGGCAAAGTGATATTTGGAAGCCCGTAGAGGGCTATGGTGAAAAAGGAAATATCCTCAGATGAAATCTGGAAAGAAGCTTTCTGAGAAACTGCTGACTGTTGTGTTAATTCATCTCACAGAGTTACATCTGCATTTCTTGGATCTCTTTGCTAGCCTTATATCTGTGGAATCTGAGAACAGATATTTCGGATCCCTTTGAAGACTATAGGGCCAAAGGAAATATCCTCCGATAACAAAGAGAAAGAAGCTTTCTGAGAAACTTCTTTGTGTTCTTTGAAATCATCTCACAGAGTTACAGCATTCCCCTCAAGAAGCCTTTCGCTAAGACAGTTGTTGTGGAATTGGCAAAGTGATATTTGGAAGCACTTAGAGGGCTATGGTGAAAAAGGAAATATCCTTAGATGAAATCTGGAAAAAAGCTTTCTGAGAAACTGCTGAGTGTTCTGTCAATTCCTCTCACAGAGTTACATCTGTATTTCGTGGATCTCTTTGCTAGCCTTATTTCTGTCGAATCTGAGAACAGCTACTTCGGATCCCTTTGAGGACTATAGGGCCAAAGGAAATATCCTCCGATAACAAAGGGAAAGAAGCTTTCTGAGAAACTTCTTTGTGTTCTGTGAAATCATCTCACAGAGTTACAGCTTTCCACTCAAGAAGCCTTTCGCTAAGACAGTTCTTGTGGAATTGGCAAAGTGATATTTGGAAGCCCTTAGAGGGGTATGGTGAAAAAGGAAATATCCTCACATCAAATCTGGAAAGAAGCTTTCTGAGAAACTGCTTAGTGTTCTGTTAATCCATCTCACAGAGTTACCTCTGTATTTCGTGGATCTCTTAGCTAGCCTTATTTCTGTGGAAACTGAGAACAGATATTTCGGATCCCTTTGAAGACTTTAGGGCGAAAGGAAATATCCTCCGATAGCAAAGAGAAAGAAGCTTTCTGAGAAACTTCTTTGTGTTCTTTGAAATCATCTCACAGAGTTACGGCTTTCCACTCAAGAAGCGTTTCGCTAAGACAATTCTTGTGGAATTGGCAAAGTGATATTTGGAAGCCCAAAGAGGGCTATGGTGAAAAAGGAAATATCCTCAGATGAAATCTGGAAAGAAGCTTTCTGAGAAACTGCTTAGTACTCTATTAATTCATCTCACAGAGTTACATCTGTATTTCATGGATCTCTTTGCTAGCCTTATTTCTGTGGAATCTGAGAACAGATATTTCGGATCCCTCTGACGACTATAGGGCCAAAAGATATATCCTACGATAACAAAGAGAAAGAAGCTTTCTGAGAAACTTCTTTGGGTTCTGTGAAATCATCTCACAGAGTTACAGCTTTCCCCTCAAGAATCCTGTCGCTAAGACAGTTCTTGTGGAATTGGCAAAGTGATATTTGGAAGCCCATAGAGGGCTATGGTGAAAAAGGAAATATCCTCAGAAAATCTGGAAGAAGCTTTCTGAGAAACTGCTTAGTGTTCTCTGAATTCATCTCACAGAGTTGCATCTGTATTTCGTGGATCTCTTTGCTAGCCTTATTTCTGTGGAATCTGAGAACAGATATTTCGGATCCCTTTGAAGACTATAGGGCCGAAGGAAATATCCTCCGATAACAAAGAGAAAGAAGCTTTCTGAGAAACGTCTTGTGTTCCGTGAAATCATCTCACAGAGTTACAGCTTTCCCCTCAAGAAGCCTGTCGCTAAGACAGTTCTTGTGGAATTGGCAAAGTGATATTTGGAAGCCGTTAGCGGGCGATGGTGAAAAAGGAAATATCCTCACATGAAATCTGGAAAGAAGCTTTCTGAGTAACTGCTTAGTGTTCTATTAATTCATCTCACAGAGTTAGCTCTGTATGTCGTGGATCTCTTTGCTAGCCTTATTTCTGTGGTATCTGAGAACAGATATTTCGGATCCCTTTGAAGACTACAGGGCTAAAGGAAATATCCTCCGATAACAAAGAGAAAGAAGCTTTCTAAGAACCTTCATTGTGTTCTGTGAAATCATCTCACAGAGTTACAGCTTTCCCCTCAAGAAGCCTTTCACAAAGACAGTTCTTGTGGAATTGGCAATGTGATATTTTGAAGCCCTTAGAGGGCTATGTTAAAAAAGGAATTTTCCTCAGATGAAATCTGGAAAGAAGCTTTCTGAGAAACTGCTTAATGTTATGTTAATTCATCTCACAGAGTTACATCTGTATTTCGTGGATCTCTTAGCTAGCTTTATTTCTGTGGAATCTGAGAACAGATATTTCGGATCCCTTTGAAGACTATAGGGCCGAAGGAAATATCCTCCGATAACAAAGAGAAAGAAGGTTTCTGAGAAACTTCTTGGGTTCTGTGAAATCATCTCACAGAGTTACAGCTTTCCCCTCAAGAAGCCTGTCGCTAAGACAGTTCTTGTGGAATTGGCAAAGTGATATTTGGAAGCCGTTAGCGGGCGATGGTGAAAAAGGAAATATCCTCACATGAAATCTGGAAAGAAGCTTTCTGAGGAACTGCTTAGTGTTCTGTTAATTCATCTCACAGAGTTAGCTCTGTATTTCGTGGATCTCTTTGCTAGCCTTATTTCTGTGGAATCTGAGATCAGATATTTCGGATCCCTTTGAAGACTATAGGGCCAAAGGAAATATCCTCCGATAACAAAGAGAAAGAAGCTTTCTGAGAAACTTCTTTGTGTTCTGTGAAATCATCTCACAGAGTTACAGCTTTCCCCTTAAGAAGCCTTTCGCTAAGACAGTTCTTGTGGAATTGGCAAAGTGATATTTGGAAGCCCGTAGAGGGCTATGGTGAAAAAGGAAATATCCTCAGATGAAATCTGGAAAGAAGCTTTCTGAGAAACTGCTGACTGTTGTGTTAATTCATCTCACAGAGTTACATCTGTATTTCTTGGATCTCTTTGCTAGCCTTATATCTGTGGAATCTGAGAACAGATATTTCGGATCCCTTTGAAGACTATAGGGCCAAAGGAAATATCCTCCGATAACAAAGAGAAAGAAGCTTTCTGAGAAACTTCTTTGTGTTCTGTGAAATCATCTCACAGAGTTACAGCATTCCCCTCAAGAAGCCTTTCGCTGAGACAGTTCTTGTGGAATTGGCAAAATGATATTTGGAAGCCCATAGAGGGCTATGGTGAAAAAGGAAATATCCTCAGATGAAATCGGGATAGAAGCTCTCTGAGAAACTGCTGAGTGTTCTGTTAATTCATCTCACAGAGTTACATCTGTATTTCGTGGATCTGTTTGCTAGCCTTATTTCTGTGGAATCTGAGAACAGATATTTCGGATCCCTTTGAAGACTATAGGGCCAAAGGAAATATCCTCCGATAACAAAGAGAAAGAAGCTTTCTGAGAAACTTCTTTGGGTTCTGTGAAATCATCTCACAGAGTTACAGCTTTCCCCTTAAGAAGCCTTTCGCTAAGACAGTTCTTGTGGAATTGGCAAAGTGATATTTGGAAGCCCGTAGAGGGCTATGGTGAAAAAGGAAATATCCTCAGATGAAATCTGGAAAGAAGCTTTCTGAGAAACTGCTGACTGTTGTGTTAATTCATCTCACAGAGTTACATCTGTATTTCTTGGATCTCTTTGCTAGCCTTATATCTGTGGAATCTGAGAACAGATATTTCGGATCCCTTTGAAGACTATAGGGCCAAAGGAAATATCCTCCGATAACAAAGAGAAAGAAGCTTTCTGAGAAACTTCTTTGTGTTCTTTGAAATCATCTCACAGAGTTACAGCATTCCCCTCAAGAAGCCTTTCGCTAAGACAGTTCTTGTGGAATTGGCAAAGTGATATTTGGAAGCACTTAGAGGGCTATGGTGAAAAAGGAAATATCCTTAGATGAAATCTGGAAAAAAGCTTTCTGAGAAAGTGCTGAGTGTTCTGTCAATTCCTCTCACAGAGTTACATCTGTATTTCGTGGATCTCTTTACTAGCCTTATTTCTGTCGAATCTGAGAACAGATACTTCGGATCCCTTTGAAGACTATAGGGCCAAAGGAAATATCCTCCGATAACAAAGGGAAAGAAGCTTTCTGAGAAACTTCTTTGTGTTCTGTGAAATCATCTCACAGAGTTACAGCTTTCCACTCAAGAAGCCTTTCGCTAAGACAGTTCTTGTGGAATTGGCAAAGTGATATTTGGAAGCCCTTAGAGGGCTATGGTGAAAAAGGAAATATCCTCACATCAAATCTGGAAAGAAGCTTTCTGAGAAACTGCTTAGTGTTCTGTTAATCCATCTCACAGAGTTACCTCTGTATTTCGTGGATCTCTTAGCTAGCCTTATTTCTGTGGAAACTGAGAACAGATATTTCGGATCCCTTTGATGACTTTAGCGCGAAAGGAAATATCCTCCGATAGCAAAGAGAAAGAAGTTTTCTGAGAAACTTCTTTGTGTTCTTTGAAATCATCTCACAGAGTTACAGCTTTCCACTCAAGAAGCGTTTCGCTAAGACAATTCTTGTGGAATTGGCAAAGTGATATTTGGAAGCCCAAAGAGGGCTATGGTGAAAAAGGAAATATCCTCAGATGAAATCTGGAAAGAAGCTTTCTGAGAAACTGCTTAGTACTCTGTTAATTCATCTCACAGAGTTACATCTGTATTTCATGGGTCTCTTTGCTAGCCTTATTTCTGTGGAATCTGAGAACAGATATTTCGGATCCCTCTGACGACTATAGGGCCAAAAGATATATCCTCCGATAACAAAGAGAAAGAAGCTTTCTGAGAAACTTCTTTGTGTTCTGTGAAATCATCTCACAGAGTTACAGCTTTCCCCTCAAGAAGCCTTTCGCTAAGACAGTTCTTGTGGAATTGGCAAAGTGATATTTCGAAGCCCATAGAGGGCTATGGTGAAAAAGGAAATATCCTCAGAAAATCTGGAAGAAGCTTTCTGAAAAACTGCTTAGTGTTCTCTGAAGTCATCTCACAGAGTTACATCTGTATTTCGTGGATCTCTTTGCTAGCCTTATTTCTGTGGAATCTGAGAACAGATATTTCGGATCCCTTTGAAGACTATAGGGCCGAAGGAAATATCCTCCGATAACAAAGAGAAAGAAGCTTTCTGAGAAACGTCTTGTGTTCTGTGAAATCATCTCACAGAGTTACAGCTTTCCCCTCAAGAAGCCTGTCGCTAAGACAGTTCTTGTGGAATTGGAAAACTGATATTTGGAAGCCGTTAGCGGGCGATGGTGAAAAAGGAAATATCCTCACATGAAATCTGGAAAGAAGCTTTCTGAGTAACTGCTTAGTGTTCTATTAATTCATCTCACAGAGTTAGCTCTGTATTTCGTGGATCTCTTTGCTAGCCTTATTTCTGTGGAATCTGAGAACAGATATTTCGGATCCCTTTGAAGACTACAGGGCTAAAGGAAATATCCTCCGATAACAAAGAGAAAGAAGCTTTCTAAGAACCTTCATTGTGTTCTGTGAAATCATCTCACAGAGTTACAGCTTTCCCCTCAAGAAGCCTTTCACAAAGACAGTTCTTGTGGAATTGGCAATGTGATATTTTGAAGCCCATAGAGGGCTATGTTAAAAAAGGAATTTTCCTCAGATGAAATCTGGAAAGAAGCTTTCTGAGAAACTGCTGAGTGTTCTGTTAATTCATCTCACAGAGTTACATCTGTATTTCGTGGATGTCTTTGCTAGCCTTATTTCTGAGGAATCTGAGAACAGATATTTCGGATCCCTTTGAAGACTATAGGGCCAAAGGAAATATCCTCCGATAACAAAGAGAAAGAAGTTTTCTGAGAAACTTCTTTGTGTTCTTTGAAATCATCTCACAGAGTTACAGCTTTCTCCTCAAGAAGCCTTTCGCTAAGACAGTTCTTGTGGAATTGGAAAAGTGATATTTGGAAGCCCAAAGAGGGCTATGGTGTAAAAGGAAATATCCTCAGATGAAATCTGGAAAGAAGCTTTCTGAGAAACTGCTTAATGTTATGTTAATTCATCTCACAGAGTTACATCTGTATTTCGTGGATCTCTTAGCTAGCTTTATTTCTGTGGAATCTGAGAACAGATATTTCGGATCCCTTTGAAGACTATAGGGCCGAAGGAAATATCCTCCGATAACAAAGAGAAAGAAGGTTTCTGAGAAACTTCTTGGGTTCTGTGAAATCATCTCACAGTTACAGCTTTCCCCTCAATAGGCCTGTCGCTAAGACAGTTCTTGTGGAATTGGCAAAGTGATATTTGGAAGCCGTTAGCGGGCGATGGTGAAAAAGGAAATATCCTCACATGAAATCTGGAAAGAAGCTTTCTGAGGAACTGCTTAGTGTTCTGTTAATTCATCTCACAGAGTTAGCTCTGTATTTCGTGGATCTCTTTGCTAGCCTTATTTCTGTGGAATCTGAGATCAGATATTTCGGATCCCTTTGAAGACTATAGGGCCAAAGGAAATATCCTCCGATAACAAAGAGAAAGAAGCTTTCTGAGAAACTTCTTTGTGTTCTGTGAAATCATCTCACAGAGTTACAGCTTTCCCCTTAAGAAGCGTTTCGCTAAGACAGTTCTTGTGGAATTGGCAAAGTGATATTTGGAAGCCCGTAGAGGGCTATGGTGAAAAAGGAAATATCCTCAGATGAAATCTGGAAAGAAGCTTTCAGAGAAACTGCTGACTGTTGTGTTAATTCATCTCACAGGGTTACATCTGTATTTCTTGGATCCCTTTGCTAGCCTTATATCTGTGGAATCTGAGAACAGATATTTCGGATCCCTTTGAAGACTATAGGGCCAAAGGAAATATCCTCCGATAACAAAGAGAAAGAAGCTTTCTGAGAAACTTCTTTGTGTTCTGTGAAATCATCTCACAGAGTTACAGCATTCCCCTCAAGAAGCCTTTCGCTAAGACAGTTCTTGTGGAATTGGCAAAATGATATTTGGAAGCCCATAGAGGGCTATGGTGAAAAAGGAAATATCCTCAGATGAAATCGGGATAGAAGCTCTCTGAGAAACTGCTGAGTGTTCTGTTAATTCATCTCACAGAGTTACATCTGTATTTCGTGGATCTGTTTGCTAGCCTTATTTCTGTGGAATCTGAGAACAGATATTTCGGATCCCTTTGAAGACTATAGGGCCAAAGGAAATATCCTCCGATAACAAAGAGAAAGAAGCTTTCTGAGAAACTTCTTTGGGTTCTGTGAAATCATCTCACAGAGTTACAGCTTTCCCCTTAAGAAGCCTTTCGCTAAGACAGTTCTTGTGGAATTGGCAAAGTGATATTTGGAAGCCCGTAGAGGGCTATGGTGAAAAAGGAAATATCCTCAGATGAAATCTGGAAAGAAGCTTTCTGAGAAACTGCTGACTGTTGTGTTAATTCATCTCACAGAGTTACATCTGTATTTCTTGGATCTCTTTGCTAGCCTTATATCTGTGGAATCTGAGAACAGATATTTCGGATCCCTTTGAAGACTATAGGGCCAAAGGAAATATCCTCCGATAACAAAGAGAAAGAAGCTTTCTGAGAAACTTCTTTGTGTTCTTTGAAATCATCTCACAGAGTTACAGCATTCCCCTCAAGAAGCCTTTCGCTAAGACAGTTCTTGTGGAATTGGCAAAGTGATATTTGGAAGCACTTAGAGGGCTATGGTGAAAAAGGAAATATCCTTAGATGAAATCTGGAAAAAAGCTTTCTGAGAAACTGCTGAGTGTTCTGTCAATTCCTCTCACAGAGTTACATCTGTATTTCATGGGTCTCTTTGCTAGCCTTATTTCTGTGGAATCTGAGAACAGATATTTCGGATCCCTCTGACGACTATAGGGCCAAAAGATATATCCTCCGATAACAAAGAGAAGGAAGCTTTCTGAGAAACTTCTTTGTGTTCTGTGAAATCATCTCACAGAGTTACAGCTTTCCCCTCAAGAAGCCTTTCGCTAAGACAGTTCTTGTGGAATTGGCAAAGTGATATTTCGAAGCCCATAGAGGGCTATGGTGAAAAAGGAAATATCCTCAGAAAATCTGGAAGAAGCTTTCTGAAAAACTGCTTAGTGTTCTCTGAAGTCATCTCACAGAGTTACATCTGTATTTCGTGGATCTCTTTGCTAGCCTTATTTCTGTGGAATCTGAGAACAGATATTTCGGATCCCTTTGAAGACTATAGGGCCGAAGGAAATATCCTCCGATAACAAAGAGAAAGAAGCTTTCTGAGAAACGTCTTGTGTTCTGTGAAATCATCTCACAGAGTTACAGCTTTCCCCTCAAGAAGCCTGTCGCTAAGACAGTTCTTGTGGAATTGGAAAACTGATATTTGGAAGCCGTTAGCGGGCGATGGTGAAAAAGGAAATATCCTCACATGAAATCTGGAAAGAAGCTTTCTGAGTAACTGCTTAGTGTTCTATTAATTCATCTCACAGAGTTAGCTCTGTATTTCGTGGATCTCTTTGCTAGCCTTATTTCTGTGGAATCTGAGAACAGATATTTCGGATCCCTTTGAAGACTACAGGGCTAAAGGAAATATCCTCCGATAACAAAGAGAAAGAAGCTTTCTAAGAACCTTCATTGTGTTCTGTGAAATCATCTCACAGAGTTACAGCTTTCCCCTCAAGAAGCCTTTCACAAAGACAGTTCTTGTGGAATTGGCAATGTGATATTTTGAAGCCCATAGAGGGCTATGTTAAAAAAGGAATTTTCCTCAGATGAAATCTGGAAAGAAGCTTTCTGAGAAACTGCTGAGTGTTCTGTTAATTCATCTCACAGAGTTACATCTGTATTTCGTGGATGTCTTTGCTAGCCTTATTTCTGAGGAATCTGAGAACAGATATTTCGGATCCCTTTGAAGACTATAGGGCCAAAGGAAATATCCTCCGATAACAAAGAGAAAGAAGTTTTCTGAGAAACTTCTTTGTGTTCTTTGAAATCATCTCACAGAGTTACAGCTTTCCCCTCAAGAAGCCTTTCGCTAAGACAGTTCTTGTGGAATTGGAAAAGTGATATTTGGAAGCCCAAAGAGGGCTATGGTGTAAAAGGAAATATCCTCAGATGAAATCTGGAAAGAAGCTTTCTGAGAAACTGCTTAATGTTATGTTAATTCATCTCACAGAGTTACATCTGTATTTCGTGGATCTCTTAGCTAGCTTTATTTCTGTGGAATCTGAGAACAGATATTTCGGATCCCTTTGAAGACTATAGGGCCGAAGGAAATATCCTCCGATAACAAAGAGAAAGAAGGTTTCTGAGAAACTTCTTGGGTTCTGTGAAATCATCTCACAGAGTTACAGCTTTCCCCTCAATAAGCCTGTCGCTAAGACAGTTCTTGTGGAATTGGCAAAGTGATATTTGGAAGCCGTTAGCGGGCGATGGTGAAAAAGGAAATATCCTCACATGAAATCTGGAAAGAAGCTTTCTGAGGAACTGCTTAGTGTTCTGTTAATTCATCTCACAGAGTTAGCTCTGTATTTCGTGGATCTCTTTGCTAGCCTTATTTCTGTGGAATCTGAGATCAGATATTTCGGATCCCTTTGAAGACTATAGGGCCAAAGGAAATATCCTCCGATAACAAAGAGAAAGAAGCTTTCTGAGAAACTTCTTTGTGTTCTGTGAAATCATCTCACAGAGTTACAGCTTTCCCCTTAAGAAGCGTTTCGCTAAGACAGTTCTTGTGGAATTGGCAAAGTGATATTTGGAAGCCCGTAGAGGGCTATGGTGAAAAAGGAAATATCCTCAGATGAAATCTGGAAAGAAGCTTTCAGAGAAACTGCTGACTGTTGTGTTAATTCATCTCACAGAGTTACATCTGTATTTCTTGGATCTCTTTGCTAGCCTTATATCTGTGGAATCTGAGAACAGATATTTCGGATCCCTTTGAAGACTATAGGGCCAAAGGAAATATCCTCCGATAACAAAGAGAAAGAAGCTTTCTGAGAAACTTCTTTGTGTTCTGTGAAATCATCTCACAGAGTTACAGCATTCCCCTCAAGAAGCCTTTCGCTAAGACAGTTCTTGTGGAATTGGCAAAATGATATTTGGAAGCCCATAGAGGGCTATGGTGAAAAAGGAAATATCCTCAGATGAAATCGGGATAGAAGCTCTCTGAGAAACTGCTGAGTGTTCTGTTAATTCATCTCACAGAGTTACATCTGTATTTCGTGGATCTGTTTGCTAGCCTTATTTCTGTGGAATCTGAGAACAGATATTTCGGATCCCTTTGAAGACTATAGGGCCAAAGGAAATATCCTCCGATAACAAAGAGAAAGAAGCTTTCTGAGAAACTTCTTTGGGTTCTGTGAAATCATCTCACAGAGTTACAGCTTTCCCCTTAAGAAGCCTTTCGCTAAGACAGTTCTTGTGGAATTGGCAAAGTGATATTTGGAAGCCCGTAGAGGGCTATGGTGAAAAAGGAAATATCCTCAGATGAAATCTGGAAAGAAGCTTTCTGAGAAACTGCTGACTGTTGTGTTAATTCATCTCACAGAGTTACATCTGTATTTCTTGGATCTCTTTGCTAGCCTTATATCTGTGGAATCTGAGAACAGATATTTCGGATCCCTTTGAAGACTATAGGGCCAAAGGAAATATCCTCCGATAACAAAGAGAAAGAAGCTTTCTGAGAAACTTCTTTGTGTTCTTTGAAATCATCTCACAGAGTTACAGCATTCCCCTCAAGAAGCCTTTCGCTAAGACAGTTCTTGTGGAATTGGCAAAGTGATATTTGGAAGCACTTAGAGGGCTATGGTGAAAAAGGAAATATCCTTAGATGAAATCTGGAAAAAAGCTTTCTGAGAAACTGCTGAGTGTTCTGTCAATTCCTCTCACAGAGTTACATCTGTATTTCATGGGTCTCTTTGCTAGCCTTATTTCTGTGGAATCTGAGAACAGATATTTCGGATCCCTCTGACGACTATAGGGCCAAAAGATATATCCTCCGATAACAAAGAGAAGGAAGCTTTCTGAGAAACTTCTTTGTGTTCTGTGAAATCATCTCACAGAGTTACAGCTTTCCCCTCAAGAAGCCTTTCGCTAAGACAGTTCTTGTGGAATTGGCAAAGTGATATTTCGAAGCCCATAGAGGGCTATGGTGAAAAAGGAAATATCCTCAGAAAATCTGGAAGAAGCTTTCTGAAAAACTGCTTAGTGTTCTCTGAAGTCATCTCACAGAGTTACATCTGTATTTCGTGGATCTCTTTGCTAGCCTTATTTCTGTGGAATCTGAGAACAGATATTTCGGATCCCTTTGAAGACTATAGGGCCGAAGGAAATATCCTCCGATAACAAAGAGAAAGAAGCTTTCTGAGAAACGTCTTGTGTTCTGTGAAATCATCTCACAGAGTTACAGCTTTCCCCTCAAGAAGCCTGTCGCTAAGACAGTTCTTGTGGAATTGGAAAACTGATATTTGGAAGCCGTTAGCGGGCGATGGTGAAAAAGGAAATATCCTCACATGAAATCTGGAAAGAAGCTTTCTGAGTAACTGCTTAGTGTTCTATTAATTCATCTCACAGAGTTAGCTCTGTATTTCGTGGATCTCTTTGCTAGCCTTATTTCTGTGGAATCTGAGAACAGATATTTCGGATCCCTTTGAAGACTACAGGGCTAAAGGAAATATCCTCCGATAACAAAGAGAAAGAAGCTTTCTAAGAACCTTCATTGTGTTCTGTGAAATCATCTCACAGAGTTACAGCTTTCCCCTCAAGAAGCCTTTCACAAAGACAGTTCTTGTGGAATTGGCAATGTGATATTTTGAAGCCCATAGAGGGCTATGTTAAAAAAGGAATTTTCCTCAGATGAAATCTGGAAAGAAGCTTTCTGAGAAACTGCTGAGTGTTCTGTTAATTCATCTCACAGAGTTACATCTGTATTTCGTGGATGTCTTTGCTAGCCTTATTTCTGAGGAATCTGAGAACAGATATTTCGGATCCCTTTGAAGACTATAGGGCCAAAGGAAATATCCTCCGATAACAAAGAGAAAGAAGTTTTCTGAGAAACTTCTTTGTGTTCTTTGAAATCATCTCACAGAGTTACAGCTTTCCCCTCAAGAAGCCTTTCGCTAAGACAGTTCTTGTGGAATTGGAAAAGTGATATTTGGAAGCCCAAAGAGGGCTATGGTGTAAAAGGAAATATCCTCAGATGAAATCTGGAAAGAAGCTTTCTGAGAAACTGCTTAATGTTATGTTAATTCATCTCACAGAGTTACATCTTTATTTCGTGGATCTCTTAGCTAGCTTTATTTCTGTGGAATCTGAGAACAGATATTTCGGATCCCTTTGAAGACTATAGGGCCGAAGGAAATATCCTCCGATAACAAAGAGAAAGAAGGTTTCTGAGAAACTTCTTGGGTTCTGTGAAATCATCTCACAGAGTTACAGCTTTCCCCTCAATAAGCCTGTCGCTAAGACAGTTCTTGTGGAATTGGCAAAGTGATATTTGGAAGCCGTTAGCGGGCGATGGTGAAAAAGGAAATATCCTCACATGAAATCTGGAAAGAAGCTTTCTGAGGAACTGCTTAGTGTTCTGTTAATTCATCTCACAGAGTTAGCTCTGTATTTCGTGGATCTCTTTGCTAGCCTTATTTCTGTGGAATCTGAGATCAGATATTTCGGATCCCTTTGAAGACTATAGGGCCAAAGGAAATATCCTCCGATAACAAAGAGAAAGAAGCTTTCTGAGAAACTTCTTTGTGTTCTGTGAAATCATCTCACAGAGTTACAGCTTTCCCCTTAAGAAGCGTTTCGCTAAGACAGTTCTTGTGGAATTGGCAAAGTGATATTTGGAAGCCCGTAGAGGGCTATGGTGAAAAAGGAAATATCCTCAGATGAAATCTGGAAAGAAGCTTTCAGAGAAACTGCTGACTGTTGTGTTAATTCATCTCACAGAGTTACATCTGTATTTCTTGGATCTCTTTGCTAGCCTTATATCTGTGGAATCTGAGAACAGATATTTCGGATCCCTTTGAAGACTATAGGGCCAAAGGAAATATCCTCCGATAACAAAGAGAAAGAAGCTTTCTGAGAAACTTCTTTGTGTTCTGTGAAATCATCTCACAGAGTTACAGCATTCCCCTCAAGAAGCCTTTCGCTAAGACAGTTCTTGTGGAATTGGCAAAATGATATTTGGAAGCCCATAGAGGGCTATGGTGAAAAAGGAAATATCCTCAGATGAAATCGGGATAGAAGCTCTCTGAGAAACTGCTGAGTGTTCTGTTAATTCATCTCACAGAGTTACATCTGTATTTCGTGGATCTGTTTGCTAGCCTTATTTCTGTGGAATCTGAGAACAGATATTTCGGATCCCTTTGAAGACTATAGGGCCAAAGGAAATATCCTCCGATAACAAAGAGAAAGAAGCTTTCTGAGAAACTTCTTTGGGTTCTGTGAAATCATCTCACAGAGTTACAGCTTTCCCCTTAAGAAGCCTTTCGCTAAGACAGTTCTTGTGGAATTGGCAAAGTGATATTTGGAAGCCCGTAGAGGGCTAAGGTGAAAAAGGAAATATCCTCAGATGAAATCTGGAAAGAAGCTTTCTGAGAAACTGCTGACTGTTGTGTTAATTCATCTCACAGAGTTACATCTGTATTTCTTGGATCTCTTTGCTAGCCTTATATCTGTGGAATCTGAGAACAGATATTTCGGATCCCTTTGAAGACTATAGGGCCAAAGGAAATATCCTCCGATAACAAAGAGAAAGAAGCTTTCTGAGAAACGTCTTTGTGTTCTTTGAAATCATCTCACAGAGTTACAGCTTTCCCCTCAAGAAGCCTTTCGCTAAGACAGTTCTTGTGGAATTGGCAAAGTGATATTTCGAAGCCCATAGAGGGCTATGGTGAAAAAGGAAATATCCTCAGAAAATCTGGAAGAAGCTTTCTGAAAAACTGCCTAGTGTTCTCTGAAGTCATCTCACAGAGTTACATCTGTATTTCGTGGATCTCTTTGCTAGCCTTATTTCTGTGGAATCTGAGAACAGATATTTCGGATCCCTTTGAAGACTATAGGGCCGAAGGAAATATCCTCCGATAACAAAGAGAAAGAAGCTTTCTGAGAAACGTCTTGTGTTCTGTGAAATCATCTCACAGAGTTACAGCTTTCCTCTCAAGAAGCCTGTCGCTAAGACAGTTCTTGTGGAATTGGAAAACTGATATTTGGAAGCCGTTAGCGGGCGATGGTGAAAAAGGAAATATCCTCACATGAAATCTGGAAAGAAGCTTTCTGAGAAACTGCTTAATGTTATGTTAATTCATCTCACAGAGTTACATCTGTATTTCGTGGATCTCTTAGCTAGCTTTATTTCTGTGGAATCTGAGAACAGATATTTCGGATCCCTTTGAAGACTATAGGGCCGAAGGAAATATCCTCCGATAACAAAGAGAAAGAAGGTTTCTGAGAAACTTCTTGGGTTCTGTGAAATCATCTCACAGAGTTACAGCTTTCCCCTCAAGAAGCCTGTCGCTAAGACAGTTCTTGTGGAATTGGCAAAGTGATATTTGGAAGCCGTTAGCGGGCGATGGTGAAAAAGGAAATATCCTCACATGAAATCTGGAAAGAAGCTTTCTGAGGAACTGCTTAGTGTTCTGTTAATTCATCTCACAGAGTTAGCTCTGTATTTCGTGGATCTCTTTGCTAGCCTTATTTCTGTGGAATCTGAGATCAGATATTTCGGATCCCTTTGAAGACTATAGGGCCAAAGGAAATATCCTCCGATAACAAAGAGAAAGAAGCTTTCTGAGAAACTTCTTTGTGTTCTGTGAAATCATCTCACAGAGTTACAGCTTTCCCCTTAAGAAGCCTTTCGCTAAGACAGTTCTTGTGGAATTGGCAAAGTGATATTTGGAAGCCCGTAGAGGGCTATGGTGAAAAAGGAAATATCCTCAGATGAAATCTGGAAAGAAGCTTTCTGAGAAACTGCTGACTGTTGTGTTAATTCATCTCACAGAGTTACATCTGTATTTCTTGGATCTCTTTGCTAGCCTTATATCTGTGGAATCTGAGAACAGATATTTCGGATCCCTTTGAAGACTATAGGGCCAAAGGAAATATCCTCCGATAACAAAGAGAAAGAAGCTTTCTGAGAAACTCCTTGTGTTCTGTGAAATCATCTCACAGAGTTACAGCATTCCCCTCAAGAAGCCTTTCGCTGAGACAGTTCTTGTGGAATTGGCAAAATGATATTTGGAAGCCCATAGAGGGCTATGGTGAAAAAGGAAATATCCTCAGATGAAATCGGGATAGAAGCTCTCTGAGAAACTGCTGAGTGTTCTGTTAATTCATCTCACAGAGTTACATCTGTATTTCGTGGATCTGTTTGCTAGCCTTATTTCTGTGGAATCTGAGAACAGATATTTCGGATCCCTTTGAAGACTATAGGGCCAAAGGAAATATCCTCCGATAACAAAGAGAAAGAAGCTTTCTGAGAAACTTCTTTGGGTTCTGTGAAATCATCTCGCAGAGTTACAGCTTTCCCCTTAAGAAGCCTTTCGCTAAGACAGTTCTTGTGGAATTGGCAAAGTGATATTTGGAAGCCCGTAGAGGGCTATGGTGAAAAAGGAAATATCCTCAGATGAAATCTGGAAAGAAGCTTTCTGAGAAACTGCTGACTGTTGTGTTAATTCATCTCACAGAGTTACATCTGTATTTCTTGGATCTCTTTGCTAGCCTTATATCTGTGGAATCTGAGAACAGATATTTCGGATCCCTTTGAAGACTATAGGGCCAAAGGAAATATCCTCCGATAACAAAGAGAAAGAAGCTTTCTGAGAAACTTCTTTGTGTTCTTTGAAATCATCTCACAGAGTTACAGCATTCCCCTCAAGAAGCCTTTCGCTAAGACAGTTCTTGTGGAATTGGCAAAGTGATATTTGGAAGCACTTAGAGGGCTATGGTGAAAAAGGAAATATCCTTAGATGAAATCTGGAAAAAAGCTTTCTGAGAAAGTGCTGAGTGTTCTGTCAATTCCTCTCACAGAGTTACATCTGTATTTCGTGGATCTCTTTACTAGCCTTATTTCTGTCGAATCTGAGAACAGATACTTCGGATCCCTTTGAAGACTATAGGGCCAAAGGAAATATCCTCCGATAACAAAGGGAAAGAAGCTTTCTGAGAAACTTCTTTGTGTTCTGTGAAATCATCTCACAGAGTTACAGCTTTCCACTCAAGAAGCCTTTCGCTAAGACAGTTCTTGTGGAATTGGCAAAGTGATATTTGGAAGCCCTTAGAGGGCTATGGTGAAAAAGGAAATATCCTCACATCAAATCTGGAAAGAAGCTTTCTGAGAAACTGCTTAGTGTTCTGTTAATCCATCTCACAGAGTTACCTCTGTATTTCGTGGATCTCTTAGCTAGCCTTATTTCTGTGGAAACTGAGAACAGATATTTCGGATCCCTTTGATGACTTTAGCGCGAAAGGAAATATCCTCCGATAGCAAAGAGAAAGAAGTTTTCTGAGAAACTTCTTTGTGTTCTTTGAAATCATCTCACAGAGTTACAGCTTTCCACTCAAGAAGCGTTTCGCTAAGACAATTCTTGTGGAATTGGCAAAGTGATATTTGGAAGCCCAAAGAGGGCTATGGTGAAAAAGGAAATATCCTCAGATGAAATCTGGAAAGAAGCTTTCTGAGAAACTGCTTAGTACTCTGTTAATTCATCTCACAGAGTTACATCTGTATTTCATGGGTCTCTTTGCTAGCCTTATTTCTGTGGAATCTGAGAACAGATATTTCGGATCCCTCTGACGACTATAGGGCCAAAAGATATATCCTCCGATAACAAAGAGAAAGAAGCTTTCTGAGAAACTTCTTTGTGTTCTGTGAAATCATCTCACAGAGTTACAGCTTTCCCCTCAAGAAGCCTTTCGCTAAGACAGTTCTTGTGGAATTGGCAAAGTGATATTTCGAAGCCCATAGAGGGCTATAGTGAAAAAGGAAATATCCTCAGAAAATCTGGAAGAAGCTTTCTGAAAAACTGCTTAGTGTTCTCTGAAGTCATCTCACAGAGTTACATCTGTATTTCGTGGATCTCTTTGCTAGCCTTATTTCTGTGGAATCTGAGAACAGATATTTCGGATCCCTTTGAAGACTATAGGGCCGAAGGAAATATCCTCCGATAACAAAGAGAAAGAAGCTTTCTGAGAAACGTCTTGTGTTCTGTGAAATCATCTCACAGAGTTACAGCTTTCCCCTCAAGAAGCCTGTCGCTAAGACAGTTCTTGTGGAATTGGCAAAGTGATATTTGGAAGCCGTTAGCGGGCGATGGTGAAAAAGGAAATATCCTCACATGAAATCTGGAAAGAAGCTTTCTGAGTAACTGCTTAGTGTTCTATTAATTCATCTCACAGAGTTAGCTCTGTATTTCGTGGATCTCTTTGCTAGCCTTATTTCTGTGGAATCTGAGAACAGATATTTCGGATCCCTTTGAAGACTACAGGGCTAAAGGAAATATCCTCCGATAACAAAGAGAAAGAAGCTTTCTAAGAACCTTCATTGTGTTCTGTGAAATCATCTCACAGAGTTACAGCTTTCCCCTCAAGAAGCCTTTCACAAAGACAGTTCTTGTGGAATTGGCAATGTGATATTTTGAAGCCCATAGAGGGCTATGTTAAAAAAGGAATTTTCCTCAGATGAAATCTGGAAAGAAGCTTTCTGAGAAACTGCTGAGTGTTCTGTTAATTCATCTCACAGAGTTACATCTGTATTTCGTGGATGTCTTTGCTAGCCTTATTTCTGAGGAATCTGAGAACAGATATTTCGGATCCCTTTGAAGACTATAGGGCCAAAGGAAATATCCTCCGATAACAAAGAGAAAGAAGTTTTCTGAGAAACTTCTTTGTGTTCTTTGAAATCATCTCACAGAGTTACAGCTTTCCCCTCAAGAAGCCTTTCGCTAAGACAGTTCTTGTGGAATTGGAAAAGTGATATTTGGAAGCCCAAAGAGGGCTATGGTGTAAAAGGAAATATCCTCAGATGAAATCTGGAAAGAAGCTTTCTGAGAAACTGCTTAATGTTATGTTAATTCATCTCACAGAGTTACATCTGTATTTCGTGGATCTCTTAGCTAGCTTTATTTCTGTGGAATCTGAGAACAGATATTTCGGATCCCTTTGAAGACTATAGGGCCGAAGGAAATATCCTCCGATAACAAAGAGAAAGAAGGTTTCTGAGAAACTTCTTGGGTTCTGTGAAATCATCTCACAGTTACAGCTTTCCCCTCAATAGGCCTGTCGCTAAGACAGTTCTTGTGGAATTGGCAAAGTGATATTTGGAAGCCGTTAGCGGGCGATGGTGAAAAAGGAAATATCCTCACATGAAATCTGGAAAGAAGCTTTCTGAGGAACTGCTTAGTGTTCTGTTAATTCATCTCACAGAGTTAGCTCTGTATTTCGTGGATCTCTTTGCTAGCCTTATTTCTGTGGAATCTGAGATCAGATATTTCGGATCCCTTTGAAGACTATAGGGCCAAAGGAAATATCCTCCGATAACAAAGAGAAAGAAGCTTTCTGAGAAACTTCTTTGTGTTCTGTGAAATCATCTCACAGAGTTACAGCTTTCCCCTTAAGAAGCGTTTCGCTAAGACAGTTCTTGTGGAATTGGCAAAGTGATATTTGGAAGCCCGTAGAGGGCTATGGTGAAAAAGGAAATATCCTCAGATGAAATCTGGAAAGAAGCTTTCAGAGAAACTGCTGACTGTTGTGTTAATTCATCTCACAGGGTTACATCTGTATTTCTTGGATCTCTTTGCTAGCCTTATATCTGTGGAATCTGAGAACAGATATTTCGGATCCCTTTGAAGACTATAGGGCCAAAGGAAATATCCTCCGATAACAAAGAGAAAGAAGCTTTCTGAGAAACTTCTTTGTGTTCTGTGAAATCATCTCACAGAGTTACAGCATTCCCCTCAAGAAGCCTTTCGCTAAGACAGTTCTTGTGGAATTGGCAAAATGATATTTGGAAGCCCATAGAGGGCTATGGTGAAAAAGGAAATATCCTCAGATGAAATCGGGATAGAAGCTCTCTGAGAAACTGCTGAGTGTTCTGTTAATTCATCTCACAGAGTTACATCTGTATTTCGTGGATCTGTTTGCTAGCCTTATTTCTGTGGAATCTGAGAACAGATATTTCGGATCCCTTTGAAGACTATAGGGCCAAAGGAAATATCCTCCGATAACAAAGAGAAAGAAGCTTTCTGAGAAACTTCTTTGGGTTCTGTGAAATCATCTCACAGAGTTACAGCTTTCCCCTTAAGAAGCCTTTCGCTAAGACAGTTCTTGTGGAATTGGCAAAGTGATATTTGGAAGCCCGTAGAGGGCTATGGTGAAAAAGGAAATATCCTCAGATGAAATCTGGAAAGAAGCTTTCTGAGAAACTGCTGACTGTTGTGTTAATTCATCTCACAGAGTTACATCTGTATTTCTTGGATCTCTTTGCTAGCCTTATATCTGTGGAATCTGAGAACAGATATTTCGGATCCCTTTGAAGACTATAGGGCCAAAGGAAATATCCTCCGATAACAAAGAGAAAGAAGCTTTCTGAGAAACTTCTTTGTGTTCTTTGAAATCATCTCACAGAGTTACAGCATTCCCCTCAAGAAGCCTTTCGCTAAGACAGTTCTTGTGGAATTGGCAAAGTGATATTTGGAAGCACTTAGAGGGCTATGGTGAAAAAGGAAATATCCTTAGATGAAATCTGGAAAAAAGCTTTCTGAGAAACTGCTGAGTGTTCTGTCAATTCCTCTCACAGAGTTACATCTGTATTTCATGGGTCTCTTTGCTAGCCTTATTTCTGTGGAATCTGAGAACAGATATTTCGGATCCCTCTGACGACTATAGGGCCAAAAGATATATCCTCCGATAACAAAGAGAAGGAAGCTTTCTGAGAAACTTCTTTGTGTTCTGTGAAATCATCTCACAGAGTTACAGCTTTCCCCTCAAGAAGCCTTTCGCTAAGACAGTTCTTGTGGAATTGGCAAAGTGATATTTCGAAGCCCATAGAGGGCTATGGTGAAAAAGGAAATATCCTCAGAAAATCTGGAAGAAGCTTTCTGAAAAACTGCTTAGTGTTCTCTGAAGTCATCTCACAGAGTTACATCTGTATTTCGTGGATCTCTTTGCTAGCCTTATTTCTGTGGTATCTGAGAACAGATATTTCGGATCCCTTTGAAGACTATAGGGCCGAAGGAAATATCCTCCGATAACAAAGAGAAAGAAGCTTTCTGAGAAACGTCTTGTGTTCTGTGAAATCATCTCACAGAGTTACAGCTTTCCCCTCAAGAAGCCTGTCGCTAAGACAGTTCTTGTGGAATTGGAAAACTGATATTTGGAAGCCGTTAGCGGGCGATGGTGAAAAAGGAAATATCCTCACATGAAATCTGGAAAGAAGCTTTCTGAGTAACTGCTTAGTGTTCTATTAATTCATCTCACAGAGTTAGCTCTGTATTTCGTGGATCTCTTTGCTAGCCTTATTTCTGTGGAATCTGAGAACAGATATTTCGGATCCCTTTGAAGACTACAGGGCTAAAGGAAATATCCTCCGATAACAAAGAGAAAGAAGCTTTCTAAGAACCTTCATTGTGTTCTGTGAAATCATCTCACAGAGTTACAGCTTTCCCCTCAAGAAGCCTTTCACAAAGACAGTTCTTGTGGAATTGGCAATGTGATATTTTGAAGCCCATAGAGGGCTATGTTAAAAAAGGAATTTTCCTCAGATGAAATCTGGAAAGAAGCTTTCTGAGAAACTGCTGAGTGTTCTGTTAATTCATCTCACAGAGTTACATCTGTATTTCGTGGATGTCTTTGCTAGCCTTATTTCTGAGGAATCTGAGAACAGATATTTCGGATCCCTTTGAAGACTATAGGGCCAAAGGAAATATCCTCCGATAACAAAGAGAAAGAAGTTTTCTGAGAAACTTCTTTGTGTTCTTTGAAATCATCTCACAGAGTTACAGCTTTCCCCTCAAGAAGCCTTTCGCTAAGACAGTTCTTGTGGAATTGGAAAAGTGATATTTGGAAGCCCAAAGAGGGCTATGGTGTAAAAGGAAATATCCTCAGATGAAATCTGGAAAGAAGCTTTCTGAGAAACTGCTTAATGTTATGTTAATTCATCTCACAGAGTTACATCTGTATTTCGTGGATCTCTTAGCTAGCTTTATTTCTGTGGAATCTGAGAACAGATATTTCGGATCCCTTTGAAGACTATAGGGCCGAAGGAAATATCCTCCGATAACAAAGAGAAAGAAGGTTTCTGAGAAACTTCTTGGGTTCTGTGAAATCATCTCACAGAGTTACAGCTTTCCCCTCAATAAGCCTGTCGCTAAGACAGTTCTTGTGGAATTGGCAAAGTGATATTTGGAAGCCGTTAGCGGGCGATGGTGAAAAAGGAAATATCCTCACATGAAATCTGGAAAGAAGCTTTCTGAGGAACTGCTTAGTGTTCTGTTAATTCATCTCACAGAGTTAGCTCTGTATTTCGTGGATCTCTTTGCTAGCCTTATTTCTGTGGAATCTGAGATCAGATATTTCGGATCCCTTTGAAGACTATAGGGCCAAAGGAAATATCCTCCGATAACAACGAGAAAGAAGCTTTCTGAGAAACTTCTTTGTGTTCTGTGAAATCATCTCACAGAGTTACAGCTTTCCCCTTAAGAAGCGTTTCGCTAAGACAGTTCTTGTGGAATTGGCAAAGTGATATTTGGAAGCCCGTAGAGGGCTATGGTGAAAAAGGAAATATCCTCAGATGAAATCTGGAAAGAAGCTTTCAGAGAAACTGCTGACTGTTGTGTTAATTCATCTCACAGAGTTACATCTGTATTTCTTGGATCTCTTTGCTAGCCTTATATCTGTGGAATCTGAGAACAGATATTTCGGATCCCTTTGAAGACTATAGGGCCAAAGGAAATATCCTCCGATAACAAAGAGAAAGAAGCTTTCTGAGAAACTTCTTTGTGTTCTGTGAAATCATCTCACAGAGTTCCAGCATTCCCCTCAAGAAGCCTTTCGCTAAGACAGTTCTTGTGGAATTGGCAAAATGATATTTGGAAGCCCATAGAGGGCTATGGTGAAAAAGGAAATATCCTCAGATGAAATCGGGATAGAAGCTCTCTGAGAAACTGCTGAGTGTTCTGTTAATTCATCTCACAGAGTTACATCTGTATTTCGTGGATCTGTTTGCTAGCCTTATTTCTGTGGAATCTGAGAACAGATATTTCGGATCCCTTTGAAGACTATAGGGCCAAAGGAAATATCCTCCGATAACAAAGAGAAAGAAGCTTTCTGAGAAACTTCTTTGGGTTCTGTGAAATCATCTCACAGAGTTACAGCTTTCCCCTTAAGAAGCCTTTCGCTAAGACAGTTCTTGTGGAATTGGCAAAGTGATATTTGGAAGCCCGTAGAGGGCTAAGGTGAAAAAGGAAATATCCTCAGATGAAATCTGGAAAGAAGCTTTCTGAGAAACTGCTGACTGTTGTGTTAATTCATCTCACAGAGTTACATCTGTATTTCTTGGATCTCTTTGCTAGCCTTATATCTGTGGAATCTGAGAACAGATATTTCGGATCCCTTTGAAGACTATAGGGCCAAAGGAAATATCCTCCGATAACAAAGAGAAAGAAGCTTTCTGAGAAACTTCTTTGTGTTCTTTGAAATCATCTCACAGAGTTACAGCATTCCCCTCAAGAAGCCTTTCGCTAAGACAGTTCTTGTGGAATTGGCAAAGTGATATTTGGAAGCACTTAGAGGGCTATGGTGAAAAAGGAAATATCCTTAGATGAAATCTGGAAAAAAGCTTTCTGAGAAACTGCTGAGTGTTCTGTCAATTCCTCTCACAGAGTTACATCTGTATTTCATGGGTCTCTTTGCTAGCCTTATTTCTGTGGAATCTGAGAACAGATATTTCGGATCCCTCTGACGACTATAGGGCCAAAAGATATATCCTCCGATAACAAAGAGAAGGAAGCTTTCTGAGAAACTTCTTTGTGTTCTGTGAAATCATCTCACAGAGTTACAGCTTTCCCCTCAAGAAGCCTTTCGCTAAGACAGTTCTTGTGGAATTGGCAAAGTGATATTTCGAAGCCCATAGAGGGCTATGGTGAAAAAGGAAATATCCTCAGAAAATCTGGAAGAAGCTTTCTGAAAAACTGCCTAGTGTTCTCTGAAGTCATCTCACAGAGTTACATCTGTATTTCGTGGATCTCTTTGCTAGCCTTATTTCTGTGGAATCTGAGAACAGATATTTCGGATCCCTTTGAAGACTATAGGGCCGAAGGAAATATCCTCCGATAACAAAGAGAAAGAAGCTTTCTGAGAAACGTCTTGTGTTCTGTGAAATCATCTCACAGAGTTACAGCTTTCCCCTCAAGAAGCCTGTCGCTAAGACAGTTCTTGTGGAATTGGAAAACTGATATTTGGAAGCCGTTAGCGGGCGATGGTGAAAAAGGAAATATCCTCACATGAAATCTGGAAAGAAGCTTTCTGAGTAACTGCTTAGTGTTCTATTAATTCATCTCACAGAGTTAGCTCTGTATTTCGTGGATCTCTTTGCTAGCCTTATTTCTGTGGAATCTGAGAACAGATATTTCGGATCCCTTTGAAGACTACAGGGCTAAAGGAAATATCCTCCGATAACAAAGAGAAAGAAGCTTTCTAAGAACCTTCATTGTGTTCTGTGAAATCATCTCACAGAGTTACAGCTTTCCCCTCAAGAAGCCTTTCACAAAGACAGTTCTTGTGGAATTGGCAATGTGATATTTTGAAGCCCATAGAGGGCTATGTTAAAAAAGGAATTTTCCTCAGATGAAATCTGGAAAGAAGCTTTCTGAGAAACTGCTGAGTGTTCTGTTAATTCATCTCACAGAGTTACATCTGTATTTCGTGGATGTCTTTGCTAGCCTTATTTCTGAGGAATCTGAGAACAGATATTTCGGATCCCTTTGAAGACTATAGGGCCAAAGGAAATATCCTCCGATAACAAAGAGAAAGAAGTTTTCTGAGAAACTTCTTTGTGTTCTTTGAAATCATCTCACAGAGTTACAGCTTTCCCCTCAAGAAGCCTTTCGCTAAGACAGTTCTTGTGGAATTGGAAAAGTGATATTTGGAAGCCCAAAGAGGGCTATGGTGTAAAAGGAAATATCCTCAGATGAAATCTGGAAAGAAGCTTTCTGAGAAACTGCTTAATGTTATGTTAATTCATCTCACAGAGTTACATCTGTATTTCGTGGATCTCTTAGCTAGCTTTATTTCTGTGGAATCTGAGAACAGATATTTCGGATCCCTTTGAAGACTATAGGGCCGAAGGAAATATCCTCCGATAACAAAGAGAAAGAAGGTTTCTGAGAAACTTCTTGGGTTCTGTGAAATCATCTCACAGAGTTACAGCTTTCCCCTCAATAAGCCTGTCGCTAAGACAGTTCTTGTGGAATTGGCAAAGTGATATTTGGAAGCCGTTAGCGGGCGATGGTGAAAAAGGAAATATCCTCACATGAAATCTGGAAAGAAGCTTTCTGAGGAACTGCTTAGTGTTCTGTTAATTCATCTCACAGAGTTAGCTCTGTATTTCGTGGATCTCTTTGCTAGCCTTATTTCTGTGGAATCTGAGATCAGATATTTCGGATCCCTTTGAAGACTATAGGGCCAAAGGAAATATCCTCCGATAACAAAGAGAAAGAAGCTTTCTGAGAAACTTCTTTGTGTTCTGTGAAATCATCTCACAGAGTTACAGCTTTCCCCTTAAGAAGCGTTTCGCTAAGACAGTTCTTGTGGAATTGGCAAAGTGATATTTGGAAGCCCGTAGAGGGCTATGGTGAAAAAGGAAATATCCTCAGATGAAATCTGGAAAGAAGCTTTCAGAGAAACTGCTGACTGTTGTGTTAATTCATCTCACAGAGTTACATCTGTATTTCTTGGATCTCTTTGCTAGCCTTATATCTGTGGAATCTGAGAACAGATATTTCGGATCCCTTTGAAGACTATAGGGCCAAAGGAAATATCCTCCGATAACAAAGAGAAAGAAGCTTTCTGAGAAACTTCTTTGTGTTCTGTGAAATCATCTCACAGAGTTACAGCATTCCCCTCAAGAAGCCTTTCGCTAAGACAGTTCTTGTGGAATTGGCAAAATGATATTTGGAAGCCCATAGAGGGCTATGGTGAAAAAGGAAATATCCTCAGATGAAATCGGGATAGAAGCTCTCTGAGAAACTGCTGAGTGTTCTGTTAATTCATCTCACAGAGTTACATCTGTATTTCGTGGATCTGTTTGCTAGCCTTATTTCTGTGGAATCTGAGAACAGATATTTCGGATCCCTTTGAAGACTATAGGGCCAAAGGAAATATCCTCCGATAACAAAGAGAAAGAAGCTTTCTGAGAAACTTCTTTGGGTTCTGTGAAATCATCTCACAGAGTTACAGCTTTCCCCTTAAGAAGCCTTTCGCTAAGACAGTTCTTGTGGAATTGGCAAAGTGATATTTGGAAGCCCGTAGAGGGCTAAGGTGAAAAAGGAAATATCCTCAGATGAAATCTGGAAAGAAGCTTTCTGAGAAACTGCTGACTGTTGTGTTAATTCATCTCACAGAGTTACATCTGTATTTCTTGGATCTCTTTGCTAGCCTTATATCTGTGGAATCTGAGAACAGATATTTCGGATCCCTTTGAAGACTATAGGGCCAAAGGAAATATCCTCCGATAACAAAGAGAAAGAAGCTTTCTGAGAAACTTCTTTGTGTTCTTTGAAATCATCTCACAGAGTTACAGCATTCCCCTCAAGAAGCCTTTCGCTAAGACAGTTCTTGTGGAATTGGCAAAGTGATATTTGGAAGCACTTAGAGGGCTATGGTGAAAAAGGAAATATCCTTAGATGAAATCTGGAAAAAAGCTTTCTGAGAAACTGCTGAGTGTTCTGTCAATTCCTCTCACAGAGTTACATCTGTATTTCATGGGTCTCTTTGCTAGCCTTATTTCTGTGGAATCTGAGAACAGATATTTCGGATCCCTCTGACGACTATAGGGCCAAAAGATATATCCTCCGATAACAAAGAGAAGGAAGCTTTCTGAGAAACTTCTTTGTGTTCTGTGAAATCATCTCACAGAGTTACAGCTTTCCCCTCAAGAAGCCTTTCGCTAAGACAGTTCTTGTGGAATTGGCAAAGTGATATTTCGAAGCCCATAGAGGGCTATGGTGAAAAAGGAAATATCCTCAGAAAATCTGGAAGAAGCTTTCTGAAAAACTGCCTAGTGTTCTCTGAAGTCATCTCACAGAGTTACATCTGTATTTCGTGGATCTCTTTGCTAGCCTTATTTCTGTGGAATCTGAGAACAGATATTTCGGATCCCTTTGAAGACTATAGGGCCGAAGGAAATATCCTCCGATAACAAAGAGAAAGAAGCTTTCTGAGAAACGTCTTGTGTTCTGTGAAATCATCTCACAGAGTTACAGCTTTCCCCTCAAGAAGCCTGTCGCTAAGACAGTTCTTGTGGAATTGGAAAACTGATATTTGGAAGCCGTTAGCGGGCGATGGTGAAAAAGGAAATATCCTCACATGAAATCTGGAAAGAAGCTTTCTGAGTAACTGCTTAGTGTTCTATTAATTCATCTCACAGAGTTAGCTCTGTATTTCGTGGATCTCTTTGCTAGCCTTATTTCTGTGGAATCTGAGAACAGATATTTCGGATCCCTTTGAAGACTACAGGGCTAAAGGAAATATCCTCCGATAACAAAGAGAAAGAAGCTTTCTAAGAACCTTCATTGTGTTCTGTGAAATCATCTCACAGAGTTACAGCTTTCCCCTCAAGAAGCCTTTCACAAAGACAGTTCTTGTGGAATTGGCAATGTGATATTTTGAAGCCCATAGAGGGCTATGTTAAAAAAGGAATTTTCCTCAGATGAAATCTGGAAAGAAGCTTTCTGAGAAACTGCTGAGTGTTCTGTTAATTCATCTCACAGAGTTACATCTGTATTTCGTGGATGTCTTTGCTAGCCTTATTTCTGAGGAATCTGAGAACAGATATTTCGGATCCCTTTGAAGACTATAGGGCCAAAGGAAATATCCTCCGATAACAAAGAGAAAGAAGTTTTCTGAGAAACTTCTTTGTGTTCTTTGAAATCATCTCACAGAGTTACAGCTTTCCCCTCAAGAAGCCTTTCGCTAAGACAGTTCTTGTGGAATTGGAAAAGTGATATTTGGAAGCCCAAAGAGGGCTATGGTGTAAAAGGAAATATCCTCAGATGAAATCTGGAAAGAAGCTTTCTGAGAAACTGCTTAATGTTATGTTAATTCATCTCACAGAGTTACATCTGTATTTCGTGGATCTCTTAGCTAGCTTTATTTCTGTGGAATCTGAGAACAGATATTTCGGATCCCTTTGAAGACTATAGGGCCGAAGGAAATATCCTCCGATAACAAAGAGAAAGAAGGTTTCTGAGAAACTTCTTGGGTTCTGTGAAATCATCTCACAGAGTTACAGCTTTCCCCTCAATAAGCCTGTCGCTAAGACAGTTCTTGTGGAATTGGCAAAGTGATATTTGGAAGCCGTTAGCGGGCGATGGTGAAAAAGGAAATATCCTCACATGAAATCTGGAAAGAAGCTTTCTGAGGAACTGCTTAGTGTTCTGTTAATTCATCTCACAGAGTTAGCTCTGTATTTCGTGGATCTGTTTGCTAGCCTTATTTCTGTGGAATCTGAGAACAGATATTTCGGATCCCTTTGAAGACTATAGGGCCAAAGGAAATATCCTCCGATAACAAAGAGAAAGAAGCTTTCTGAGAAACTTCTTTGGGTTCTGTGAAATCATCTCACAGAGTTACAGCTTTCCCCTTAAGAAGCCTTTCGCTAAGACAGTTCTTGTGGAATTGGCAAAGTGATATTTGGAAGCCCGTAGAGGGCTATGGTGAAAAAGGAAATATCCTCAGATGAAATCTGGAAAGAAGCTTTCTGAGAAACTGCTGACTGTTGTGTTAATTCATCTCACAGAGTTACATCTGTATTTCTTGGATCTCTTTGCTAGCCTTATATCTGTGGAATCTGAGAACAGATATTTCGGATCCCTTTGAAGACTATAGGGCCAAAGGAAATATCCTCCGATAACAAAGAGAAAGAAGCTTTCTGAGAAACTTCTTTGTGTTCTTTGAAATCATCTCACAGAGTTACAGCATTCCCCTCAAGAAGCCTTTCGCTAAGACAGTTCTTGTGGAATTGGCAAAGTGATATTTGGAAGCACTTAGAGGGCTATGGTGAAAAAGGAAATATCCTTAGATGAAATCTGGAAAAAAGCTTTCTGAGAAACTGCTGAGTGTTCTGTCAATTCCTCTCACAGAGTTACATCTGTATTTCATGGGTCTCTTTGCTAGCCTTATTTCTGTGGAATCTGAGAACAGATATTTCGGATCCCTCTGACGACTATAGGGCCAAAAGATATATCCTCCGATAACAAAGAGAAGGAAGCTTTCTGAGAAACTTCTTTGTGTTCTGTGAAATCATCTCACAGAGTTACAGCTTTCCCCTCAAGAAGCCTTTCGCTAAGACAGTTCTTGTGGAATTGGCAAAGTGATATTTCGAAGCCCATAGAGGGCTATGGTGAAAAAGGAAATATCCTCAGAAAATCTGGAAGAAGCTTTCTGAAAAACTGCTTAGTGTTCTCTGAAGTCATCTCACAGAGTTACATCTGTATTTCGTGGATCTCTTTGCTAGCCTTATTTCTGTGGAATCTGAGAACAGATATTTCGGATCCCTTTGAAGACTATAGGGCCGAAGGAAATATCCTCCGATAACAAAGAGAAAGAAGCTTTCTGAGAAACGTCTTGTGTTCTGTGAAATCATCTCACAGAGTTACAGCTTTCCCCTCAAGAAGCCTGTCGCTAAGACAGTTCTTGTGGAATTGGCAAAGTGATATTTGGAAGCCGTTAGCGGGCGATGGTGAAAAAGGAAATATCCTCACATGAAATCTGGAAAGAAGCTTTCTGAGTAACTGCTTAGTGTTCTATTAATTCATCTCACAGAGTTAGCTCTGTATTTCGTGGATCTCTTTGCTAGCCTTATTTCTGTGGAATCTGAGAACAGATATTTCGGATCCCTTTGAAGACTACAGGGCTAAAGGAAATATCCTCCGATAACAAAGAGAAAGAAGCTTTCTAAGAACCTTCATTGTGTTCTGTGAAATCATCTCACAGAGTTACAGCTTTCCCCTCAAGAAGCCTTTCACAAAGACAGTTCTTGTGGAATTGGCAATGTGATATTTTGAAGCCCATAGAGGGCTATGTTAAAAAAGGAATTTTCCTCAGATGAAATCTGGAAAGAAGCTTTCTGAGAAACTGCTGAGTGTTCTGTTAATTCATCTCACAGAGTTACATCTGTATTTCGTGGATGTCTTTGCTAGCCTTATTTCTGAGGAATCTGAGAACAGATATTTCGGATCCCTTTGAAGACTATAGAGCCAAAGGAAATATCCTCCGATAACAAAGAGAAAGAAGTTTTCTGAGAAACTTCTTTGTGTTCTTTGAAATCATCTCACAGAGTTACAGCTTTCCCCTCAAGAAGCCTTTCGCTAAGACAGTTCTTGTGGAATTGGAAAAGTGATATTTGGAAGCCCAAAGAGGGCTATGGTGTAAAAGGAAATATCCTCAGATGAAATCTGGAAAGAAGCTTTCTGAGAAACTGCTTAATGTTATGTTAATTCATCTCACAGAGTTACATCTGTATTTCGTGGATCTCTTAGCTAGCTTTATTTCTGTGGAATCTGAGAACAGATATTTCGGATCCCTTTGAAGACTATAGGGCCGAAGGAAATATCCTCCGATAACAAAGAGAAAGAAGGTTTCTGAGAAACTTCTTGGGTTCTGTGAAATCATCTCACAGAGTTACAGCTTTCCCCTCAATAAGCCTGTCGCTAAGACAGTTCTTGTGGAATTGGCAAAGTGATATTTGGAAGCCGTTAGCGGGCGATGGTGAAAAAGGAAATATCCTCACATGAAATCTGGAAAGAAGCTTTCTGAGGAACTGCTTAGTGTTCTGTTAATTCATCTCACAGAGTTAGCTCTGTATTTCGTGGATCTCTTTGCTAGCCTTATTTCTGTGGAATCTGAGATCAGATATTTCGGATCCCTTTGAAGACTATAGGGCCAAAGGAAATATCCTCCGATAACAAAGAGAAAGAAGCTTTCTGAGAAACTTCTTTGTGTTCTGTGAAATCATCTCACAGAGTTACAGCTTTCCCCTTAAGAAGCGTTTCGCTAAGACAGTTCTTGTGGAATTGGCAAAGTGATATTTGGAAGCCCGTAGAGGGCTATGGTGAAAAAGGAAATATCCTCAGATGAAATCTGGAAAGAAGCTTTCAGAGAAACTGCTGACTGTTGTGTTAATTCATCTCACAGAGTTACATCTGTATTTCTTGGATCTCTTTGCTAGCCTTATATCTGTGGAATCTGAGAACAGATATTTCGGATCCCTTTGAAGACTATAGGGCCAAAGGAAATATCCTCCGATAACAAAGAGAAAGAAGCTTTCTGAGAAACTTCTTTGTGTTCTGTGAAATCATCTCACAGAGTTACAGCATTCCCCTCAAGAAGCCTTTCGCTAAGACAGTTCTTGTGGAATTGGCAAAATGATATTTGGAAGCCCATAGAGGGCTATGGTGAAAAAGGAAATATCCTCAGATGAAATCGGGATAGAAGCTCTCTGAGAAACTGCTGAGTGTTCTGTTAATTCATCTCACAGAGTTACATCTGTATTTCGTGGATCTGTTTGCTAGCCTTATTTCTGTGGAATCTGAGAACAGATATTTCGGATCCCTTTGAAGACTATAGGGCCAAAGGAAATATCCTCCGATAACAAAGAGAAAGAAGCTTTCTGAGAAACTTCTTTGGGTTCTGTGAAATCATCTCACAGAGTTACAGCTTTCCCCTTAAGAAGCCTTTCGCTAAGACAGTTCTTGTGGAATTGGCAAAGTGATATTTGGAAGCCCGTAGAGGGCTATGGTGAAAAAGGAAATATCCTCAGATGAAATCTGGAAAGAAGCTTTCTGAGAAACTGCTGACTGTTGTGTTAATTCATCTCACAGAGTTACATCTGTATTTCTTGGATCTCTTTGCTAGCCTTATATCTGTGGAATCTGAGAACAGATATTTCGGATCCCTTTGAAGACTATAGGGCCAAAGGAAATATCCTCCGATAACAAAGAGAAAGAAGCTTTCTGAGAAACTTCTTTGTGTTCTTTGAAATCATCTCACAGAGTTACAGCATTCCCCTCAAGAAGCCTTTCGCTAAGACAGTTCTTGTGGAATTGGCAAAGTGATATTTGGAAGCACTTAGAGGGCTATGGTGAAAAAGGAAATATCCTTAGATGAAATCTGGAAAAAAGCTTTCTGAGAAACTGCTGAGTGTTCTGTCAATTCCTCTCACAGAGTTACATCTGTATTTCGTGGATCTCTTTGCTAGCCTTATTTCTGTCGAATCTGAGAACAGATACTTCGGATCCCTTTGAAGACTATAGGGCCAAAGGAAATATCCTCCGATAACAAAGGGAAAGAAGCTTTCTGAGAAACTTCTTTGTGTTCTGTGAAATCATCTCACAGAGTTACAGCTTTCCACTCAAGAAGCCTTTCGCTAAGACAGTTCTTGTGGAATTGGCAAAGTGATATTTGGAAGCCCTTAGAGGGCTATGGTGAAAAAGGAAATATCCTCACATCAAATCTGGAAAGAAGCTTTCTGAGAAACTGCTTAGTGTTCTGTTAATCCATCTCACAGAGTTACCTCTGTATTTCGTGGATCTCTTAGCTAGCCTTATTTCTGTGGAAACTGAGAACAGATATTTCGGATCCCTTTGAAGACTTTAGGGCGAAAGGAAATATCCTCCGATAGCAAAGAGAAAGAAGTTTTCTGAGAAACTTCTTTGTGTTCTTTGAAATCATCTCACAGAGTTACAGCTTTCCACTCAAGAAGCGTTTCGCTAAGACAATTCTTGTGGAATTGGCAAAGTGATATTTGGAAGCCCAAAGAGGGCTATGGTGAAAAAGGAAATATCCTCAGATGAAATCTGGAAAGAAGCTTTCTGAGAAACTGCTTAGTACTCTGTTAATTCATCTCACAGAGTTACATCTGTATTTCATGGGTCTCTTTGCTAGCCTTATTTCTGTGGAATCTGAGAACAGATATTTCGGATCCCTCTGACGACTATAGGGCCAAAAGATATATCCTCCGATAACAAAGAGAAAGAAGCTTTCTGAGAAACTTCTTTGTGTTCTGTGAAATCATCTCACAGAGTTACAGCTTTCCCCTCAAGAAGCCTTTCGCTAAGACAGTTCTTGTGGAATTGGCAAAGTGATATTTCGAAGCCCATAGAGGGCTATGGTGAAAAAGGAAATATCCTCAGAAAATCTGGAAGAAGCTTTCTGAAAAACTGCTTAGTGTTCTCTGAAGTCATCTCACAGAGTTACATCTGTATTTCGTGGATCTCTTTGCTAGCCTTATTTCTGTGGAATCTGAGAACAGATATTTCGGATCCCTTTGAAGACTATAGGGCCGAAGGAAATATCCTCCGATAACAAAGAGAAAGAAGCTTTCTGAGAAACGTCTTGTGTTCTGTGAAATCATCTCACAGAGTTACAGCTTTCCCCTCAAGAAGCCTGTCGCTAAGACAGTTCTTGTGGAATTGGCAAACTGATATTTGGAAGCCGTTAGCGGGCGATGGTGAAAAAGGAAATATCCTCACATGAAATCTGGAAAGAAGCTTTCTGAGTAACTGCTTAGTGTTCTATTAATTCATCTCACAGAGTTAGCTCTGTATTTCGTGGATCTCTTTGCTAGCCTTATTTCTGTGGAATCTGAGAACAGATATTTCGGATCCCTTTGAAGACTACAGGGCTAAAGGAAATATCCTCCGATAACAAAGAGAAAGAAGCTTTCTAAGAACCTTCATTGTGTTCTGTGAAATCATCTCACAGAGTTACAGCTTTCCCCTCAAGAAGCCTTTCACAAAGACAGTTCTTGTGGAATTGGCAATGTGATATTTTGAAGCCCATAGAGGGCTATGTTAAAAAAGGAATTTTCCTCAGATGAAATCTGGAAAGAAGCTTTCTGAGAAACTGCTGAGTGTTCTGTTAATTCATCTCACAGAGTTAGCTCTGTATTTCGTGGATGTCTTTGCTAGCCTTATTTCTGAGGAATCTGAGAACAGATATTTCGGATCCCTTTGAAGACTATAGGGCCAAAGGAAATATCCTCCGATAACAAAGAGAAAGAAGTTTTCTGAGAAACTTCTTTGTGTTCTTTGAAATCATCTCACAGAGTTACAGCTTTCCCCTCAAGAAGCCTTTCGCTAAGACAGTTCTTGTGGAATTGGAAAAGTGATATTTGGAAGCACAAAGAGGGCTATGGTGTAAAAGGAAATATCCTCAGATGAAATCTGGAAAGAAGCTTTCTGAAAACTGCTTAATGTTATGTTAATTCATCTCACAGAGTTACATCTGTATTTCGTGGATCTCTTAGCTAGCTTTATTTCTGTGGAATCTGAGAACAGATATTTCGGATCCCTTTGAAGACTATAGGGCCGAAGGAAATATCCTCCGATAACAAAGAGAAAGAAGGTTTCTGAGAAACTTCTTGGGTTCTGTGAAATCATCTCACAGAGTTACAGCTTTCCCCTCAATAAGCCTGTCGCTAAGACAGTTCTTGTGGAATTGGCAAAGTGATATTTGGAAGCCGTTAGCGGGCGATGGTGAAAAAGGAAATATCCTCACATGAAATCTGGAAAGAAGCTTTCTGAGGAACTGCTTAGTGTTCTGTTAATTCATCTCACAGAGTTAGCTCTGTATTTCGTGGATCTCTTTGCTAGCCTTATTTCTGTGGAATCTGAGATCAGATATTTCGGATCCCTTTGAAGACTATAGGGCCAAAGGAAATATCCTCCGATAACAAAGAGAAAGAAGCTTTCTGAGAAACTTCTTTGTGTTCTGTGAAATCATCTCACAGAGTTACAGCTTTCCCCTTAAGAAGCGTTTCGCTAAGACAGTTCTTGTGGAATTGGCAAAGTGATATTTGGAAGCCCGTAGAGGGCTATGGTGAAAAAGGAAATATCCTCAGATGAAATCTGGAAAGAAGCTTTCTGAGAAACTGCTGACTGTTGTGTTAATTCATCTCACAGAGTTACATCTGTATTTCTTGGATCTCTTTGCTAGCCTTATATCTGTGGAATCTGAGAACAGATATTTCGGATCCCTTTGAAGACTATAGGGCCAAAGGAAATATCCTCCGATAACAAAGAGAAAGAAGCTTTCTGAGAAACTTCTTTGTGTTCTGTGAAATCATCTCACAGAGTTACAGCATTCCCCTCAAGAAGCCTTTCGCTAAGACAGTTCTTGTGGAATTGGCAAAATGATATTTGGAAGCCCATAGAGGGCTATGGTGAAAAAGGAAATATCCTCAGATGAAATCGGGATAGAAGCTCTCTGAGAAACTGCTGAGTGTTCTGTTAATTCATCTCACAGAGTTACATCTGTATTTCGTGGATCTGTTTGCTAGCCTTATTTCTGTGGAATCTGAGAACAGATATTTCGGATCCCTTTGAAGACTATAGGGCCAAAGGAAATATCCTCCGATAACAAAGAGAAAGAAGCTTTCTGAGAAACTTCTTTGGGTTCTGTGAAATCATCTCACAGAGTTACAGCTTTCCCCTTAAGAAGCCTTTCGCTAAGACAGTTCTTGTGGAATTGGCAAAGTGATATTTGGAAGCCCGTAGAGGGCTATGGTGAAAAAGGAAATATCCTCAGATGAAATCTGGAAAGAAGCTTTCTGAGAAACTGCTGACTGTTGTGTTAATTCATCTCACAGAGTTACATCTGTATTTCTTGGATCTCTTTGCTAGCCTTATATCTGTGGAATCTGAGAACAGATATTTCGGATCCCTTTGAAGACTATAGGGCCAAAGGAAATATCCTCCGATAAGAAAGAGAAAGAAGCTTTCTGAGAAACTTCTTTGTGTTCTTTGAAATCATCTCACAGAGTTACAGCATTCCCCTCAAGAAGCCTTTCGCTAAGACAGTTCTTGTGGAATTGGCAAAGTGATATTTGGAAGCACTTAGAGGGCTATGGTGAAAAAGGAAATATCCTTAGATGAAATCTGGAAAAAAGCTTTCTGAGAAACTGCTGAGTGTTCTGTCAATTCCTCTCACAGAGTTACATCTGTATTTCGTGGATCTCTTTGCTAGCCTTATTTCTGTCGAATCTGAGAACAGATACTTCGGATCCCTTGGAAGACTATAGGGCCAAAGGAAATATCCTCCGATAACAAAGGGAAAGAAGCTTTCTGAGAAACTTCTTTGTGTTCTGTGAAATCATCTCACAGAGTTACAGCTTTCCACTCAAGAAACCTTTCGCTAAGACAGTTCTTGTGGAATTGGCAAAGTGATATTTGGAAGCCCTTAGAGGGCTATGGTGAAAAAGGAAATATCCTCACATCAAATCTGGAAAGAAGCTTTCTGAGAAACTGCTTAGTGTTCTGTTAATCCATCTCACAGAGTTACCTCTGTATTTCGTGGATCTCTTAGCTAGCCTTATTTCTGTGGAAACTGAGAACAGATATTTCGGATCCCTTTGAAGACTTTAGGGCGAAAGGAAATATCCTCCGATAGCAAAGAGAAAGAAGTTTTCTGAGAAACTTCTTTGTGTTCTTTGAAATCATCTCACAGAGTTACAGCTTTCCACTCAAGAAGCGTTTCGCTAAGACAATTCTTGTGGAATTGGCAAAGTGATATTTGGAAGCCCAAAGAGGGCTATGGTGAAAAAGGAAATATCCTCAGATGAAATCTGGAAAGAAGCTTTCTGAGAAACTGCTTAGTACTCTGTTAATTCATCTCACAGAGTTACATCTGTATTTCATGGGTCTCTTTGCTAGCCTTATTTCTGTGGAATCTGAGAACAGATATTTCGGATCCCTCTGACGACTATAGGGCCAAAAGATATATCCTCCGATAACAAAGAGAAAGAAGCTTTCTGAGAAACTTCTTTGTGTTCTGTGAAATCATCTCACAGAGTTACAGCTTTCCCCTCAAGAAGCCTTTCGCTAAGACAGTTCTTGTGGAATTGGCAAAGTGATATTTCGAAGCCCATAGAGGGCTATGGTGAAAAAGGAAATATCCTCAGAAAATCTGGATGAAGCTTTCTGAGAAACTGCTTAGTGTTCTCTGAATTCATCTCACAGAGTTACATCTGTATTTCGTGGATCTCTTTGCTAGCCTTATTTCTGTGGAATCTGAGAACAGATATTTCGGATCCCTTTGAAGACTATAGGGCCGAAGGAAATATCCTCCGATAACAAAGAGAAAGAAGCTTTCTGAGAACCTACATTGTGTTCTGTGAAATCATCTCACAGAGTTACAGCTTTCCCCTCAAGAAGCCTTTCACAAAGACAGTTCTTGTGGAATTGGCAATGTGATATTTTGAACCCCATAGAGGGCTATTTTAAAAAAGGAATTTTCCTCAGATGAAATCTGGAAAGAAGCTTTCTGAGAAACTGCTGAGTGTTCTGTTAATTCATCTCACAGAGTTACATCTGTATTTCGTGGATCTCTTTGCTAGCCTTATTTCTGAGGAATCTGAGAACAGATATTTCGGATCCCTTTGAAGACTATAGGGCCAAAGGAAATATCCTCCGATAACAAAGAGAAAGAAGTTTTCTGAGAAACTTCTTTGTGTTCTTTGAAATCATCTCACAGAGTTACAGCTTTCCCCTCAAGAAGCCTTTCGCTAAGACAGTTCTTGTGGAATTGGAAAAGTGATATTTGGAAGCCCAAAGAGGGCTATGGTGTAAAAGGAAATATCCTCAGATGAAATCTGGAAAGAAGCTTTCTGAGAAACTGCTTAATGTTATGTTAATTCATCTCACAGAGTTACATCTGTATTTCGTGGATCTCTTAGCTAGCTTTATTTCTGTGGAATCTGAGAACAGATATTTCGGATCCCTTTGAAGACTATAGGGCCGAAGGAAATATCCTCCGATAACAAAGAGAAAGAAGGTTTCTGAGAAACTTCTTGGGTTCTGTGAAATCATCTCACAGAGTTACAGCTTTCCCCTCAAGAAGCCTGTCGCTAAGACAGGTCTTGTGGAATTGGCAAAGTGATATTTGGAAGCCGTTAGCGGGCGATGGTGAAAAAGGAAATATCCTCACATGAAATCTGGAAAGAAGCTTTCTGAGGAACTGCTTAGTGTTCTGTTAATTCATCTCACAGAGTTAGCTCTGTATTTCGTGGATCTCTTTGCTAGCCTTATTTCTGTGGAATCTGAGATCAGATATTTCGGATCCCTTTGAAGACTATAGGGCCAAAGGAAATATCCTCCGATAACAAAGAGAAAGAAGCTTTCTGAGAAACTTCTTTGTGTTCTGTGAAATCATCTCACAGAGTTACAGCTTTCCCCTTAAGAAGCCTTTCGCTAAGACAGTTCTTGTGGAATTGGCAAAGTGATATTTGGAAGCCCGTAGAGGGCTATGGTGAAAAAGGAAATATCCTCAGATGAAATCTGGAAAGAAGCTTTCTGAGAAACTGCTGACTGTTGTGTTAATTCATCTCACAGAGTTACATCTGTATTTCTTGGATCTCTTTGCTAGCCTTATATCTGTGGAATCTGAGAACAGATATTTCGGATCCCTTTGAAGACTATAGGGCCAAAGGAAATATCCTCCGATAACAAAGAGAAAGAAGCTTTCTGAGAAACTTCTTTGTGTTCTGTGAAATCATCTCACAGAGTTACAGCATTCCCCTCAAGAAGCCTTTCGCTAACACAGTTCTTGTGGAATTGGCAAAGTGATATTTGGAAGCACTTAGAGGGCTATGGTGAAAAAGGAAACATCCTTAGATGAAATCTGGAAAAAAGCTTTCTGAGAAACTGCTGAGTGTTCTGTCAATTCCTCTCACAGAGTTACATCTGTATTTCGTGGATCTCTTTGCTAGCCTTATTTCTGTCGAATCTGAGAACAGATACTTCGGATCCCTTTGAAGACTATAGGGCCAAAGGAAATATCCTCCGATAACAAAGGGAAAGAAGCTTTCTGAGAAACTTCTTTGTGTTCTGTGAAATCATCTCACAGAGTTACAGCTTTCCACTCAAGAAGCCTTTCGCTAAGACAGTTCTTGTGGAATTGGCAAAGTGATATTTGGAAGTCCTTAGAGGGCTATGGTGAAAAAGGAAATATCCTCACATCAAATCTGGAAAGAAGCTTTCTGAGAAACTGCTTAGTGTTCTGTTAATCCATCTCACAGAGTTACCTCTGTATTTCATGGATCTCTTAGCTAGACTTATTTCTGTGGAAACTGAGAACAGATATTTCGGATCCCTTTGAAGACTTTAGGGCGAAAGGAAATATCCTCCGATAGCAAAGAGAAAGAAGTTTTCTGAGAAACTTCTTTGTGTTCTTTGAAATCATCTCACAGAGTTACAGCTTTCCCCTCTAGAAGCCTTAGGCTAAGACAATTCTTGTGGAATTGGCAAAGTGATATTTGGAAGCCCATAGAGGGCTATGGTGAAAAAGGAAATATCCTCAGATGAAATCTGGAAAGAAGCTTTCTGAGAAACTGCTGAGTGTTCTGTTAATTCATCTCACAGAGTTACATCTGTATTTCGTGGATCTCTTTGCTAGACATATTTCTGTGGAATCTGAGAACAGATATTTCGGATCCCTTTGAAGACTATAGGGCCAAAGGAAATATCCTCCGATAACAAAGAGAAAGAAGCTTTCTGAGTAACTTCTTTGTTTTCTGTGAAATCATCTCACAGAGTTACAGCTTTCCCCTCAAGAAGCCTTTCGCTAAGACAGTTCTTGTGGAATTGGCAATGTGATACTTGGAAGCCCATAGAGGGCTATGGTGAAAAAGGAAATATCTTCAGATGAAATCTGGAGAGAAGCTTTCTGAGAAACTGCTTAGTGTTCTGTTAATTCAT